>NC_081851.1:53090596-53714223 GCF_963259705.1 Myotis daubentonii
TTCCCATTGGCTAATCAGGGTGATATGCAAATTAACTGCCAAGAAAGATGGTGGTTAACTGCCAACAAAGATGGCAGTTAATTTGCATACGTAGGCGCCAAGCAACAGAGCAAAGCCGGCTGGCCCCAGGCAGGAGCAGCGAGTGAAGGCCGGCATGGCGAGTGAAGATCAAAGAGGGAAGCCTGCTGCGCCGGCCTCGGCCATGCCCCTGGGTCCCGAGCCCCTCCCAGCGAAGAGCGAAGGCCTGGGTTCCAGGCGCTGGAGGAAAACTGGTGCCAGTAGTCAGGGGAAGGGGCCCCCGAGGGGCCCCAGACTGCGAGAGGGCACAGGCCGGACTGAGGGACCCACCCAAGTGCACAAATTTTTGTGCACTTGGCCTCTAGTGTATATATAAACACACACACACACACACACACACACACACACACATCTATTGGTATAATAATAAAAGCATAATATGCTAATTAGACCAGATGTTCTTCTGGACGAAGCCGGGGCTGTGAGGGAAGCCCAGGTCCAGGTGCCTGCCTGGGGCTGGAGGGAAGGAGGGAAACCTGGGTACCAAGTGCCAGAGGGAAGCCAGTGCTGGCAGCCGGGGGAAGGAAAGCCTACTCTTGCACGAATTTAATGCATCGGGCCTCCAGTATGTTTATAAACATGAAAACAGCAATAATTTTTTGTCAACTTTTATTTGATGCAAGATCTGGCATAACTATTATTAAAGTACTAGAGGCCCGGTGCACAAAAATTTGTGCACTCGGGGGTGAGGGGGTCCCTCAGCCCGGCCTGTGCCCTCTCACAGTCTGGGACCCCTCGGGAGATAACAACCTGCTGGCTTAGGCCTGCTCCCGGGTGGCAGAGGGCAGGCCCAATCCCTAGGTGCAACCCTGGTCGGGCTCAGAGCAGGGCCAATTGGGGAGTTGGGGTGCCGCCCCCTGTCATACACAGAGCATGGCGATCGGGAGGTTGTGATTCCACCTTCAGTCACGCTCAGGGTAGGGCCGATTGGGGGGTTGGGGCTCCATCCCCTGTCACACTCAAGGCAGGGTCGATGGGGAGGTTGTGGCACCACCCCCTGTCACTCACAGAGCAGGGCCAATCAGGGGGTTGGGGCGCAGCCCCCTGTCACGCACAGAGCAGGGCCAATCAGGGGGTTCGGGTGCCGCCACTCTCACACTCAGGGCAGAGCCGATGGGGAGGTTATGGCTCGACCCCGTCACACACAGAGAAGGGCCTGTGGAGGGGGGGTTGGGGCGCTGCACCCTGTCACACACAGAGCCACAGGGCGATCAGGGGGTTTGGGCGCTGCCCCCTGTCACGCTGATCCTGGTGTGGGGAGGCCTCGCGGCTCCGCTGATCCCGGTGCTGGGAAGCATATTACCCTTTTACTATATAGGGTAGATACCTGGTGCATGGGTGGGGCTGGCTGGTTTGCCCTGATGGGTGTCCTGTATCAGGGTGGGGGTCCCCACTGGGGTGCCTGGCCAGCCTGGGTGAGGGGATGATGGCTGTTTGCAGCTGGTCACACACCCTTCAGGGTGGGGGTCCCCACTGGGGTGCCTGGCCAGTCTGGGTGAGGAGCTGAGAGCTGTTTTCAGGCTGGGGGTGACTGAAGCTCCCAACTGTTCCTTTTTTCTTTTCTTTTTTTTATTCTGGGCCAGCTTTGGCTTTGAGGCTTGGCTCCAGCTCTTAGGCCTCCGCTCCTGAAAGTAGGTTTCTGGCCTTTGCTTACAATGTTGCGATCCTGCTGGCTGAAGCCCGGCAGGTTTCTGGGGTTTTGTTTAACTTCTATGTTTGTTACACAGTTGCTTGCAGCTCAGAGGCCTGCAGTGGCAGGCGGGGAACATTGGAGTCCTCCGTCACTGAAGCAAGCAAGCCTCATGTTAGTTTCAAGCTGCCTGGCTGCCGGCTGCCATCTTGGCTGACAGTTAATTTGCATATTGCCCTGATTAGCCAATGGGAAGGGTAGCGGTCATACGCCAATTACCATGTTTCTCTTTTATTAGATAGGATAACTGTCTGAATAGTGACTTTTCCTTTGCAAAAGTGTTTCAGGTTCTAGGGGCACTATTAAAGTAATGTAAGTAATCTCATCATGGTTCAAGATGTATCACAAATGCTCAGAAGTAAAAAAATCTCATCTGACTTCCAGTGGTGTTTCACCATTTTGTTGTTTCATTATTTGATGGCAGAAAATTCTATATAACATCTATTAGAAGGGCCTCTCTCATGTAAACAAAATGCTATACAATGCCCAAGTTAGCAGGAAAAAAACAACAACACTGTAAAACAAAACAAAAAACCTCCATGAGGGTTTTCAGTGGAGGATAAACTTCCAATTCTACCCCCAGGTTATGGATACTGTTGCTCATCTCTCTTTTTCCATCTCATATCACCAATGCTGATTCCAAAGGGATAAATAATATGATTCACACTTGAAACTTCAATTTAAGAATGAATTTTTTTTCTGATTCTCTGCACACATCTAAGAGAAACTCTATCCACTATTGATGAAAACAGGCACATTATAATAGTAATAAGAAATGGAGAGTCTTTAAGTAAATGATAACAGATTTAGTAACTCTTTATCTCCTTCCTTTCTAAAAAGTCCATTAGAAGGACAGTAAAAAGATTAAGGCGTAAAACCAAATGAACAAAAGTAATAAAGGAGATGATGGCAAAATCTTTTTAAAATTTTCAAGAAGAAAGATAAAGTGGCAATTGACTTATCAGAAGAAAATAGCTAACACCCAGACTAGCAATGAAAAAATTAAGAGGCAGCATAAATTGTGCTAAGGACCCCAAAATGTTCAGAGAATGTTCATTTTAAGTACTTCTGGAAGTAGGAAGAAAGGAGAGTATGAAAAAAGGGGTGATTCATCAAAATCTTAAATAGACTTTCAAATTTCTCCCAACAGCCCACACAGCAGAGTAACAACTCAACCCCAAACTCAGCATAAGGCCAGAGAAATATTCACTCAAAAATATAATACAACCTGGACCTATGCCTCACTCCACTCCAATTCAGAGATTGACACCAAAAGCATGAGCAACAAAATTTTTAAAAGAGGATAAATTGGACTTCACTTAAATTAAAAACATTTTCCATCAAAAAGACTTTAATCCAAAAATAAAAAGATATCCTATAAAATATGAAAAAATATTTGCAAATCAATATCTAATAAGTATTCAGATTAATATCCAGAATATAAAAAGCACTCTTTTAACTCAACAACAAAAAAGCAACCCAATTTAAAAGTGGGTAAGGAATTTACATAAACATTCCTCCAAAGAACACATACAAAGAGCCAGCAAGCATATGAAAAAATGCAGAGTATTGTTAGTTATTAAGGAAATGCATATTAAAATCATAATGGATACCATCTCACACATATTAGTTTGGCTATAATTTAAAAAAAACATAAATAAGTATTGGTAAAAATATGGAAAATGAAACCCTCATACATTGCTGGTGGGAATGTGAAATGTTTTGATCACTGTGGATAATGTTTGCTTAAAAAGTTAAACATTTGTAAAGATGTAGGTATATACCCAAAATAATTGAAAACATATTCATGTAGGCAATTTTTTTTAGTTAGTGCTATTCACAGTACACAAAAGGTGGAAACAATCCAAATGGCCATTGACATATAATAGATGAACAAATTGTGTTGTATATATACAGTGAAATATTATTCAGCCATAAAAGGGGTGAAATACTGATAATGGTACAACATGGGTGAGCCTTGAAAATATGCAAAGTGAAAGAAGCTTCCCCATCATTCTATCAAAGCAGCTCTTGTCAAAGTCACCCACCATCTCCAAGTTGCTATATTCAATGTCCAACCCTCAGTCCTTCCACTCCCCTTCCTCTGCATCATTTGACACAGTTGCTTACTCCTCCCCTTATAAAATCCTTGGATCATTTGGTATCCTGGAGACCACTCTCTAGATTATTCTAACATCTTATTTCAGGGCCCTACCTTAATCTGTTTTGCTAATGCTACACTCTCCAGAGTACACCTGGACAGTTTCTAGAATATCTTCTCTACTGACATCACCTTGCTTGTTTCACTCCATCCCATGACTTTAAGTATCATTCCTATGCAAAGGAACAGCTTAATTACAGAGCTCTAACATGAATTACATCCTCCTCTATCTAAACAGCTATTCAACGCCCACCCCATGAAATATCTAAGAGAAACTCAAACTTTAAAATTCTACAACTGAATGTACAATGTCGAACTCTCCAACTTGTTCTTTTTCCAGACTTTCCTATCTCACTAAACGGCCCAGTAGCACACTTCCAGTTACTTCAGCCAAAATTTTTGGTGTTCTTATTTTGCCCAATTTCTCTTACACTTAAAAGACAACTATGGGCACTTCATATCAGATCTCCCTTATAGCTAGCTCCAGAATCTAACCATTTATCTTCCCCAATTTTACCCCTGTGGCTCAAGCTACATTATCTCTCACCTGGATTATTGCAATAGCCTGTTGTCTTGCCTCATTCCTATCAGTCTTGTTGCTCTACAGTATATAGTGAGTCCTTTACAAAGAAATCTAGGGAATGTTTTCTTTATTTATTTATTTTTATTTTTATTTGTTGGTCTTTTACTTTATTTGTTTTTTGTTTGTTTGTTTGTTTGTGGTGTGGGTGTGTGTGTGTGTGTGGGGGGGGACTTTTTAAAATGTAAGCCAGTACATGCCATTTCTACGTTAAAAATTCTCTAGCTGGTTTCCATCTCCATCATAAAAAAAACAATGGACTTATAAGTATCTACAAGACACCACATAATATCACATTCTATTGCTTCGTACCTTGCAGAATCCACTGTATCATACCAACTTTCTAACATCCCCCCATTATGTCACGGATCTATTTCCTTTCATTTCTTTGCTCCTGCTTTCTCACTTTTTTTTCAGATATTTTCTTAAATGTCAACTTATCAGGGAGGCATTCACTGACTACCCTATTGTTTTTAAAAATAATGACTAAGTCTTAGTTAAATGATTCATAAAAATAAAAATTCAACCAACACTTAAATGTAGTAAGAAGAAAGGAAATTGATCCCCAAATCCTGCCACACATAAAACATAAATAATCAGCTGAGTAACTGCCCTTGCAAATAAAGATACATGTATTTAGAGTGACTACCATGATATATCTGATGAAAATTATTAAATTCTATTTTAAGAAAATAATAAGTGAAACTGAGAAAATTGTCCTACATGGGATAAATCCTCCATTACCATTATAGTTACAACTTTTCAAAGTATCATAAATGATTTAAAAGATTAGGAAAATTGCCAAAACCGGTTTGGCTCAGTGGATAGAGCGTCGGCCTGCGGACTGAAGGGTCCCGGGTTCGATTCCGGTCAAGGGCATGTGCCTGGGTTGCAGGCACATCCCCAGTGGGGGATGTGCAGGAGGCAGCTGATCGATGTTTCTCTCTCATCGATGTTTCTAACTCTCTATCTCTCTCTCTTCCTCTCTGTAAAAAAATCAATAAAAATATATTTAAAAAAAAAAAGATTAGGAAAATTATTTAAAAGTGAAGTATTTTTAAATGTTTTTAATTTAGAGGCTTAAATGTAGTCCTTGCCCTGATGGTATCTAATCTAATAAAAGAGAAACATGCAAATTGACCATAGCTCTGCTAAAACCACAAGCCATGCCCACCAGCCAATCAGGAGCAAATATGCAAATTAACCAGACTAAGATGGTGGCAGCCACAGAGCTGGAGTGAGCAGGAGGCTTGGGTTGCCCCCAGCGATGGAGGAAGCCAAGCTTCCCACCTGCCTTGCTTGCCCTGAGCTCCACTCAAGGCTACAAAGTTTCAATTATAGAAGATAAATAAATCCCAGATACCTGCTTCTAGCCCACGGCTGTGGCCAGCCTGAAAATGGCCATCTGCCCCTCACCCAGGCTGCCCAGGCATCCCAGTGGGGACCCCCACCCTGAAGGGGCTATGGCCAGCCTGAAAACAGCCCTCAGCTCCTCACCCAGGCTGGCCACACCCCTATGGGGTGAGGGTCCCCGCTGGGTGGGTTGGCCAGCCTGAAAACAGCCCTTATGCCTGCTCCCCGCTGGCAAGTGGACATCGCCCGAGGGCTCCTGGGCAGCCAGAGTGATGTCTGACTGCCAGCTTAGGCCTGATCCTCCAGGGAGTGGGCCTAA
Organism: Myotis daubentonii; assembly: GCF_963259705.1. Taxonomy (NCBI): domain Eukaryota; kingdom Metazoa; phylum Chordata; class Mammalia; order Chiroptera; family Vespertilionidae; genus Myotis; species Myotis daubentonii. The sequence goes on from NC_081851.1 coordinate 53,096,778, forward strand.
GCCAGCAGGTGGACATCCCCTGAGGGGTCCCAGACTGAGAGAGGGCACAGGCCAGGCTGAAGGATCCCCCTGAGTGCACAATTTTTTGTGCACTGGGCCTCTAGTAATTAATAATCATATTTTTCTTTATCTCCCAAGTTTTGAATTATACTATCAATTTTGTATTATCAGTACTTATTAGTATTTAGGTTCTATTCTATAATGATAGACTTTTTAGTTTCAACTCAATGCTTAGAGTCTATGTTTACTATCCGTTATCCAGTTTTCCATTACTAATTTTTATGTCTATTTACTTTTTAATGGGTTGGATTTCTTTTTCTTCATATTTTTCAATAAGGGATCATCTGTGTAACATTCCCTGAGTTCTTTTTCATGTTTGAGAATGTTTCTCTGTTGACTTTGTATTTGAACATCTTTGCTAAATATACTCTTACAGATTATACTTTATTTTCAATAAACTAAATAGATGTTTCTCCATTATATTTTGGCTCTGAATGCTGTGGTGGATTTAAAGCAAATTTAATTCCTCTCTGCTTTTTTTTCTCTTGATGTCCTACCTAGAAGTCTGTTTCCTTCATGATAAATTAATGAGAATATACAGTAATTTCAATTATTTTATATCACTTTTCCTGTGTTAGACTGTGTTCTTTAAATATTAAATTCTCAACTGGTTTCATTTGGGGGAAATCTCATATGGTACTATTTCCTTCTATCCTTTTGACTTCCTACTCAGGAGACATGGCTATCCTTATGCTTGACTTTTAGTGGGCTTTCTTTCATATTATAATATTCTCTCCAATGTGTTTTATTTTTTATTGAAGCATAGTTGCTCTACATTATAATATTTATATTAGTTTCAGGCGTATAATAGATTCAACATTTTTATACCTTGCAATGGGATCTAATTCTAGTAATCATCTGTCACCGTGTTAAATTATCATATCCACCCAATATTTTTTGTCATTTTCCTCAGCATTTTTTTATATTTTCTGACATCTTTAAGATATGCTATTAGTGCTATTTAAGATCTATCTATTCTATCCTTTTTTAAATGTATTTATGAGTTTGACTTTTCAATTTGCTCTCCTTGCTCTATAATTTCCTTTGTAATCTCATTCTGAAGGGACTTTCTCATTTTACTACAATAATATGTTTACTAACTTGTTCAGTAGCATGGAGTACCTATCTTGCATGTCTTGGGCATGTTTTACTTCATATTGTGTTATTTTCATGGATTGTATTTACTATGTTTTTCTTTTTCTTTTTTCCCATGCAGAAACTACTAGCTCCCATTTTCCCTAAGTAAAAAAAACCTAATTTTAGGCACATGGCTGTTTAGATTAAAGGTTGCTTTTCAGCCTCCTTTGGAGTTAGGTATGGCTTGAGTTTATGTTCTGGCCACTTTGATTTAATTAGAAATGTCTTTAACTTATGTGAGGTCTGCTTTAAGAAGTGGAAAAAGCCCTATTTTCTCCTTCTCTTTTCCTAATGCCTGACAGGTGAATGTAAGCCTGTAACTTCAATGGTCATTTCGGCTCCCTCATTACATGTTAAAACCTGACTCAAATTTTACTGTTTAGCCGCCCTAAAAAATCGGAACCTCTATCTACAGACTCTTAGAACATGAAAAATAAATATTAAAAATCTTGTTTAAGCCACTGTTTTCTTGGAGTTTGTTTTGATTACAGCTAAAACTAATCTAACTGGTAGTCTTTTTCCATTCCTTCTCCTTTCTCTCTCCCTGTCTTTCCTTTCTGGTCACCTCTCTGCATAATGTCATGCCATTTTCCTTCATTTTGCTCATTCTTCACAGCTCTGTTCAGGCTGGTTAGCTGTCATGTTCTGTGGGAGATGTCTTCATTATTCCCTGGAGAGATCTCTTTGGTTTCCTCTCTGATCTGCAGTCTGAGAGCAGGCTCGTGTGTTCTGTCTATCCATTTCACTGAAGCCCTCAGAACTGGAGCATGTGTGTGTAAGCGGGAAGCTCGGGGGCACTGTGTCATCTTGGAGATGGGGAGAAGAGGCATTCAAATGCTTACTCTACCACTTGCTAGCAATGTGGTCGTAGGTAAATTATTTAATTTTGCTATACCTCAGATTCCCCACTTATATAGGGGGATAAAATTAACACCTGCCTCCCACTGTTATGAGGCCCAAATAAGAAAATGGAACCGAAGGGCTTAGAACTTCTCCCGATACATTTAGAGAATGCTGGTTAAGCACAATCACCGTTATCATCAATGTCATCATGCATGAACTCTGATGTTTCTTATTAGTTTATGTTAAATGTGTACACAGGTGACACTCATAGTCAACGGAACATCATTTCACTAGGAGAGGTCACTTTGGTCTTAGAGATTTTCTATCAATCCAGCATGCAGATTTCTGAACTTGTGAAGAAAAATCCCTATCAGTGCTATGACCTCCCTGGAGTCTAGTCTTTTATTGAATTGTATTTGTATATTAGTTGTTCATTATCATAGCCACTGAATTCTTTCTGTCTCCATGGTCCAATTGGGACATGGTCTTGGAAAGTGGAAGTTTATGCAAAGTTACAGAAGTCTAAACAGTAGCAGTGAAAGGACAGAACAGGACTGATAGCTGTGTCCTTATCCCCTCTTCCAAGAAAAAGCCGCTGAATGTATCAGTTACTCAGCCTGCCCTTATCTCAGCCAATGGGAAAGTGGGGGAAACTAGCCCAAGGCCAAGAGTATGCTAGCCACCCCCCTGTCTTTGTGTAACCAGACCCTAGCTGCACCCTGCCCTTGCGTCACTAGCCCCCGGCCCTCACTCAACCAACCGGAATCGGCCAAATCAGTGGTCAGAGTGTGCCCCCACCCCCCGACCCCAAGCCCTATAAATTCTTTGTTCTCTTGGGACTCAGGGCTCTCTCTTGCATCCAGTAATGGAGGCGGGGGGTGGGAGGGGGGACCAAGTCCCGGGCTTGAATAAAAGACTCTATGCTTTTGCATCGGACTCGGCTCCCTAGTGGTCTGTCTTGGGGGATTTTGAAATCTGGGCATAACAGCAGAAATTTTGCCATTATGTCATAAACTGTGGGCAAATATGATACCTTTGTTGAGGTTCATGACTTCTACTTTAAAAACATTTTACAGATTCTACATCACAGAGCTATAATCCTGACTTTTTTTTTTTTTTTTTGTCTCCTATCATTAAGACTCAAACTATCCCTGCATCTCAAGCTCATGAATGTCATTTGGAGTTGGCAGTCACAGGTTAAGAGCAGAGGGAGAGTAGGAGAAACTGAGGCCACATATCTTTATGGCAGCCCAGGGCCCCCCACACTGCTTAATCATTTGCAAGCCCTCTCTGAGGCACACTACCTTTGACAGCTATGGAGTCTGGAACGGTGAAGTAAACAGAGGAACAAAATAATGATATAAAAACCCAAATCATATATTGTCATATTTAACCATTTGTACCTATTCCACATCTTCCCCTAATTAATTGAATCTGCTAATATTCGTTTTCAACAAGCAAGCCCTTTTTCTTCCTCTAGGACAGCGGTTCTCAACCTTGGCTGAACATTAGAATCACCTGGGAATCTTTTTAAAATCCTGATTTCGGGGCCTCATCCTCCGGAAATTCTGTTTCTTTGTTACTAATGTTGTGGCCGCACCCCATAAGAAAGAAACAGAATTTCCAGAGGATGAGGCCCAGAAATCAGGATTTTAAAAAGATTCCCAGGTGATTCTAATGTGCAGCCAAGGTTGAGAACCACTGCTCTAGGAAAATAACTAGAGACTGCCGATTCAATAACAATTGGCATAGATTTGAAGGCACATTTGTAGAGAAGTATTTTTAAATTGTAGATGAATTCTCCCTGCACTCTGTTTTTCTCTTTCCCTGACCCAGAAAAATATAAATTGTGCTTTGTTATAAATTAAGCTGTCAGCTTTGACCCAATTTTAGATTTGGTGGTAGGTTGTTTTGTTGTCATCACCCCTCCATTGATTTTTAAATTGGGAGAATATTTATTTTTTATAAATTGGATATTTATAAAAATTCATCAAAAACCATTTACCTCAAAATTCTGGAATATAAAATCCTGCAGGTTGCCTATTATCTATAGTGATAAATACTGGGATGCTTAAGAGAAGATGGCTTAAACTGTACCATTTCTCTCCTTTCCATTACTTCCATTCAATTGCATACAGAGAGAGGTGGCAGATATCAGGTGAAACCAGGAGCAGAAACAAAGAGTTTGCTGTGCTCCACAGGCTAGAGCAGTGGTTCTCAACCTGTGGGTCGCGACCCCTTTGGCGGTCGAACGACCCTTTCACAGGGGTCGCCTAAGACCATCCTGCATATCAGATATTTACATTACGATTCATAACAGTAGCAACCTTACAGTTATGAAGTAGCAACGAAAATAATTTTATGGTTGGGTCACAACATGAGGAACTGTATTTAAAGGGGCAGAAGGTTGAGAACCACTGGGTTAGAGGATACTAAGCAAGGGGGAACAATGGAAAGAAGCAGATATGGGAATCTCTAGACTTCCAGACAAACAAGATGGTCTGTCTGTGTCTAATCACTCCAGGAAAACAAACAAAATAATGATGCATATATGATGCACCACTTATGTACCCAAGTTTTGCTAACTTAAAGAACTATTTTAATGCCCTAACCGGTTTGGCTCAGTGGATAGAGCATCAGCCTGCGGACTCAAGGGTCCCAGGTTCGATTCCGGTCAAGGGCATGTACCTTGGTTGCGGGCACATCCCCAGCAGGGAGTGTGCAGGAGGCAGCTGATTGATGTTTCTCTCTCATTGATGTTTCCAACTCTCTATCCCTCTCCCTTCCTCTCTGTAAAAAATCAATAAAATATATTTTTAAAAAAGAACTATTTTCATGATTTTCTTTTTTTGCAAAAAAAAATTAAGGAATCCTGTAGCTTAAAGAAAAAGCAACAATGGAAATGGATAAAGTTTTTTTTGCAAACTTTATCACTGAATTACTAAGAAAAATGAGACAAAGAAAAATGTCATTACAGAGATCAGAGTGAGTATGGTTATAGATATCAGGATGAGAAATTCAGTTATAGCAAACTAAAAACAGTTGCCATGAATTAGATACAGTGGACATGGCATATATTCCAGATTCTTTTCTTCAAAATCCTAGCAAACCTTGATAAGAGGTAGTTGGTTTTTTGTTTTTTTGTTTATGAACATTATAAACATTTTGGAGGTTTATTAAATAAGCCGATTATGTTTTGTTCTGCTTACCTCCCAAATATTTATCCCAGGAAGGTTAGCAGAAGGGCTTCCCTTATACTCAAACTTTTTTAGATCTGGTTTTACTGCTCATTAAAATTCTATAGCATTCAGAGCCACATGACACTCAGGAAAAAATTAAAGATAAAAATAAGAACCAAATAACAATTATTGATGACTTAAATTGTTTTCAACTATGTATGTTCTATTTAGGTAACTAGCAGTTATTGATATAATACCACATCCACTTAGTAATTAATATATTTTTCTTTTGGCTTTGGCCACATAGGACATTTTATAAACCATGAAAACAGAATTCTCAAGTTTTCATTCTAAGTAATTAATCTGCAACTCATATCCATATTAAAATGACTCTGGTGTTACCTACCCACTTCCTCTGAGCAGCTTTCTCGATATTTTTCAGTCTGGCTTCCTTCCTAAACCTAACACCCAAACCACAGTTTCTACAGTCTCTCAAGATCTTCCATATTTCTCGAAAATCTACTCATGAACATTTTCCAGTGATTGCCACTTTATTGTTGCCTAAATGTTGCAACTTCATAAAGTGAATCTCTCCAAACCGAATTACACACACACACACAATTATTTTTTTAATTTTTCATCATATTTTTGGATTATGAAGTTATAACTTCTGGGATACTTTTACCTGCAAGGAAGAAATAACTGCCTTAAACAATGATAATTAAGTCAAATAACAAAGTCCAAAGATAGGATATTTTCAGAATTACTTGTTTGAGTAATTCAATAATATCATCAAATGTCCAGGCACTAGTTACTGCTTCCCTCTGCTAACCACTGCAGCCATTTCAATGTAAGACTGTTTTACCTAATTGTCTTCTAGTAGCTATGAGAAAGAGGAAGGTCTATATGTTTTCTCCTTTAGATTCATAAGACTCGAGATCTACGCATCCTGAGAGGTATCCTATAATGGTAAAAATGACTCTTTCCCAAACTTCTGCCATCATCTTCTAGCATTTCATTGTCAGAATAGGGCCACATAACCATTTCTGAATTATTTCAAGTAAGAGTATAAAATGTGTTTACTTTGTTATTATCATTTAAGTATATTTGAGTTTATAATTTTTAAATTGTATTCTGTAATTTTTATTTATTCAAGGTCCATTTTTAATTTTCCATTCCATTCCATCATTTTTCTGATAATTATCTCAAATAATTATCAAAATTTTTCTGATAATTTTCTACAAGTAATTTAATAAGGAATGAAAAGGCTGATTTACAGAAATGGTTTCTTGTTTTTTTGTGTGTTTTTTTTAATCTTTAATTTCTTTATTGGTTAAGGTATAACAAATGTGTCCTCATCCCCCCATTAACCCCCAACCCCTCCCTCCACTCATGCTCTCATACCCCTGTTTTCTTTGTCCATTGGTTTGGCTTATATGCATGCATACAAGTCCTTTGGTTGATCTCCTCCCCCTTACCCTCACCTTTCCTTACTTTCCCTCTGGGGACTGATAGTCTGATTGCTGCTTCTCTGTCTCTGGATCTGGCCCTGTTCATCAGTCTATGTTTTTCTCTATATTCCACAAATGAGTGAGATCATGTGGTATTTATCCTTCTCTGACTGGCTTATTTCACTTAGCATAATGCTCTCTTTGTTTTAGAAGTAAATGAATGAACAAAAATGAATGAATGACAAAAATTAAGTTCACACATTTTAAATTCACATATGTTGAGGAATATGCTTATATTAACTGGTTATACTTTAAATTTTATTGTGGAATGAGAAATGGATATCATAACATTTACTTTATTAAAGAATAGAGATTTTATACGCAGCAAATTAATAATACTAGAACTAAGGGAACTCCCTTGACACCTGAATAAATTAATTAAAGTAAATAAAGGACATTTTTCCAGAGAGTTTTGACAGAAGATCAAATGGGAAGAATTTGCTAAGAGCTCAGATCACATGGCAATGTGCTAAGAATTGTGAATAAGACCAGGCAATGAAGACAGGCTCTGACCATGAATAAATTTACACATGAAAGGTTCAGAAAAATATGTAAAAAATTAAACTGCAATACAAAAATAAATAATAGTTGAAGATAGCCACAGTAGATGTCTTATAATTAAATACATTATAATTGCCAAGTTAATTATCCTCATGATAATTTCTATTAGAGGTCACAAGGAGAAAGTCATTAAATGAACATGAGAAACTCACTAATGGGAAAGCTACTACAGATCAAAAGATAAATTTACCTTTATTGGTAATGCCATCAAACATTTAAGAAAGAAAATATAAATTTTATACAAACTCAGAATGTTTAAGAAGAGGAATAACACATTATGAAGCTAGCATATCCTTGATACAAAAAGTGAATAAAGATATTACAAGGCCAGACAATTAGAAATCAAACATTTCTCTAGAATGTAGATGCAAATATCTTAAAACAATATTCACAAGTCAAACCCACCAAAAAATAAAAAAAGATAAACTCCACTTGGTTAGGAATTATTATTTCAGATATGCCAGGCTATTTTAATATGTGAAATTTCACCAATGTAATTTACCACAGTAATAGCATAAAGAGAAAAATCAGAACAGACAACATATACAGAAAAAAGCAATGGAAAAAATGCATACATTTACTTGACTTAAAAATCTATCAATAAATTAGGAATAGAAGGAATTTCTCAACCTAAAAGAAGGTTATCTATGAAAGCCCACAACTAACATCTTATTTAATGGTAAAATACTGAATTTTTCCCTCAGTATGCCAGAAACAAGGCAAAAATATGTTCTGACAAGTTCTAATCAACATTGCACTGGAGGTTTCTAGCAGTGCAATAAAGCAAAGAGAAAAAGCCAAAGGCTTACAGGCAATTAAGATGGAAACTGCTCTGATTTAGAAACAACATAGCTTATGTAGAAATCCTAAGGAACATATTTAAAAATGAGAAGAATTAATAAGTGAATTTAGAAACATGACAGCATACAAATTCAACATATAAAAATCAACTGTATTTTGAAGACTGGCAGCAACCAATTGGAAAAAGAAATAATAATAGCATTTATATTTATACCAAAACCCATAAAATAGAACTAAATTTCACATAAGAAGTGTAAGATCCCTACACTGAAAGCAAATATTGTTTAAAGAACATTTTTAAAAATCTGAATGTTGGTTAATATAATGTTGATTAATTAGAAGACATTAAGATTCAATTCTGCCATTTTGATTTATAGACTTAATGCAATTTAATAAAAATCCCAGTATCTTTTTATAGAAATTGGTAAGCTGAATCTATAATATATGTGGAAATAGGACCTGGAATAGCCAGCCTAAATCCCTTGAAAAAAATTAACAAAGTTGACGGACTTTAACATCTGGTTTCAAGATGTACTATCAACTGCATTAATCAAGATATTGGCAAGTGTCGGTGAGGATATGGAGAAAAGGGAATCCTTATACACTGCTGGCAGGAATGCAAAATGGTGCAGCCTCTATGGAAAACAGTATGGAGTTTCCTCAAAAAATTAAAAATGGAACTTCCATTTGACCAAGTGATATCACTTCTAGGAATATATCCTAAGAAATCGGAAACATCAATCAGAAAGAATAAATGCACCCCTATGTTCATAGCAGTGCAATTTACAATAGCTAAGATTTGGAAACAGCCCAATTGCCCATCAGCAGTGTGGGAAGCCATCCATTGTCAATACTATCATGAGTGCATCAAGGAACTTGAAAGGCTGATGAACCTTGAGCCTTTAGCAGGGCTAAAGCTATGCACCGATTGTTCCCTGTTGAGATAGCGATGTCCAAAGCAATTTCCTGACCTGATAGCCTCAAAGTAAATTTTTACTGATCTTTACTGACCTTAGAGACGGTCTGTCTGCTACCTGTTTGCCATGCTTTACTGAGGGCAAGCTGTGTATATAAAACTAAATAAAAAGCAGACTGGCCTGAGTTTCGGTGTGCTCTTCAAGAAAGAGACACCCCTGGCCCCCAATGCCTTCTAAATTCATATTTCTTGTATAGCATTTTCATTTGTGCATGGTTCCTTCTTCAAATCTCTAGCCATGCAGGTTGAGGCAAGCAGATGAGTGGATTAAAAAACTGTGGTAAATTTACACAATGGAATACTATGCAGCTGTCTAAAAGAAAGAACTCTCAGGTTTAGCAACAGCATGGATGGACCATGAGAGTATTATGTTAAGTGAAATAAGCTAGGCACAGAAAGATAAGTATCACATGATACCTCTCATATGTAAAATCTAATGAACAAAATAAACTGATGAACAAAATATATCCAGAGACATAGAAGGACAGAATAGACTGTCGAACCTTAGAGGGAAGGTAGGGGAGGGTAGGTGAGTGGGTGGGTGGGGAGAGATCAACCAAAGAACTTATATGCATATATGCATAATCCATGGAAGCAGACAATAGGGTAGTGATGGCCTGAGGTGGGGAGCAGGGCAGGCTAGAAGAGGTCAATGTGGAAAGGGTACATTTGTAATACTTTCAAAAATAAAAATTAAAAAATGATTGTAGTATTGGCATAACATAACACAGATCAAAGGAATAAAATAGGACATACAGAAATATATTAAAATATATATTGTCAACTGAAATATATCAATGCAACTCAATGGAGAAATACAGTTCAACAAATGGTGCCTGTTAAGAGTCTGAAGACAGAAATGAGCCTCAAACCTAAACTCACACCATATGAAACAATTTAATTGATATGATTTATAGACCTACACATGAAAGCTAAAACATAGAGCTTCTCCGTGAACATAAAAGAATAACTTTATATTCTGAAGTATGCAAAAATGTCCTGGCCACAAAAGCACTAATTAAAAAAGAATAAAAATAAGGGAGAGGTTGAGTTTCATCAAAATCAAGAAATTCTGTTCATCAAAAGATGGCATTAAAACAAAGTCAAATCAGAAGCTTAGAGAAAGTAGTGTCAAAGCATGTATTTTACAACAGACTTATATTCACAATGTACAATGAGCTCCTTAGGAATCAGTAACAGAAAGGAAATAATCCAATTTTATAAAGGTCATGAAACTTGAATACATTTTTCAAACAATAAAAAATTAACCAGTTGGCATATGAAAAATACTGAACATCATCAGTATTTTGAGTGTGTCATAAAGTTAAATATACACCTTTATTATAACCCAACAAATTCCATTTCTAAGTATTTCTCTAAGATAAATGAACACATGTCCATTAAACACAGAATTTATTATGTTAAGCAAAATAAGCCAGTCAGAGAAAGACAAGGATCATATGATCTCACTTATAAGTGGAATCTAATGAACAAAATAAATTGATAAGAAAAATAGACCCAGAGACTTGGGATCATGCAACAAACTGATGATTCCCAGAGGGAAGGGGGCAGAGAGATTAACCAAAGAACTTATATGCATACTAGAGGCCCGGTGCACAAAAATTTGTGCACTCGGGGGGCAGGGGGCGTCCCGCAGCCTGGTCTGTACCCTCTCGCAGTCTGGGACCTCTCAGGGGATGACCACCTGCTGGCTTAGGCCCATTCTCTGGGGGATTGGGCCTAAAATGGCAATCAGACATCCCTCTGGCAGCCCAGCAGCCCTTGGGGGATGTCCACTTGCCAGCGGGGAGCAGGCCTAAACTGCATTCGGACATCCTTAGCGCTGCTGATGAGGCAGGAGAGGCTCCCATCACCACTGCTGTACTGGCAGCCATCAGCCTGGCTTGTGGCTGAGCAGAGCTCCTCCCATGTGAGAGCGCCCTGACCACCAGAGGGCAGCACCTGCATTGAGCGTCTGTTCCCTGGTGGTCAGTGTGTGTCATAGTGACCAGTCATTCCCAGTCCTTCTGCTGTTAGGGTCAGTTTGCATATTATCCTTTTACTATATAGGACAGAGGCCTAGTGCATGGGTGGGGGCTGGCTGGTTTGCCCTGAAGGGTGTCCCGGATCAGGGTGGGGGTCCCCACTGGGGTGCCTGGTCAGCCTGGATGAGGGGATGATGGCTGTTTTTAGGCTGCCCGCACCCCCTTCAGGGTGGGGGTTTCCACTGGGGTGCCTGTCCCGTCTGGGTGAGGAGCTGAGGGCCGTTTTCAGGCTGGCAGGTGACTGACGCTCCCAGCCTCTCCTTTTTTTCTCTTTTTTTTATTCTGGGATTTATTTACTTTCTATGGCTGTCACTGGAACTGAGAGCCGGCTTTAGCTCTGAGGCTGGCTCCAGTTTGAGGCCTCGGCTGTTGAAAGAAGGTATCTGGGCTTTGTTTAGCTTCTATTATTGAAACACTGTTGCCATCACTGCCGCTGTAAGCTCCAAGGCCAGCTGGCTGAAAGCAGCTATCTGGAGCTTGTTTAGCTTCTATAATTGCAACATAGTTGCTTAGACTGCAGCTCAGAGGCCGGCAGCAGCAGGCGGGGAAGCTTGGCTTCCTCCATCACTGGAGCAAGCAAGCCTCCTGTTCGCTTCAGCTGCCTGGCTGCTGACCACCATCTTGGTTGGCAGTTAATTTGCATATTGGCCTGATTAGCCAATAAGAAGCATTCGGGGGTATGGTCAATTTGCATGTTTTTCTTTTATTAGATAGGATATGCATAACCCATGGACACAGACAATAGTGCAGTGAAGACCTGGGGAGGGGGGAGGTGTGGGGTGGAGGGAATCAATGGGGGAAATAAAGAGGACATCTGTAATAATTTCAACAATAGAAATAAATTAAAAAGTATATTGGCCATATTCTTATTTTTCAGTTGGACTTTCTTCAAAAATAATGAGCAAAAAATGCAAATATTTTAGAAGTTTAGAAGGATCCTAAAAATCCTATCAAATGGTGATTTTTATTAAGAGACAATCCTGTGACAAAAATAAAGTGTACAAACAAAATCAGCTAAATGCTGTTATTTGAAATTAGGAGCACATACTTCAAATAAAACATGAAATACAGGCACTGCATTATGGAAATAGGTTTACTGTCAAACAGGCAATTAAAAACTAAAGTATAGTGAGCCACAGACACATTCATTTTCTAGAGCTGGGATGAATACCAAGTGGGATTGTTTTCCTTTCTTTTCTCTTTCTTACAAGGAAAACAGGGATAGAATTCATTTCATATGCAGTGGAGTACATATTTTGGGGCGTCGACACATCTTTATTGGTCAGCCTGTCACTAAACAATTTAAACCTGTGTATGTAGTTTGTGGACAGTTGTTTCAGCTGCACATGTTACTAGAGAACCTCGACCTGAGTTAATTTCCCATTTAGAACTATGTGCGTGTGAAAGCAATCCTCATGGTAAACAGCATGTACCTCACAGTAAACACTGCATTATCCCCAAGTGGAATGATGGAGTCAACTCAGTAAACAAAAGCCCTGGCAGTAACTCCTACATTTTACAATTAAAAACTAATTACTCTTTGGAAATAAACAGTGTGGTAATGTCATTCTTAACCTGCAGCAAACAAAGCTCCACAACACTTACGTATTTGAGAACATGTCGTCTTTTGGTTAATGGATATTAATTTTTTCCAACCCAGTCTCTTAATCATTTCACAAGGGCAATGACAGCATAGGCACAGAAAGACTGGTGTGAAGAAATCCAGTTGTCTAAAATGTACACCACAGAAAACTATTATGAGCCCAAGGGCTCTAAGACATTTATAAACCAATTAAGAAAACTAACTATTGCTGAGGTATTTGCTGCAAATGTAACTGTAACCTGTTTTAGTAAAAGGAAAAGAAAGACACCAGTAAAGTGATAGGCTAGCAATGTAATAATAGCTAGTATTTATTAATGTATCAGTATATATCAAGAGATATTAAACATGCTATACATATTATCATTTTGTGTAATTCTCACAACAATCATCTGAGATAGTCACTGTTTATTGTCAACACATTAGATTCATTTTTATGAATTTCACTTATGAAATCTATAATAAAAGTAGCCTAGAGGCAAGGTGGAGACTGCCATCACATCAAAGACTACAATAGATATCAAAGGCTACTTGAACACAGTGATTCCACTACTGGGAACCTAACCCAATAAATAATCATGTATGTTTTTTTCCAAAAGAGCTTGCAGAAGCCGTGGAGGGTGAGGGAGACAAAGCAAAGCAATCAAGGCGAAATAAAAAGTAAAAGTAGTAAATGAAAATCCCTGGGAATTTACTACACAAATAAGTATTGTGTAAAATTCTTAGAGTTGGGTTATAAATTCAACTCTAACTAGAGATCAAAGCTAATAGAGAAATCAATTACAAGATTCAGTGTCCCTAATATAAAACATCAATGGATAGAATGAAGCCTGTTTTTCCTTGCTGGTATTAAGTGTTTGAGAAAAATTTCTCCCATGGAGAGCCTCAAAGTGATTCTCCTTAATGAACTCGAAAAGGTCTTCAATGGATGCTTACAGCAAATACTGCAAATCAAGTTCTAACCTAAAGTGTAGTTCAATGGAAAAAATACTACCAGGGACCAAACAATGGAAAACGCGGTGAGGTCCCTGAAGGTCTTGTTTGAACCAAGAGAAAATTTAGAAAACATGGAAGACTGAATGCACTATAAAGCGTTTAGGTTAATAATTTTAAAATCTGTGTTCCCCAAATCTTGGTCTCTGTCATCGATGCCAGAGAAAGGATGACAGTTGTGGTGGTAGTTGTGGTGGGGTTTTAGAATTCTATTTCTGCTTTGCCCAGTAGCAGCTCCTGCTTACAAGTTTAATTATTGGGCTTTCTCATTATTTTAAGAGAGGATTCACTGAAAAAAGAAAAGTGTGGAAGGGTTTATTGTGGCATTAAATAGAGCAGTGAATAAATTACAACATAAAATCACCAAAAATTAGTAACACACATTTAGTCCTAAAAATGTATTCTGCACAAGTGTTAAAGCTGGGTGACCAATTCAACTCTGACTGTTAACAGAGAGCAAAGAAAAGAAAAATCAATTACAAAATTCAATGTCAATGTGAGCCAATATGTTGTTGTCATTGCAGGTGATGATTCTAAAGATGAAAGAAAAGTATGGAATATTTTCATGCAATATGAAGCAGAATATGAAATATTATGCATGGCAATTCACAACTATGTAAATACTGTGCACATGTGAATGATAGAAGGAAATACAGAAAGATACGATTTTATTGGTGTGACTTCAAAGGTTTCTTTTCATCTTTTTTTAAAAAAATTATTTCATTTATTTTTAATATTTTATTAATTTGAGAGAGAGGAGAGGAAAGGGATAGAGAAATGGAGACATCGATGAGAGAGATATCAACTGGCTGCCTCCTCAAAGCCCCACACCGGGCATCCAGCCTGAAACCTGGGCATTTGTCCTGACCAGAAATCAAACTGGGGACCTTTTGATTCATGGGTTGATGCTCAATCACTGAGCCACACCGGGTGGACTCGTTTCATTGTTAAACATGCCTTTAGAAAGGAACAATTGTTTTGTCTACATAAAGTTTTTAAAGAAAAAGGCAAACCACAACAAGATGGAAAAATAAATTGCCACAAATGCAACCGTAAAGGTTTAATATCCTCATTATTAATATCAAAATTATTAATTATTCACTGATAATAGGAAAACATTAATACTTAATTTTTTATTTTAATAATTTGAAGCTTGACAAGATAAAATAGCAAAAAGCACTGTATACTAATTATAGCATGCCAGGGAAACTGTTCAATTGCTTTATATATGTTAACTCATTTTAAACTTCATAACAACCTTTGTGGAGTAAGTACTGTTTACAGAAATGGGGAACCTGAAGCATAGGAATATGAAGTAACTTACACAGACACATGGCTTGTGAATGGTGGTTCCAGGACTCAACCCCACTCATTCTAGCTCAGAGATCACGCTCTTAATCAAAACACTAACTGCGTCTCAATAGCACATTGCTAAGTTCCCCTCAGCCCAACAACACTCCATAGTACTGGCATACAATAATAATAATGCTATCGCCCTCCAGCTGCATGCTATCCTACAATTTTCAAAATATTACCATATGCATTATCTGTTCCTCAGGACACTTCTCAGAGAAAGAACAGTATCCTTCTGGCTTTGATTCCGACATTGCGATTGTACTACATCTGCTCGACATGTGCAGCCACTTCCATGGACTTGGCTCCTTGGTCCATCTGGTCCAAGGGGTTTGATTATCTGGATTTCAAAAGAACCCTGGGGAGCCGTACACTTCATAACCTACAGCTTGTTATAGAAAGAATGAAACAAATCCAACTGCTACTATAACATCTCACTGTTTATCAGTGGTTCTTAACCTTCCTAATGCCGCGACCCTTTCATACAGTTCATGTTGTGGTGACCCCCAACCATAAAATTATTTTTGTTGCTACTTCATAACTGTAATTTTGCTACTGTTATGAATCGTAATGTAAATATCTGATATGCGGGATGTATTTTCATTGTTCGCGACCTACAGGTTGAGAACCGCTGTTAGAGCGTTTAACAATAACTAAGCTTATGAGTGGCAGCCTAGGCTAAAACTTGATTTTTCTAAGACATGGTATATAAATGTAAAAGTGACCAGTGACAAAGTTAACCAGACAAATACTCTAATATTAAATCCAAAGTGGAAAACAAAGCTATAAGTGCTTATACTATGACTTAAACTATCATTTTCTTACTGAGAAAAATTACATACATATAGCTCCCAGCATGTAGCCCAAGTTTATAAGCAAAGCTGTGATATGCTACTAGACAATGGAATTCCCACCTGAGAGGAATACAAGAAGCATCAAAAGCCTTTGTGTCTGGTCAGTGTTTTGAGTTTCCCTATAAATAGAAAACAAATGACTTTATGCCTTTTTATATTTTTTTAAAGTTCAGCATTGTTAGTCTATTTTAAAGTTGAGACCCCAGGGAACTGAATAGCAAGAAAGCGATAGGTCAAAGTGACAGATTCAAAAATGTAATGCTCTTTCTACCTAGCAAAAAGGCAAAATCAACTAATATCCCATTGAGCATTTGCTTTAACAATAACTAAAAATTGCTTTCTTGTAAAGTGACTTAAAATTCACAGGACAAAGAAAATTTTTGAACAGAAGAAATACAAAGGGAAAATATACAGAATGGTTCCTGTGACTTTCCTGAAGGTGTGAAAAGTGCCAATTGTAATCTTTTCTTAAAATTCAAATTAGGAATTAATTTTGTAGCTGTTGATTTTTTATTATTAAAAAATTTGAACTTTGAAGAATTATTATAGTATATTTAAACAATTAGATTAAATTTGGCCTTTACCTCTTTGGGGATTAAAAGTTGTAAAATCATCCTGACTCTTTTTATGAAAAAGACCATTATCAAGACAATGGACAAGTAATTTGTTTTTGCTTTGTTTTTAACTAAGAACACACCTTGTCAGTGGTGTTCTGAAGCTGGATCCCACCAGCCCACAAGAAAATGTTCATTTTAGAAAAATAAAGAAAACACTGATACTTGAAAATATAAAACTGACTCTAATCTTACCACTAAAAGCTAATAAATACAATTATAATAATAATGTTTGTAAAACACCATGTACTATTATTTTTCTGGAGTATTTTTATATATTGACTCAATTATTATTACAATATTTTGAGGCATAGACTCAAATTTCATAGCTTCCATTTCACAGAAGAGAAACTGAAGCACAGAAAGGCTTAAGTGACTTGCTCCAAATTACAGAGTTACTAAGTGTTAGTCAGGCTTCAGGCTGATAGTTTGTCCTTAGATTAGTGATTTTTACCCAGTATTCTCGATTGCTGAAAACTCTTTTTATGTCACATATATCATGAACATTAAGTAAATGGTTCTATGGAATGTAGACTCACATGTTAAATATTGTAGATGCTTTCCAAGCGACACATTTCAGACAGATTTATAACAACAAAATAGCTTCTTTGTATTTTAACATTTAATATCATAACGCTGTCTACCAAATTAACCAGCTATCAGAAAATAAACCTACAAAATAAATTTCATTGTAGATGTGAGTAGAAGTATTCTTGAGAATGGATTCCGTAGGAAATATAATGATACTACTATGGTTCAACTTGATATTTAATTGTCTTCCTTCCATCAATTCAATACTTCCTTAATTCAAGTACCTTTAAAAAAATCAAGATCAATGCTGACTAAAATTCAAATTGATCAAAACAGGGTTTCTATGCAATTTATTTTGCACACTTTCCTATATCTTATGACCAAATCAGGGGAGATATAGCTACAAAATTAACAAGTTCATTGTTGAGACTGACACATGAAAACTTGATCAAAAAAGAGGTAGCTTTAGTTTGCTCCACTTCTACACAACTGCCATTTTAGAAGAGCTGCTCATGCCACTTTCGTTTACTTCAGATGTGTCATTTCAATTCTTCCCATGAAGTGATTCAAGTAGGAGGTACTGCAGTTGAATAAATTTCAAAGCTAAAATATACACTTCAAATAGATTGATTTCAAGATTTGAAGTACTGTTCTAATAATTAAATAGTTGTTTCATGAAGAGTTATTCTATCAAGCCATTTGCAAAGACTACTATTTCTAAAAATTATACACAGTAATGTATAGTCCATGCTCTATATTTTCAATTATAGATGAGCATCCCATACGCCCCTGCCAAATACGTATAAGGTTAAGTCTATATTATTGGGGGAGAGAAAACTGCAGATTCATAATCATGTTTTATAGTATTCAGCAATAAGAGGTAATCCTGGAGATTATCTAGTTGTGGCAGAGGCAGGCTTGATGTGCATGTAACCCAATTCTGCTTCTTTTCTGGGTATGTAGACTACATGTCACAGGCTGTGGAGAGCGGCTATAATGTTTGGACAGGCTCAAGCCTCGGATTAATGAGAGGGAATGGTCCTCTTGTGGCAAAGCCACCTGCAAGTCCTCACTTGGAGGGCAAAGCCCTCCCAGCACAATTATAGCCAAAGGCTATAGTTGAAAGCTTGACCTTATGGTCCGAACCTGTGGTCCCATGTGGCTCAGTGATATAGGCTGCGAGAGGTGCAGCAAGTAAACAAAGCTTGTTCAGGATTTGAAACCTGTGAGAAAGTTGTAAACATCTTGACCACACCCTTACTTTGTCTCGTGGAATCTGGCTATAAAATAAAGATTTGGCTTGCAGGCTGTGGCGCTGTCTCTCCATCAGAGAAGGCAGCATCCCACCTAGCCCCAGCTTTATTCTCTTGTCTGTCTTTTCTAATCCTTCACCGCCCACACTCAGCTTCACCGTTGGCCATGCTGAGCGCGGCACAACAGGCTCCTTACAATTGTTGCATGTGACTGAATTCTAACCAGTGGATTGCAAGCAAACATGCTATTTCAAGACTTAGTCCATAAAAAATCTTCCATACTTAGTCTTCTATGCTGTCTTTTCATTTCTACTGATTGGAAGGGAGAAAACACCTTATTAGGGGTGTTCTGAAGCTGGATCCCACCAGCCTATAAGAGCCAATTATCATAGACATTTAAGAATGTTTTCAGCCAGTTGTAGCTTGAAATTGTTCATGGTGGGAGTATTTACAACAGACAGCAAATGCTACACATTAGAACTCTACCTTTTTTTGGTGAGATGGTTTGCTAGCACACTACTGCCACTAGAATGGTTTTGTAATCCACATGTGGAAGATGACAGAGCCGAAATCTAGAAGGAACTTAGTCTCTGATTCAATACTGGGAGAAAAGCTACCTGACCAGGAACACCTCTATTAGGCTGTTACACCAGCAAGAAACAGAGTGCCCGGGTTTGCTCAGGACAGTCTTTGTGCCCAGTTTCCCAGTATAATTAATGGCGACCCCTTTCACTTGCACAAGTGTCTTAATTTGAATGGTAGTCATTCTAGTCAGATAAAACATAAAATATTTCTTAAATTTGAATATTTAAGGCTTATCTTTCATAGCCTCTGTTAGTAATAGCATAACTAATACATTGACCTCCTTCATTTTACATGAAGACATTTGATCGTCATGGTAATTTTATGAAGAAGAGCAGTTACCTGATATGTAGCCTTTCACATATATGTAAAGCAAAGCACAGAGATTACAAAGTAATTTGTCAAACTAACAATGGCAGAGGAGGGAAATTAATACACAAATTTGAATGAGAGGGCAACTAATTTTAAAAGGTTACAAAATAAATATATTTTAAAAGATGTGCTCTGATGGAGGGGTCTGAATATAAGGCACATTTGAAAATTAAAGGAAACTCGTAGAAATAAATGATAGATAATTGAAGATTGAAACTTATTGAAGGAATTACTAGCAGATTAATAACAGTTGAAAAGGTAATTTGTGAACCAGAGTTAGCTTTAGAGAGAGAAGTAAAAGGCAGGATAGAGTACATACTACCAAGAAATTCTAAAATTTTAAATATTTAAAGAAAGATTAATAAAGATTGTTGTTGAGAGATATAGAAGGTTGAATGAGGAAATGAAGTCTAATAGATTTTCCAGAAGGAAAGGAAAAGAGAATGATGGAAAGCAATTATCTGATAGATTAAGTAAAATAATGTTGACAATGTACATATTACTGGCAGTGAATAATAATAATAATAATAATAATAACAACAACAATAATAATGCTAGTTCCCTATCCCTCTTCTGCACTATTTCTTGCTTTCTAATAAAAAAAAAACTAATTTAAAATTTAAAAATATTTTGTATACCTGTATACTTAGACTGGTTTCATAGTTCATGCCCAGGATTTTATATGTTATTTGCTCATCTTCATAAGGATGCTAGCAAATTGCTTTATTACTTCCACTTATCAGAAGAAGAAACTAAAATTCAGAGAGGATAATAATTATCATGAAACCACACAGGTGGGATTAAACTCTAGAATATTTCACTCCAAAGAATTTTTACTGCTCATCAGCAATTTTCTAATTTTAATTACCATATTCAATAGCAAGAAGGTCACTTCATCAAGTCATGCTCATTGAATAAGGACTTTTGTGCAAAATAATGCAATGTCTTTATTGGAAGTAGATGTGTGAAATAAAAAGAAGCATGGGCATGTATAGCACATGTTACATTTATAAACTATAAAATTACTGCATAGTTATTAATTGGAAAAATCAGTCATTCTTCCAGACAGAAGAAACAATTCATCCTGAAGCAGTTTTTCCTTTTGTTTATGTCAGAATGATGATGCTCTATATACAGGGCTTCTAATGGATTTGCTGGCAGTCCTTAAACCAGTCAGTGAATGCTACAATAAACAATTTGTGTTCTGGCTTGCTTTAACCACTTATAAAAATATGTGCTGTGCTTGCTCAGCATGACAATGTTTCCTTTCCAACCGAACGCAAAACAAGGCTTGCACGCAATCTTATATATGCTTAGCCCCCCAGCTCTGCTGTGTGTGTTTCAGTCATTTATGTATCCAATATCGTGCAAGTAGTTTATGCTAAGTATTGTATTTATTCCTGAGGATATTATAGTGAATACAGATGTTAAGTTTTTGACCTCATGGAGCTTACCATTTAAGGGAGTGACAGCAAAAAAATTAATGAAACAAAATAATGATAAATTTCGGTTACTGCTATAAAAGAAACAAATAAGGTGGTGACTTTATTTGGGGTTGACCTATTTTTGATAAGATGATTGAGGATGCCGTTCTAAGTACCGTAGTGATCTTAAAGACATGAAGCCCATGTTCTCCAAATCTTTCTTCCTCATATCTTTTCCACATCAGTGGCTGTGCCTTTGTTAGCCCTGATGATAATGGGCAGCTTCACTACAGGGTCACCAAGTGCCTCTAGGCAGCTTGTGGTTTTAAGTGCATATCAGTCAGGTTTCATTTTTCTCTCCCTTTCCTGGCTCCGTTTATCTTCCTCATCATTATCTTATTTTCCTCCCTCCCAAATGATCATTTCTGTTGTACTCCTTCATCTAGCCTCTAATTCGGATTTCAGATTTGAGACCACCTCTCAGCTCCGTGGATGAGCAGCGGACTCTCCTTCCCCCCCACCTCAGAGGGTCCTCTCCTCACTCAGTCCCAGTCTCCTTCAAAGGCAAGTTTATCCACCAAACACAGCAAAGCGGAACCCAGAATTCATTCATTCATGTATTCATATATTCAAACACACCTGTTAACACCAAGCAGTGCGCTAGATTCTAAAAAATAACTATGCAGAAAATGAAAGGAGTAGACAATAAAAATAATTTGTAAGACTTGATGAGAGACACTCAAATAGATGCTTAATACAAAGAACAATCAACTTTGTGTCTCAAGCAACATAAAGGAACTGCCATATTTACCCATTACCTTGATCTTAAACATAATTATCTCTTTTTATCTCAAATTAGTCAAATTAATACCCATTAGTGGGTTGTGAGTTAGTGTTGCAACCAGCATTTTTTAAAAATGAAATAGAATTGAACAGAATAGAAAATACGGTATCACATTGTATGTACTAAAAATAAATTTTTATTCATGAATCTTTTCTTTCAATAATGTATACATTTATGTACCTTGGTGCAATGTAACATTTTTTAGTGTGGGTCAGTCAGAGTTTATGAAGTGTTTAAAGCCACTGTATTGAAAAGCAGCTTATGAAGTCATCCTAACTGGAAATAGATGAACTTTATTTACAGTAATAACTGTGGGAGTCAATCATTTAATCCTTTTGCACATTAATCTAATGTGTAAAAAGAGAGATCATAGACCCTATTCTCTGACAAATTTGATTTCCTGTTAACACAAAATTCCTCTACTGAGACTAATTAAAAGAAGAGTATTAGTCAGTTGTTTCACTTTCAGAGTTTTGTTGGCGGTATGTCCTTAAGAACGATTACACATAAAAGACCACTATCGGTCAGCAGCTGTGATCACCAGCTCTATTTATTGACTAGGAAGTAAATTTTAGTTTTTCCATTCAATCAGGACTTTGTCTTTGTGCTATATCCATGCTGCCTACCACAGTGCCCACAATTGAGTAAGTAAATAGTTATTAAATAAAAGACTATCAGCCAGTCCATTAAGTACAAACAGTGTGGGGGTTTTTTACAGTGCCAAAATATCCTAAACTGCTTAAATATATCCTTTGTAATGCATAGTATGTGTCATTTAGCTTAGATTTCAATTCAAAATCAGTGTGAGAGAGCCTCGCCTACCCAGGTTTCAGCGCATATACTGTATGTCAAACGTGTGAAGACCATGTGCAATGCCCAATACAAAAACCCATGGCTGTGCAATGCAGAGCTCGTGGGTAAACACGTGGGACACAGCAGCAACTGAGGAATGTTAGTTGATTTGATTTTTGATTTGTCAGGTGAGTTAGAGAGCAAAGGCGTGTATGCTTTCCAATCCAATTTCATGTTTACCTCATTCCCCCTAGAGGGAACATGCTTCTGGGCTCACTATGCATCTAAATTTGTGGGCGGACATGTGTGAATACAATACAAACATTTTACTGGTTTAATAACCAACGTTATATACAACTGCACCTAATAGTTCTTACAAATATTGTGCTATAGTTAAAAGCAAACGGAATGTATCATCAAGATGATCAACGTGGTTCACAAATAAGCTCCCTGAACACAATCCTTTGGTTTAAATCAGATCATTAACTTCTGGGAGAAAAGGGTAAGTACCAGTAGCTAACTCTGCCAAGAAAACATTTCCTCTGCCCCTTTATCACATGAAATTAAAATAACTAGCTTGAGACACTCTAATTGCAGACAAATATAACTGACCCAGCTTATGTAGAACAGTGGTTCTCAACCTTCCTAATGCCGCAACCCTTTAATACAGTTCCTTATGTTGTGGTGACCCCCAACCATAAAATTGTTTTCGTTGCTACTTCATGACTGTGATTTTGCTACTGTTATGAATCGTAATGTAAATATCTGATATGCAGGATGTATTTCCATTGTTACAAATTGAACATAATTAAAGCATAGTGATTAATCACAAAAACAATATGTAATTATATATGTGTTTTCTGATGGTCTTAGGCAACCCCAGTGAAAGGGTTGTTCGACCCCCAAAGGGGTCGCGACCCACAGGTTGAGAACCGCTGATGTAGAAGCTGCTTATTATGTGGCTTTAAAGCAGAGTAGAAGAGAACAATATTGACCAGTAATCATGAGAAATATTTGGTATTGAGGATAAAGGCTAATAAAAAAAACTCACAAAAATGCAAAAAGGTCATTTTCTGTCAGCATATGCAGAAAAAAAATTATATGTTGCTTCTTATCTGCTGCAGAGAAGTCTATTTTCTTTAATGGTTCTTCTTAAGAGATATAAGAACTTTTTTAAAAATAGTGCAATTAAGTGGATGGTAACTAGACTTACTGTGGTGATCACTTTGCAGCAGATGCAAATATTGAATCCTTCTCTTGTACACCTGAAACCAATATCAATTATACCTCAATAAAAATTTTTGAAAAATTTAATAGTGCAATTTTGCATGAGTTTTTTTTAAAATGATTATATTTTGATAAAGGGAAACTAAAAGGATTGAGAGAAAAATATTAATTTTTTGCGAGATGAAGGGGTTGAGAAATTAGACCACAATTTGGTCATATAACTGTATCTAAAATCTTACGCAGCTAAACCACTGTATTGGGTCCATACAGCAGACTTATGGAGCAGTTGATACTCAGAAAGAATGGAGAAGTGTCACAATGTAAGAAGTTACTTTTAAATCTTGTCTGATTCAGAGTAAATATGATCATGTTGGTTTCTGGTCCCTATTCTACTCTCTGCCATCCAGAAAGGGAGTCACTGAGAATTAAGGAGAGGAAAGGCCAAGTTCAAAGGCATTGTTAGGCAAACACTGCAATCTCTATGTTTGAGGTGGGAGGGGGTCGTCTGTCTTTTAGGCTTATCTTGTGTCTAAGGTAAGAATTGAAAGGACAGGATTTGATCCCACCTAGAAGCTATCTTGGCCAGAAAAAGTCTGGGGCTGTCTGCCTTAAATGTGCTCCTTTCTAGAGTTTAAGGAGGAACAAGTTTCCTTCCTTGACATGTTATGTTACACCTGCCTTTTAAGGCATGAAAGGAAGCCCAGTATCCTTATCCACGGAATGCACAGGGTTTGCGATCAGAGCATAATGGTAAGAAGAGAAAAGGCTTTCTCAAGGCTTTTTTTTTTTTTGGCCTTGAAATTCCGCCTAGTGCTCTTAAGTGGCATTCAGAGTTAGTAGGAACACAGAATGTGCTCATTCAGGATCTGGTTCTTGGACAAATATTATCTCCATTACAGCAGAGACCTAGCCATTCTCTTTGTGTCTTTCCTGCAATACCGCTAGCAGCTTCGATAATCTATTTCTTCCTGAGACTTGACTCTAAGCTGTATGCCCAAGAAGGAAACAATTTCAAGTACTGTGGGGTTTGGTGATTGTATATATGCTATGATTTTGAGCAGTTTACTTTTATTTTTTTCATTTTTATTGAATTTATTGAGTGATATTGGTTCATAAAATTATATAGATTTAAGGTGTATAATTCTAAAATCAATTTACAGTCTTTAAAGTGTTCATCTCTAAATGAAATCAGTTACTTTGAAATAAAAGTATATTTGTTATTTTTAAATTGCATGCAAAAGATAAAAGGGCAGAAGTTTGGGGAATATATAGTATTCTTAAAACGTTTCTCCAAATAGTTCCATTGTTACTTTTACATATGCACATTGTCTGTGAGCTTTGCAATACCTTTCAACCTGTAGCTTCCATCAAGGAGAAGAGCCACTGAGAGAGTATATTAAAGAGCAGTTTTTTCAGTGACTAGGATACAATTCCTGTTTATATGATTTACCCATCCAATTTGCTTAATGGCAATCTACACACACACACACACACACACACACACACACACACACACACTAACACCATATATACATAGGTTATACACATATGTACATTGTATAGAGTTGAGCAAATTGGATATGTATGTATGTATATCATATACACATACACTTGCACACTCACAAATAAATACACAAGGAAGTTTTATGTAAAAATATTCTGGTATACATTTTGATAAATTTGGGGAAAACATTTTTAGAACCCCCCCAAAATCCTTATATAGTTTTATTTCAAAAATATATCCCTATTCTAAGCTAGAGTTGGTTATCATTTAGTGTTTGGAATAAAGAATACCATGTAGAAGTCAGCTAATATGATTAGCATATTAAGAGCTTTTCTAAGTAAGAAATATCATTCTAAATGTTTCAAATATATTATTTTATTTAAATCTCCCAACTCTACGAAGTACGTGACAATGATTCCCATTTTACAGTTAAGGAAATGAGGCTTAAAGAAGTGAAGGAACTTGCCCAAGGATACAGGGTAATAGATGACAGATTCGAGAATAAGTGTATTATCCATCAAGCATGGATCAAAGCACAGGATGCTCTCCTTACCAAGCACATGACCTTTAACAAATCGCTTTTTTCCCTGAACCTCAGGTTCCTTTCTCAGAAAATGAAGATATCACGAGAATCTAGTAAGAAGGCAGAGGAAACCATTGTAAAGACTCTCTCACTGTTAGGAACTATATATCTGAGATGTTTCTATTTCTCCACTACAATATCATGATTTCCCTTTTCTGCCGGGAGCCGGTCCATCCTTGCTGTTTCAAGGGACCTGGCATATATGGCATACGGTTCTTAATATGTTTGCTCACCTTCTTGGCGCTGTGTTTTAACCAAAGTCACCTCTCCGAGAAAGGTTGAATCCCCAGGTAGGGATTTTCCCCTGAAGTTAGGGAGGGAATAAAACCCCTCAACTAAGTGCCAGGCGGGTAATTAATCCCTTTAACTACGAACAATCATGCTTAAACTACATAATCTTTTCTCCCTGGAATGGAGATAAGAAACGCCCTAACCTTTGTAATAGAGATTGATGGGATTGAGTCAACTGGTATAAATACAGATGTAACAAGACAGAAAGAGACAGAACTCAGAACTCATGACACAGATCTCAGAACACAGAACTAAGGACACAGGGCTTGGAAGACAGGACCAAGAGAGACAGAGCCTAGGCACAGAACCTACACAGAAAGTTCTCTAGAGACAGAAGAACTTCGCTGGCGAGAGCATGCCGGAGGATCCTGGACCGGGACTGGCCTCGGAGCCTAGAGACAGAGCCTAGCAGGAGAACATGGCAAGGGATCCTGGACTGAACCTGACTACAGAGATTGGCAGGAGAACCTGACTGGAACCTGGACACTGAACCTGACTGGAGAGCCTGGACAGAACCTGGCTGGAGAACCTAGCGAGGGAACATGGCTACAGAACCTCGCTGGAGATCCGAAGCAGAACCTCTCTGGAGATCCGGGCTGGAGATCCTGGCTAGGCTGCTGATCAACTGAACGCTGCCTCTGTGTCCTTCCTTCTTCGCCTACTCCGTCCACACCTTTGGGGACCCCTGGACCTGCTGGGGTTGGACCCCGGCACTTTTCCTTTGTGAGTTGTTCATGGCTGCTTCTTCCAAGAGTTTCAAATGCAACACAAGCCTAGAAACTTACTGTGTGTGCCTTCCAATCCCCAGAAACAGGCAAACCGGGTAGTAATAAGTTCATAGGTGTAGGATGTTTACCATGTGCTATGATGGGAGAAGCAGGGAAGGAAAGTATGGAAATGGAAAGCAAAGGGGTGTAGTTCTTCTAAAGTGAGATATTGAATTACTACTCTCACACTGTATTTCAACACCTTTTTTTCATTTCACTTTCAATAATATCTGCTCACTCTGAATAGAAGACTGCTTTGGGATTTCTACCAGATAGGTAGATTCACCTATTCTGGACTACACCTTTATCAACTTTACTTAATTTTGTAATAAACTGAATATTTTATTCATATCTTCCAAAGATACAGTAAAATATCCTTTCTTTTATGATGACCTCCCTATTACATTTATTGTTATGAAATAATTTATGTTATCTCACTTGTTTGGGGCCTTATGTGTGAGGGGAAGCAAGGCACAAACTTAAAACCGAAGTTCTTTACTTACATTTGTATTTAAAAACAGCTGACAAAATATTGATTCTAAGATCAAAAAAAACCTGATAACATCAAAATAGCATTAAAATATGCCACTTTGGCATAAGTACTACTTTGAGCTAAAAGCACTTAAAAAAATAAAACACAGCAGGTGCAAAAGGATGCTTTCAACCTCCATTTTTCCTTCCCAAAATCAAGAGCGAAAACCTTCAAATAGAGGTCCTTTTGCCAGGAGGAGCTTATCATTCTTACAGCCAAGGATGGCAAGTTGAAGCTAAGAGAATTCTGTATGAACAGACCTTGTTAAAATGCTTATCTTCCTGTGGCCTCCCCTTATATTTTAGTTGCTTTTTCACAATTGCTTCTTGTTCAACCTTGTATAAAAGCATTTAGATTTTGTCATTTCTTTGGGCCTTTATTTCCTTCAAAGGCTGGCATGCCATGTAAAGCATATTCCATTTGTATGCTTTTCTCTTGTTAATTTGTCTTATGTCAACTTAATCTCCAGCCAAAACACTAGGAAAGTAGAGGAAAAATGCTGCCTCTCCTACAGCATCAATGTATGCTGTGGCATCCCAGCGTTCTCTTGCACGTGATCTGGGAAACACCGCATGCCTGCCCAGCGCTCTGGTTCTTTGCAGACATGTCATCTTGTCAACATGTGAAACCCTCCATGGCAGGTACGATGTCTTACTTTACACTCTATCATTTGCCCTCAAAAATTGTACATTGAAAGGTTTAATGCGTTTGGGTGAAATGGATGAAGCTAAGAGGTAGAGTAACAAATAACAATAGGTTTTATAAATCATAGAGAAACTTCACATTTTTCAATTATGGTTCGGTGAGTGGTGCCCATCATTTATTTCCTCAGCTGTGCTATGTGCTTATTCAGTCCTCAGGCCTTTCCATGATGCAAAATGGAAAGATTAAAGAGTTTAAGATGTTATGTAACTTGTTGCTTTCAAATAAAGATATTTGAGTGTGTGTGTATAATAACTAACATCCTCACTATGTGTTTATTAACATTTCTAAATACTCAAATATACATATTATTGACTCTAACCCCCCCCCCCCAATAATACCAGAAGGTAGAACAAGTATTTTTAATTCCAACTCCTAAATGAAAAGGCTGGTGATCTCCCAAGATTTTTAGTTAGTGGTAAATCTGAAGTTGAAATAAAATATTTTGATTCTTGGAACATAGATTTTTATACTAAGCTATACTTTTGTTCAATTAAGCTTCATATCTCAAAAATAAACACAAATTTTTGTTTAATAAAGTACACAATGACTTATCATATTTGAAAAAATAGACAATGAGAGATAGCATATCAACAATGTAGTAAATTATTCACTGAGAGTTCAGAGAAGAGATAAATCAAATATGCACAGAATTAGTTTGGGAACTCTTCAGGGAAAAGACCGAACTTGAACTGGGCCCTGAAAGATGGAATAACTTGGAGAGGAAGTGCATGTTAGATGAGGCATCTCAAGTAACCTAACCATCATGCAATTTAAATGCAGCATGTACTTAAGACACTGCTGCCAAAAGAAATGAACTGTCTGTCTCCAGAGGTGACCCCATGAATATTTGTTAAATGATTCAATATGACATTAAAGATGAGATTTGAGGATGCAATGATTTGCTAGTGAAGTCATGAATATTATCATGAGCTCTGAGCCTAAGATAAATTGGGCTATGAAGCTACTAATAAAATGTAGTAAGTTCCACCTTTCTTTCCTCCTACCATTCCAGCAGGATTTTCTGGACACTTGTTCTTGTGGCTGAAACGAAACCATGTTTTGCTCCAGGAAAACACGAGTTTATCTGTGTTCTGTAAGTAAATAAGGAAGTGATAATATGAAGAGGCAGGAGTAACTACAGTGAGGCTAAGTTAACCCAAAACTTGGCAGTGTCTCCAGGGGTGGGCAAACTTTTTGACTCGAGGGCCACAATGGGTTCTTAAACTGGACCGGAGGGCCGGAACAAAAGCATGGATGGAGTGTTTGTGTGAACTAATATAAATTCAAAGTAAACATCATTACATAAAAGGGTACGGTCTTTTTTTTTTTTTTTTTTTTAGTTTTATTCATTTCAAACGGGCCGGATCCGGCCCGCGGGCCATAGTTTGCCCATGGCTGGAACACTGACTTTAATCCATTGTCCAGAGTTGTCCTAGTCAGTAGTCGGCAAACTCATTAGACAACAGAGCCAAATATCAACAGTACAATGATTGAAATTTATTTTGAGAGCCATTTTTTTTAAACTTAAACTATATAGGTAGGTAAAAATCAACAATTCTTAGATGTCAGAGAAGTAAGATCATAGGGCAAACCATTGAACAAAAATTGGAGACAGGTAGATACAGAACATCACGATTTACCAGAGCAGAAGCCGAGGAACAGACACACCTCTAGGACCACTGCTCGGGAGGAAAACCGGAACTGTGACTGATGAAGAGCAGGAGCCTTAGTGTAGACAATTGTGAGTTAAAAACCCTGGAGGAACGTAGTGATGCAGTTCGGGGCCACGCTTCTGTCCGTTTCACCTCCAGGAGCTCTACAGGTCCTCGCAGTGAACATGGAGGAACATCTGCTTCCCGCACGGGACAGGGAAAAGCACTGATTTTGAAATACACCAGAGCATGCTCTTCCTCTTCACAATGCCTGCCCCCAGGAAAACTTGTGAACCAGAGCCTAACCTGCTGGAGTTTATCAGAGTATAAACTACCTGAGGGACCTACCCCATCTCTAGCCATCCTGTATCTTGTTTCACTAAGGGGTAGGGGAGGAGACTGAAAAGCACAGGTGAAGTTCATGGTCCAGGGGCACAGGCTCACCAAAACATGGAGACCTGATCCTAGGACTATAGGACACTTTTTCTCCCCAGCATCTTACTGCACATTACTAAATGCCTTTTTAGGACTGTTCTTTTTACCCAGCATGTCATGTCCACCTTTCCTAAAAATTTACAAGGCATTATAAGAGATGAAAAATAGTCAGAAGAGACTGAAAAGGATCAGAACCAGAGTCACATATTGGAAGGAATATTGGAATGATCAAATGAATATTTATTCCCTAATAATTAATATGCTAAGGGCTTTAATGGAAGGAATAGCAAAATAGGCAAGAAGAGGTGGTTAATGTAAAAGAGAGATGGAAATTCTAAGAAAGGCTAAAAAATGCTATAGATAAAGAAAAATTAAAAAAACACTACTGTATCAGAAATGAAGAATGCATCAGTGGACTGGACATGGTTGAAGAAAGAATATATGAGCTTGAAAATATGACAATGAAAACTTCCAAAACTGGAGAAGCAAAGAGCAAAAGGATTTTTTTTAAAAAATACAGAAATTCCCAGAACTGTGGAAAAACTATAAAGGGTGTAACATATGCATAATGGGAATATCAGAAAGAGAAAAAAAGAAAAAGTAATATTTGAAAACCAATAACAACAGAATTTTCTACGAATTAATGTTAGACACAAAAGAACAAATTCAGGAATCTCAAAGAACTCCAAGCAGAATAAATTCCAAAATAACTATACCTAGGCATAGTGTAATGAAATTTCAAGAACTCAAAAAGAATTTTAAAAATGATAGAAGTCAAAGGGAAAAAAAAAAACACTGAACGTGTGAAAAAGCAAAGATAAGAATTAAATCTGACTTTGCTTCAGAAAACATGAAAGCGAGAAGAGAGTGGACTGAAATATTTCAAGTTTTGAGAGAAGAAATAAAATGCAAAACACCATCTGTATCTTGTGAAATTACCCTCTGTAATCAAAGGACTCACAGCAGCCTTCTGCCTACCTAAATCATGGCGTTAGTTACTAACTAGACGATCACCTTTGTCTAGGGCAGTAAATTTTGTCTTGCAGGGGGCATTGCCAAATTTCTGGTTGTCACTAATGGGAAGGGGGGTGTTGCTACTGCTATCCAGGGGTAGAAACTAAGATAATTGAAAACATCCTGTAATACACAGGACAGCGCTACATCCAAACACTATCTGGCTCAAAATGTCAATCGTGCCAAAGTGGGTGAAATATGCATTTCACCTTTAAATGTAAAAAAAGGGGGTCAAATATATGGTGATAGAAGGTGATTTGATTTTGGATGGTGGACACACAATGCAATATGAAGACCATGTATCATAGAAATGTACACTTGAAAGCTATATAATCTTATTAACCAGTGTCACCCCAATTAGTCTAATACAAAATAAAACATTAAACATAAATTCATTACTTGGTCAAGAAAATAAATGAATGAGTATGAAAAATTTAATTTTTTTCAATAATAGTTGACATACAATATTATATTAATTTCAGGTGTGATTAAACAGCATAGTGCTTAAACATTTATAGACCTTATGAGGAAATCACCCCAATAAATCCAGAACCCACCTGGCACCATACAAGATGTGTGACAGAAAATGGGTACTCTGTCACCTAGTTAGCAGCCACTACCCTGATTTACATGATTTACATAGGCAGCTTGCTGCTATTAGTTCTGCTCTTTTTCTTGAGAAATATATTTATTTATTGATCTTTTAATTCTTCATATTGCTTCCCCATAAATGTTTAAATTAAAATCTATCACTAGGCTCTGCTGTTTACTAGCTGCATGACTTGATAAATTACTTGACCTCTACGAGCTTCAAGTTCCTTGTGATGGAAGTACTTTATGTAAAGTGCTTTAGCACCATGCCTGATATATAATAAGTGATTAATAAGCTTTGGGTTATGATAGATGATTATGCTAAATTGTATTATGATTAAAAATATGTTCCCCTTCCTATGGGGATATTTTATATTAAATCATATATAATAAAAAAGAAAGCATTGGAAAATCAATGAGTAAAAGCAAAATTTAAAAATTATTTTTCTTGCCCTAACCTGTTTGGATCAGTGGATAGAGCATCGGCCTACGGACTCAAGGGTCCCAGGTTTGATTCCAGTCAAGGGCATGTACCTTGGTTGCGGGCACATCCCCAGTGGGGAGTGTGCAGGAGGCAGCTGATCCATGTTTCTCTCTCATCGATGTTTCCAACTCTCTATTCCTCTCCCTTCCTCTCTGTAAAAAATCAATAAAATATATTTTAAAAATTTATTTTTCTTATCCTTAATTGATGGGAAATTATGGGTATCCTGTATGACTTGCTTTGGCCAATAAATTGTGAGTGAAAAATGGCCACTTTCAAGAAACAGCTCTAAGAAACATTGTGTTATCCTACCACCTCTCCCCTGACTCTCTACTGAGACAGTAATGTCTCAGGTAGGGACTATTTCTTTCCTCAGCCTGAGACCCAGAATGAAGACAATATGAGCAGAAGAACAGCCCACCTGGATATATATATAACTAGGTCCAGGAAAAAAAAGTAAAAGAGAAATAAAGCCTCTCTCAGACAAAAATTGGGAAAATTTATTTCTAATAGACTTGCCTTATAAAATTATTAAAAGAAGTTCTTCAGAAACAAATAAAATTATGTAGGTCAAAAAATCAGATCTAATAAAGAAAGGAAGAACACTGGAAAGGAAGAGTGAAAGCAAAATTTAAAAATTATTTTTTTATCCTTAATTGATCTAAAATTACAGATTATTCAAAATAGCAATAATGTGCTTTATTATGTATGCATGTGTGAATATATATGCATACTTACATATATGCATAAATATACTCATTTATTTACACACACACACTTATGTGTAAATAAATGAATGACAGGAATGATAAAGGAATGGAAAGGAAGAATTTAAAAAAACTTTAATAAGGCGCTCTCACTACCTGTAAGTCAATAGTATAGTATTGAGAGTGAACTTAGATTAGTTGTAAATGTATAATTGCAAACTCTAGGGCACCTGTTTTAAAGGATTTAAAAGAAATATAATTAATATGCTAAGAAAGGAGAGAAAATAGAATTATATAAAATGCTCAATTAAAACCAAAAAAGCCGGAAAAAGTGTGGAAGACAAAAATAGAAACAAAGAATAAGGCTTACAAGTAGAAAACATCAATAAAATCCAAAGTAAGCAGGAGCAAAAAAATGATAAAAATTAGAAATGAAATCAATGAATTTGAAATCAAATTAATAAAGATCATCAGTAAAAAATCCAAAAGCTGATAATTTGATAAGACTCTAGCCAGGATAATTTAAAAGAGACAGAGAGTAAATAAATTACTATTATTGATTGTCAGAAATCAAAGAGGAGACATCACTACAGATTTCATACAACTTTCTAGATATAACACCAAAGTCATAATCTATTAAAAAATAATTAATAATATAATATGGAGTTCATTAAAATTTAAAACTTCTGTTCTGTGAAAGACAATGTCAAGTGTATAAGAAGACAAGCCACAAACTAAGAAAATATTTGCATACAATTTAAAAATGGATCAAAGTCCTTAATAAAGAAAGAAAACAAAGAAGATATGCAGATGGCAAATAAGCATATTAAAAATGCCCCACATCATAAGTCATCAGGGAAATGCAAATTAAAACAAGCGTAGGGTACCACACATGTATTATAATGGTCAAACTTTAGAACACCACCACCAAATGTTCCCGAGGATGTGGAGCAATAGGAACGCTCACTCATTGCTGATGGGGATGAAAGGGTGCAGCCACTTTGGAAGAGTGTTTGGTGACGTTTTATGAAAGGAAACCTCCTCTTGCCATGTGATCCGGCAATCATGCCGCTTGGTATTTGCCCAGGGGAGTTGCAATCTTATTCCCACACAAAAACCTGCACATGAATGTTTATAGCAGCTTTATTCATATTGGCCAAAACTTGAAAGAAGTCAAGATTATTACTATTCAGTAGTAAATGGAAATGAGTTACCAAACCATGAAAAGACCCCAAAAGAAATGGAATTGTAAATTAGTAAGAAGCCAATCTGAAATGACTTACATCTTCTATGATTCTAACTATATGACATTCCAGAAAAGGTAAAACCATGGTGACAATAAAAATGTAAGTAATTGCCAGGTATTAAGGTGGCGGGGATGGATGAACTGGCAGAGCTCAAGGATTTTTAGGACAATAAAAAACTGCCTATCATACTAGAGTGGTGGATGGATATCTGTCACCATACATTTATCCAGGTTAGAAGGCTGGCCAAATAAGATGTCCCTTTTACATATTGCCCCATCAACCAAAGTTTGTCATCCATCCATTGACAAATGTGCCTTTGAGGGAGCTTTAGAATCCAGGAGATTGTGAAACCCTGGGCAGTTCAAGACTAAGGAGAGAGCCACTTTGAGGAGGCAGGCTCCCCCCGCCCATGAAGTTCCACTTTTAGAAAGCCCTTGGTAACAGGTAACTGACTGCCTGAGTACCCCACTTTTCCCTTCCTATGTCTCAATTCCTTCTCTTGTTCTGAAAAGTTCCCTGATGGTTGTCTCTGAGATGATTCCTTCAATGACAACCAGAAGGGCTCGTCAGCCACAGCATTGGCCCCAGTGGGGAAAATGTCTGTGGGGCTCTCCACCAGGAGTATGGGCCCGGATGAGCCCCTCAGGCACTTGTAGCTAATAGCATCACAACCAATAGGCTGGGACTCACATGACAGACGGTTGCCCACCAGTGAGTGCAGGAGAAATGGGGACATGTGGTCAAAGGGTACAAACTTCCAGTTCTAAGATGAAGCTGTTCTGGGGATCTAAGATTCAGCATCGTGACTATAGTTACCAACACTGTTATATACTAGTACTCAAAAGCTGCCAAGAAAGCTTAAATGTTCTCGGCCTACAATCAGTGATGGCGAACCTATGACACGCATGTCAGAGGTGACACGCGGACTCATTTTTTTGGTTGATTTTTCTTTGTTAAATGGCATTTAAATATATAAAATAAATATCAAAAATATAAGTCTTTCTTTTACTATGGTTGCAAATATCAAAAAATTTCTATATGTGACACGGCACCAGAGTTAAGTTAGGGTTTTTCAAAATGCTGACACACTGAGCTCAAAAGGTTCACCATCACTGGCTTACATACACAAAAATTATGTGAGGTGATAGATGTATTAACTAACTTTATGTGACAATCATTTGACTATATATGTATATCAAATCATCACATTGTATACTTTAAACTTATACAATGCTATATGCCATTTATATTTCAGTAAATCTAGAAAAAAATGAGAAATAAAAGTTTTCTAAACACATAGAATGTACAATAGCAAACATGATGTAAACTATGAACTTTGGGTGATAATGATGTGTTAATGCAGGTTCATCAATTATAACATATGTATCACTCTGGTATAGGATATTGTTAATGAGGAAAGCTGTGTTCAGGGAGCAGAGATTTATGGGAAATATCTATACCTTCCTCTCAATTTTGCTGCATGAGAACTTTTTGCATTGGAACCTTTTGGGATATTTAATATAATTTCAATAACAGAAGTCCACCTAAAGTCTCCTGAATCAGATCTTCGAATTATAAGCCCAGCAATTTTAATTTTAATAAATTTTTCAGGTAATTCCCAAGGACATTAATGTTCCCTGAATGCCAGGATGGCTTGCTTTTTTAAACTCTTTTATGTTTTACTGTAATAAAAATTCTCAAAGGTATCTTCTCTGACAAGATTTGAAACTGCTACTATTTGCAATTTCTTCCCAACATCTTGCATTTCCTATCCTCCTTCTCTAAATTATTTTTATCTTTATAATTGATCACTATTTTAAACACTATATATATTATTCATTGTTGAATAACACTATATATATATACTAGGGGCCCGGTGCACGAAATTCGTGCACTGGGTGTCGGGGCGGGGGGGAGTGTGCCTCAGCCCAGCCTGCCCCCTCTCACATACTGGAAGCCATCAGGTGTTGACCCCCATCACCCTCCAATCACAGGATCGGCCCCTTGCCCAGGCCTGACACCTCTGACAGAGGCGTCAGGCCTGGGCAGGGGACCCTCATTTCCCCCCATCACTGGTTCTGCCCCCAGCCCAGGCCTGATGCCTCTGGCCCAGGCGTCAGGCCTGGGCAGGAGACCCCCAGACCCCTCCGATTGCTGGCTCTGCCCCTTCCCAGGCCTGATGCCTTGGCCAGAGGCGTAGACCCCCATCATCCTCCGATTGCCTGATTGGCCCCTTGCCCAGGCCTGACGCCTCCGCCAGATCACTGGCTCTGGCCCCCGCCCAGGCCTGAGGCCTCTGGCCCAGGAATCATGCCTGGGCAGGGGACCCCCATCTCCCTCTGATCGCTTGTCCCACCCCCCCGCCCAAGCCTGAGGCCTCTGACCCAGGCTTCAGGCCTGGGCAAGGGGACCATCATATCCCCCCAATCCCCGGCTCCGCCCCCCACCCAGGCCTGATGCCTCGGCCAGAGGAGTTGACCCTCATCACCCTCCGATCACCAATCACCGGATCAGCCCCTTGACCAGGCCTGAGGCCTCCGGCAGAGGTGTCAGGCCTAGGCAGGGGACCCCCAGCTCCCCGCGGTTGCAGGCTCCACCCCTGCCCAGGCCTAACACCTCTGGCCTAGGCGTCTGGCCCGGGCAGCGGGGACCCGCAGCTGCAGCGGCCCCGCGATTGTGGGCTTAGCTTTAGGCCCAGCAAAGGACCCCTAGCTCCTGGGACTGCCAGCTTCGACCATGCCCAGCTCCCATCGCTGGCTCCACCCCTACTTCCTGCTATCACTGGCCAGGGCGGCAAAGGCACCTGATTCTCCGATCATGGCCAGGGGGCAGGGCCGCCTTTGCCCTGCCCCCCAGCTCTTAGCTCCCCCTGGGTTTCCGATCACTGTCAGTGGCAGGGGGCTTCTTCCTGCTTTCCCTTTCGCCTCCCTGCATTGTGCCTACATATGCAAATTAACCGCCATCTTGTTGGCAGTTAACTGCCAATCTTAGTTGGCAGTTAATTTGCATATAGCCCTGATTAGCCAATGAAAAGGGTAGCGCCGTATGCCAATTACCATTTTTCTCTTTTATTAGTGTAGATTATTCATTTTTTTGTTTACCTCCTTTCTCCCAATCTACTTATTAGCAACTAGATGTAAACTCTATGAGAACAGGTTATTTAAAAAAATATTTTGTTTGCTGCTGAATGCCTCATACCAACTGAAGCCCTTGAAAATTATTGTGTTCTAATAATTATTTGTTAAATAAATGAATCACTCCACAAATTGTTTTAAATTTATATGCGTACAATATCAACATTCTTGTACCTCTTTTTCTCCATCAAAGAGAAATCTCAACTCTACTTTCCCTCCTAAATAAAATAAAATAAAAAGCAATGTATAATTTGGATCTATAGATGAAAGTTTCCTTGAAATATATCTTGTTTGTGTTCTTCAGACCATAATCCAGCAGAAAGCTCCATCTTTATGTATTTCTTTGGGGTCAAAGATTGGATGAGGGTGAAAGTAAAGGAGAAATATCAAAAGTGTCAACTATAATGGTAGAAATAACTAATGTTTTGCTAAAAGCTACCTAAGAATAAATGGCACAGTCTAGGTAGTATTTAAATAATATGCAAATCAGAATCCAATTTTAAAGCAAATGTATGTGTGGCCCTCCTAACTACTTCATGCACCTGGATAGAGCCCCTAGGAAAAGTCTAGTGGAGAAAAATGTGCTCTCAGCAATGTTTTAATGACTGGGTGGATTGGCGAGCACAGGGTACCACACCTGACATACATTATAAGGGCTGCTAGTTAGCTGTTAAAAACACACTCTTATAAATGGAATACTGCTTGGCAGCTTTGGTGAACTACCAATTTGAATTGTGCACACCTTAACTTACCTATTGTATCAGGGGGTATGACATTGCTTTGCCCCAGGCTAGTAGAAAGTATTATCAGTAAACAAAATGTTTAAAGCAGGCACATGTAGGAATTTTTGGGCCAGAGGAATTGTTAAATATAAATTATCCCAACTCAGAGCTATGATCACATTTCATTATGAAACACAATCCAGTTTGTCTGGTTAAACTGCATCCATATTTCAAACAGGACATATTTCAAGGTGGTATGAGTTCCATAAAATGGAGAAAAACTGTTGGAAAAATTATGGTAAAATAAGTTTGCCATAATAAGAGCTTAAACATAAGCAAAGTTGATAAAAGAAACAAAGGCCCAAAGGAAATGTCTCAGTTCAAAGACCATAAACAGGAGGCAAAGGACTAAGCACTATTTTGTCCTATGACAACATTACATGATTTGGCCATTTCAGAGAATGACAGATAATTATGAAAAATAACACCACCTTATATTTTTGTATTTCTATAAACCTTTATCATTAACAATGCTATTCCAATTCTATTATCACCACTGATTGTCCTGATGAGTTAATAGGGTTCCATTACAAACTCTTTTTAATTTTTTTTAAGGTAATCAGACTTTTGGTTCTGGCACTATGACTGGGTGCCCTAGGGATCTTTCTGCAGCAAGACACTATGTATTATACAGAATACATATTTTGTGATGTCACTGGTCTGACATGAATGACTAATAATGTTCCCTCTAAAAAAAATCTTCAGCCGTGAGAGAGAGGGGCATGGAGCTAGGGACAGATTTACAAAGAAGAGATGCAGGATCTCAGAGCCAACACTCGTAACCTTGATGCTATCAGGATACCGAGCTTTGAGTTAATTGTGGGGGAGGGCAGCTTCGGGTACTGTTTCAAGTCAAGGAGAATAGGGGTCGTCGTGACCCCAGTTTTTAAGTAGAGGCTTCTGACTACAGCAAACACAGAAGCTGAAGCAATTCTTTTAAGCCCATGCTATTCAAAATGTGACCTGAGCACCAAAGGCATTAGCACCATCTGGGAGCCGATTAGAAACCAAGACTCAGGATCCAACCCAGATCTACTGAGATGTAATCCACATTTTAATAAGTTCCTTAGGTGACTCTTATGCACATTATAATTGAGAACAATTATTGTGAGAAAAATATTTCCTCATATGGTCCCAGCAGACTGCAGTCAACTAAGACAATGAGCTCATAGCTACAGAGTACCAAGCACTTGAGGAAAAAGTAATAAAAACCAGCAGGAAAAAAATATATATATTTAGACCTCCAAGGATGAATATTGAAAATGTCAAATACTGAGCCTCGATTAGTTATGTATGAATCCTTCAAGACACAAGGAAACAGAACATTGAGCATGCAGTGGAACATAACCAGGAATGAACAAGTACATTAGAAACTTAAAAATGTAGCTTCTAAATATAGGACATATAATTGTTGAAAAAATAATGGAAGTGTTAAACAGATTAGACATAGTTAAAAATATTATTAATGAGCTGGAATATATATCTAAAGGAATTATACAGAAACTAGCCCTAAGGAAAAAATTATATGAAAACAAAAACACACCTAAGATATATGGGACATATCGAGTCTAGTAACTCGTATGCTTGAGACCCTGAAAGTAGATATTAGAGATTATGGAAGAGAGGCAATATTTTTAAAATAATGGTATAAATTATCTAGCACCAATAAAAAATATACCCACAGTTCTTCAAAGACCCTGACTAGATAGAAATTGAAATTAAGTGGCAGAACACCAAAGACAAAACATCTTAAAAGAACCCAGACAAAAAGGGGGGTAAGGGAGGGGAAGGAGGGGTGGAGTAACCGCAGATTTCTCAAAAGCACAATTTAAAAAAAAAAGGAAGTCAATTTAGAATCATGACGCCAGTAAAACTATTATTTAGAAGAAAGGTAACATTGAAATATTTAAAAAATTAACCTTAGAGAATTTTCAGTGGACTAAAAGACAATGATTGTCACTATACTCCTTTACATTCACTGAGTATCTTTGCCTCTAACCATATAATATAACCTGTGTTTAAAACAGAACACTTGTATACCTAAACTTTATTTTTCTGTAGTGTAGTGGGAGGGTCATTTTTAATCAATCACATTTCTTATCAATATTTTCCCTCAGCAACATAGGAAACTTAATCCTAAAATACATTATATATTTTCAAGATCCAGTCATTTGCCTTTCCCATGACATGTGCATGTACCAACCTATTAACCCTCCACATTTAAATACACTCATGCACCACATCACATTTCAATCAATGAAGAACTGTGTAAGGTGGCCTCTGAGATTATGATGGAGCTAAAAAGCTCTTATCACCTCCTGACTCCATAGCAGTCGTAATTTCCTAGCAAAACGCATTACTCATGTGCTTGTGGTGAGGTTGGTGTAAGCAAACCAACTGCACTGCCAGTCACATAAAAATAGAGCAAATACTATTACAATAATAGGCCACACCATCTAGGTTTGGGTAAGTTCATTCTATAATGTTCGCACAAAAACAAAATCACCTAACAATGCATTTATCAGAACATATCCTGGTCATTAAGAGGCTCATGACTGTATGCCTAATTCCCAGTACATATCTGACCAGGGGACTTTTACCCTGTGGCCCCAGTAAACCATGTACACACGGTTTGTGTTCAACAGGAATTTAGGAGAGCGCTTATTTTACGCATTTCATAGCCCTTCCATTTTCTTTCTCAGTGAATACTATGGTACATGGAACAGAACACCAGGATGCCATTGGCAGGGAAGGCTGTTCTAGTGCTCAATTTAAACTTCTAGGCAAGGCATCAAAATAGTTTAGTCTGTAATTCTCATAAGCTCTTGCTTCCCACCCAGATCTTGACACTGCATCTCCCTCAATTCTGACAGATCAGCCTTTTGCCAGGGGATACAGTGATAATGTATTTGCTTCAGTTTACTTTGTCTCATAATACATCTTCTCCTTTTATTCTTCAGTAAAAGAGCTTCCCATCTTCCATTTTAATTTGGCACATGGTTTCCCAGAAAAAGAATACATTTACCAGAACTATTTTTTGCTAGACATGATTGTATTCTGGCCAATGGGAAGGTAAGCAATAATATAGACTCTTAAGAAATAGTGCATGTGCCTTTGTCTTCATGTCTTTCTCATGTTGGGAACACAGAGGACATATCACCAGGTAGAACAATCCTATACCCCAGCACCATACAATTCAAAGCCTTGGAGTCCCAATGCCAACTTTTATATGTTAGAGTAAACCTCTAACCTGTTTCAGCCACTGTGTGTGTGTGGCCGTGTGGCGGGGGAGGGGGGGGGAGTGGAGAGCTTTCATTCATACACAAACCAAATTGTATGTCCTATAGGCCCCATAGAAATGATCTCCTGGATGCTTGAAGCTCAAACTGCCTGATTTAACCTGTTTCATCCCTCTACACTCCTCTTTTCATTTTCTCAAGTTCTTGTGCTATTGACCCTGATAATCCCTCTCCATTTATGCTTTTGCTTCTCCCCAGTTTCCCCAGGTCTCTTATTTTAGTTCTCTGTCTAGCTCAGCCGTGGGCAAACTACGGCCTGCGGGCAGGATCCGGCCCATTTGAAATGAATAAAACTAAAAAAAAAAAAAAGACCGTACCCTTTTATGTAATGATGTTTACTTTGAATTTATATTAGTTCACACAAACACTCCATCCATGCTTTTGTTCTGGCCCTCCAGTCCAGTTTAAGAGCCCATTGTGGCCCTCGAGTCAAAAAATTTGCCCACCCCTGGTCAGCTGGAGCTTTCATTTTTTCCTCCTCAACTCAGTAATTCCACAAATATTCTCCCACTTATCATCAGACCTCACTCAGTGTTGGGTCTCCTGGACCCATAAGACATCTTCTCAGGAAGAACTCGACACACTATGCATATGTAAGGCAAAGGGCTTGCAAAACTTTTATTCACATCACCTTTCCAGCTAGGACAAATGAAGGACCACAGAAAGAACACTCGTTTCCATGGAAGGAGTATATTGAAAGCACACAAATAAGTAAGTGACAACTCTCTTTTCTGTCAAACACATCTTCTTTCTAACTCATGCTGCAGCCAAACCCCTTTGAATGGTGGATGGGATTTCTGTTGTCTTGATGAATTGACCTTTTCTGGTCACCTTCCCTGAGATGCTCCTAAGTTCTCTCATATAAGTGTCTCTAATATTTTCAATAGCATCAACGGACAATAAAAAAGTATGCCCTTACCTCAGTCTCAGAACAGAACATCCATTATCATTAATGATGATCATAACCCAAGAAAGGAGTCAATTGACCTCTTAGCACATGCCCTTAAGCTACATCATCACACTTCCCTGGGGGTTTGGTATGCATTTGAAAGGACAGAATTAATTCAGCACAAAAATGTTCCCTGGCCTATTTGAACTTTAAGCAGAATACAAGATGACCTACTTTTACAATATATCTAACTTTTCTCACAGTTACTATTTTTCCCAACTCTTTGTTCATGACTTTGCTAAAGTGTTTATGTGAAAAAGATTCTTAAATTCTTAAATCTACACCTATATTGGAACATTCATACTTTTTCAAAACACCCCATATTGTCAAGAAACAGCCCTAGCAGGAAGCAAGCAGGAAATTAGTATTAGCAAGAGATGAAAAGTGAATATGAATGGAGACTTGTGGAAGCAAATCTTCAAAAATTCCATTTG
Source organism: Myotis daubentonii (assembly GCF_963259705.1). Lineage (NCBI taxonomy): Eukaryota > Metazoa > Chordata > Mammalia > Chiroptera > Vespertilionidae > Myotis > Myotis daubentonii. Next base: position 53,139,440 of record NC_081851.1, read on the forward strand.
ACAAGGATTTCTGATCTATGATATGTTAGGACACTTACAGAAGGAAGAGGTGGTCCAGGGAGAATAAAATTTATAAAATGGACAATCAATGCTTTGAAAGGAATCAAGATAAATTTAAGAAAAAATAAAACAAAAAACAGCACTGTCATTCTATCAGGTGATCTTAAAAAAATAAGAATTTCACCAGTTGTATATATTCTTTTTACCTCCAAACCAGATAGAACTTAACGTATGAAAAGGGGAACCTCAAGAAAGTTGACTCGCCGAAACCGGTTTGGCTCAGTGGATAGAGCGTCGGCCTGCGGACTGAAGGGTCCCGGGTTCGATTCCGGTCAGGGGCATGTACCTGGGTTGCGGGCATATCCCCAGTAGGGGATGTGCAGGAGGCAGCTGATCGATGTTTCTCTCTCATCGATGTTTCTAACTCTCTATCTCTCTCCCTTCCTCTCTGTGAAAAATCAATAAAATATATTAAAAAAAAAAAAAAAGAAAGTTGACTCTCCTGGTATTATTCCGGTTCAATTTTGCTGAGTCACTGTCACATGCTTAAACAGCTCTTCCATCTTGAATATGTTCTGATCCTGAGAAAATCCAAACTGTTCACTGTTTCCCACATCTTTGTTTTGTATTCTTAACAAAATGGTAAATTTTTTGAAGGAGTGAAAGGGCATGGGCTATGCCCTCCATCTTACCCCGGATCCTCCATGTTGGGGCAGCCGCCATGTGTTCAGGAAAGTACCTTCTTCCCAGAAGCCGGGATTTCTTTAAACTAACCAATGACAATCAAGGGACATGCGCGCCATAGAGATGACCACATCCTGTGTAACAAGACCCGACTTGCGCCTGGCCAATCGGCAGGGCCCACAGTCAGCTCCCCCTCCCCTCACTCCACCCCCTATTAAAACCCTGTTTTTCCCCCGGTGGGGGCATTCTGCTTCTGGTTGTTGCGTCGGCCAGGAGGCAGGGTCGAGTTAGCTAGCTCAATACAGGACCCTCTGCTTTTGAATCGGACTGGCTCCCTGGCGTGGTTTTTTGGGGATCTTGAAATCTGGGCATAACAAGAAGAAGCTATCTATATTTCTCTTGTACCATACCAGGTACTTGTCACCACTCATTCGAACTTCTTTGTAAACAAAAAGCCAAGTAAAATTACAGTACTAGTGACAATCAAAGAAACTTTAAAACTTTAAAAAGCATAATTTAGACAATGACTAAGTAAATTAAATTGAGCTATTTCTGGTGACAAAGAGTAGGAAACATACTCCTTAAATAAAGAAATCTGTTGATATAAACAAATTGGGTTTTATTCACTTACTTCAGCAGGAGAGAAAATAAGGAATCTTATAGAATAACATTTCATCACAGAAAGTGAATGCACAATTTTTATTGCTTATGGGTTGAACAGAAATCCTTAGTTTGAGATACAGAAAAGAGATTGAGTTTTAAATTGGTTGATTTCTTAAGACAAAGACTTATGTAACTAGGTGAGGTTCTGAGTAAAGATGGAAATATTGTGCAAGTCTTATGATATTACATGGTTCTACCTGCATAACTGATAATAAGCTGTGGGGTGGAGATCCAGTTCTCAGTCACACTAGCTTTTGGGCATCTTCTGGCCAGGCCATACAGTTGGCAATAAAGACAGTTTCATTCTGACCTACAGCACTGTCATAAGCTCTGATGTCATCATTTTTTTAAAAAATAGGTTAGATTCAAACCAGGGTCTGACCTTTTGTTTCTTTTGTTAAAGAACGAGTTGTCAGGTCATCTGATAAGACAGTGGCTTCAGAGCAGCATTTGAGACGGAAAGCGTACACAAATTAAAAAAGAAGAGTGATGACTGGATTTTGTAGAATGCTTTAAACCCACATGCAAAAATTAATGGATGCTGGACAAGAAAGTATGTCCAGAACCCATTAGTATCTACCTTGGAGAGTGAAGTGATCAACCCCTTTAGTTTAGGGCAGTGTCTACTTGACTAGCAGTATTTATCCAAATGCAGCACAAATTATTGGTAATGACATAGATACCTTGACTGGTTAACAGAAAGTCTAATGCTACTAGATGTTCTATTGTCACTTGGGCCAAAGAGTTTAGACTTGTATTTTGAACTTTGAAGGCTGTGAGAGTATCATTTAAAACTGAAGGTAAGATGAATGCTAACTTTCCGATCTTTGCCAATAACATAATCCCCATCATAGAAACCATCACCTAGATGGTATGCATAAACAGTGAATCAGTATTTCCTTTAGGTAACTCTCCAGAAAGGTCTATAGTGGTTTCATTCTATAAACCCCCTGGGCACATGCCTCAATGAGACATTGTCCTTAAAAGGATTCCTAAAGTTTCTGGCAATTACTCTGCAGGCACAGATGCAGTTACAGTGAAGGAAACAAATTAAGGTTGGATGTCCACATAACCATAGTGCTCTAATGGGGTTCAGGGGTCATTTACCATGACAAGAGTGTGCCAGTTCTCTTCCTTGAGGACAGAAAATACTGGTGTTTAGGCTAATAACTCCCATTAAGCGGGTTGAAAATCTGTAAGAAAATAAGTGAACTAAAAAAGAATAGCCCTGATATTTATTCCTAGCCCTGTGTCTTCAACCTTGTGGACAGTATTGTGGTAAAAATTTGGGGACCCAACTGCTGTCTTTTATTTGCGCTGTGCCTATTCTCAGTTCAAGCTGGCAGCATAACTGTTGATACAATTTACTCAAAAACTGTGAGCCTCCTTTGCATCTCCTTGCGGTTCTGTATGGTAAATGGACCCCTCTCCATGCTCCAACTCCCCCTCCTACCCTGTGGGCAGTACAGTGAAGGCCATCAGTAAGCAGACTGTGAGACCTTGGGAGCCTGGCCCAGTTCCTCGGTCAATAAAACAACGTTTTGATCTCTCACAGCTTTTGCACATCCCTGTCCCTCAGCATAGCCTTTTTTCTCTGTTTTCTGTACTCCATAAAACCTCATGCTGGGAAAGTCTGAATGGCAGCTAAACAATAGCACGAGCCGGTCACCCCAGTGCAGCCTGTCCACTGGCCTGATGGGACTTAGCAGTTCTACTTCACCTGTGGCAGCCGGGGTAGCCGTAAGCTTCACCAGTTGGCTGCCACAGCTGTGCATGTTAGTCCTAATAAACCCAGGTCTTTCACAGCCAGTCCTCCAGGCTATTTCTTTGTGAATCCAAAACAACACCCTGAGGTTTTCTGGGACCTCAGCACTTTGTATAACAGGTTCACTTCATTAGACAAGAGTCACACTCAAATCTCTGAAAGGTAAGAGTTGTTTTCTGTGGGTTTTGTTGTTGTTGTTTATTTATTATTGAAAGAACCTGGGAGCCGCACAGTTAACCTCTCTAGATTGCCTTTTGGATGACCGAATAGTACTCCAGGGCATCTCCTTTCATCTGACTGAGCGTCTAATAAAAGATTTTAGAGGCACACCCTCAGTTTTCTCTCTGAGTCACGTTTTCAGGGTATCATCAGGGATTCAGCATTTGCTCAGAATATATTTTGTAATTTTAGCATCACCTGCCATCTGGCAGAAGTTGAGAATTTTCAGGAAACGTCAAGGCCTGGCTCCCTATAACATTCTTTTCTCACTTACCTCTCTTCTCTCTTATTTCATTAGGAGCAGCAAAAGGAAACCAGGTAGCACCTCCAAAACTTTGCTTGTAAGTCTCCTGAGCTAGATCATCCAGTTCATAGGACACATTTTCTACTTTCCATGTTACCACAGGCAATAGAGCTGTCCGGCTTCCCACTAACAGTGATGGCGAACCTTTTGAGCTCGGCGTGCCAGCATTTTGAAAAACCCTAACTTAAATCTGGTGCTGTGTCACATATAGAAATTTTTTGATATTTGCAAACATAGTAAAACAAAGATTTATATTTTTGATATTTATTTTATATATTTAAATGCCATTTAACAAAGAAAAATCAACCACAAAAATGAGTTTGCGTGTCACCTCTGACACGCGTGTCATAGGTTCGTCATCACTACACTAGTATGTAACAAGAACTCCCCCTCCCCCTCCTGTAGTTGTCAACACATGCCCCTCACTTCTTTTGAGGCCTCACCGCTGGTATCTACAAAGTCCATGTTTCTACTGCAAGTGAGTTCAAGGCATTGAGGCTTTCACTGACATTCTCCTCGAAGCTCACTACCTCGTTCCAAACCATTGCCACGTTTCAGGACTTTATATTGGCAGCACTCCACTTTCAGGTCCAAAATCTGTGTTCTTTACCTATCAACACACAACAAGCCACACCCTCCCCCAAAGCGGAAACATGAGACATTGTCTTACAGTTTTTGTGTCAGAAATCCAGGTATAGCTTAGCTGAGGGCTTCTCATTCAGGCTCTCCCACAGGCTGCTGTGGAGTTGTGTGCTGAGGCTGCAGTCACATCGAGGTTCAAAGGAGCCACTTTCAAACTCACTCAGGGGGCTGTGAGCAGGCTTTAAGGCCTCAGGAGCTGTTAGCTAATGACATTAGATTCCTGCCACCTGGATTTCTCCATGGGGCGCTCAAAACATGACAACTGTCTTCACTCAGAATTGAGTGAGATTCAATCTCTCTCTCTCTCTCTCTCATCCTCTCTCAAACAACAACAAAAAAACCACACACACACAAAACAAAAACCAAGTCATACTTTTATTATGACAACCTAATCTTGGAAGTAACACCCTTTGCCATATTCTGTTAATCAGAATCAAGCCTCCATGCCCAGCCCGCGTTCCATGTAGCAGGACTCCACAGCAGGTGGGGGTCATTGTGGCCAATGGAGAGCCTGCCTACCACAGGCAGGTCTGTGCAGATAAGGAAGACTGCAGTGGGTGACATCTCCCTTTCCCAGAGTAAAATAAACTCCCTGTTCTAGAAACATTTTATGTCCAACAAAATCAGAGCTCAGGCTGAGCATGTGAGTCGCTCTCCATGGACTGCTGGGACCTTGCCCTGAACAGTGCAAATGGCCTTGAAAGAGAAGCACTTACACAAGCCACAGTAAGGGCGTCTCAGCTGAATCCTTTTGAATCTCCAAACTGTGGAGCGCTCCCTCCTTAAATAAAGAAACCTGTCTGATGTAACCAACGTGAGTTTTATTGACTTCCTTAAGTCAGGAAAAACTCCACCTAGGCAATCCTGAGATGGAGTCTAGGTAGAATGATAAAGGCTTGGTTTTTGTTGCTTATGAGTTAAACTCAGAGGCCATTAAAAGGGACATGTGAGGAGGGGGATATCAGAAGTGACATAAAGTCTTGGGTTGTTTGATGTAGATAAGGCAAGATTTTAAGCAAAATAAGTGTGCAAGTTATAAAACATTCTGCAGTTACAACTATATAAGTATGGGGGTGGTTGTTCCAGTTATTAACACTACCACTCAATTTGAGACCATTAATAATATCATTGCCTAATGGAATCTATTACATACTTAGTGCAAATATCTTGTGTTTATGCTGTGAGATAAAAATGAAAATGTGCCTTGAGGGCTGACTGTATAAATTCAAGTGGGCAGCAGTATATATATATATATATACTTTAAATTTAGATTATGGAGCCAGAAGTCTGCGTTTAAATCCAGCTCTGTCACTTGCTGAATACATGGCATTGATCAAGTGGCTTAACCTGTCTTTACCTCGGTTTCATATTTTTAAAATGGGATAAAAATGGAACCTATGCTATATGGTGGTTTTAAGGATTAAATGAGCTAATATGTGTAAGTCATTTATGTAGTGCCTGGTACATAGTTAATCAATAAATGAATGGTAGATTCCATGATTCTGATGATGATAATGATGTCTTCTTATTCATGTCAAAAAAGTACTTTCTGCCCACCCCCACATATTATCTAAATCATTAAAACTAATAACACAATATATGCTAACAGAAAATAGCATTTATGTACTTATTATCCACAGTGGGTTGTACAGGGAATTTCATTCTAGCATTAGATATTCTGGTATGGGGTAAATTCATCATTCGGTTGCCTGGGTATTGGCCCTAACTGCTCTTGGATTCATTTCCCCAGCCTTCAGGGTTGAAATCTATAACAAAGCACACCCAATAAGTGTGTCTGCTTCTTTAAAGTTTCATTTTTCTCTTAGCTTGGAAGCTCAGGGGTTTTAGTGTATTTTAGAAAGTCTTTACTTATTAACAGATGACTTCTATTAATTTGTGGAGAAAATTAGATATTATGACAGCTAATGCTGAAACCTTATAAGCTATAGCTCCAGAAACCTGATAGAAAATCTTACTTCTTCGCCTGTCCTCTTTAATTTTTCATTCCATAATGCTGTTTCTAGTGCGATATCACAGTCAGTAAATTTTTCACTTCAGGTCTTGGCGAGCAGCCAGGTAGTTTTGAAGTCACTTGCTCAAGAAAAAGAAGAATGGTGCATTTGGAGTGGAAGTATCCTGGAGGGCATTGTTGCAATTAGATAGATGGATGACCACGGGTTTTAATTAGAACACTAGGTATACACTCCGTATCATTATTCTAAGAAACTGCACTCACAGAGTGAGGTAGTGTAATACCACTGAGTCAATATCCTGCAGATCTGTAAGCACAATTTCCAGGTAGGAGCCATCTTAATTCCATTTCTTTATACCTTTGCTAGTTTTAATAGACAGAATCATTTTCGATTACCCTATAGGACAGTTCTATAATCAAATTAATTTTTAAAGTCAGTCAGAGGAGAAAAGAAGGAGCATTATGAAGATGAATATTAATGTCATTTTATGTCTTATACCCAGTAATAATGCTAGTACCCTGTTGTTTTTTTTTAACATAGAACGGATGCTCTTTAAAAAAAGAAACAGCTTTCTGCAGACTTGCTTCACATCACATGTTTACAAAACCAAGATGAACATCTTATTTCTCATCTCCATTTAAAGATTGCAAACCATATCTTGAAACACTGAAGTTCATATAATATAAAGACTTGAAACAACATGTTCAGCTATGCAAAAAAAAAGAATTATAGGTAAAATGAAATAGCAAGTAACACTAAACATAAAATCTCTTCATAATAAAAGTGCTCCTGTGTCTTGATTCACTCAAACTCATTGACTCATTCTTTCAACATTTTTTTTAAGTGATCAACACTGTAATGTCACTGAATGCCTAGAAAGCATTATATAAAGGAGACTAGAATATGCTCTTAATATTTGCTATGGTCTAAATGTTTGTGTCCCTCTAAAACAGTGGTTCTGAACCTTCTGGCCCTTTAAATACAGTTCCTCATGTTATGACCCAACCATAAAATCATTTTCATTGCTACTTCATAACTGTAATGTTGCTACTATTATGAATCGTAATGTAAATATCTGATATGCAGGATGGTCTTAGGTAACCCCTGTGAAAGGGTTGTTCGACCGCCAAAGGGGTCGCAACCCACAGGTTGAGAACCGCTGCTCTAAAAGCTCTTTGTTGAAACCTAAGACCCAAGGTGATAATATCAAGAGGTGAAGCTTTTGGGGTGATTAGATCATGATGGTGGAACCCTCAATGCCCTTATTAAAGAACTACAGAAGAAAGCTCCCTTGTTCCTTCCACCAAGTGAGGTTACAGCGAAAAGATGGCCATCTAGGGAACTGGGTCACACTAGACACCAAATCTCCTGGTGCCATGATCTTGGATTTTCCAGGCTCCAGAACTCTGAGAAATAAATGTCTATTGTTTATCAGTTACCCAGTTTACAGTATTATAGCAGACTGAAAAAACTAAGAAAGTATTTAATAGGTGGTTTTCAGAGAAAGATAATACAGAGATACATGAAGAAAATAATAGCAATATAGCAAATCAAATGACAACCATCCAATTGGGCTTCTTGAATTAAACAAGGCAGCAATGTTTCTTTCTCTGTGTGTCCCTGCATGTAAAGTTAACTCAATGCACTGCAGCTCGGATTCCCAAAGTAGAGCGATAGAGATTCAACACAGACATATCTGTTGACCATCTGGGGAATAATTTATAGCGATTCTTTTGAAGGGAATTTACTACCCTGATCTTGCAAGAAAGGGTCTTCGCAAACCCCACGAGAAAATTGCCTGGGGTCTTTTTCCAATTTTGGGCCCATGCAACTTTACAGCAGTGATGGAAATCTAAAGCACAGATGACTCCTTCCACACCACTCATGCCTAGAGCCAATAGGCTGTACTTAGCCCCCTACCTGTCACCTATTTTCCCTCCCCCGTCAAATATCTGTGCTCTCTCTTCCCAAAACTACGATGCTGTACCCACACCACCCATTTCATTTCCATGTCCTTCCCCTAACAGACATTCTGAAATTTGGTTCTACTCCAAAAGACATTGCTTCCCTTGGAACTATCTGCAATGGGAAATCACTGTTTACTAATAGCAATAGTGGTCATTTATTGAAAACTCTGTCTAGGAACCTTGCTAAGCAATTTTAAAATATTACATCTTTCTGTTTAGTCAGTCCTCATGATGATCCATAAAGTAGATAATATTATTTCTAAAGTATAGCTTAAGCAAGTAAAATAATAAGAGGTTAAGCAATTTGCACCAATGCATACAGCTATAAAGTGGCCACATTAGGACGCAAATCTGAACACATTAAATTCATTAAAAGTAAGATGGATGGTTTGTTCACCACCTTATCACTGTTGGTACTCTGGGGTCTGAGCGGATGAAAGAGCCACAGTCTGCAAATACTTCTAATTATAGCAAAGAGAAACGTGAACTTACAAGGTATCCACCCACCTGTTCTCAAGCTTCTGTCAGAAACAGCAGATATCATTTTCACTTGGATTTCATCAGCTCATGCATATCACATGCTCACTCCCCAGTTAACCAGGGCAGAGAAGTCTACATCTCTTGCAGAGGAGAGAAACTTAGAATTGGGGAACAGTAATACAAAGTATAAGGATTGGTGGTCAGAGAAGGGAATTTCAAGCTTAAAAATTATTGATGGTGCAATTTTAGATAATAGAGAAGTTCAAAGTGATATGATTTAAGACGGCTGAAGGAAAACAGAATAGTGCTACAAATAATTAGGATTGAGTAAATGTGGAATCTGTAAAAATTAATTTAGGTATGAGATTCTTTTTTTTGTAGAACAAGACAGAAAAGATGAAAGGGAATTGGTAAGCATGGATTATCACAGTTTTTCTGATACTTTTTTTTCTCCAAAATGTATGGGAGGAACAGAGCTGTCATAATCAATGTTTTTTAACCAATCGATCTTAATCTATTTCTCTGCATTCATGAAACCAAATCAAAATACAAGAATGGAGAGTTAAAGTGTATATAAATAACATTGAAAACAGTTTACTTTTTTAGTATAACATTTATAACTTTTGTTTGTTCGTCAACTATAGTTGGCAATAAGCTACTTGCAACAAACAGCAGCAGTGACAGAGGCATGCTAATATCCTTACACCCAGTCTCTGAATGCTGAATTGTTCCCACAGTGCTCTAACTGGACACAGTCATGAGTCTATTAACTATTGTACTCAACCTTTGATTCATAGTTTAACTGGTAGGGTTAAACCCAATTGGTGTTGGTTCTTTTGTTTGTTTAATTAGTTAAGGGCAATTCTAGGAGAAATTGTCTTGGTCTCTGCCTCAAATGTATAATTTTGTGCTAGATACCAGCCTGTGAATATAGAATGAAGGTAGAGGAGTGTGGAATTTTTGTTGTTGGTGATGCTTTGTTTTTATTTATTTGTGAAAAAATAGGTGTGGAGTAAGGAAATAGGACATGGCATGATAAAAATAAAATCAAAGAAACCAAAAGAATTACCATACAGAAATATGATCTTCAATTTTCTGGGCAGTATGATTATTTTACACTGGAAAAGAGAAAAGCAGGAACCTCAGGGAAGTTTATCATCTTTGTTTACCATTAGACTGCATTTTCCATTTTGAATTTTGAAGTATATTACCTCTAATCTAATTGCAAATACTAATTTGTCCCATGATTTAAAATAAATGTTGTTACTGTACTTGTAGACTGCTTCTGCATGTACATTACTACCTTTGCATCTTATTGATTGCATTTCTGGTTTCTATGGGAACAGTAGTGGAGAAGTTAATTAAGATCAGGAGGTTAGAATTGAAGAAAAATAGAATTTTCAACACAGTTCATTTATCATGTACATTTAAATTAGTTCCCTTAATAAAATATCTATTGGAGTAGAATGGTGATGGCTGAATCACTTTAATAAAAACAAATGATACATGTTAAAAGTTTAACATCACGTATTTGTACTCAATTCATTCCATTAAGAAGCGTTTGGCTTTGGTAATCAAATTAACAAAAGCCATTAATAAAGGTTCTGAGTGTCAATATTGTTACTCTAAGATTTGTAGTCTTGAACAATGCATTTCATGCATTATTCTTATTATTTACTCAGCATAAGCCTGTGGTTGTCATTAAGTTTTAGTCTTTTTGTTCCAAATTCACCCTTTTATACCCTGCTTCCTGATGCTCTGGCTGCCACTATGTAAACAGTCTTTTCCAGTTGCCAGTCGTTTCCTCTGTTCTGCGGGTAGAGGGCAACAAGGAGAGGTTAGTAGGCAGAAGGGTGGGGAAAGAGACTTCCTTTGTGTTGACTTTCTGTTCCTATCAGGATTAATCCAACAATGGTACTTCACTCAGCAGATCCATCAACACCCAAAACCTGTAACTAATTCTCCATGGATGTTCCTGCCTTTGAAATACAGTATCTCATCTATTTCTGTTGTCCAGCTGATGGTATGTCCATGATTGGCTTTATATGTAAAAAATAGAATGGAAGCTTTAAAGAAAATAAATCCGATTTTTCATTATAAAAATTTGAGAAATACAAACATTTAGGAAGAAAAGAGATTGCCACTCTATTTCATTACTTATATAGATTATATGCTAACTTTTCTCTACAATGTTGCCTTTTTTGTAGATAGGCGCATATGTTTTTCAAAAACATAACTATAATATTTTATCTCTGCCTTTGTCTCCTGTGTTTTATTTTAGTTTAAATCTAAACTATGTTCCTATGTTATTACAAACTTTTCATAATCATTATTTAAGTAGCTATATAACATTCCATAGCCTATATTACTATTACTCATATTTAGATATTTGTATTGCTCTCATGTGATTTAAATTTATAATAATACCCTCATAAACAACCTTATGCTTTATTTTTTTCATATTTAGATTTATTTCCTTAGGATTTAAGCCTTTGTTATTATATAGTTGTGCCAGTCTCTTAATGCAGAAGCCCAGCCCACAAAAATTCTGGAATTTCTCAGAGGTTGTCTTCCATGGACTCATGAATTATTACTCTTTGTCTCTTCAAGTGTGTGCATGTAACGTGCATGCTTGTGTGTGTGTGAGAGAGAGAGAGAGACAGAGAGAGAGAGAGAGAGTGATTATGTGTGTTTTCCTTACACATTGTCCCTATGGCAATATTATAGCTAAAAATATATGCCCCAAAAATATTTAGATTGCATTAAGGGGAATAATTATACGAATCCTAACTTGGAAAGAGAAAATTCCTATTTAATAGAAACTGAGCATATAATTTTAATATATTTCCTTTAAATGATAATAATACTCTCATAATACAAAATATTACTCTCTTGTGCAGTAGGACAAAGAAAAATTAATTATGGTGTTATTTTTAAGAAAATCATTATTTAAGAAGGCATTTGGATTATGAATTGAAATAGTGATATTTAAATGGTGAATATGAACCTATCAGGCCTTCAGTATAAAAAAAATAAATAAGTAAATTTCTTGGTTTTAGTTATTAGGTATCCTATATAATAAAAGCCCAGCGACCTAAACGGCAGAACGACCAGAGACCAGTAAACTGTGGCTCCTTGCCCAGCCAGCCTCGCCCCCCCAGCCAGGAACCCCACCCCGATCCAAGGTCCCTATCAGGGCAGGCCGTCTGGCCCCCACCCATGCACCAGGCCTCTACCTATACAATAAAAAGATAATATGCAAGTTGACCCTAATGGTAGAACGACTGCTCGACCAGTCATATGAAGTGCACTGACCACCTCTCGGTCCCTTTCCCCGGCTGGCAGGCCCGATTTCCCAATGGTGAACAGAGAACCAGGGTTGGGTGGCGGGGATGCAGCGGTGCCAGGCCAAGGTTCCTGCCCTACCGGTTGCCCCCCACACAGAGGGCGACCCGTGCCGGGGGCAGGCGGTGAGCAGGTGGAAATGGCCGACCTCTCGGTCCCTTCCCATGGCCGTCAGGCTCTGATCATCCAATGGCGAATGGGGATCCAGGAGTGGGTGGCAGTGGGGAGTGGGGCTGACAAGCAGGCAGAACTGCTGACCTCTCAGTTCCTCCCCCACAGCCAGCAGGCTCCAATCACCCGATGGCAAACAGGCAACTGGGGGTGGGTGGTGGCGGGGGGTGGGGCTGCCTGCAGGCAGCCAGGGAAAATGGCCCTGATCATAGGACAGGCCTAGGGACCATACTGCACACGAATTTTGTGCACTGGGCCTCTAGTAATAGTATAATACCTGAATAACACTTGCTTCAGTTGTTATGAAAGTCAAATTGTATATCTCTCTATTTGTCTATATTCACATCTGTATCTAGGTACACTAAATATTGTGAAACAACAGTAAATGTAGGGCAGTCATGATTAGTTTTTCTAAACAAAGGAAAAATCAGAACCTATAACCCTGTGTTTAAGAAAAACAGGACATTAAAATGTTCAAAAAACATCAAGAGTAAAAAGTTGTGCACTTCTATGAACATTTCATATACTATGCTTGTCTCAACTCAAGGTCCAAGTTCTCTTTTGTGCTCATTTCCTTCTGCTTCTTCAAAGCCTCGTTTTTTTAGCTTGGCACCTTCCAAATGCACCCTTCTGACTTTAAAAGATGCTAGCCAATTATAAAGTTATATATTAACCCTGGATCTAAAGAGCTATTCTCAGTTATATGTACAGTTTCCTGGAGACAACAACATATGTTCTTGTTCAACAGAAATAGCAGTGGAAAACAAGAAATTATATTTTAAAATAAGAGAATTTTTTTGAAAAGACTTCCCAAAGTAATCTCTGTAGCTTGATACTCTTCACAATTCAATTCAATCTCCTACCATTAAAAAAATGAGCACTTGCAGGAAGCTAGGCACTAGGTTTTGAGCTATATGTGATCTCATTCACATCTCACAATAACCATGTAAGGTCTTTATCTTTAATCTTGTTTTTACAAAATAGAAAGCTGGGGATTGGAAAAGTGAAGTAGCATTTCCATGTCTGTGCACAGTGACAATGTCTGCATTTGAATGTCAGTTGGCCTAGCCCAATAGCTCATTTTCTTTCATGGAAATAGTTATGTTTTTAATGGCAGTTATAAGGATAAAGGCTTTTTTATGTGCCTGTCATTGCCAAGGAACTGAGTTTAAATGCAGTGATTTTTTAGAGGATATTTCATAAATTTGCCTAATATATAATTACAGTTAGGTTGGACAGTTTGATTATAAAAGTCCACTAATGTTGATTTGCAAACTAGACCCATACACAGAAGGCAAGGCGAGGTGGATAAAGAAGAGGCAGGCCACTCCAGTTTGGTAGGTGGCAGGTGTAATAAGCAAAGGAACCGTCAAGGCTTGTTTGGTTAGTCGCAAGAGGAGTAGATCTCCTCACCCACCCACAGTCCCAGCAGTCCAACATCCCCCCGAGGGATGTAGCAGTGCCGAAGCGGCAGGTGGCTGGGGAGGAGTCCCAGCAAGGGCCAAGTGCAGCTCCGCTGCCTCTCATCCCCGCCCTGCTGTGCCTGCGCTCACCAGCCGTGATCCCAGCTTCTGGCTGAGTGACACTCCTGCTGTGGGAGTGCACTGACTACCAGGGGGCAGCTCTTGCGTTCAGCATCTGCCTTCTGGTGGTCAGTGCGCATCATAGTGACCTTTTGTTCAGGTTGTTCTGGTCATTCAGTCATAAAGGTCGCTTAGGCTTATATATATATCCTATCTAATAAAAGAGAAACATGGTAAATAGCCGTATGTCCGCTACCCTTCCCATTGGCTAATCAGGGCGATATGCAAATTAACTGCCAGCCAAGATGGCGGCCGGCAGCCAGGCAGCTTGAAGCGAACATGAGCCTTGCTTGCTTCAGTGACAGAGGACTCCAACGTTCCCTGCCTGCTGCTGTTGGCTTCTGAGCTTGCAGTTTGAAACATTGTTACAATATAGAAGCTAAACAAAACCCCAGAAACCTGCTTTCAGCCAGCCGGGATCTCAGACCTGGAGTTGAAACAGTATTTCGATTATAGAACCCAAACAAACCAGATACCTGCTTTCAGCAGCGGAGACCTAAGAGCTGGAGCCAAGCCTCAGAGCTAAAGCTGGCACAGAATAAAAAAGAAAAAAAAAGAAAAAAAGGAGCCGTTGGGAGCTTCAGTCACCTGCCAGCCTGAAAACAGCCCTCAGCCCCTCACCCAGACTGGCCAGGCACCCCAGTGGGGACCCCCACCCTGAAGGGTGTGTGACCAGCTGCAAACAGGCATCAGCCCCTCATCCAGGCTGGCCAGGCACCCCAGTGGGGACCCCCACCCTGATCCAGGACACCCTTCAGGGCAAACCAGCTGGCCCCCACCCATGTATCAGGCCTCTATACTATATAGTAAAAGGGTAATATGCCTCCCAGCACTGGGATCAGCAGAGCCCGGCACTGGGATCAGCGTGACAGGGGGCAGCACCCAAACCCCCTGATTGCCCTGCGGCTCTGTGTGTGACAGGGGGTGGGGCCACAACCTCCCTATCTGCCCTGCTCTGTTCGTGACAGGGGAAGGCGCCCCAACCCCCTGATCAGCCCTACTCTGTGCCTGATAGGGGGAGCTCCCCAACCCCCTGATCAGCCCTGCTCTGTGTGTGACAGGGGGTGGCGCCCCAACCCCCCCCCCCCACGGGCCCTGCTCTGTGTGTGACGGGGTAGAGCCATAACCTCCCCATTGGCCCTGCCCTGAGTGTGACAGTGGTGGCGCCCCAACCCCCTGACCAGCCCTGCTCTGTGGGTGATAGAGGGTGGCGCCCCAACTCCCCAGTCAGTCCTGCTCTGAGCCCGACCAGGGGCTGCACCTAGGGATTGGGCCTGCCCTCTGCCACCAGGGAGCGGGCCTAAGCCAGTAGGTCGTTATCTCCCGAGGGGTCCCAGACTGTGAGAGGGCACAGGCAGGGCTGAGGGACCCCACTCCCCCCGAGTGCACAAATTTTTGTGCACCGGGCCTCTAGTATATATATATATATATATATATATATATATATAATATCAATGGATATGGAAGAGTTATACCTAGTAAAAAGATTTTGATACATTATAGGAAAACTTTCATGTGTTTGGAATATATAACTCTATATATTCTATTTCTATATTTTTATAGAGTACTTCCTTTATCTATTTTTCATTAAACACATGTAGGCACATATTTGGAGTCAATTAATTCCAATTATATCATTTGGACTCCATCATTTTTATCCATGGTATGAGGTCCAGAGCAAAGTTAAATTTGTTAAATATCTTATTATTGAGTAAAAACTTTTCTCCATGTGCATGTGTGTGTGTGTGTGTGTGTGTGTGTGTGTGTGTGTGTTTCCTGTAGATCTTAATAATATTTTTTCAAAAGGGAGAAATTTTTCCTTCCAGAAACTTCTGAAAGTTGGTCAGTCTTCCTCAACTCCTCCATTGCTATATACAAAATCTGCCCTTTCATCATGAAAGTGCCTTAAATATTACATAATAGTAAATGTGGCTGTTAGCTTCAATCTATAAATTAAGAGAAGCTGAAATCTAAATGTGTACATTATAATTTAACTAGAGTATTGGGGTATCTCTTCTCATTCATCTCCACAGACATCTATATATATATAAAAAGCCAGCGACCATAACACCATAACAATTAGTCCGACTGGTCACTATGATGCCCACTGCACAAGCGAACCAGCCCGATCTGGGGGTGGAGCCAGCTGTCCAACCTCCCACGGCCCCTCCCCCAAACTATCCTCCTGCTGATCAGCCTCTCCCACCCCAATCAGCCCGCAGCCCCTCCCCCTGGCTGGCCCCACCCCTGAACACCCCTCCACACACCAATCGGGGATGGGGCTGGCCGGCCAACCTCCCATGGCCCCTCCCCTGGCTGCTGATCCCCAATGGCCCCCCCCCGCCCCATTTGGGGGCAGAACCCACTGGCCAATTGCCCACAGCCCCTCCCCCTGGCCAGCCTGGCCCTGATTGGGCCATAATCAGGGCAGGCTGGCTGGCCAACCTCCCGCCATCTCCTCCTCCTGACAGGCCCGGCCCCAATCTGCCCCGACTGGGGCCAGGCCAGCAGGACCCCACCTGTGCACGAATTCATACACTGGGCCTCTAGTATTTGATAATATCTATTACAAACAGGGTGTTTGAAGAACTCTTTTGGAAAATCAGGCTGTTCAGTAGCTTTCCCTTTTAGAAAAGTCAGAATAGGGTTGAATGTGAAATATTTTTTCTAAATAATGAATTTTTCACAGCCAAGTCTGGGATCAATTTAGTCAATCATGTAGATGATATTTATCTATAAATACTGTTACTATTTTTGTCATTGAGCTAAGTATTGTGGATATAATGCTGACAGGTTTGATGATGTTTCATTTGACTGATATAGAACTGGGGTGAATTATTACAAATACTCTCACATAGAGTTGACAGCATCTAATCAGCTATTAAATCTGTATATGCAATACATTTATATATAAAACAATCAAATTGAATTAAACGGTTACTGTTCCTGAACAACAGCCTGCCATCCCAGATTAAAATTATCAACAACTTGGATAATTAAAATCAGTTCATCTCACTGATTTCAAAGTGGAAATTTAAAAAAAGTAAAATACCAGGAGACAGCTTCTAGCTATATTTTCTTACACTCTGTTGCTTTATAACTACAAGGAAATATGTACTGTTCACTTGCACAAAAATGACTCATATATTGGATCAGACTCTGGGGTCATTAGAATAATTGTACAAGTTGAAATAAAGTTCTCATGTGACCCAAAATGTTAATACTTTTAACATGAGAATGACATGTTCAGTGGTACATTTTATTATACTATGGGTATATGTATGATTACCAAATTGCCTTTTAGTGCCCTTAAGAAGAATGCTATTGCAAATAACTTGCTCTAAGTCTATGTTAGCTTCCATTGTCATGAATCTTGAGAAGTCTGCCACTTAATTCAAAAGTTATTATGAAATTCACAGCCTCCCTAAAACTTATATTCTATTTATTTCTTCTGTCAATAGCAAGACATTGTAGCAGATGTGTAAGTAGGCTTAAAAGACAAACAACGATAATTTTGTATAAATGGTAGGGAAGGGCAGGGACTGTACGTTTTTCAAGCTGGCTCCCTCTTCAAATATGACCTCATATATGTTCACTTCAGGAACATGCCTTTGGAATTTACACTAAAATTTTGATTATTCTCATAAAGCCTTTTCTTTAGCTATTGTATGGTGACATTTCTGTAAGAAACTTTTTGTACCTTCAATTAATTATTTTTCCCCTGCAGTGAATATAAGCTTTCAGAACTGAAGAGCATGGATTCTCCCAGGTGTGCCCCCAATCTTGACCTTCTTACCTGCTATAGGGATTTTCTTTTTGAGTGACTGAGGCCTGATAGTGATGTAACAATGTCTCTGCTGGCCCTGCCAGGCTTCTTCAAGGATATCAGCCTTTGACATTTATTCTAGGTCTAGAGATGACTCCCTGTGTTGGGCAGAGGACATAAGTATTTCTTTAAATAGAATTTTCTATCTGCCTTCTTTCCCTACTCTCTCTTCACTGTTATAAGTGACTGCCAAATTGTCCCTGCTCTATTTTAAGTCAATACCATTTGAGCCTTTGCTCTACTGGCAGCATTTTCTCAGTCCTGAGCTGTAAGGATTGTACTATTTGCTGTTGCCTATTTAAACCTTTCTGGGGGTGTCACCTGTTTACATAAACTCTGAAATCCTGATAATGTTTTGATTGTCTCAGTACATTATCACCCCAAGTATTAAACACCAACATATCATTTATGTATAATTAAATAAAATTCCAGTTTGAATTCCTTGGTAATTCTAAATGACAGAACAAACCTTATCATGTCTGCAGGTATGGAGATTTTTTTTATACAAACATTTTGTGGACAGAGGAAAATTTTGTGTGTAAATTTAGTTGACTACAATCCTAGAAGACAAATACTTTGAGTGTTTTTGAATTGGTTACAGAGAGTGAGAGTCTCCAGTATTAGTAGCTCACTGCAATCTATGTAAAGCTCAGTTAACCAAGACCATATTGAGTCTTGGCAATATGTATTTAATAGGCCAGGACAGATGTCCACCTGTTACAATGATCCTATAAGAAGCTTCAAAGGATCTAACACACCCACTGGTCCTTCTATATGCATTTCTCATGCATAGATTATTGTGCCTCAAACCAACCAACACCAACACATATGCCGCACCTAGTTGGACCAAGAATGGGTGAGTGGCTACATCAGCAGCTCTTTATAGCCTGGCCAGCATGCTAAGATGGGCATGAAGGGATAGTTTTGCACAAAAGGGGTGATCTCTGATGAATAGAAACAAACTCATCAATTAGATCTCTTTTGAAGATACTTATGATTCACAAACACTAGCTTTGGAGAGACCTAGTCTGTTTGGCACAGTGGGTAGAGAGTAGGCCTGTGGAACAAAGGGTCCCAAATGCGATTCCGGTCGAGGGCACATACCTCGGTTACAGGCTCCTCCTAGGCCCGGGCCCTGGTCAGGGTGCATGCAGGAGGCAACCAATCAAAACACATCAGTATTTCTCTCTGTCTTTCCCTTCTTTCTCCCAGTTTCTCTAAAAATCAGTGGAAAAATATCCTCCTGTGAGGATTAAAAAAAAAAATTTCTGGAGAGATAGGAGCAGAAGGGAGAAATAGGAAGAAAAGCAAAGTAGGGATGGATTGAATCACAAAGCTGACAAAGATGTAAAGTGATGCTACCATGATTGAGCTACTTTATTGCAACTGCTATATATCTTGAGCTATGGCTTTGCTGCATTTAGGATTGTTTCTCTGTCTTTGGTGGAGGGAGTATAAGGGTGTTGGTATAAGGTCTGGGGAAGCTTCCCAATTCTTAAAAAAAGAGCCTCATTTCCAAAAATAGACACATTCAATAAGGTAGATCTCTAAAAAAAGATTATTTTAGCCTTAAGAGGAATTCTGCAGTTATCTCTGAAAGTAATGTGTTTTTCTTCCAAGAGTATTATTTCAAAGTGAATCCCATAGCATTTAGACTCATATTTATAAAATCCTTTAGCAGGAAGGCTATCTTATCACACACATACAAAGACACAAAGTGGGAATGACTACCTATTTAGTTTCAAGGGCTATGTTGAGATAACTTATATGTTCCCCTAGAAGAGGACCACGTCCCTAGGAAATAGCCAACAGATGCCATATCAAGAATTAAAATAATGAGTCTGCTCACAGGTACTCTAAGCAGGATTTTAGCATACCCCAAAGTGGTTAATAAAAATACAGTATAAATATGGGGTAAATCTGCTTTAGATTAAAAAAAATGGCAGCTAGACCTCACAAAATCTCAAAGATGCCTGAGATGAATATTCAAGAAACTTTTAAAATATTTTCTTATTAATTTCTGTTTAGACAGAGAGGAAGGCAAATGGAGAGAGAGAGAGAGAGAAAAAAAAGAGAGACAGAGAAAGACAGAGGCAGGGAGAGAGAAACATGCACCCCGACCAGGGATCGAACCCGCAACCTGGGCATGTGCCCTGACCAGGAATCAAACTGGTGACCCCTCAATGCACAGGACAACACTCAAACAAATGAGCCACACTGGCTAGGGCCACATTCAAGAAACTCATCTGTCACTCAGATATAAGATCCCTTTTAAATGAGAAACCAGAAAATAAAATCTTTAATACATTCTTTCAATTTGTTTTGGGGTAAAATACCCGTAACACAAAATTTACCATCTTAACCATTTATATGTGTGCAGGCAGTAGTGTTAAGAATATCCATGTTGTTGTGCACCCATGACCGACCACAATCCCTGTCTCGATTTCTGAAAATCTATAGCCATTAAACAATAACTTCCCATTTCCTCTTCCTTCAGCCCCTGGCAACACACCATTCTACTTTCTGTCTCTGTGATCTTAATGATTTTAAATACCCCATATGGTGGAATAATGCAATATTTGTCTTTTTGTGACTGGCTTATTTCATTTAACAATATCCTCAAGTTTCGTCCATGCTATAGTATAGTATGTCAGAATTCCCTTTTTAAGACAATATTTCATAGTCCGAATATACCACATTTTGCTTATCTATTCATCCATCAACAAACACCTGTGTTGCTTTCTCATTTTAGCCATTGTGAATAATCTATAATGATAAAAGCTTAATATGCTAATTGGACTGGACATTCTTCTGGACATCCTTCTGGATGAAGCTGGGGCTGCTAGGGAAGCCCAGATCCCGGGTGCCTGCAGGCAGCTGGAGGGAAGCCCGGGTCCTAGGTGCCAGAGGGAAGCCGGTGTCGGAAGCCAGGGGAAGGAAGGCCTACTCTTGCACGAATTTCATGCATCAGGCCTCTAGTGTCATTATAAACAAGGTGGGAAAAACCTCTATTTAAGACCCAGTTCTTTGGGGGTATAAACATTCCCAATAAATAATTTCTTAGCACAGAATTTTTAATACTTACTTAAAAGACCCTTAGAGATTTTTTTTCATATGTCAGTTGCTCTTATGTATACCTAGAACAGAAAAATTTGTTATATTTATTATAAATTTATCATATTTATATAACAAATGTCTAAGCTGCTGCTACCAAAATGTGAAGTGATATATGACAGATAATCCTTTACATGTATGTTAACAAAATGTAACACAGCTTTATATACTTATATCAATCTTCTCTGAGTAAACTGATCACTCAAATTGTGGTTCATGGAAATGGCAGCATGAACAAAATGTGGAGGTTTGTGAGGAATTTTTAACCTTAGACGCCAACCCAGACTTATGGAATCAGAATCTGCATTTTAATGAAGTTCCCAGGTGATTTTTCTTCAAGGTAAAGCATGAAAAGTACTGCTAGAAAGCACTTGAAAATATGAATTATTGTCATTCCTCTAATGACAAGGAATTTTTTTCATAATACCAAATTTACACCATGTTGTTTTGTTTATGTGCATTTATGAGAACATTGTAAAATTTGCTTCAATTCTAAATCACATAAAAATATTGAAAGCTATTTTAAACAGCAACTATATATATAGTTGCTGTATATATATATTTATGTGTATAATATATTTTATATATATATACATACAATCACAGTCCTTCTGCCTGAATTACACCAGTTTTTCTAGGAAAACTGGTAGTAGCTGTTAGGGGGAAAAATACTATTTTCAAAAAAAATCTTAGAGATTGGTATAGGAATAGAGCATAATCTATGTTTACCTACATTAATACTATTCAAAATATGATCTGAATATCACATTCCTGGATATTACCTGAAGGCCTCTTTTCGGGATGAAAATACACCCGAGATCTGTACCAAAGTCTCTGAGATAGTGCCTACTCACCTACACTTGTACTGAGTGCCTCGGATGACTCACAGGCACACTAAGTTTTCTCATGCAAAAAGAGTCTGACATTATTTTATGCAGGAGCTATGCTAAATTTAAAATTTTAAAATCTCTTTTTATCAGCTATTATAGCTTGCTGGAGTCCGTGACTAATTAAGATTCATATATAGATATCATATGATAAGGTACTATTCACTCATTTTATCACAGTTGACCCATCTTTCGGCTCTCTTTGGAACTGGAATACTACATGATTCCAGATGACATAATTTTATAACAATTTACTTTTTCTTCAGGTTGCCAAATTATTTTCTCTATCAAGTCTATGAGATTACTATTATACATTTCCAGCAAAATTCCTCCCAAACTTCAATTACAGTTTAGGAAAATAATTTTAAATATGAGTGGAAAACTGTCTACTTTTTGAAGCCTATAGGTCAGGGGTGGGCAACCCCTGGCATGCGTTCCAAACATAGCACGCCAGTAACTTTGCTGGCACACGAAACCCTCTCTATAATCTTGCATTTACAATTTTTGTGAACATTTGAATGACTTAAATGTTAAATTACAAGGAACTGGCAAGACACTTGATATTATGTTTGGTTACATAAAAGCTTTTGAAAAGAAACTGGAAGTCTTTAAGAGGGATGTGGATGGTGAGAGATTTAGATATTTCCCAAACCTCAAGAGGCACATCAAAGACCTCCCAAAAGATGACAGAACATACTGTCAAAGCCTTCAAAAGCTGTTTTTAAACATCATTGAGTCAACTATTGAGCAGTTCTCAAGATTTGCGAAATTCAGAGAATTGGAAGAGATAGCAAAATTCATGAGGTTTCCAGACAGCATGAAACTGGAGGAACTAAACTTACAAATGTTTTCATGGATAGACATGGCTGTCTTTGAAATGCAGTTGATTGAATTTCAGAGTAGCTCAATTTGGAAGCAGAAATTTATTGACCTTAGAGTTGACTTGGAAAACATTGAAAAAAAAGCGATTAGAGACAGGAGTAACAGAGAGAAGTGTCGAAAACGAACTGTTGAGGACTTGGAATGCCATTCCAGAAATTTTTTTCTGTTTAAAAAACTTTGCAACAGCGTTACTCTCCATGTTTTCATCCACATACGCTTGTGAATCTTTGTTCTCAGTGATGAATTTTGTTAAGTCTCATAATAGGAGTAGCCTGACGGATGAAAGTAGTAGCTCATGCATATCTCTGAAGGTCACGAAATATAAACTTGATGTAAAATCTCTGTCATCAGTGATGCAGCAGCAAAAGTCCCACTGATAATATCAAACAGAGTCATAAAGTTTTCTGTCAGACTATCAGTGTACATGTATACATTAAAAAATAAATGTATTTTTAATCATCATATACTGTGTTTTTGTTGCTTGAATGAATTTTATTATTTCTTCAAGGTCCTTCACATACGTACACCTTAAGAGATATCAAGTAGGCGTAACATGTTCTCAAAAAATTAGGGTTGGCATGCAGAAGAATTTTGAGTCAGAGATTTTGCTGGTTTTGGCACGCACTCACAAACAGGTTTTCCACCCCTGCTATAGGTCTTTCATTACTGTTTTAACTATAGTATTACAGAGATAGATTGCACATCGACTGAGCCTTTTCAATTTTCCATAGGAGAAAAGTATAATTTTCTTTATCTAAAACATAAGGTTAACTGTGTATCCCAGTTTAGGAATATGCAAATTAGGCATTGAACAATTCTATATAATAAAAGCCTAATATGCTAAGTGTCTGGTCCACTTGTCAACCATTCAACCAATCAAAGTGTAATATGCTAATGATATGCTAAAGCAGCTCAACCGCTCGCTATGATATGCACTGACCACCAGGGGGTAGTCGATTGGTCAACAAGTTGCTATGATGTGCACTGACCACCAGGGGGAAGACACTCTGACAGGTAGGTTACTTTGCTGCTGGGGTCTGGCCAATTGGGACTAAGTAAGACTGGCCAGACATGCCTTGGAGCCCTCCCAGGGTCTCTTCCCAGCTGGCGAACCTCCCACATCCCTCCTCAGCCCTTATTGTACACCGGTGGGGTCCCTTGGCCTGGCCTGCACCCTTTTGCAATCCAGGACCCCTCGGGGGATGTCAGAGAGCCAGTTTCAGCCCTATCCTGAAGGATACTCCGAGGGACCCGAATGGTGCATTAATTCATGCACCGGGCCTCTAGTTTGATATATAACTACACTTAGCCTATATAGTAGGTCCTCAGGTTATGTCAGAGGTCCATTCCTATAGCACGACATAACGTGATTTTCACTGTAAGTGGGAACCCACCTACATAAGCACCTATGTCACTCACATGGAACACATACATGGCAGTAATGAAGTGAAACAGTAAAAAAAAATTAAAAGAAAGATAACAACTCCTGACCTTTACTTGTGGTAAATAAATAATAAAAAAAATAAAGCACATACGTACATATGTTGAAATGACGGAACTTTTATTTTATAAATAAATGGGAGATGGCAATGTAATCGCAAAACAACATACATCAAGTTCAACGTAACCTGAGGACTGTCTGTATAGAATTTAGTAGGCAGAATTACATAGTAGTCAATACTCAAACTCCAGAAACAGTCGGTCAAGGTTTAATGTGTGAATTGGGGCAAGTCACTTAACTGTAGAATATAGTTTATCTAAGGATAATAAATGTATCATTTCATAGAGTTGTATTAAATGAGATAATTTATATAAATTTTGAAAATTGGCTCCTGGCATATAATGAATGCTTATAAGTGTTATTTTATTGCTGTATATATATTTATGAGTGTTATTTTATTGCTGTATATATATATATATATATATATATATATATATATATATATATATATACCAAAATACAAAGTAAAAGATCTTGCCAAATATAGTCATCTTTGAATGGTAAATTTGTATTGTATTTTATATTTTATGTATCTTAAAACATTGCATAATCAAATAGATAACTGTTATAATCAGGACAAAAGCATTTTTAAAGATAATAAAAAGTGCCCTGCCCGTGTTGCTCACTGGTTGAACATCTACAAGGAACCAAGAGGTTATGGGTTCAACTCCTGGGCATGGCACATGCCCAGGGTTGCAGTCTCCATCCCCAGTAGGGGGTGTGCAGAAGGCAGTGGATTGATGAAGTTTCTCTCATCAATGTTTCTATCTTTGTTCCTCTTCCTTCCTCTCCCTCTAAAATTCAATAAAAAGCATATATATATATTAAAAAAAAAAGAAGCTCAGCCAGTTTGGATCAGTGGATAGAGCATCGGCCTGAGGACTGAAGAATCTTTGGTTCAATTCCAGTCAAGGGCACATACCTCCGTTGCAGCCTCAATCCCTGGCCTGGTTGGGGGGTATGTGGGAGGCAACCAAACCATGTGTCCCTCTCACATCGATTTTTCTCTGTGTGTCTCTCCCCAACCTTCACTCTAAAAATCAATGAAAAAATATCCTCAGGTGAGGATTAACAACAACCACAACAACAAAAGAATAATAAAAAGTATTGATGATAGGATGAGTACAATTTATAGGGTGAGGGTGCAGTTTGGGGGAAGGCGAAAGCCCAAGGGATAGAAAAACACAATGAGAAGACACACCCTGGAGAATAGGTATGTGTTGGAGAAAGCAAGCAATAAAGAGTAACCAGAGTACATTCAAAAGCTGGTGACTGAAATAAAAGTATTGGTGTTCAAGATTAGTTTCAAAGTGATATGTAGGATGAACAGAGTAAATAGAGTATTAGAGTCTAAGAAACCAGTCGGGCAACTGTTATAGCAATAAAACCAGGGGGGTGAAGTAGGCATAGGTAAAATCACAGATCTTAGAACATAAAAAAGTGGTTAATCTGAGCAGTATCCCCAAAAAGCAGCAGTCAGACTCTGTAATAAGTTAAGTAATAGTCAAAGAAGAGTCAAAAATGACTGCAAGTGTTTAACGCTGGTGAGCTGGAGGCCCACAAAAAAAAAAAAAAAAAAAAAAACAGAGCAGTTTGGGAGTTCCAGGCAGTTTCAAGGGGGGGATCATCTGTGCTTGGAGAAAGGACATTTAAAATGGCAGTGGAATGATCTAAGTGGGATTAAAATGTAGGCTGTTACAATTTCATCTGATCAATAAAGCATATTAGCTGGGAGACTCCTTGCAGATCCACTAGTGTAGTCCATGTCCCTCACTGAAGGTTTACCTAGCAAAAGCGATGTGCCATTCTCCCACAACTGCAGAACCCGCTTTGCTAAGACCCGAACCATGGTTTGCCACTCCTTATCCTATCAGACCTGCTGGCACAGAGTCCTAACTTCAAACATGACTAAAATCTCAATTTTTTTGGAGTGATGGGTGGAATATTTTATTTTAAGATGACATAATTTTAGCCGAAACCGGTTTGGCTCAGTGGATAGAGCGTCGGCTTGCGGACTGAAGGGTCCCGGGTTCGATTCCGGTCAAGGGCATGTACCTGGGTTGCGGGCACATCCCCAGTAGGAGATGTGCAGGAGGCAGCTGATCGATGTTTCTCTCTCATCGATGTTTCTAACTCTCTATCTCTCTCCCTTCCTCTCTGTAAAAAATCAATAAAATATATTAAAAAAAAAAAAGATGACATAATTTTAAAAGATCTAAGCATACATAACATCATGCATATTACATAACCACTCTTAAATTAAATGACAGAATAGTTACATATCTCAACAAAGGCTATCCTATATAATAAAAGGCTAATATGCAAATTGACCAAACTGCAGAATGACCAGTTGCTATGATGTGCACTGACCACCAGGGGGTGAGCGCAGTGCTGGTGATGGGAGCCTCTCCCGCCTCTGCGGCAGCACTGAGGATGTCTGACTGCCAGACTGCAAGAGGATACAGGCGAGGCTGAGCACCCCCACCTCCCGCCCCCTCCCCAGTGCACAAATTTCATGCACGGGGATTCTAGTCTTTAAATATAGGGGAAACATATTTCACAGACATTAGGTATTTGTTACTGTTTTTATTTAAATGTCAAGGTGTCCCATTACTTTTTTCTTTTCTTCTCCCCCCCCTCTTCTTTTTGTTACATGTTCCTTTTAGGGCACTAAATTTGTCTATAGCACTTGGAGATGGAGGTGTTCTTTCACAATTTCTCTTAATGAGGCTAATAATAGATGTTTTTTTAAAGATCTTTATTTTCACCTTAGCCACAAAGTCTCATCATCTGCTGGCATTAAATAGGAAGACAGTTTGGTCACTAACAAGATTTTGCTAATTGGGGGTGTTGGAAATATTCATCCAGTAGGTCAATCTAATCATGGTTAATCTCACCTTAAACTTAGATTGTATTTGTGAAACTAAGTTTTGGGTGTTTTTTTCTTTTGTTTTGTTTTTCATTTTAGACTGTTCTCTACCAAGGTCATGTCACTGACAGCTACTTAATATTTCTAAAGTTAGAACATTCTTAAATCTTTCAGCAGCAGAGACATTGGTCCAAATATCCATGAATTCATAGTTAAACTTTCAGATAATTTCCTTTTTATATCTGGAGATTTAAAAACAGGCTTCACATATATCAATTCATTCACAAAATATTTATTAAGTTTATAATATGAACCAAGAATTGTATGTAGAGGATACATTATTGAGTAAAACAATACAAAAAAAGAGTTGAATTTTATTCTCAGGATGACATAAAACCATTGTAAAGTTTTGAACCATGAGATATAAGCTCTCTTTCATTTTAAATTGGTTGAATTCTAAATATATAATAAAGATGAATTTTACAGGATTTATGGATAGCGTGAATACAGGCTCCGAGGCAAAGAGAAGTGTCAAGGGTAATACCCAGGTCTCAACTTAAGTACCAGGAAAAATAGAGTTACCATTTGCTAAGGTTGACAGAACTCATAGAATAGCTGGTTTAGGGAGAGCATTCAGAAAACTCTTACAGAGCTTCAGCCCTGAATGTCTGCTTACATTTCTATGGTCTAGACTAGAAAGTATAAAATGTTGCTTCCCTTCCCACCTCTCCTTCAAGATGAGATCATAGAACAAATGTGTTGCAAGGCTCTGCTCCTATCCTTTGTTCCCTCTCACCAAGAACTGAGCAAGTCTTCTAGCTGCCAAACGCAGACCTATGCCTTCTTATCTCATGTCTCGGAGAAGGACAGAAAGAGAAAGATTATGTCACTTTTCCTCCCGTCCTTCCAAAATATTACCTGATTTTTACTACTCTGATCTCTTCCCACATTCCCCATCACTTGGTTGGAGAGTTTGTTTGTTTTTCCTATTAAAAATGTTTATTGCGGTGACCTTGATGTCTCTCCTATGTAAGAAGCTGCCTTATCCCTGATTTTCTAGGAAACAGCACCTGGAGCAGGGCTCCTATCCTAATGCCTCATGGAGAGGTGGAATCCCAGGAAAACAGTGAGGTGGGGCGGGGGCATGGCACAAGGAAAGAAGACAAGAAAACATGTTGCATGGAACAGCTGGCCACAGTTGTCCAAGAAAACGCATGTCAATAACAAGGAGAGGCCATATGCAGCCACTGCGTCTTGGGAGGAGCTGTCCAAAGAGAGAAAGGGGAAGCATATTTAACCGACAGCTCCTTCCTGTGCCCTATTTTTCATTAGTCAAGAGTCAGCCCACAGGGCTTTAATTTCCTCACCCTTCTGGGGATTCTACTTGGACCCTGCAGGTAACCCCTGAGAACTGGGAAATAAACCAGGTTACTCATCACTCATTCCCTGGATTTATGTCAACTGTCTCCTAGATTCTTTCCTTCCTTCCTATCCTCCTTCCTTCCTTCTTTTATTTTTTTCAGGAATAGAGTTGGGTTTTTATTCATTTTTTAATTAAATTTGTATTGTTGACACTATTGCAGATGTTCCCTCCTTTCCCCACTTCCATCCAGCCCTGTGCCCCCATCCCTTGGCTCTCACCTCACTATTGTCTGTGTCCATGGGCTCTGCATATAATGTTCTGCTAGTCCCTTTACCTTCCTTTATTCAGCCCCTCTCTCTGACAATCTGTTCCATATATCCAGGCCTCCGATTCTATTTTGTTTGTCAGTTTATTTTGTTCATTAGATTCCACATGTTTTCTTTGGTCAAATTTTACTCATAAGGCATTCCTCTCCTAAAATCCCAGGCTGTTTTACTTGGCTTCTCCAGGCAGCCACTGAGAAAGCCGAAAGATCCTTGGCCTTCACTGGTTGGACCAGAACACTGCTTTGGCTTCTACCTCAGAGACTGCACTGGAGCCTTTGCTGAAACCTGGCCACCAGCAGATAATGAGGAGTGTTGGAAGCTGTGAGAAGATCAGAGGTGGTGGCCATGCTTTGTGAGCATGGTAACGGCCTATGCATTCACTGGGGCTACTCAAGGGAGGAAGCAGGGGGAGTAGCCAAAGCCAGAGAGATGGACAGGGCCACGCTAATCTGGAGCAGTGCATAAGCCAAGTTCAGGGAAAGAGCCATCATTCTGTAAATCTCTACTCAAGGATGCCAGCATCTTAGTGACTTGAATATTGGACTCTTTGCAGAAGTACGATGACTTGGAAGAGCTAGAGAATTAAAAGATCCAGGACCCAAGACAGAATAAAGAGAATCACCAACGACCAGAAGTGGCAATGCAATAGGGAACATTATTAAATAAATGAAGAGATGCTGCAGAAAAGTGCCCCCAATAAAAGTCAGGGCAGTACTAAAGGTTATTTGACACATCTACTATGTACTAAAACATCAAGAGCCAAAAGTTAGGATGAAATCATAGTTTTCTAGAGGCAAACTGGGAACATGAGAACTTTATCGACACTTTCAAGGTCATTCTTTCTTTGTTGAAAATAGCCTGGTTTGTCTTTGGAGGCTCTGAGCCTTCACAGGAAAGTAATTGTTTCTGTTGAATCACCCATTCTCTGGGAACTAGTACCCATCTTTCCCCTCAATTTATTTTTTTTTTAATTTTCCTATGATCTTTCCACTGATAGCAATAACTTAAATGTTCAGCCTCCCCCTTGAAAAAAAAACTTGACAAGGAGTATCAGTTTTCTTATCCAAAAATAACAGTAACAATTGAGCTAGCCTGTCAATCACCTTGTGCAGTATGGAATACATTAAAATAATATATTAAATACAAGATTGCTTCAGTAGGCATGTCAGTGATTATTACACGCTTAGTGAAGTAGCACAAAGAATTTCAGAGCATGTTGTGAGTCGAGCGAGGGAGAATAGGGGTAGACGTGGAAATGTGGTAGGAAAAGAAGAAAAGGAGGCAGAGGGATGATATGTCGGCTTCAGGACATACATACATACATACATACATACATACATACATACATAAATAAACACTGTTGCTTTAGTCATTTTTATCAAACAACTTGTTCAATTCATTTCCTGCCTTTTCTAAACATACGCCTAGTTTTTATTAAAGTAATGCATCCTCGTGATGAAAAAGAAAATAACACAAATAAGCTTTAAAAAAAGCAACAGACCCCTGCCCACACTTCCATCCCCAGTCCCACTGCTGAAGTCAACATTTTATTTCTTCTGGTGAATGTCCGCCCATCTTGAACTGAGATGCTTAGAAGCCATGTAATGAATTCATTAATTCTGATGTGATTTATTGAATTGCTGCGATGACAGCATGTGCACTGAAACCACCTCTACTTGTACACCCACTTCCTAAGTTTGATAGTTTTATCAGTATTTTTAGTTTGTCTGTTAATTATTTATGAAGCTCAAAATGATACACTCAAACCTCTGTTTCATGATCCGCTGGTGTTTGATCATTTTTCTTGACTGCCACTTTATAAGATTGCTTCGGTCTTTCTACCGCCACTGTCTGCCCTACCTACACATTGCAACTTCTGTGATCAATACCTTTATTTTTATATTGTCAAGATATTTTGGTTGGGCTCCCTGGAGTAATTATCTTTTCCAGAATTTAGGGTCCAACAAGGGGGGCGGAAAGGGAACTTTACAAGTCTTCCTTTCTGTGGTCACTACGCTAGCTCCTAAGGCCCAGAAGCCTTAGAAAGTAGGATTTATTAGTTAACACAGCTCAGTCTCAATTCAGACACCAGTGCTGGGAATATAAGCGTCGGAATGGCTCCTAGAGATCTATTCTCAAAATGCCAAGCAGTTGTTGTCTGTAGGAGACTCAGTTGTAAACCTAACCTAACCCATTTTCATCTGACCACAGCTCACAGCTGATTAGCATGCAAGCATCTGGCCATCCTCAGTTACTTTAAAAGAGTTCTTTATTCCACCCAACTAAGAAGGGTCCTCCCTTCAGGACAGCTTGAGGCAGGGACACATACGTGGCATATTCTTGTTCTCATTCTGAAGTTGTGAGAGGACACGTGTTTTGATCACTACGGCTGTCTGGAAAAATCCCACTCCACCCTGTCTCCAGCTTGGGCATTACTCTGCCTGGAGTGATGAGAAACTATAACCGAATACCCCTCTTTGTCTGGGAAGCCGCCTTTGCTCTTCCCCACTGTGGCTTACAGGAAAGATGGCACTAAACTTGCTTTTATTCTTATCATACCCTGTGGGTCTGAGTCTGTACAAAAATTTGTGCTCTAACCTCCCCCTCTGGCATTAGAAAATTAATCTTTATTTCGACATCTCATAGTACTATTTGCATTCTATTCTGCAACATCAATAAAATCACCTGAGGGTTATCTATACATTGTTTTTAATAGTTTATAGACCACAAATAGTATATACATTATTATGATTATCTGAATGTTGTTCATTGTAGAGCCAAATAGAGGTCTATGGTAACTGCTCTTTCTCCATGGGCTCAGTGTTTTAACCCATTGCTCCTCAAACTAAATATTACATGGAATTTCCTTTATTATGCTCCATCAATTGCTTAAAATCATGTCATGCTTGAATGTGCTTTATATTAAGACAATTATTTTATTCTGTATCTCATTTGATATTTCTTGAAATAACACATGGCCTTTATTTCTTTGGGAGAGAAGAACGATAAGCCATCGATAATATATTTTAGCCTATTGTCAAATCTTTGTGTAGAAGACAGGCTTCTTAACAACCACTGATTCCTTTTCTATTATGTTTAGCTGATATTTGCTATTATTCGGATCTTGGACTCTTCTTACCATTTATTATAGCCCACGTCTACCTGCTTTTTAATTTTTCTTCTTAATTTTCCTGGAGTTCATCATCAAGAAATGATAGCATAAAAAGTTCATTGGAAGTAAAAATAAAAGTACAAGTAGAAATTATTTTGTTTTTTCCCCAAGTCCCATTGATAAGATGATTGACTAAATATAGAGTTGTTAATCAAAATTAAATCTCCCTCCATTTAACTTGCTCTGACTTTCAGCAACTAAAGGGCATGAAGTAAAATCTGATGCCATTCTGATTTTGTCCCTTGGTTAGCAACCTAGTAGTTTTTTAACGTATTTGTTTTTTTCTCCTTTGGAAACTTTTTCCTAAAAGTTTCTTTTCCTGGGCATTTATAACATGTCCTCATTATTTCTTAGATATTGGTCTTCTTTATTTCAATCTTCTTAGTATTCAATGTGTCCTTTAACTTAAATACTGACATCTCTCTTTAATTTGATGTTTTGTTTTGTTTCTTTGATAATTTCCTCTGCAGTTTCTCTGCTTTCTCTTTGTGGAATTCTAATTTGAAAGATGTTTGATGTCCTGAGCTGATTCTCTATGTCTCTTATCTGTATTCTTTTTTTATGGGGGGGGGTTGGTAACTTTTTAAAATTAAGATGTACCTTTAATCTTATATTTCCCATCTCTATGCTCTTTGGGAATATTTCTTAGATATAATTTTCCAAAATGTTAGCAATTTGTGTCATTATATTTTATTTCTTTTTCTGAATTGAAGTTCAGCAATAGATGCCTCTCCTTTCAGTCCCCCTTTCAAACTGGGTCTTTGTTCTACACACTAACTGAGCCCAGGGCTCTATGAGGTCTAGGATTAGAGGAGAAATTAGCTTTCTTATCTGCTCTATGAATAATCTAGGCTACTACTAAAGATTCTGTTGCTCTGTTTCATCATTCCACAAGTTTTCATTCAATTTTCATATTTGAGATATTTGTTAAAAGCTCTCATCTACTGAAATTCTTTGCTATTTCATCACTGTTACTGCCTTCATTATTTTGGGGTGATACTTTCTTAGCGGTTTTCTTGTGTTGGTTCTCAAGAGAAAGAAAGACCAACATGCACTCAATCAGCATCTTAAACCTGAACTCTGCTGTCCTAATAAAGCAACACAATCAAATTAGTTATGAAAATTGTAAATTAGCTACTAGCTAAATTGATTAATCAATGAGTCAATAATTGTTCTATAGAAAATAAAGAGACATAAACCAAATCATAAAAAAAGAATTAGTAAAACTACAGATGTTTTCTAGTCACAAAGAAAATTCTAGTCATTATCTAGTCAACATAACCGCTCTGAATTTCCTAGACTATTAGACTATTAAAAAAAATTCCTCTGGGAAGGAATTGTTTCTAGTGATGTTTCTTTCTTCCTGCCTGCTATGGGCACAATATCTAGCACTTTCAATCTAATCATAAACTATATCATTTTTAAAATATCCATTAAAGCTATGAATTAATTTTATTACCTTGATTTTCTATTAAAACTCTGTGAATCCTTATTAATGGCAAAATATGTCCCTTTACACTTTGGGTGTCACTAATTTTAAGGAAAACTGATATACAGTTTTACAGGATAGTAGAAGAATATTATGTTATTTTGTGGGTGGGCTTGCATGTGCAATTTCAATCACAGTGGTTTCTGAGAGGCCAATCATCTGTAATTTAGCACAGATTGCAGTGTTGGAGCCTTTTGCAGACCATTTCTCTCACTTTTGAGTGTACTTGTCTACTTGATAAAAAGAATAAAAAGAAAAAGAAAAAATAAAGACATCCCTTTCTTGTTCCTTAAATTCAAATGAAATGATAATGCTGTTTGATTTTTCTCCCCTCTGATGAGGGGAGTCAGTCAAGGGCCTGAAGAAAAAAATGTGTCAAAAAGTAAGTACATTTTAGTGTTTTAGAGTCCTGGACATCAGCTATCTTTTCCAGTGCAATCATAAGCAAATCTCCCCAGGACTGCCAACTGAGTACCAGCTTATGTTTGGTGACAATACAGTGTGTTTAAAGACAAATGTGTCCCTGAAATTGGTCTGTGGTTTGGGTAGCCGTGAGGTTGGTGGATCTACTAGTACTTTCTATTACTCTCTTTCTCTCCCTCCCTTCATCACTCCCCCCTCCTTCTTTTCCTCCCTCCCTCCCTCCCTTCCTTCCTTCCTTCCTTCCTTCCTTCCTTCCTTCCTTCCTTCCTTCCTTCCTTCCTTCCTTCCTTCTTTCTTTTTAAATCTCTCTCTTTTTAGTGACAGGACAGTCATCTTAGAACAAAGGAACCTGGAAAATAAAGGATGGGTGATAGGCCCCATGAAAAGATGGAGAAATAAAACCCTCACAATAGATGTAGAGTTTGCAAAATGAGTTCTAAAGTCTGAGTGCCTGGGACTGTATTTTCCATTCTAGTTTTCTTCACTGGGGAGTTTTATTGGTCATTCCCCTCTTAATGCTGAGAGAAGTACCTCACCAACTCATCTTTCTAGAACAGCCATGGGCAAACTAAGGCCTGCAGGCCGGATCCGGCCCGTTTGAAATGAATAAAACTAAAAAAAAAAAAAAAAAAAAAAAAAAAAATACCCTTTTATGTAATGATGTTTACTTTGAATTTATATTAGTTCACACAAACACTCCATCCATGCTTTTGTTCCAGCCCTCCGGTCCAGTTTAAGAACCCATTGTAGCCCTCGAGTCAAAAAGTTTGCCCACCCCTGTTCTAGAAGCTCCATAAAATTATTGATTTCAAAGATCACTGATGGGAGTGAGTGGGAGAGAACTAATTTTTTGCCAATCGTCAAACTCAAGAAGCCAAATAAATGTCGTGGGAAAGATCATTTGCTCTTCCCTTTCTCCTTCTTGTATCTTGTTTTATTATGCATATATCCAAAGGGCTAGAGAGGAGGCAGAAAAAAAAAAATTCCAGGAGTCACTGACCTTCACCTTTGTCCTCTGTTCATCTCTAAATAATCTTAGGGGAAATCTTCCAGGTATAGAAACATAACCAGGAAACTGTAATTATGCCTCTAAGATTCAAATCCAGACCAGAGCAGAAGCCTGCTTGCAGAACTTACACATCAAGATTAAAAACAAAAAATCAAAATCTCCTGCCTGACACGATGCATTTCCCATTAAAGGTCTGAAGAAAAAACCAGCACACTTTTCATAGACGCTTCTCATTGCTTGCTGCTTGTTACATATAGGCAGTACTCAAACCCTGATGTCATTTCAATGGAAAGTAATTCCACAAACCCCTATAGAAACATAAAGATATTTTCACTTTAGACTTATGAGGTCATTTTTGCATGTATTGATTAGTCTATGCTTTAATATTTAATATTTAATATTTCTCCTGTTCTTTTTCATCCATAGGCAGAGTTCTGGAGGAAATAACCCTTCTTCCTGACCATTTCACTTCATTTTTGCAGCGCTTCTACTCGTCACTCTTCTTTTACCTCCTGGGTAATCCTTGTTTTTAGGTCAGTGACTCTCACCTCTAGCCTTTGGCTAAATATATTAGAGTAGTTCACTGTTTCTATTACCTGTGCACGGAATCATTTTTCATGTTTCACCCTAGTTTCTGCCTGCATCTTAGCTCTGGAAAGCCTATGTCCACTGGAAAACTGCTTCTGCACAAAACCTTTTACAAAGATCTCTTAGAGTTAGACAATTCTTATCAGCCTTTTTTTTTTATAAGTCTCTGTGGTGTTGTATCTTTTTGTTATGCATGTTGGCAATAAAGTTTCTTCAATCTTTGTTTTCTGTGAAGTGAGATTAATTACCATACTCTGAAGATAAGCAGGAAAAATGAGTAACAATGCAGCCAAACAATAGGTAAGAAACTGGAATGACGCGGTAACGAAACACACGTTCTGGACACCCAATATCCATTCTCTTCTCCTCCCTTACCTGCAATACTATGATTTTGTAACGTGGTAATCATTTTTTAAGAAAATATAAATTTTAATTTAAAAATTTACTTGGTTGATTTCTCATAGGGATTCCCTTGTGACCCAGTTCTGGCTAATTAGATGTAAGTAGAAGTCTTCTGGATCAAGTTTCCAGTACCGATTTTTACAACAGAGAGAATCAGCCCCCTCTTTGTTACTTTGCCCTTCCTCTTCCTGCCCAGAGTAATGATGCAATGCCTATAGATTCAGCAGCTCTCTTGTGATCATGAAAATCAAATCCACAAACTAAGGATGCTGGAGCAGGAAGATATAAAGAGCAGCTACACTAGATCTGGAGCTCATAACCTTGGAGTTGGTATAAGAGAAAAACTAAAATCCTTATTTATTTAAGACTCTAGAGGCCCAGTGCATGGATTTGTGCACTGATGGGGTCCTTCAGCCTGGCCTGTGCCCTCTCGCAATCCAGGACCCCTCGAGAGATCTCAGACTGCAGGTTTGGGCCTGACATCCCCCAAGGGATGTAGTACTGTTTGAAGCAGCAGGCGGCCGGGGAGGAGCCTGAGCCCAGGCCAGGAGCCTTGCTGCTCCTGCACATCCCAGTCCCACTGTGCCTGCCACCACTGCAGATTGGTAGTGCTGCCTCAGAGGTGAGAGAGGCTCATGCCGCTGCTGCTGCACTTGCCATCTGTGAGCCCAGCATCTGGTGCCTGTGGGTCAGCTGAGCAGCACCCCCACTGTGGGAGCACACTGACCACCAGGGGGCAGCTCTTGCATGGAGCATCTGTCCCCTGGTGGTCAGTGTATGTCATAGCAACCAGTCAACTGGTCGTTCGGTCGCTTAGGCTCTTATATATAGGAAGAGAGATTATAATTAGAGGCTTTTTTTTTTTAATTGCTTACACACATGCCTTACTGGTATAGGAAGTAGAATAAGTATCAGCAAGTAACTGACATAAGAATCCTGCCTGAATTCACAGGGTGTGCTGTTGTATAAGGCACCTAGCTTTCTTTGAAGCATATAACTCCCCAAGTTGAAGCAACATTTCTGAACCTGTCAAAGCAATCTCCCTTTCCCTCCGAGGCACTCAGTCTAACTAGTGTAGCCAAGAATTAAAACACATTTTCATCCTGACTTACAGGGTTGACAAGCTCACCTTTGAGCTTTTATGCCTCTCTGCAGAGCCCTATAGTGTGGCAATCATATCTGAATCTCCTTCTGGATAAGGCCAATGGACTTTTAAAACAATGTCAAAACTTCTCACAAGAAGAGGTTTTTCTTTTTAAGCATAAATAACAGATGCTCTAATTGTAATTTCTTCTTTTCAATTAATTGCAAATCACACTGGCCATATCTCTAAGAACTGACATTATTCCTTAGTTTGACAGCTTTCTCCTTCTCTAAAGGATAATAGATGTTTGCTTATTTCTCTTCATTGGGGAAAGGCTTCCTCCCACCGACTCCCCCTCCAACATAATAAGTTCAAGGTCATTCACACACCACCTCACTGAGCACATTAATCTACCAAATTTCTTTCAAGTTATCCTCCCATTCCTTATGTTTATTGACCCAACACAACCAAGAATTTCTATCAGCCTGTTGGCCTGAGGCAAAAGTAAATCTTCTCTTTCAAATTCCCATGAAAGTGTCAACAATATGCCTGTATTAACCATACTAGTGCTTTCACCTTTTGAAAAGGTGAATCCAGTCTCCATCTCATTAGAGAATAACCTGTTTCATTCACATAAAAATCTGTCTTTAACAGGAAGTGAATCTTAGTGTCTCTCCACAATTTAAGCCAGGAACCACTTTAAGAAGTTGAATGAGCTCCAGAATTCTCTTAAAATAATAGTTTTTCCTCAGACAAGTAAATAGGGATAATTCAGACCTTGTTTTTGTCATACATTTAAAAAAGGGAGCCCACTGAATGGGCCAACATATTTGGCAATGATACATCTGATAAAGGTTTAATATCCAAAATATATAAGGGACTCATACAACTTAAGAAAAGGAAGTCAAACCATCCAATTATAAAATGAGCAAAGAACCCAAATAGACATTTCTCCAAAGAGGACATACAGATGGCTAAGAGACAATGAAAAAAAACCCAAAGTCACTGATCACCAGAGAAATGCAAGTTAAAATGACAATGAGGTATCATCTCACACCTGTCAGAATGGCTACCATCAATAAATCAAAAATGACAAGTGCTGGCGATGATGTAGAGCAAAGGGAACCCTAGTACTGCTGGTGGGAATGCAGACTGGTGCAGCCATTATGGAAAACAATATGGAGTTTCCTCAAAAAATTAAATATGGATCTTCCATTTGACCCAGTGATACCACTTCTAGGAATATGTCCTAAGAGATCCAAAACACCAATCAGAAAGAATACACGCACCCCTATGTTCAAAGCAGTGCAATTTACAATAGCTAACATCTGGAAACAGCTCAAGGGCCCATCAGTAGATGAGTGGATATAAAAAGTGGTGGCACATTTACACCATAGAATACTATGCAGTAGTCAAAAAGAAGAATCTCTTACCCTTTGTGACAGCATGGAGGGACCTGGAGATTATTATGCTAAGCAAAATAAGCCAGTCAGAGAAAGACAAGTATTACATAATCTCACTTACATGTGGAATCTAATAAACAAAATAAACTGATGAACAAAATAGATCCAGAGACATACAAGCATGGGACAGAATGGAATCTCAGAGGGAAGAAGGGGGTGGGTAGGTAGGTGGGAAGAGATCAACCAAAGAACTTGTATGCATATATGCATAATCCATGGACACAGATAATAGGGTGGTGAAGGCCTGGGGATGGGGCGGGGGTGGAGGAGAGTGAGAAGAGATCAATGGAGGGAAAAGGGAACATATGTAATACTTTCAAAATAAAGATTTAAAAGAAAAAATATACAAAGCTTAATAATTACTGAATGGCAGAAGATGACGTGAGGTAGAGCTTGGCTAAAATTTACCTTGAATTCATTAACATTTCTTCAAAGTGAAGGTGAATTGTTTAATATGAGTAAGGATCATATTGAGATAAGACATCTTCAACTATTTTAATGCATTAGAGAAGTAGCAATTTACATTTTTTCTTATCTAGTCATTCAAACAAGTGACCTGAGGACCTGGTCAGGCAAGGATCTGTTCCATGTCATATATATCATTGAAATTAATGCATGTTATTGTACATCACTGTCTAATTTATGCCTTTTTTAAGAATAGCCTTCTACTTACCCTTTCCCTTCACTCAGCTCAATTAATAAGATCCCACTAGTTTTATTACATACTAGGGGCCCAGTGCATGAATTCGTGCGCCTTGAAAGGAACTGTGGGCCACAAGGCTGTGGTGGGCACAGGGGTGGGTCTCGGCCTATCCTCTGAGCCTCTGCCCAGCCCCTCCCACTGCTGTCCTGATGCCCTGTCTGCTGGCAGTCCTGCTTCCGCCACTGCTGCTCCCACATGCTGAGGGCTCCTGCCCCGCTCTCACTCGCTGAGGGCGCAGAGCAATTGGGGCTGGCGCCAGCAGCAGGTGCAAGCAGGACCGGCGTCGTCAGCGGGTATGAGCAGCCCCTGCTGCCTCGATCATCCCTCAGGAGCAGGGGAGGTGGAGAAGCACTCAGGGGCAATTGAAGCTGGCAGCTGCCACTCACACCCGCTGACAGCAGTGAGTGATCAGGACTGGCACCGGGCACTGGCAGCAGGTGCGAGTGGCGGCTCCGGCACCGGCTGTGGGTGCAAGTGGGGCTGGCACCGGCAGCAGGTGTGAGAGGCAGCTGCCAGCCCCACTCACCCCTCAGGAGCAGGGGGAGGTGGAGAATCCCTGAGGGGCAATTGGGGCCGGCAGCCACTGCTAGCACCTGCTGATGGTGCCAAGCAATCAGGGCCGGCACCGGGCACCAGCAGCGGATGCAAGCAGTAGCTCTGGTGCTGGCAGTGGATGTGAGCGGGACCAGCACCAGAGGCAGGTACGAGTGCCAGGTGGGACCGCGGCGCGTGGGAGCAAAGAATTTTCAGTAACTACCAGAGGCTTGCCCCGATGACAGTGACCGGCACCCCGCCTTGGCCTGGCGCCACCACTCACCTGCTCCACCATCCCACCGTGGTTAATGCCCGCCATGTCCTGCGCGCACACCCCTTGGTGGTCAGCACACATCATAGCCATTGGTTGTTTGGTTGTTCTACCGTTTGGTCTATTTGCATATTGGCCTTTTATTATATAGGATCTTACAGAGATCATTAGATGAAATGTTAGTGGAAGTTCACTTACTTCTTCATATCTCTTTGGATGCAACCATGAATGTTCACATTCACCCCTCCTCTGTTCCAGCTCTTGTCTTCTTCTCATGGCCTCTTGCCTCCAGCACCTCCACTCTGATTTTCTGTATGCTCTGTTGCCTCTTAGAATTTTGTTTCCAACATGTCTTCAAACTACTAAATATGTTACCCACATCTCTGGGTCCACAGAATACATTTCAGACTCCTTGTCCCTTCCCCATCTGACCCCAGTCTACATTCTCATTCAGGTTTTCTACACGGGAATTTTTGCATTGTGCTCCCATGTCTTTAGTCACAATTCCCTTTTCCTTCTCAGCTCTCAAACTCTTCTTGTATTTTTTTAGGTATGGACATCCAGAGCACACCCTCCAAGTCTTTACCCTGGACCCTCCTCTTCTGTGAAATCTCTGCTGTCCTTGGTAGAGAATGAAAGGACTCACTTCTGAACATCTGTAACAATCACTGGCAGAAAACTAGGGTTAAAACTAGAAGTTTTACAGTGAGACAAATTCAAATCCTATCTTTGTTGTCTGGCCAGCATGGCTCAGTGATTGAGCATTGACCTATGAACCAACCAGGAGGTCATGGTTCGGTTCCCAGGTTCCCAAATGATTCTCTCTCATCATTGTTGTCTCTCTCTCTCTCCCTCCCTCCCTCCCCCCCACTGCTTCCTTCTTCTTTGAAATCAATAAAAAATATTTTAAAAAATACTATCTTTGTCACTTGATGTGACTTAATGGGAATAATAATAATCAATATAGTGCACATAAAGCTCTTAGAACAATATGTGACATAGGTAAACAATAAACATTAGCTATGGCTGTTTAGAATCACATTTTTTTACTTCTCTATTGTTGTTTAGTCCTATTTTTCTCTCTCCTTCCAACTATATGGTTTACTAACCGAGGTCATGGCTCCTGCAAATATTTCTTAGAGTCCTCACTAGCACCTGTGAGGCACTTTGTCACAGGTACTCCATGTTTGCTGGTGGGTTAAGGCTGTGTATAGTGCCAAGAGCCATCAGCAAAAGATACCACATCACAACTGGCAAAAAATGTTTTCGTAAGTTTCTGAAGAAGTGACATCTTTTGGTTCTCACCTCAAACTTCTCTGCAAAATACAAGGCATATATCCAAAGGCAAGAAACTGTTATATTCAACCAAATGCTCCAAGTTAAAGTTGAGTAGTTTAAAATAGCTGAACAAATAGGGGTGTATATTTAAACCTTATCTAATTTTATTATCTCCTCTTGTCTATCAAAAGTATGTTTACCAGAAACTATTTAATATGCAGGTTTTATACAATAACATCCATAGCATATTTCTGGGTATGCAACATAAGCAAGTAGCAATAATCTAAAATAGGCTGTAAGAAAGCATACTAATAAATCAGAGCATTTTTCAATTATAATCCCATTGTGCATATCATAAGTATCATTTGGGGTCTGCAGGTCAAAATAAAGAGTAATATCTTATGGTAGATAAATTAAGAAAAAAAGAAGAAACATTCTGGACAAGAAGATGTTGCTATGGAAACCTTACTGTTCACAAGCCTGCTTTTGAAGGCTCTACTGCCTTGCCAGACATTTACACTTAACTTTCTTTCAAGCTTTTCATTTAGGAAATTTTAAAAATCATTTTACTGCTGAGGCTTAAAATGCGACAGTGACATTCTACTCTCTAGCCATCTCAAGGTGCATGTAAATAACTTATCCCATGCATGGCTCCATATCCTGGAAACAATATAGTTTGGGTTGGGGGGGGAAATCAGTGAGTTCAGGTTTGATTTGCCTTTCCTTCCACAGTGGGGATGAAGGATGAAGCTGGAGCAGGAGCTTGCTTCACTGAAGCAATTCTTGTGTCAGGTCACAGAGCTGACAAAGACAGCTTTTAAGCACAAGCTTAAAGCCATTTTTGAAATATTTCATTGGCACCTAGCTAGCTGAACCCCAAAGTCAGTGTTGTTTGAGACAAGGGAAAATGGTGTGTTCACAGAATTCACAAATAAATAATGTGTCAGAACTGAGCCTAGAAACATTTAGCTTCAAACTTTACAATTTCTATTTATATTATTCCCCGGCAACTTCAATGTAGTCCAGCCACCTAGGGGTCTGGTAAACTGAGACTTAATGAGGCTTAATGGATTTCTGCACTGGGAGTTTTGTCTGCATTCTCCTGTTTGTATCTTTGCTCCCAGCACTCTGCCCACACACTCAGTGGCAATTTTCTGTGAGGAATGATTTTCTCTCACTTTGGGTGACCATAGTCAAGAGACACAGGCTAGACTCAGGGGAAGTGGTCACTCTTTGAACAAGATCCCTCGATGAGCAACCAACCAGATTGCAGGTGAGACCCCAGACCTATTTGTATCCGGGGCTGCACCATTTCCTACAGTTGTTCTAAAAGTCACCATGCTCCCTGCTTCCGCCTCCCCAAAAGATGTTAGTGAGAACCCTAACGAAGATAAGTGGACACAAATAAATTACAAGGTCATTCTATT
Organism: Myotis daubentonii; assembly: GCF_963259705.1. Lineage (NCBI taxonomy): Eukaryota > Metazoa > Chordata > Mammalia > Chiroptera > Vespertilionidae > Myotis > Myotis daubentonii. The sequence continues at coordinate 53,181,847 of NC_081851.1, forward strand.
GCAATAATTTTTCTTTAGAAGGAATAGTTCCTTACTTGTAACAATTTTCATGTACCTTGAGCTTTCTACTAATTATAACCTTCGTATTACCTATAGGAACTTTATATAAGGGAATATATGGCTCCCATGTCATTTTAAAGAAATGGATCCTAAATTTAAATATAACAGAGCAACAGCTTGATATCTATACTACCAAGAGAGAACAAAATGGAAATGAGAACATAAAAGCCTACAGCTTTTTATTGGATTCATAGCTGTAACTGACTCTAAAGTCTTACTCCAAATCTCCTAAAACATGCTGCTTAAACGCTCCCCTGAGAAAATTCTCTGACTTCTTTACACTAATTAACAGCTTGTCTATTTCCATAAAACAGGAGAGGAGTTATAAGATAAATGATATTGAATATAACTGTAGTGATTGATTGCCACATTGCCTAGTTTTGTGGATTATCATTTACTTTAAAGAACCATACTTGAATATTTTGCTGTACATATTGGTTAATTAAATTCATCCCTAACAAAATTTGACATTATTTCTTTGGCCTAGAATGGTACCTTAGTTTGTGTTTCTATTAAAAAATTAGATGCTTTTTCTAAAACTAGAATTGACTCTAACTGTAAACTCATATTTATTGTTCAGAAGAAAGAGGCAGTTCACAAGAATATTCTAGTAGAATTAGATCAATAAAATGAGAAGTTTACATAATCAGATGTTTGAGAGATTTTAGATCTTACCAGTTCATGTGCTTTTAACTCCCTTATCATCTATCATAAGGGAAGAGTGTGCATAATTTTGGATCTACCAGTGTAAATTGGGGATAAGTGAAGGAAACTACTTAGAAACATGCTACTAGTCCACATTTCTATATTGAATATAAATTACCACTTTATTACTAAATTTGTAACATTAATGGGTTCTTTTTGCTGATTTATCTATTTCCCTCTTTCTAGATTATCTTCATTTTCTCAGTTTGTACTCAGTTGTTATTTAAATTCTTGCTGTTATTAATGCCTTACGCCTGTCTGCCACTTAATTCCAGTGAGAAATATTTCGCCTGGACCTGTTTCTTCCACATGAATTTACCCACTGTCACTCCTAATTCACTTACTATCATTTAACCACCTAGTTTCATAAAAGAGTATACTGCAAATATAGACAAAATAGGGACGAAATTATTTTTAAACAGAATTTTACTTACAAGCTGATAGTAGATATCTGTTTTAAAACAAAGGGATAAAACCTATAAATTTAGTATGTGGGTCTGTTTTTGATCTTATGTCCACCTATCACCTAATCCTCCATCATAAAATGAGGACATTGTATCAGATCAGACATAGCAGTATATGATGTACCTCCCAGTGCAAAGATGCTATGAAAACAAGAAAGTACAGCAAGCACCTATGGGCCTTGGTTGAGGATATAAAGGTATAAATTCTATGTATTTCTAGTCTCTAGATGTCATAATCTCTAAAGATTTTTTCAACTTCATCTCTCTGTAGTTACCACATAAGAATGCTATTTTAAATTCTGATCATTCTAAAGAAAAAAATAGTTTAGACTATATTGCCTACTATAAATAGCCTATTATAAGAAAACTAGAGGCCTAGCACATGAAATTCATGTACTGGGGGGTCCCTTAGCCCAGATTGTGAGAGGGCGCAGGCCAGAGCTAAGGACCCCATCGGTGCATGATTGGGGCTGAGGAGGGATGCAGGAGGTTGGCCAGCCAGGGAGGGACCACGGAAGGGCTCCAGGGCATGTCCAGCCCATCTGGCTCAGTCCCGATCAGCTGGACTCCAGCAGCAAGCTAACCTACCTGTCGGAGCATCTCCCCCTGGTGGTCAGTGCACATCATAGCAAGTGGCTGAGTGGCCATAGTATATCATTAGCATATTACACTTTGATTGGTTGAATGGCCGACCTGACGACTGGTACTTAGCATATTAGGCTTTTATTATACAGAATAGGTGCCCTGGCTGGTGTGACTTAATGGTTAGAGCATTGTCCGTGCACACCAAAGGGTTGCAGGTTTGACTCCCAGTCAGGGCACATCAATTTCAGGTCAGGGTGAGTGCCTGAGACAACTGATCCATGTTTCTCATATTGATGTTTCTCTCTCCCTCTCTCCATCCTTTCTTCTCTTTCAGGAATCAATGGAAAAAAAAAATGTCCTCAGGTGAGGATTAAAAAAGAAATTCACCCTGACTGGTGTGGCTCAGTTGGTTTGGTGCTCCCATGCACTGAAGTTCTGCTGAGTTAGAATCCTGGTCAGGGCACATGGATTCTTTCTCATCATTGATGTTTCTATCTCTCTCCCTATACCTTCAATAAAAATATTTAAAAAAAGATAATACTTTTGAGAAAGAGGCAGGTCAATAGCTCTTTTACCAGAAAGGAAGAGGGCTTTTAAATAACATGGGAAGGAGGTAAGGAGGGACAGGTAGGTCCACGGAGCAAAAAGCAAGTTTGGGAATATGATCATATAAAGACCTACTTTAAGCACACTGAAAAAAACTCGACCATTTATTATTTTATTTCTAACAAATTAATAGATGCACATAGCCAGAAATTTAAATAGAATTAATTGGCTTTTAAGGAAACAAAGGCAACATTATAAAAAACTTGTGGTTTCCTGATCCAACCTTCTCAGTTCTCCAGAGGAAGCAATTTTCAAATCATTTGAATGATTTTTTTTCTGGCATTTTTCTTCATATTTCCCAATATCAGTGCTCCAGGCTTATTCCTTCATTTATCTACGTTAGAGATCATCTATGACTTCTGGTGGAAGTTGATTAAATTATCCTAAATAACCTCTTCTTTCCCTACCGCATTATCTTAAAGAAATGACAACCTTTGGCTGGAGTGACAGAATTTGCATCATCCAAAGTATCTGTATATTGTTTACCAAATAATATATCATGATTATGTTTTTTTTAACTTTTTTTGCTTTTTAAAGACTTAATAGTACATTAAACCTTATTTGTAATCTAAAGTGGGGAAAAATGAAATACCCTTCATTTGGTTAATGGAAATCACACTGTGATAAACTCATAAAATGAAATATTACTCAGCCATAAAAAGAAACAAAAGGAAAAAATAAAACTACTTATATATATAACAACATGACTGGATCACCATGCATTAAACTAACCTTAAAAAAGCCAGACTTGCAAAGCTACATACTGTATGAATCCATTTACATAGCATTTGGAAAAAGGCAGAACTGTGGAGACAACAAAGTCAGTGGGTGCCAGGAGCTGGGAGTAGGAGAGAAATTAACTATCAGGATAATAAGAAAACTTTAGTGGATGAGAGAACTATCCTAGATCTTGTAATAGTGGTCACATGACTGTATGTATTTTCAACGCATGCAAATCTACACACAAAAAGAACAAGTTTACAGTATAGATATTATTCCTCAAAAAAATTGTTTTAAATGCTTTAAAAATAACATTCAGCCCAGCTGCCATGGCTCAGTGGTTGAGCATTGACCTATGAACCAGGAGGTCACGGTTTGATTCTTGGTCAGGGCATATGCCCGGGTTGTGGGCTCAATTTCTCGTGTAGAGTGTGCAGGAAGCGGCCAAATGGTTCTCTTATTATTGATGTTTCTATCTCTCTCTCCCTCTCCTTTCCTCTCTGAAATCAATAAAAATATATTATCAAAAATAATAACATTAATTTGTTGTTTAAATTTCCATGTCCTTAACATTTTTCCTGAACACCATAATATATCCATCAAACAGCAAGAAATATTTTTAGCAAACACTCAATACCTCAGATTACTTTATTCCTGGGGTCCCCCTTTCACTACCCTTAGTGCTGCTCCTGTATGATGGACTGATCCTCCTTGGCCTGGTCCATGGTGACTCTGGCTTCCCTTCACCAATATCCTGATTGGTTACTAGATACCTTATTTCTGGGCTCTGCTGTCTTGCTTTTCATTGTTTACTGCTTTTTTTTTTTTTTTTTTTTTTACCAAAGCATAGATGCCTCCAGAATAAAGATGCAACTTATGAGCTTTGGTATACAATACATTTAAATGTACATGTAAGTGTAAAGCTCAGGTGGGATAACCCAGATGGGTTTGGATAAAAGACGGAGAACCCAAGGCCACACAAAAAAATTGGAAAAAACAATTGTCCAAGATGCTTACAAAGGGACTTCTGGGTGCTTCTCCTGGAGCAACATATTCACCCAGAAGAACGAAAAGGCAGGACAGGGAGAGGGCTCATCCTCATCACCCCCAGTGGAATCAAACAATTAAGTATCATCAAAGATCTGTAGGGAAATAAGCAGGATCCTGCAAAATGACTTATGTTTGCTTAAGCCTCTGCCCCCTGGGGAGCTTTGTTCTGCTTTACAAGAACCACATTGAAATCCCTCAGGCTCTGCCTTGTTTTTCCTTGGTGTGTTCCCTCCATCTCTACCTCCTGGAAAGCTTTCTCTTCCACAAAGGCCAGGGTTTATTATTTCCTTTTATTCCCACATGAAATTACCTCCTGATTTCCCTGTCCTCTCATGGCACTTCGTTGATAACTGTGTTTTCAATATATAATTTAAATCCTAACCCAGATGGAGAAAGGTTTAATTTTGTCTGCCCTCCCCTCCAAAAACAAAAACAAAAAAAACAATGTTTAATTTCCTTTCCCCCTCTAGGAGAGAAAACCACAACAATAACAACAAAAACATACAGACAAAAAACCCCACTTACTCACACCCTTTCAAGACAACTGAATCACACCTTTGAAAATGTAATTTCCAGTGGATGGTGTTAGCACTCACTGATATAGAGATCACTGAGCGAACCCACGCGTGCTGGTGAATATGGAGGAAGGGGACAGGTTAAAGGAGGTGATATGTCCAGTTTGATGAGCTGTCAAAGGGATGTTCAAACCAAGACAGTAGGATCCACAAAAGTCTGACAAGTTTAGGCTAGGTATACTCAAGTCTTGGGCATACATATGCTCATTGACATGAAAATGAACGAGGTTGTCCACTAAGAATAGGAGTAAACTAAGAGAAAGGAACCTAAGAGGGAAACTTGAGAGGTTCAAGAGCAGGCGTGACTACTCTCTGTTTTAGTTTGTAAACTGCTCATTGAGTTATATAGACACTTTGTTAGGAAAAGTCAATACGACAGTTGTCTTTTAATGGCAGTATCTAAAATTTTCTGAAGGAAAAAATGTATGCTTGATAGAATATGCCACTATTATTGAATTCTCTCTTTTGCTGCTTACCCAGTATAATGAGAAAAGGAGTTTTGGTCTGTTGAATATAGTTTGAAAATTATTTTTAAAGGTGCACAAGAGAGTTTCCAACAAGAATGAACAGGTAACAACCAATCAAGAGAGCAAAAGCAAATTGTGGTAAGACTCGGGTTTAGCATGCATGAAGGCAGCATCACATTGGCAGTATTTCTTTATAAACAACTGCTTCACCTCACCAATTTGGGCATTTTTATCTCACTCTCCAAAGGGTTATCCTCCGTGAAAATCAATGAGGATTTCACAGCAGCTGCAGACTCTTTCTGAGTGTAATGATGTCAATACATGGCATTCTTGTCTCCTGCAATACCAGGTGAATATGCCCTATCAAAACTGCAGAAGGAAATTTGTTTGCTGTGCTGCTGTGCTACTACCTCAAAATCAAACTCAGCAATTCCTTAAAATAGAGACAGACTCATAGAGAGCAGATAGGCTTCTCTGATGTGGGTGGTGGGAGTTGGGGTGTGGGATTGAACAAAAAAGAAAAAAAAGAGAAAGAACTCATGGACATGGACAACAGTGTGGTGATTTGGGGGGGGGGCAGGGATAGATGGAGATGGAAGAGGGTATAGGAGGAGTCAATGACAATGGAAAAAATAAAAATAAAAAGAATTGGAGATGCAGAAATGACATGGCATATTATATTATTACTAGAGGTCTTGTGTACGCTCTCCAATCTGGGACCCCTAAACTGGCAGTCGGACATCTCTCTCACAATCTGGGACTGCTGGCTCCCAACCACTTGCCTGCCTGTCTGCCTGATTGGCCCTAACCACTTCTGCCTGCCTGCCTGATCACCCTCTGATCACTCCCCTGCCAGCCTGATTGATGCCTATCTGCTCCCCTGCCAGCCCAATTGCCCCCAACTGCCCTCCCCTGCTGGCCCAGTCGCCTCCAACTGTCCACCCCTGTGGCCCTGGTCACCCCCAACTGCCCTCCCCTGTGGGCCTGGTCACCCCCAACTGCTCTGGTTGCCCCCAACTGCTCTCCCCTGCTAGCCTGGTCCCTCCCAATTGCCCTCCCCTGCCAGCCATCTTGTGGCGGCCATCTTTGACCACATGGGGGCGGTCATCTTGTGTGAGGGTGTGATGGTTAATTTGCATATTAACTCTTTATTATATAGGATGCTTTCACTTGTATTCATATGTATGACCAAAAAATAATATAACAACAAAATTAAAAACACTAAAAAATTAGCATTTCATGGAATAACACAAGAAGACAAAACAAAGGCTATGGATGTAAATATGTGACTCTTGCTTAAGGTAAATTCACCTTGAATTGGCCTTAGTCAGTTATAGTTAAAGTGATTTTCTGTTTTGTAGTGTTTCTTTCTAGAATTTCATTAAATATGAATGTCTATATTAAAAAAAAAACTAGATTTCAAAAACACCATTTAATAGTTCATATTTTACTATCATTCATTTTTTGAGAACTAACTGCTAGTTCCTTCTTGGATTCAATAACCACCTCAATAAAAACAAAAGTATATCTCATATCTCCTAAAACAGGGCCCAATACAGGATAAATATTAAAGAAATAACTGTTTCATAAAACATCTGATAAATTTATTACAATTAGAATTGTTTCTGCACATCTCACCTATTCCACTGACAAAATCCCAACACCTCTGTTGAGCTTACTCATAAATGGGCATCCTGGCACATGGCTGGTAGGAATGACACATGGTCCAGTACCTATAGATGGGAAATGGCAGGTTAGTGGCTGGGGTCCAACCCCAGCAGGTCCAGGGGTCCCCAAAGGTGTGGACAGAGTTGGCGAAGAAGGAATGACATGGAGACAGCGTTCAGTTGATCAGCAGCCTAGCCAGGATCTCTAGCCAGGATCTCCAGCCAAGTTCTGGTCTGGATCTCCAGTGAAGTTCTGTTCAGGATCTCCAGCCAAGTTCTGGTTCAGTTCTCTCACTAGGTTCTCCAGCCAGGCTCTCCAGGTTCTCCAGCCAGGTTCAGTCACCAGATTCTGTAGCCAGGTTCTGTCTCTAGGTTTCTGTGTCCAGTTTCTGTCCAGGATCTTTTGCCATGTTCTCTCCAGCGAAGTTCTTCTGTCTCTAGGTTCTGTGTAGGTTCTGTGTCTAGGTTCTGTGTCTAGGTTCTGTGTCTCTTGGTTCTGTCTTCTAAGTTCTGTGTCTAGGTTCTGTGTCCTGTTGTCTTGTTACATCTGTATTTATACCAGTTGATTCCAATCCTATCAATCTCTATTCCAAAGGTTAGGGCGTTTCTTATCTCCATTCCAGGGAGTAAAGATTATGTAGCTTAAGCATGATTGTTCGTAGTTAAAGTGATTAATTACCCGCATGGCATTTAGTTAAGGGGTTTTATTCCCTCCCTAACTTCAGGGGAAAATCCCTACCTGGGGAAACAACCTTTCTCAGAGAGGTGACCTTGGTTAAAACACATAGTGCCAAGAAGGTGAGCAAACATATTAAGAACAGTATGCCATATATGCCAGGTCCCTTGAAACAGCAAGGATGGACCGGCTCCCGGCAGTTAGTGATGTAAGAAGGAAAAGGAGGCAACCACTGGCAGATTAAATTGTAGAAGAGCATTTCCAGCAAGAAGACCAGAGAAAGGGCTATGCAATAGTCTAGGTAGGCATTAAAAATAAACAAACAAACAAAATAGGAACATTTGATTTTTAGCAAAGTACTTCAAAAGATATGTATGAGTTCAATTTTTAAATAATATAATATAGATCAAGGCATAAAAAAATGAGGTATCTGAAGTTTCACATACCTGGGTCTGGTACGTTTTCCCATGTAGTAGTTGCTTCACTGTGAGCAAGTCAAGTAATTGCTCTAAACCTCAGTTTGCTGCTTTACAAAGTGGGGGTATTATGAATTATTTCACAATAGTTTAAGAGAGTGTCCAATGTAGAGTATGAATATGAACACCTTCCATTAATTTTGATGGTCATTTTCTAAACAAGGCAAGGGAGGAGAGAGGCAAGGGGATGGGGAGGAAATTGACCCCAGGAACTTAAACTGGAGAAAAAGGATTCTTCTCACTGAAACATTATGTGTACTTGTAGGAGTTTATATGTGGCATTTATAGCATATCTGTCAGATTCTGGCCCCTTGAAACCAAGTCAAAGCATCCTTTTAGTATCCTTCCATCTAGGACGCTACCCTGGACCATTTCAGCACGACACATGCAGGGAGTGGCAGCAAGTCTCTCTTTACAGGTAGGTTGGCTCTTTACTTTTATGCTTAAAGATGTGAAGTAGTCACTGCTATCACTAACTGCTGGGAGGGGTAGAATTTCCCTCATCTGCTCTTCTTTAGTTCTTATGGCTGGGCCAATAATAGAATAATAAAATTGGTATAAGTCTATATTAACAGGAGAAAGAAACCAATTTATTATGGGCACACAGGAGAAGCACAATATGATGCTCAGATCAGAAAATGAGGCTCCAAGAAATAATTGAATGAGGCCCTTTTCACATTTTTCAGACAAAGAAACAATGCATGTGTGAGAAATTGGCAGGACAAAGAAAGTGCTCAATAGAAAGGAATCGCATCAAGATTAGGGTATTCATTAGTGAGGAATCTAAACAAAGTTTGACCTTGGGCAGTAAAGGAGTAAAACGATTCGTTTTAAACACCCACCTTTTCGGCTTTGGATTTTATAAAAGAGTTATAACTCTTGTGATAAGGTTGTCCCTCAGTCCTCTAGCAGTGGGAAGGGCACTATCCCGGAGATTTCCTCCCTGCTTTTATGGGACAGAGGAGTGTCAGAGAGCAATCCCTGCTCCTGCAGCTTTTTAGGTGATTTCAGTTTGACATTATTAATATGCCACTGGCGGATATCTTGGGCTGCCTGCTCTGGGCCCTGGCACCACATTACCGGAAGGCAAGCTACTTCGGAATGGTTTTACTTGAACAGATTCCCAGCGATATTCCCCAAAATGCGCCACCAAGTAATCCAATGTAATAAGGTCTTGCTATGTTACAAAGAACACAGAGAGCAGGAAATCACTGTATTCTGAGCTGCTTACCTCAACCTCAGAGCCTTTAAAACAAGGTACATGCTTCCAACCACAGGACGTCAGGGGTTTTAATTCAGGTCAGTGCTTGCTTTTACCTCCACCTTATTAAGAAGAAAAGAGAAACCGAATGTAGAGGTTACTAGTTGTTAACCACAGGGGGACGGGCTATCTTGCTGAGGGGAAAGAGGCTCTACAACCATTATTCATTTGCAAAGGCTATAACGCTATGGACTAGTTCAGTTTCCCGAAAAGTTTCTACTTCCTAATGCCTTCTTCTACAATGTATGTGATTATGCCTCCTCCTCACCCCTTCAATACCCGCAGGGCATCTCTATAAGCATATGTTCTTTGGAGAAACTGTTTGAAATGATCTGTCTCTTAAAGCCTTGCTGTGTCTGTAACATATATGACCATGCTGTGTGCTGTGTGGTGTGATCCGTGTTCTGGTCCTCTATTGAGTTTCATAGCCCAACTACACTTTTCTCAAACACAGTGGAGGGACACCTGTATCAGAGTCAAGAGAGTGTTTACTAAAATGCAAATTTATGGACCCCACCCTAGCTTTTTGCATGATAACCCCATTTGCAAATGACAAAATCATGCACCCAATGCTTGGAGAGACTCCCTCTTTAAATTAGGTGAGAGCCCTTCTGAGCAAACTTCACAACGTGCCTAGGAAGACCCCTGGAGGGCTGGAAGGAATTACCAGGGGCAGTCAGCAATGCTCTCTAAGCAGCAGCTGACATGAAATGCATTTGTGCATGTAGGCTCATGTATTATTTAGGGCAGTCTGATCACAAGAAACATCCTTTACACAAATCCAGAATGCTACTTTGACTTATGTTGAAAATCTCCCGGGTGCAAAGAGAATGATGTGCATGCCAAAGCTAATTTCCCTTTGCCTTTTAGCACTGATTGTGTTAATGTGGTTAAAGGGACCCAGCGTTCCACAAGAAGGAACATAAATAAGGTTCTAATTATAACTTTTCTTGATAGACTGATTATACAGAGACTTTGCTGGTCATTCATGTGTAGCAGGCGGGAATGAGTATATCTTCATGGCCCAGCTTGCTCTTAATTCCCATGAAAGGCTACCAGTGGAGATTCTCTGGCAAATTAAAAGGGCAGCACTCCAGCTTTGGCATCCGTTTGCTCAAGCAGCTGTCTTGGAGGAAAGTGTCAGAGTGGGAGGTGGACTGCTTGGCGAGGTAAGGGTCATGGCTGAAATGTTAGGTTTCTCACAAATATTCCAGAACTTGCAGCCCGATGTAGTGAACACTAGCTTCAGATGGCTATTTAAAGTATAAATTAAGTAAACGGAAATAGGATAAAAAAAAATCCAATTCCTCAATAACACTAGATACCTTACAAGTGTCAGCAGTCACATGTGGATGGTGGCTACTGTATAACATGGCATTGGTAAGACGTCTCCTTCATCGCAGAAAATTCATTTAGACAGTTGGGGTTCACATGATTTTCTAAGTCAGTAGAAAACTTCTTAAGGACCCCACCCCCAAAGCAAAGTAGGATAAGGATTTATTTACTGTTTGTTTAATGAATCAACTATATCAGTATAACAAGTTCATCTTAAGCTAGTGCACTAGGATTTGGCTACCCCTGGTGGGAGAGCAGGGGAGGGGGATATTTCATTCTAAAATACTCATTGATATCTGATATGTACACAAGAAGAATTTCATGTACCACTTCAAAAACCTTCCCAACTAAGCATGGGAGTTAAATATTAAAGATGTATGCAATTGGGTCACATAGCATTAGGGCAAAAATGAATTTTTTAATTCTCAATCACTTTTACTTCACAGTTTTTTTCTTCCATATTCCTCTTGTGAATTCCTCCTTTCTTTTATTCAAGCCCATATCATTTTTGCCTGTTTCTAAGCCTTCATTTCTGCTACTTCCTCCTCTTAACATTTACATCTTTGAAATCCATTTTGTCCTTGAGTCCTTTCCTTAAAAACATTAACCCATAGTGATCTATTCTCTTTTACTATTATAGATTAATTTATTTACTTATTAGTAAAAATTTCTTTAAAACCCACTATATCATCACCATAAGAAAGACAATCCTTTAGGCCAAGAAGACTATAGACTAGTGTAGGAAATAGGATGTTAACCCCAATTTAAATATCCTATTGTCTTCTATGACAGATGAGTCAAAGGGTATTATGGGAGCACAAAACTGGGGAAGCCAGAGCAGCTATTATGCTGAAATGATGTTTGAGCTTATTTGGAAAGTATTCAGACAGAGAGATTGTCACACACACATGCATGGGGGCATGAAAGAGCAAGGCAGGCTCACCCTGTTGAGGCAGGAGTGGACAGTGATAAGCTGGAGTGGCAAGCATGCAGCACAATGTAAAGGGCTTGGGAATCTAGCTAAAGAGTGTGAATTCAAAGTTATGAGCAGACAGACAAGACTATAAAAAGTATTACAAAATGTGTCATACATATACTGCAATGCATCTCAATTTAGGTCAGAAACTCATATCTGAACATTAAATGTTCTGGGAAGAGGTTTAACAAGAGACTATTTCCCATTATTTTATATGTAACAATTTATCTCATTACACATAAACCTTAACCCCTTACCCAATTTTCTAAAATACATATGCATTATTATAGACCTATATATAAGCTATATATATATATATATATATATATATATATATATATATATATATATAAACTTAGCTAATGTCATACTCAATTGAAAGCTTTTCCTGTAAGATTAGGAGTAAGATAAGGAGGCCCATGCATTCTCACCACTTTTATTTATCCTAGCCACAGCAATTAGGCAATAAATAGAAATAAAAAGCAACCATATCAGAAAGGAAGAAGTAAAACTGTGTCTATTAACTGATGACAGTATATTATACATAGAAAACTCTAAGGAATCCACTAAAAAACTGTTAAAACTAATAAACAAATTTAGTAAAGTAGCAGAATGCAAAATAACATACAAAAATCAGCTGTGTTTCTATACACTAACAACAAATTACCAGAGAGATAAGTTAAAAAAAATCATTTGCGATAGAATGAAAAACAATAAAATACTTAATACACCTAACCAAGAATAGATGTTCCTACATTAGCACAGAAAAGATGGTTTGCTATCCCCAAACACTGGAGGAAGGATGAAAGACATAACTAAGGGCGAGGTTGAAGATTGCAAACTATTAAAGATTTACTTGTAGAAATGTTTACCAAGAGAAGTGTTCATAATTTGGTATTTCCTTTTGCTTTTTTGTTCATCTTCTCCTCTCTGTTACACACCCCTTTCAGCCCATGAATTAATGAATGGTGAAGGAATCTCACAAGTCAATGATTGCTAACAATGATATATTCAATATTTTCCTGATGGTGATGAAGTAATCATTACCTGAAGGATCAACTATCTCCTAGATGAATAAAAAAATTAGAGAAGAAAAATTCTGGATTGATTCCTGGTTTTTTTATGCCATTGTAATTTGTAATTTAGCTCAGTTTCTCTCTCTCTCTCTCTCTCTCTCTCTCTCTCTCTCTCTCTCTCTCTCTAACCTTTATAATTAAAAAACAATTTCCAATTCACTTTTTCTCTACTAAGATCTATTGGATAACTTAAAAATCAGTTTGTTGTTTCAGGAAGTAAAAATTTGTGTGCTGATTAACATAAAGAAATCTATAAAGTTTAATTAGGGAAAAAATTAACAATAAAGTTTTATTCACCTTACTAAATTTTAATGGCTAATGTACTGCTTTATTTTCCATAGCTTGATTTCTTTGCAATGTTAAAAAGTCTTGAACATTCTCATCAGAGAAGCATGCTTTAACTTTGCATATGTTGAGTGGTGGAAAGTAAAACAAAAGCTTTAGATTTTTTTTTTCAATGCTTAGGGTTAATTTAAGCAATTGTTCTCAATATTTATTTTCAATAATTTATTATACCCAGCCTATTGTTTTTATTAGCTTTCCTCTGAACTTGAGTAGAACACTTTGGTGGACAGATGATAGACTTTGGTGTGAGATAATAGAAATATCTATCTATCTATCTATCTATCTATCTATCTATCTATCTATCTATCTATTTCTGCCCCTGGTTCCTGGCCCAAGTCTCTTAAACCCTAATAATTTCCTAAGTGATAAGAGCATCAGAAGCATCTGTTGTTCTAATATTTGTTCTTAACCCAGTTCTTGACACAGGGCTCCTGGAACCCTTGTAATTTACTGGGTGATCGGTGTATCTTTTGTTATAATAGGTGGACTCCTGGATCGCTCCTAGATGAGAGCCACATAATTATTTGGTCACGAAAAAGTCCAAACCATGATTAGAAGCTTAGAATTGTTAGGCTCTCTTGAGAAGGGCTACAAAAGGAGTTACTGATGGATCATGCCTACATTAAAAATTCCACTGGTATGGTGTTCAGAGAGCTCCCAGGTTGGTGAGCTCATCTATGTACCAGGAGGGTGATGTGCCCTAACTCCACTGGGACAGAAGCTTTGGAGAACCTCCCATACCCCTCAGTCTATGTATCTCTTCATCTGGATGTTCATCTGCATCCTTTACCATATCCTTTAATAAACTGGTAAGTGTATTTCCTTGAGTTCTGTGAACTACTCTAACAAGTAATTTAACCCATAGGGGAAGAAGAACCTTTGACTTGTAACCAAGTCACCAGAAGCTGTGTGTAATGGGGGTTGACATCTGAAGTAGGGGCAGCCTGTGGCACTGAACATTTAACCTGTGGGGCATGGCACTATCTCCAGGTGAATAATGCCAGCATTGAGTTAAAATGTAGGACACCCAGCTGGTGTCTCACAAAATTGTTTGGTGGGGGAAAAACCCTCACACATTTGGTGACCAGAAGTGTCTCAAGTGAATTATGTTTGTTCTGTGTGAGTAGTAATGACATAGAGGATGAATATTACTGCGTTTATTCAACATAGAATGCAATTCTTTTAAAGCAGGGGTGGGAGAACCTTATTTTTGCCAAGGGCCATTTGGATATGTATAACATCATTTGATTAATATAATGCACTTAATATAAATTTATGTTGCTATGAAAAAAGCTCCTGGATTTACTGAATTTGAATTCCATCTGAGATTGCCTTGGCAGGGCCAGACCAAATGATTTTCCTGGCCTTATACAGCCCGTGGGCTGGACGTTCCCCGCCCCTGATTTAAAGTTTATTCAGTAGCTTTCAGGCTAATGGGCATGTATAAGCAGAATGATTTGAATAAGGAGAAATTAGTAAGTGGAAATTGACTAAAATTCATCTCCCATTATTCAGTATATAGGGGACTAGAAAAACAGAAATTTCTTTTTTTAAAAAAAATATATATTTCTATTGATTTCAGAGAGGAAGGGAGAGGAAGAGAGAGATAGAAACATCAATGATGACAGAGAATTATTGATTGGCTGCCTCCTGCATATCCCACATGGGGGACTGAGCCTGCAACCTGGGCATGTGCCCTGTCTGGGAATCTAACCGTGACCTCCTGGTTCATAGGTCAATGCTCAACCACTGAGCCACGCTGGCGGGGCATTGTATCCACTGTTTTAATAAAGGATTGAACCCCATACCTGGTCTGTAACCAAGGTCCTATTCACTGAACCTCCCAACCACATTGGAGTGGGAGAGCTGGGGGCATGTTTTCAGTTCTCCCATGTTGATTACCTCCCTCCTGCCACATACGTGTCACATCTTAGTAAACACTCTAGTCTCATCTTTCTTTGTTTTCATATATTCAGCCATTAAAAATAATGAATACGCCAACCAAAAATTTGCACAGGAATGTGATGCTCTCTGCGTTAAGTGAGACTACCCCTTTTTTCCACAAGGGCCTGTGTGGGCATGAGAAAATGTCATTCCCTGGCACAGAGAAAGGCAAGCCCTGCATGCTAATATTACTCCGATAGCCTATGGAGCAGTGACTGCGCCCTGACTGCTGACACCAGCCTTCCAAAGTGATTTTCTGTATCTGCTGCTGGTTGGTTAGTTCAGAACATTGCTGTGCCCACACTGCGTGACTATCTCTGCGGCGCCGCTGATGGCTTGGCTCCCTGCCTGACTCCACAGCCAGCCGAAGGGCAGGGCGAGCATGATCATCTGGGTGTGAGGTCAGAGCTGTGACTGCTTAAGAATCACGAAGCCCAGAACAGACAACTTGTTGTGTAGCTTCGCTCCCCCAGCCCCTCTTCAAAATCACTCAAGCTGATCACAACTAGCGCAGGAGGACAGCACTCCCTGTTGATTTAAGGTGTTACCCCCTGGGGCTAGTATTGTCATCAGAGATTTCCCTCACTCACTAAAGGGAGAATTATGGAACTAAGGACAAATTCTCAGCACTCAACCAGTCAATCAGGAAACTCAATGGAGAAAAGTATTTTTTCCCCCCTTTGGGTTGAAAGGAGATAATGCCCTGAATTTCTCTCTGTAAAGAAGAAAAAAAAAAGATTAAAAGGAAAAAGGTTTCTGAAGGGTAACATAATTGTATAGAAAAGGAGGAGCGTGGGAGGGGGCGGCAATATGACCTCAGCTACCTTTCTGCAGTGCTTTCTCGGGAACACCCCACTGCCCAGCCTTCTTCCTAGAAGAGCTTGGCTTGTTTTCTGGACCTTCTTTAATCCTTGACCTAATCCTTTTGTGAATCAGAAGGTAGGAGCCAAGGGTCATTTAAGGAGTCCCTTGCTCTCTAGAATGAAGTTTCAAGAAAGGAACTGCATCTGTCCCAGTCACCTCCCTATGCCGGCTGTCCAAAAAGTATCTGGCACACAATAGTTTCATAATAAATATTTGTTGAATGAATGAATGTGTTATTAGATGCACCGACCTTTAATTATGTTGAATTTTTGCTTTAAGAATGCATCAGTCAAGGCTTGAATCAGGCAATAAAAAGGGAATGGAGGCCTGGACCCATCGTTCAGCCACTAAGGCTATAGGAAGAGACTGAGATAAAAAGAGTGAAAGAGAATTGGTAAATGGAGGGAGGTGATGAATATAAGGAAATTAAAAGGCAAAGAGAGCACATTTCTTCCTGAGTCAGGCTCTACAAGTGAACATTTATTGGATGAACCAGACTATAATGCCATGAATGCTGCTCTCCTCATTCTTAAACATTTTATCATTATACTAGTGGCCTGTTGCACGAAGATCCACACAATAGAGTTCCTTCCCCAGGCTGCCAGCACCAGTTTTCCTCTGGTACCTGGGACCCAGTCCTTGGGTCTGGCTGCAACAGCGAGGCTTGGCTTCTCCACTCCGGCAGCTCCTAGCCCCTCTTTTTTTTTTTCCCCCAGATCCTCGAGTGGAGGCCAGGGCTGGCTGGAAGCCTGGGTTGCTCCCGGCAACCCAGGCCCCCAGCTCCTCCTTGAGCAGAGTCCAGGGCCGTTGGGAAGATTGGCTTCCTCCGTTGCCGGGAGCAACCCAAGCCTCCTGCTCGCTCCAGCTCTGTGGCCACCACCATCTTCAGTCTTCGCTCCGTGCCTGCATATGCAAATTAACTGCCATCTTTGTTGCGTTAATTTGCATAGTCGCTCTGATTGCCTGGTGGGTGTAGTGGAGTGGCGGAGTGATGGAGTGATGGTTAATTTGCATGGTACTCTTTTATTATATAGGATTCAGGAAGAAGCAAGTGGACAGAATAATGGAGAAGTGAAGGGAGAGGGAAGGTGGGAGAGAGAAATGGGGTGGGGGAGAGAGAGAGAGAGAGAGAGAGAGAGAGGTCTTCATGAAAATACTGTCTGAATTATTCCTACAGTCACCAGCACAGGCGACACTCTGACACTCACCTGGATGCAGGTAACCTACTACTAAACTGCATTTCTTGTGTTGCTATTTGTGGTTTAGGTTTATTGGATCTTAATGAAACACATTTCCATTTTACCAGAGCTTAAGCCAAAGCAGGTTCTAGTGATGTTTGTGAAATGATGCAAACATGGATTCCTCTTATTATACCCAAATGCAAGATTTAACTTTTCTCCCTTTGCATACATTTTCCAAGAGACAGCATTTTCTCTTTTATCTGATTTTTGCCCCGCCCTTGTGCCAGATTTAATTTAATTATTGGATCAACACTTTTTATCTCTGCCAAGAAGCCCTAAGGCCAGTGGCAACATTTTTAATAAATCAAAAGGATCAAATGAAATAAATAAATTATTTAGGTGGCAAAGGGCAGAAAAGTTCCAGATGAAATTCAGAAAGGCTCTTGGCTCAGCTCAAATTGGAAACTGCATAATCAGCAATTTTCCAGAGGTTTTCAGGTTATGAGACGAGGTTTTTTGACATTGCACTAATTATGGCTGGAGTTAGAAAGAAACATAAAACAGCATAAAGAAAAAGCAAAAAATACTGATTGGAAAGTTGGCCACAGCTATCACTCTCTGACGCCTCATTTCTCATGACAAACACCGGAGAAGTAGCTCTTTGTGGTGAGTTTGTAAGACTAGGCAATTTAGGAAGATTTGTCTCTTTTTTTTCTTTTTACCATAGTCATTCCTTCTTCTTGGGGTGGGGTGGGGGAGGGGTTCATGGGCAAATGTGGTTTGATGACTTTTTATTTCTTTTAAATGCGATGGTGTGACCTTGAACCATTTCTTAGTGTCCTCATTGTTTAACCAACACATACACATACTATTTAGGTACTACAAACGCCCAAGATTTTTACTCTGTGAACTCATTAACCATCCAGTGTGCATTAGCTCTTACAAGTATAAAGCAACAGCAGCAGCATAGTTCCATTTATTGCTTCTCAAGCACTGCCGGGTTTAAAAAAGTTTTACCATCTGTTCTGGCTTAAGCCAAAGCTGAATTAAGAGGATAAACTTTTGCTATTGCTTCTGTTACTGTTGTGGCATTATTATATTTTAGGAATTGGGAGGAGGTGAGAAGGCAAAATACATCTATATAAAATCTCTAAAAGAATAGGAGATGAGATTTCTCCTTTAGCAACTAGTGAAATTATTTTTGAACTTGGCCATGAAGTCTACTTCCTTCCTCCTTGATAAGTTCCATCAGAAGGAAGTTGAAATGATTCATGAAACTATCAGTAAAGCCATCAGTCACGTATTGATCAAATATCTTCTGAGTTTCAATATTTAACTAGGGCTTTGTGGTACTTAATAAAGGGGGTGTCAAACTTAAATGTTGCCCTCAATGAAATCACATTGTAGTTGGGGTGACGAGATGTATGTACATGGAATAAATAGAAAAAAAAAAGACTGTCCAAATGAGAAGAAAAGGCATACAGACACATTAACCATAACAGGGGCTATGGAATAGGGGTTATAGCACTATTAGGTCTTACATGATACTTAACACTTTTTAAAAATATTTTTTTATTTATTTCAGAGAGAAAAGGAGAGATAGAAACATCAATGATGAAAGAGAATCATTGATCCGCTGCCTCCTACATGGCCCACACTGGGAATCCAGCCCACAACCCAGGTATGTGCCCTGACTGGAAAGCAAACTGTGACCTCCTGGTTCATAGGTTGATGCTCAACTACTGTGCAATGCCAGTCAGGCCATAATACTTTCTACTAATATTATTTAAGCTATGTTGGTACTACATATACTATATTATTGGCTTTCTCTGATTTTTATCTGGCTAACCCAAAGAGGAATTCTATGTGTCTAATTTAAAGGTACATGGAGAAATTACTCTATGGAATCAGAGGTTATGTCAAGTATCTTTTTTGCTCTATCTTAATCTTTGGTGTCCATTAGAATCAAATAGAGAGCTTTTATAAATTAATAAATGTATATATTATTTAACTAATAAATTAGTAAATTAACTATTAGAAACATAAAATCCCTGAATTCTACCCAAGACCCCAGGTAAGGTCAGGGCATTAGCTGGCTTTAAAGATCACCAGGTGATTTTAATGAGCATCCAGAGAGTTGAGAATCCCTGAGTTAATTAGATCCAGATCTTATTATTTGAATTAATCCCATCTCTCTCAAACTTGTGAATTAGTTTTTCCTCTTCTAGGTTTGCTAAAAAAATCAACAATTCAAGTGCCTGTCAATAATCAAAGATATAATATGGGTAAATAACACAATAATTAATAAATAATAATATAAGAATAAACTGTATTTCACATACTCACAAGTATAAACCTACTTTTCCCCACCCTGTATATTTAAAAAATTTTAACACCCCACAAAATGAACTATTTCTCATCTTGAAGCACTCTGTTCTCTTAGATTTGATGACACTATGTTCTGGCATTGTTCATACCTGCAGGGCTGCTACTCCTTTTCAGTTACTTATCCACATCTATAAATATCTGAGCTCCACAGAGCTTGTTCCTATAAAGCCCCTTTGCTTTTCTCTGTAACTTGGTAATGGCACCTACTCCCAAGGCTTTAGATATCCCAGGTATGGCGGTAACTCCTAGATTTAAATGTTTAGTTCTGAGAATTCTCTGAGTTCAAATTCATTCATTTAATTGTTTATTTAGTATCTTTACTTAAATGGCTCCCAGTGTCATAAGTTTAATGTAGTCAACTCTGACTTTTGGAGATTCAAGATAAAAATATACCTCTCCTCAAACCTTTCCTCCTCAAAGCAAATGGTCTCACCCTTTGCCTACTTTCCACATACACAGAATCATCTTTGCTTTGTTCTCTTCCTCACTGTCTTCCACATTAAACCCATCAGCTATTCATCTACATTTTACCTCTAAAATATATTTTGAATCCATGCTTTTATTTCCGTCTCTACTGTCTCTACCCCATCTCCTCATTATACCACAACCTCTTTTTTTTGTAGATTTACTGATTTTGCTTTGTTAAATTTAGAATAAGATTTAAACCACTAAACATGGTCTTCAATGCTTTGCATAGTCTGCCCCCGTGGACTCTTCAACCTCATGTCATACATTCCCCACTACTGCTTATCCATTTCTCTCCAGGCCTTCATTTGGAATTATTTGTTCCTTTCCCAGTTGGTACTCATTGACAAATACATGGGCCTAGTTTTTTTCCTTTGGGGATAGTTTTTTCTTCAACATTATTTTTTCCGGTCCTCACACAAGGACATGTTTATTGATTTTAGAGAGAGGAAAGGAGAGAGGGATAAAGGGAGGGAGGGGGAGAAAGAGAAACATCAATTGGCTGCCTCCTGCACAAGCCCCAATCTGGGATTGAATCCAAACCCAGGTATGTGCCCTGACCTGGAATCAAGCCTGAGATCTTGTGTAAGGGATGATATTCCAATCAACTGAGCCACACTGGCCAGGGCCCTTCAACATTTTTAATTGTTATTATCAATTCAGCTTTTTATTAAGTCAGCTTTGGTAATTTATATTGCTTTGGGACTCTTTATTGGTAAATTTAAAAACTTAGGTAGAATGGACTAAACAACTCCTATCCTCATATCTTTTTTCCTCTGATGTATTTATAATTTCGTTTCCTTTAATAAAGATTCCTAATATTGTTTCTTTTTAATCTTCTCTCCTTTACCTGGACTATTACAGAAGTTTTAAAATTTATGACTGTTTTCCAAAATCACCATTTGAGTTAATTAATCCTCTCTATTACTTATGTTTATTTGCAATGTAGCAGGCTGTCCCACCCATATCCTCTTGGGTCTTATGATTGTAGTGCCATCATTGGTCTGAACCATGTGATTTCAACCATCTTTAGATGATTTTTTTTCTATTTGTGCCAAATTAGAAGGATACCTGGTTAGTTTAAGCAAGAGTTTTTCCAGCCCTAACCTGTTTGGCTCAGTGGATAGAGCATTGGCCTGAGGACTCAAGGGTCCCAGGTTTAATTCTGGTCAAGGGCATGTACCTTGGTTGTGGGCACATCCCCAGTAGGGGGTGTGCAGGAGGCAGCTGATCGATGTTTCTCTCTCATCGATGTTTCTAACTCTCTATATCTCTCTCCCTTCCTCTCTGTAAAAAATCAATAAAATACTTTTAAAAAAGAGTTTTTCCAACAGCTAGCAGTCACCAAGAGACTAAAAAGGCATATTGGTCATTGGTTATTACTCTTTCTGCACTCAATGATGTCACATGCACCCTTGAAGAGATCCCGGACAAGAATCTATTGCTTTCCTTTGTCCTTCACTGCATAATTCCTCTAATATTCTTTGCATGAAGTACTATTTCTCTTGCTATAAAAGCCTTTTAAAAGTCTGTATGGGCGAGTCATCCCACATTTTCATATTAACAAATATCAAGTTGTAGTGTGTGTGTTTGTGTGTGTGTGTGTGTGTTTGTGTGTGTGTGTTTGGGTTAAGATTTAATGCATTTCTTGTGGACTGCCACAAAGGCCATTACTAGTCATTTGCACTATGTTTGTAACATGTATAAGTTGAAGACATTTCCTATAAACAAAATTTCAGCTAGAGGTGCTAATATTTTAAAAAAGATAACACGAGATAAAAATGTAATTAATGTGAGTGACTTCACTCTCTGTTCTACTCAATGATCCCAAGCCTAGAATGAGCATGAGACAGACATTATAAATCTGATTTTCCCTCAGTTATCATTCTCATATATTTATTACATGTTCAGAGAACAAATAAAATATGGGTTTCTGTTACAACATGGTCCTTAAACACAAGGTAACCTCTACATTTTTTTTTCCTCAGAGGAAAAGTGAATTCTTGCATTGTTGGATAAAAATTAGCTATGTAGAGAAATAATATGTAAATATTAGTAAAAATACCAATGCCAAATCAATTGTATTAATTGAGTCATTCATTTAAACAAAAAATCTGTTGACTAACCACTTCATGCTAGACATTGCCCTTTTGCCACCCACTTTAAAGCAATGATTTTACCTGATAAATAGCAAGGTCAGCTGAAAGTTTTACATCAGAGAGCTGGAAAGAAATCAAGTTTGGAGAAGTAATGATGGCATCACTAATGGGTACATTTTGTTTTCTATTTGCAGAGTCTATATTTCTTGGCTATGGAGACAGAATATTGGAACTGGAGCCAGGGGACCAGGGTGTTAGTCCCCGCTCTGCTGCTAACAGGCAGTGTAATTTCAAGTGAGTCATTTCTTCACTTTAAGCCCCGATTTACTCATCTACAAAATAAGGAGTTAAAATCTTTTTTCAGCTCTCTAACCTGTGGTACTAAATTTAGTTCCCCTGGTTTCAGGAGAGACAAGACCTCATATGTGAGATATTGATTTATTGCTACAAGTCACTTTACATTTGTTTTCTCAAGCTTTTTGGTTCTCATTGTTACCATTTACAAAATGGAGATAGATATAAATCCCAATAGCATCTACCTCACAAGAAGACTCTAAAGTTAAAATAGAATATTAGATTGGAATGTGCTAGTAATAAGAAATATCATTATGACTAACACATTACTCAAATGCATAATTACATTGACATTCTTTTGCTTCATCATTCTCTCCTTATCTTCTCTTTTATTAGCTAAGACCCACATACATGTCACTGACTTATTTCTGAGTATTTGGGCTTCTTCTACCTACCCTTTGTTAGCAACCCTCAAAAGAGAAAATTTGGGCTATTTGCCAGTTATCCAAGAAATGTTTTGGAACATGATAAAACTAGAAAAATCTTGTTGAATTATCATGGATTTCCATTAACAACAATGCTCTTCATGTCCTTATAGCAAGAAAATAAAATAATAATTAAGAGCTGGCTAGTTAATTTGGCTAGTTAACTATTTTTTCTGAGTAATATTTCTGAAACCATTTAATGATCTCTGAAACCATCCTGTTTTGTTTATTGTTGGTATCGTCTACATATCATCTTCATTATCTATATTGAAGGTTAATATAAAAATTGAGTGAAATTGTATTTGTGATAGTATTGTGTAAACCATAAAGCATTCCATCAATGTTTACAATTAACTATTAAGCCAGTTAGAAAATTTTAACTACATGCTTCAGTTTTCCCAACAAATGACTACATTCAAAGTCTTATCCACAAGTGCAAATTAAGTATTTCATTTTAAAATCATAAATTATTACATAATGAGATACTATTCAGTCATAAAAATAGAAGGAAATTTTACCTTTTATGACAACATAGATAGACCTGGAGAGTATTAGGCTGAGTGAAATAAGTCAGTCAGAGAAAGACAAGTACCATATGTAGGATCTAATGAACAAAATGAACTAAGAAGCAATAGAGAGAGAGAGACTCACAGATAGAGAGCAGTCTGATAGCTGTCAGGGAGCAGGGGCTGGATGAGGAGAAGTGGAGGGATTGAGCAAAAAAGAAAATAAAAGATAAAAATCTCATGGACAAGGACAGCCGTGTGGTGATTGCCAGAGGGACTGGAGAGAGGGTTGGAGAGGGTATAGGGGGATAAATGGTGATGGACAAAGACTTAACTTGGGATAGTGAACACACAATACAGTGTACAGGTGATGTGTTGTATAAATTTGCACCTGAAACCTGTATAGTATTTTTATCAGTGTCACCCCAATAAATTCAATAAAAAGTAAAAATCAAATCAGGAGTTATCAGAAGCAGCATGTCTATGTAAAAGTTTTGTCCAATAAAGAGATTTTGAACATTAATGCTAAAGCATTGTGAGAGTTTGATGATGATAAAAGTATAGAGAAGAAAAATTTGTGGCAAATAATAGACAAGATTTTACCAGTATGGGGGATAAAATTGGCACAGAGCCAAGCAAGATCTTAAAACTCCAGCTACTTATATTACCTATAAAACTCTAATTTTTGTCAATAGTAGATAATTTGGAAAAATATTGAAAGGCAACCAAGTCAGTTAATATTCTGGACTTAATTTTCACCAAGAGACAATAAAGTACTAATTGGTGATGGAAGGGAAGGGAAACTTTGTGGAATTTACATTAGAGAAGGAAAGGAATCTTGAGCACAGGGCAGACATGTGCTGTGGGCTTTGGGAGAAAATATTTTTTTTAATAGAGAGAAAATGTGTTATCTAGTAACCCAGATGATCTGGAGGTAAATAGGGCCAAAGATAAATGAGAAACTCCAAACAGAATAGAAACTCTAAAAAATACAATTTTATAAATAAGACCTAATAGGAATAAATGAGGAGACAGCCCAGGTAATTGTGTGTTTGGTTTCAGAGTTCTCTATAGCTCACATTTAAAAACCACCTAGGAATCATGGATGTCCTATTCTTTCCTTTTATAGGCAGGAATGAGGGTTTGGGAAGGTAAAAGAATATAGCTTCTTATAAAGTAATGAAGGTGTTTTTGTAACATTGATAGTGGGGAAGAGCATGTAATAAGAATAGAGCCACAGCTGTCTCGTAATTATTCACCATATTAACTATAGATAAGTTTTCTTACAGACCATGGGAAACTGGAGGGTGAAACAAGACTGTAAAAAGATAAGATGCCTCAATGGGCCCATTACTCAGAAAAGAAATACATTTCAAGAACAGACAGGACATGCTTTGATTTGGTTGCTGTGCCCAGAACCTGACCCTCTCCAAGAATTTTTCTCGGGAACGCTAACCATTCTCCGGGCCCAGGAACTGGTGGAGCTGTTTGTAACATCATAGATTAGCCACCTTGTTATCAGATTTTGAGCTCCTGAAGGCTGGACTGCAGGCCCTACCCTCCACTTTCTATGTTACACTTGCAGCTACAAGTAGCTATCTTCTCCCTTGTGTGTACATAATCAGCCACTGGTGAGGGGGGTGAGAGCAGAATTCAATCCTGCCTCTGCTTAATTTGGCTCAAGTAGTGACAGGTGGCCTCAGGCCCATTGTGTCCAGTTTCAACATGACTCAAGGTCAATAAGAAGAAACTCTTTAGCATAACTGGTTTAAAATTAAGTGAACAGGTAAGGTATCTTATTAGGGTTGGTTTCAGGAGAATAACACATGAAGTATGACGTCTCATTTGTTGTTGTTGTTGTTGTTGTTGTTGTTGTTGTCCATACGTAGGACCAACAGAAAAAAAAGGAAACAGAGAAAATAAAACTATATCTAGAGTATAAGGCCACTTGGATGACTGCATCCATTTTTTCCATATAAAGAAGTTGAAGCATTCCCCTACAGAAACCCCTAACAGCCATGCTTTAAAACACATACCAGGTATCATGAAGATTTCCATGTCCCAGGAGGAGCAAAAACAAAGAGGCTGAAAGGACAGAAGAGGAGATGGGAAGGGTATAAAGAAGTGAGAGGCATCTTTGTGGAACACTTTCCAACATGCAAGGGAAATCCATACAGACACAGGCCAAGTGTGTGTCTGTAGGTGAGATCTTGTACCATATACAGTGTATGTGGGTAAGATAGCCAGACCAAAGATATCCTCCTCCATCCCATCCCCTGACTAAGTAAAATTCAAATTTATCACTGGGAACATGAAGTAAAGAAGTTTAAACCTTTTCCATGACAACCTTTACCCCATCCACAGAGGGGTTCTACCGCATGCCCAGTGGCCCGGGGTTATGTTTGAGGAGACTAATATCTGGGTTTTGGATCTAAGTTACTGAATGTGATAGACTCTGAGATAAATTCTCCTACTAGAACTGAGAAAAGGATAGATGTTCCTAGACGACCGCAGTTATGGTAGGAAATAATTGCAAGATGACTAGAGACTAGAGGTCCTGAGAAAACCATCGCAGAGCCACAGGGAAAATGAAGATACTTCTCTGAGAGCAGAAACACATCCTCTTGGAGAATGTAATTTTCATTTCAATAGCAATTCTACTAAACAGATAACTGAATGCATTGAGTATAAATAAATGCACTAAGTTACAGATGCATAAGAAATGGTATCATCTCAGCAGATGATCCATTCATAGATCCTAGCATTCACCATTCTGGAGCACAATAACCAAATGGCTTCCACTGCACATACTTGAAATTGTTTGCTTGAGAGCTTTCTCTGGACCACAGCATAGAGTCAGGTTGCAAAGCCACACGAAGTACTTTAGAGCAATCACCTCTACCCATTTACCCCCCTAGCAGCCACTTACAAAAGATGGACAGGAGTAGATAGATAAATATCCCAATTTTCTTAGCCCCCAGACAGAATGATTCTGTAGTATTGAGCCTCTGTCACCCATAGCAGTAACCTGTAATACAACCTTAATGGGATTCTTTCTCTTTTCTAAGTCACTCCCCTCATGCCCCGCCAATGCTCCCTGGAATCACCTCTCTGAAGAGCATTCTGATATTGAGAAAGCTTATTGGATGATGGAAGGAAAAGTTCATTGTTGTGGCCTCCTGAAAATGTTACAAAATAACAGAGCATTTGTCGGAAATTCTGTGATGGGCTAAGCAGGTCAGAAAACATGTATACCTAAGTTTCTTGAAGTCAGACTCCAAAGAATTATGCTCAACATAAGTGAAGAGTAAATGATCTATAGGTTCCCTACCTTTTTTTTTTTTTTACAAGTGTATCTGTCCATGTCAAGACTAAATAGAGTCCACAGAATTTTAATGTAAACATTAAAAATTCTGGTTATTTTGACATTTTTAGAAAACAATAACTAATACTAGGAGAATGAAAAAAGAAAGTTTTGCCCTGATTTTAAGAGTAATACTTAAAGAATATTTCTAATTTTGTCTACAGTAATGAGCTTAAAAGAAAAATTAGAATTATTTAAAAAAAAACAACAGATGGCCCTAGCTGGTTTGGCTCAGTGGATAGAGCGTTGGCCTGAAGACTGAAGGGTCCCAGGTTCGATTCCGGTTAAGGTCACATGCTCAGGTTATGGGCTCAATACCCAGTGGGGGGCGTGCAGGAGGCAGCCAGTCAATGATTCTCTCTCATCATTGATGTTTTTATCTCTCCCACCTTTTCCCTTCCTCACTGAAATCAATAAAAATATTTTAAAATATTTTTTAAAAATAGATGCTCTGTGGCCATTTTTAGAAGGAGTTGTGATAATTAATAAACAGTATTACAACTTAAACTAATTCCCTTGCTCAATAAATTCGCTGAGGGTAACATTAGGGAGTAAATTATCTGTATCCTGATTGCAAGGAAACTTAGTTTCTCATGATCTACTGGGTAAGATGGATACACTGAGTGAATTTCCACTTAAAGGCAATGGACAAGTTGATATGCACTATTCTAGTCAGGCAATATATATTTTGCCTATCAACCTTAGCAATATTAACATTTTGGACAGAATAATTATTTAGGGAAGGATTTCCTGTGATTGTAAGTTGTTTATCAATATCCTGATCTCTAACCAGTAGATATCCTTAGCTCCTCACCTCAGTCATGACAACCAAAGCTGTGTCCAGACATTACCAAATATCTCCTCCCACTCCAAATTCACCTCTCAGTTAAGAAGCATTGCTCAGCAGAAATCTCTTGGGACAGGTATCATATTTTTTCTAGTGAACATATTTTCACTAAATGTGTATAAAATTTGCCAATGATTTTGTATGAGAGGATATTGTGTGAGAGAACAAGTTTATGCATTTATCTCAACTAGTCAGTATTCAAATCCAATACAATAAATCTCCTGGATCGATATAAAGTTCTACATTTACATTCAAATAATACATTCCACAGTTACAAGTTAAAGGAGACCTATCTCAGAAAGAAATCTGATGATTTTAGTCAATCACAATTCAATGTAATTCAAATAAGTATTATATACTTTAAAAAATAATGAAACCTTAAGTGTCATTAGAGAGAATAAAGTTCAAATCAAGGAAAGTGATAAAACCCATTGTAATTTGGTCATAAAAATACTGCGATTATTTCTGTATCACATTTTGAGAAGAGCAGAGGTTCAAGAGAAGGGTATCTACAGTAAGAAAAGAGAAAGATGCAAATTGACCGTACCTTCATGACGCCCACCAGCCAATCAGGTGTGAGCATGCAAACTGACCCAACAAAGATGGTGGGTTAATTTGCATACGCAGGCACCAAGTGGCTGGGGTGGGGCAGGACGCAGGCATTCCACCCTGCCCCAGCTGCTCTTGGCTTCTGGACAGCATGGGAAGGTGGAAAGGTGGCTCCAGCCAGAGCAAAGGCGGTGCCAGCAGCTAGGGGAAGGAAGGGCCATTCTTGCATGAATCTTCATGTACCCGGCTTCTAGTTAAGATTATAAGATGTTTAGCAACCATAAAGTTGGATTACTGACCAAGGGAAACCAGAATGTTCAGAATATAGAAGAAAGAAAATCCAGGCAAGAGTGGAGGGAGGATGATGATATTGGAATGGCTGTCATGTAGAAGATGGAGTATATTCTATTTTGCAGGAAGAGATTAGAATCAATGAGTGGAATCTATAGGAATCCAGAAATAAGGAGTCACAACCATCTTATTATGAGATAGATTGCCTTGCAAAGGAACAAACACTTCTTTTAGCTATGGCTTTGTCTGGGAAGTTATAAAAGTGTCATCTATACCAGAAGAACTATTAACTCAAACCTTTAAAGTATTCTTAATTCTAAACATATAATTTTAGAATAATGCTTTCTTAGTAGAAGCCCAGAAAATTTTGTTATAATGTTGAAGAGGTAAATATTCTTTTAATTATTATATTTTAATAAAATTTTGAACTCTATTCAAAGCATTAATTACATTACATTTTTTTAATTCTCATGATCCTATAAATTATCTCATTACCTCACTTTTACCTATGAATAAACTTCCTATAATTGAGTGATTGCCCAAGGTCCAATAGTTATTAATTTTCAAATGTAGGATTCAGACATAAAATGCCTTGATCTAAATTCTGTGCTTGTGACAGATCACTATTGAGTTGTTTTATTTAACTGTTAGAGCACATTGTTCTAAACAGTAAACATTTGAAATATCACAAACCAGAAGCATTCAGCAAGACTTATTTTATTTATTTCTATTTTTACTGGAGGATCAATACTGTAGCTCCATATTCTATTATTTTCAAAGAATTATTTTAAGCCCTTAAGGAAGATTGCTTAGTGGCACCTTATAAACCATCACCATTTCTTTCATAGGGATGGGATTCATGTAAGAAACATCAGATGCTACCACCCAAATATCCAGAATTGCTATCTTATGAGAGAGAACGATACTCAATCACAAGAATACTCACGGCAAAAGTATGTAGATGTACTTATTACAGTTGGTCCAGAACCGCTCAACCCCCTTGATAAAATCATTATCAAGAAATGGTCAAAGTGCTTTCTTTGTATAACCCTCATGAAGAGCAATTTTCTCCTTTAATTTAATTTTGAGATTAAGTAGGTATTTTTTTATAGTCTACCTTTCTCTCTTAAATATTGTTGACTTCCAAAACCTGGATACTTTTGGTGGCTGGGATCTTGCTGCATATTAGATATGTACAACATATCTTCAAAATACTTAATCAGTTGTTCCAATCCTTGGATAAGTTTGCCTTTGAATGACTATCAGGTTGTTCAAAAGAGTGGATATATGGCATGTTATCTTTATATCTAATGTCTCACTGGTTCTTAGCTTTTGGGGAATTTTGAATCATATGACCACTCAGGAAATTCTTTTGACCTCTCGTTTTTGTTGTTGCTGTTTTCCTTACTGATATTTGTGTGACAGGTAAAAACCAGTGTCTAAAAGTAACCTTACTATGTCTTTAGGGCAATTTTTATTGGGGAAGAGGAGAAAAAATAAAAGAAATATTCATGAGGTCATAACATTGGGATAAATAAACACTAAAGAAAATATAATGAGTAACATTTTGGATCAGGCTTTGGTCGTGCTTGGTTCTCAATGAACATCAAACTAAAATAGTTTCTAAAGAAAAATCATCAACTATTAAAGATTGATAGAATAGAATAGAAACTGTGTTGGAGGCAAATCAAATATAATGAAAAGCTGGCCAAGAAGCATAGTTTAGTAAATAGCATTAAAAAAAGACATGAAAAAGTAAGCAATGAGGCATGCCCTTTTGAGAGTGCACCATGCCCTCCTCTTGGGCACATACTTTTTTTAAACCTCCGGGGGACCGCATGGGATTTGCAACCAGGGGAACTGTGAGCAGCAAAACCCCGGCACCTGTCTCCAAGGCCCCTTTCCTGGCTTTTCAGTGAGCCAGTAACAGCCCCACATTGGCACATTTCTTTCCAATAACATTTCTAGAGACCAACACAGCCCTGCCTGGCTTCTCTCCAGCTGATTCTTCTATCTTAAGCCCATCCTTGTTCCACTGTCTCTAGCTTTAATCATTGCACTCTCAAAATTACACACACATACACACACACACACACACACACACATACACAGAGAGAGTAATGAAAATATAGTGTCCCACAGATCCTTAGGTGAAGAAAGTTTGAAAACAAATGTGGTGGATGATTATTCAAGGTGCATTTCTCTTACTGTTGTTTAGAGGGTGGGTTTTGAAGTATAAAAAGGGAAAAGTTGCTTAGAATCACTTTCTTTGTTTAACTTTTTAATATGCAATATATTTTCATATATGTTTGCAAGCACACACATACATATGTAAATATATATGATTGAAAACTGAGTTTTCCTTTAGAAAACATGTAAAATTTAAAAAATAAATCTCCCTTGCACATCTGAACTGTTAGCATCTGGAACATACGAAGTGCTGTTTTACCACATGCTTCCCCCCCAAGGCTCTGCTGATCGGAATAAAGTAGCCAATCCTACTTTGCCCCCTCTTCTCTTTCATCCATTGATTTCAGCCTGGGCATATTGATCCCAGATTTTCTAGGTGATTCACAAACAGCTCAGGTTAAATTAACTTGAGGACAGTGTTTCGAAATGCAGAATCACTCTCACTTTTTTATGCCTGTTATTAAGCATTGTTTCCAGAAGATCAATCTTTTAATTACATTGAGCCTCCCTACTGGTGGTTCTCAGTAACAAGAAGAGTATTGTGCAGGAATTGAAAAAATAAAGAGGTGGAAATAAAATTATAGCACATTGCCTTTGCAAAAGCAATACCTCAAAGGTAAGGAATAGTATCTGGTCTTTATCAGTATATCTGAGGTTGATCCTATAAGCTCCTTTAGAGGTTCACCTCTATGAGTTCACATTTGAGAGAAAAAACGTATACTAGCTATATGCTAGCACTGTATGCATGTTGTGTAATGAGAATTGTATCAAGCATGTTAAATATTACATACTATGAGACTGGCTCTGTTATCTTTCCCTATTCTAGAAATGAAGAAACCAAGGCTCAGTGATATTCATTAGCTTGCCTATGCCTTAGAATAAATGGCAAAGTTATGTTAAATTTACTTCTATCTTACTGAAAACGTAATGGTATTAAATATTATTTTATGTAAACATTTATTTGACTATTTTAATGCACTGCCATATTTTTACATTTTGTATGGTGTCACTATTTCTTGTAAGTGGAAAAAAATAGAAATAATTCCTAGCACTTTGCAGATGAAAAACACAGAAACACAGAAAAATATAGTGGCTTTTACAAAGCACATAAAAATATACAAAGAACAGATATATATTGAATGTGTTTTTAGTTTAAGAGATATTACACTACAAATTCTTTGCACATCTACCCATTGTAATCCCCTCCCCACCCCCTTAGACCTGGGCTGGCCTTGGTGACTTACTTGACCAATGTGATGCAGTGAAAGTAATGTTCTTATACTTCAAGAGCTTTAAAAAAGCTCTGTAGCTTCTACCTAGCTGCCATTCAATTACTCTGGGGGAACCAGGTTCCCTGTGGAGGGCTACTCAGAGACTACCATTCCATGAGCTTGCTGTCTGCAGAGGCCACAAGGATAGGAAAAATGCCTAACCAAACCTAAGTATTCTCACCATCTCATCCCAGATACCAGACAAGTAAATGTAGAAAACATTTTGGGCCTACCAGCCCTAGTAGCTGCAATGTGGAGAAGACTGTAAAACCCAACCGACAGCCAGGAGCAAAGCCCCAGAGATATTTACCTCAGGAGAGCAAGCCCAGACATTATCCAGCCTTTGGGGCCATTCTGCTCAGCCCTAGTCAGCACCACGGAGAGCTCACAGTTGCTCCCAGGAATGTTAGAATGTAATGCTACACTCCTATCTCTCAAGTTTAGTTTATCTGCCCCAGAGTTGAGGTGTTTTATTATGGGATTTAAAGGTTTAGCTCTTGAGCTACAGTACTAGCCACAGGTTTCCAGGGAACATTATCCTGAGACACTCAAGGCCATGTCCCCAAGGAGATTTTAAAATCAATTTCAGGCTTCCATTTCCCTGTGAAGTTACATAAGGGGCACTGATTCCCACTGAATTTTAACTTCTCCTCAGACACTTCTTCTTTTATGATTCGGTCTTGTCTGACTGTGGAAACCTTAAAAAATTGTGAGAATCAAGGGACATGACAGGCTTATGTGTATTTTAAGGAGAGACATGTTGAATGCATGAATAAGAATAAACTTCTGGTGATGGAAGGTACATATTGCATACTGTCACATCTACCAGGAAGTTTTAGTACTTTAAGTATGAATAGTGTGGTTTGAGGTGCATTTTTCTCTACATGACCCTGACCCTGCTCCCTTTGAATCATATTACTATTTTTCAGGAGTCACTTAGGCTATGGAGACATTTTGGTGGGGTGGGGGCACATCAATCCAAAAGGGTCTAGGAGGTAACCCTCTTCTTAACAACAAAAAAGTGAACAGAAATTCTAGGCAAGCTTGATTTCATACTTCTAAGCATCTGCCATCCACCCATAGACTTATGAGATCACCCACAGAGTAATACCCAGTCACAGGAGCTAGAGAATATATTTATCTGTCACTTTTAAATTCTAACCTTTGAAATGTCTAGGAGCTATTTTTTTTCTCTCTCTCAGATTGGATAAAGGGCTAAAGAATAGCTCCATGTTATACAAAAGAAAAGAAAGAAAAGATGTGATACCATTTCACCTTTGTTATCTCTTTATGCTGATTTGAGTCCCACTGAAATACAGGCTGGGATGAAATAGCAAGTAGGAACTAATGCCACTGGAAGCAGAAAAACAGACAATGCAGAATCTTTAAGGACATTCCTTTAGAGACTCTGACCTACATGGAGTTAAATTCTAGCTTCTCTTTTCTTTCTGAGGATTTTGGATACAATTTTTGGTGTATTGTTATTTGATTATAATCCTCCCCAAATACCTAGTAGTCATTTATAAAAAATCTACCTAGCTTTATGTGAAGTGAAAGCAATACCTATAGTGTTTTGAAATACTGAATGTATATTAGGCTCCTGAAAAGTTGCTGATAATAAGTACATGGATAAATGTGTGTAATAACATTCTAGATGAGCAAACTTCTCAAAGTTACATGGTATATCCCATAGCAATTTACTCTAGTACTTGTTACTAAGGCTTCACAGAGGCGCCAAGCACTGGGAGTGAGAAATATGTAGCTAGGGAGAGTGAGAGAAGAAAATATGCTTTCTTGCTAAATATTAGCTTCATATCTAGATAATTGCAGCCAAAAGTTTAAAACTCATTGGCCCCACCAAAACACCACACAGCAAATGAACATTTTTTTTCTAGCCCACAAGTAAAGAATAACATTTAAGAATACTATGACTAAATAGGATCTTAAGAAATGTTGGGCTGTGGGATCCCAGAGGGAAGGTGGAGGAAGGTGGGTGGGTGGGAAGAGATCAACCAAAGAACTTGTGTGCATATATGCATAATCCATGGACACAGGCAATAGAGTGGTGAAGGCCTGGGGATGAGAGTGAAGGTGGACTAGAAGAGGGTCAATGGAGGAAAACAGGGGACATATGTAATACTTTTAATAATAATGATATTTTAAAAAAAGAAATGTTGAAACACCCAGCTGGTGTGGCTCAGTTAGTTGAAGCATCATCCTGTATACTGAAAGGGTTGTGGTTTCTCTTTTCTTTTCTTTTTTTTTTTTTTTTTTTTTTTTTGTTTTGTTAATCCTCACCCAAGGATATTTTTTCCATTGATTTTTAGAGAAAGTGGAAGGGAGGGAAGGAGGTGGGGGGAGAGAGAGACGGAGATAGGAGAAAAAGAGAAGCACCAATGGGAGAGAGACACATTGCTTGCCTGCCACATGTACCCCTACTAGGACTGGGGACCAAGTACATGCCTTTGACCAGGAACTAAACCCGAGACCCCTTGGTTTACAGTATGATGCTCTAACTATTGAGCAATATTGACAAGGCCAGGGCATGGTTGTGGTTTCAATTTCAGGTCAGTGCTTATATCTAGGTGGGGTTCTATCCCCAGTCAGGGCACATATGGAAGGCAACCAATTGATATTCTTTCTCACATCAGTGTTTCTCTCTCTCATTCTCTTTCTC
Source organism: Myotis daubentonii (assembly GCF_963259705.1). Taxonomy (NCBI): domain Eukaryota; kingdom Metazoa; phylum Chordata; class Mammalia; order Chiroptera; family Vespertilionidae; genus Myotis; species Myotis daubentonii. The sequence continues at coordinate 53,216,306 of NC_081851.1, forward strand.
TCATTCTCTTTCCCTCTCCATCTACCCCTCTTTATAAAAATCAATAAAGCATGTCCTGTGATGGGGATTAAAAGAAATAGAATGTTGAAATCAACTGGTTCTTTAAATATAGTTTACTGTTTTTCTCAAATGGTGTCCATAAGCACAAGCTGGTCTAAAACACAGGTCTCTCATGTTCATTTTTCTAAAATTCAGATTTTAATGTACATTCAAAAGCTCAAAAATAAATATAGTATAGCCACAATTACTGATGTAGGCAGACATCAGTATTTTAATGGTTTTGTCTGAAGGGTGATGAAAAATATTACTAGGAAGAGTAACTGGTCATTTCGATCCGATTTGCAAACAACTAGATTATCTCCAGGCAGTATTATAGTTAAGTTTTCTGGCTGAGTTAAAAGATAGTCTAGCTCTCTTTTCCTGAGAACAATGACCAAAATCTCTAACATGTCCCACAGCTCCTTGTAGGAACTGAGACATGTACATATCTCCAGCCTGTGTTTGTATCACTATACCCTTCTCTCCTGTATCTGCACCCTCTTAGCCTTCTTTTAGTCCTTATAATGGTCCATTCACTATCCTGAAATAGTTAGTTGGACCATATTGCTTCTGCCTCAGAGAAGGTAAATTTAACATATTAAATTTCACTATCCCAATATAATATTGTATTGATTCTTTGCCTCTTTCCTTTTCTACCACTCTCCACCCTACCATTTATATTAAAATATAGATGCAAGATAAATAAACACTGTATTACATAAATCATAATATTCTAGATTAAGAGACAGTAACATTGTTATGTGGCAAACTCAGTCTTTAGGGCAGCCAATAACAAGATGAAGTTAATACTGTACTTTATGGCCACTCTAGTAAGGATCTATCTAAGAACTACAAAGACTGAACTTGGATATTGTGACAATATATTTTCTCTACAGTGTAAACCAGAGAATGATTTATTTCAAGTTGCCTAAACTACTTTCTGAATGGCAAGGCAAGCCACTAGTACAAATTATACTCACTATAGAGGTGATAATTACCAGTGTTTAGTCTATAATTAATCAGTTAGCTGGTCATGAAGTATAGGTAGAACATTGTGTGATGTACATACTATTTTTGATATGCGAGTCCCTGCTGTTATAGAAGATAATTTTAAGTCATACAGTAATGAACATTTATAATTTGAATGACTAGAAACTACTGGAATTTCATTGGTGAGGAAAATACAAAATTTACTTTATGAGTACATTTAGGTAAAAATGTGAGTTGACAAAAAAGGAAAATAATGTAGGAAGTTGCAATGGAAATGAAAAAAAGGTATAAAATTGGGTTGTACATAACTAAAATATTAATCTTTTCATTTTTGCCTTAGTCCCAGATACATGGGACTACATTTTTGGAGGTCACAACCAATCCTTGCCCAACCAGCTTAAATTTCCATTGTCAGTCAAAGCTGAGCTTTTTCTTTTAACTTTCTTGGTAAGTACATATCTAAAATTATGTTATGTTGGACATCATGTTTATCTTTGAATCCAGATTGAAATTTGTATCTTTGAATGTGGTTGGATTTGTTCCCTTCTTCCAAGTGAGAAATCAAGCAAGAAGTGGGTGAATTACTCAATCTGTGGGAGCAGAAGGATCTCTTACATAACATTTTTGTACATGGAACAAAGGAATGTGTGTGTGCGTGTGTGTGTGTGTGTGAGGTAACTAATATTACTGAGATTCTGGTCTAACAGGTGGTGAGGTAAGAAGGTAGGAAAGAGGACGGATAGGGAATATGTAGGCAGTGGCTGGAGAATCAGCCTAGTCACGAGTGAGTACTAGAGATTGTTTGGACTTTTGTTGTAGATCAAGGTTCTGTGCTCAAGGCAGCTTTTTAATACAGAACACTCTAGTATAGGGTCCATGTTTACTTAAAATCAGTGGGCTAGGTGAAAAAGCCTGCAGTCGAAGTAAGTGACAGCCCTATGGCCTCTGCCCACAGAACATCCATTCCCTAAACTCTGTCATGGTGCTTAGCTCCTACCCTGAGCTGCCCTTTTCATAGACTCTTCCATCTGGACTTCACATTCACATCCTTCAGTTTCAATGTCCTCAAGTCATATTTTTTGGTCTCTTATGCTTTCATAAGACCAAACTTTTTTCCACATTCTTTCAACTCACTCCATATAATCCTTCTACTCCTATCTGTGGCCACTGTTTTTTAAGAAAAAGCCCAAGTTATTAAATAGTTACAGTAATAAAAACTGTGTGATATTGGCTAAAGGTTAGATGCATAGATCAAGGCAACAGACTAGATAACCCAGAAATAGCCATACAAATATACACAACTGTTTTTTCACCAAAAATTCCCATGCAATTCAATGGAGAAAAGCTACCAGTTTAACAAATGGTACTGGAGCAAGCAGACTACTATAATTAATAAAAAGAAAGAACCTTGACCTGAGTCTCACACATAATACAAAAATTGAGTTAAACTGATTCATGGACCTAAATGTAAAACATAAAACCACATAGTTATCATGAAAACACAGGAGGAAATCTTTGTGATCTAGAAGTTTTATGCAAATTAAAACCACAAGATATCACTAAATATCTATCAAAATTGAAAAAAATAACAAATAATAACATCACCAAATATTGGTGAAGGTGCAGAGAATCTGCATCACTCAGACACCGCTGGTGGGAATGTAAAATGCTACCTACCGCTGTCCTGGGAAAGATTAATATTTTTTGAAATGAAACAAGCACCTACTATATAAGCAATTATACTCCTGGGCATTTATTCCAGAGTAATAAAACCTTAGGTTCATACAAAAACCTGTACATACATTTTTATGACAGTTTTACTCAAAGAAGCCAATAATAAGAAACAACCCAGATGTTCTTCAACAGGTGAATGGTTAAACAAACTATGGCACATCCATAACACGGAATACCACATGGAATACGACAAAAGGAGCATTTTACTAATATACCCAACAACGTAGATGAATCCTGAGAATTATGCTAATTAAAAATTAATTCCAAAAGATTATATATGTTTCAATATATATCATATTCTTGCAGTGACAAAATTCTAGATATGGACAACAGATTTGGGATATGGGAGGGAAGAAGGACTTAGGTGTGGCTATAAAAGGGTAACGAGGAAGCTTTGTGTTGATGGAAATGTACGGTATCAATGTCAATATCTTGGTTATGATATTGTATATGGGAGTTACCAATGAAAAAATTTGAGTAAGTGTACACAGGATTTCTTTGTATTATTTCTTATAATTTCATACAAATCTATAATAATCTCACAACTTAAAAATATTAAAATTCCTCTGGATACAGTGTTGAACGTAGTTCTAGGAAAGCAAGACTTTAACAAGATGAGGTAGTGAACTAAGGGAGGGGAGGAATGAATGCAGTTTAAGTTAAATCACTGACCATGGTATTTATGAGGACTGTACCCATTGGAAAGATATAAAGTTGGTAGAATATAGCACTTCCTGAATGTTTGGGTGTGGAGGAAAGAAAAAGAAGGTACTCTGGATAAAGTCCAGATTTGGGAGTTGGATAATTGGGTGGAAAATGTTGCTGATAATCACTGAACTAATTCATTTAATAATAGAATCAGGTTCAGAGAAAGGAGATGAAGAAAAGCAGCCATGTCAATTAGATACATATTCAGAGAGAATATGGAGAAAATGGTGCCATACCTTCTACTATTGCAGGAAGGAGGATGGTACATAACATTTATCACAAACTATAACTGCTGCTAATATTCACTCAGCTTTGTTTGTTTTCATTACAAGCTGTATTACCTAAATCACAGATGTTTGCAATGAGTGTTAAAACTTTGTGTCTTGTTTCAAAGACCTAATTTTATTTGACATACACTAATGAGAGCTGTGAATTATATTGTACAGAGAACAATCAGGTTTTGATGTTGAGTAATCATCTTCATTTCACTATTTTTAAATATGCATTTTATATGTTATGTTTTCATTAGGCACACATGGTATTAATTTGCTACATTGAAAATTATATATATACATAAACACATTCCTGACACACTCTAGACAACCATCCCTGACCCCCCGCACACCAGCCCACCTCTACTCATTGTGTATGTATGCCTGATGCTGTGGGGAGAAGGAGTTTCATCTCCCATCATCAGATCTCTGCTAAGTGCCCTCAAACCCATGCAATAGAATATCTAGTGCCTAAATATTCCAGCTCATTTCATTAGTGTGTAACGAGAGAAGGAATGAGCATCTAGAAATTGCAGTTCTCTCTGAAAGGCATAATTTTCCATTAATTTCAGATGAGAGCTTACTGGCTCTCAACTAAAATACACCGCTGAATTCTTTTAACCTAAAGAAAAATAAGGGTAAGACCTTAAATTTGGGGAGCTGATAAAGATTATTTGGACAACTACATATTCTTGGATCAAATTCAAACACATTCTGACCTAATTTTTTTTAAAAAATGAAATCACCTCATTTGTAATGGAGAGAGCAAAACATTGCTCTTGTATTTCCTATTGTATTTTCTCCCTCTGCTGGCCAAGTGCTACATCAACATTGAAATAAATAAACCAAAAAAAGGATGTACTCCTCTGCACGGTATAATTAGGCTCTAAAACTGGGAGTGTATATTGTGAGGAAGTGTCATAGAATATCTTTTTTATTTTTCTCACCTTCAGTGCCCTTAAGAATTCTCTACAGTCTCCCCCCAAAAAATAAGACAAAACATTCTGCCCTTAGGAAAGATGTATATTAGTCATGTCTACCTTGGTGTTTTGAGCCATCCACTTCCTGGAAGAGTCCATTCAATTTCATGAACATTTATTGGGTCTACATGTCTCAGGTGCCCTAATTGTTGCTGGACATATAAGTAAATATCATCCTTCTCTATCCCTCAGGAACTCACAGTTTAGCAGGAAGGTAGATCCATAAAGAGTTAAAATTCAGCATAAGTGCTGCAAGTAAGAATCCCATAAAACATCAGAAAATTACAGGTGAAGAAGGAATTTGTAGCCCGAAGAGTCAGGGAAAACATACAAACAACATACAATTATGATTCGAAGCTTAAGGATTTCACTAAGGAGGATGTTTTGGGATGGTGAAATGGCATGGGCCAAGGTATGGAGGGGTGAAGCTTCATTTTGGAGTGATGAGTAGGTATGTGGCATGGAGTTGGAGTTTGTGAGTCTAATGGCTGGAACCCAAGCCAGAAAATTAGGTATGTACCAGAAATTTAAAAGCCTATATAGACATTCTAATAACTTGAGACCCTGTGTTATCCTATCTAATAAAAGAGAAACATGGTAATTGGCATAAGACTGCTACCCTTCCCATTGGCTAATCAGGGTGATATGCAAATTAACTGCCAGCCAAGATGGCAGCCGGCAGCCAGGCAGCTTGAAACTAACATGAGGCTTGCTTGCTTCAGTGACAGAGAAACCAACGTTCCCTGCCTGCCTTGCGGCCTCTGAGCCTGAAACTCTAAGCAACTATGTAACAAATATAGAAGCTAAACAAAACTCCAGAAACCAGCTTTCAGCGAGCCGGGATCTCAGAGCTGGAGTTATACATTGTTTCAATTAGAACCGAAACAAACCAGATACCTGCTTTCAGGAGCGGAGGCCTAAGAGCTGGAGCCTCAGAGCTAAAGCTGGCCCAGAATAAAAAAGAAAAAAAGAAAAAAAGGAGCGGTTGGGAGCTTCCGTCACCTGCCAGCCTGAAAACAGCCCTCAGCCCCTCACCCAGACTGGCCAGGCACCCCAGTGGGGACCCCCACCCTGAAGGGTGTGTGACCAGCTGCAAACAGCCATCATCCCCTCATCCAGGCAGGCCAGGCACCCCAGTGGGGACCCCCACCCTGATCCAGGACACCCTTCAGGGCAAACCAGCCGGCACCCACCCATGCACCAGGCTTCTATCCTATATAGTAAAAGGGTAATATGCCTCCCAGCACTGGGATCAGTGGAGCCACAAGGCCTCCCGGCACCGGGATCAGCATGACAGGGGGCAGCGCCCAAACCCCCTGATCGCCCTGCGGCTCTGTGTGTGACAGGGAGCGGGGCCACAACCTCCCTATCGGCCCTGCTCTGTTCGTGACAGGGAAAGGCACCCCAACCCCCTGATCAGCCCTGCTCTGTGCCTGATAGTGGGGAGCTCCCCAAACCCCTGATTGCCTTGCGGCTCTGTTTGTGACAGGGTGCGGCTCCCGAATCCCCTGATCACCTTGCGGCTCTGTGTGTGACAGGGTGCGGCGCCCCAATCCCCACAGGCCCTGCTTTGTGTATGACAGGGGGCGGCGGCTCAGGCCCCTGATCAGCCCTGATCTGTGCCTGATAGGGGGGAGCTCCCCAACACCCTGATCGCCCTGCAGCTCTGTGTGTGACGGGGGATGGGGCCACAACCTCCCTATCCGTCCTGCTCTGTTCGTGACAGGGAAAGGCGCCCCAACCCCCTGATCAGCCCTGCTCTGTGCCTGATAGGGGGGAGCTCCCCAACCCCCTGATCCACCCTGTTCTGTGTGTGACAGGGAGCGGTGCCCCAACTCCCCTATCGGCCCTATTCTGTGAGTGACAGGGGGGAGCACCCCAACCCCCTGATTGACCCTGCTCTGTGCGTGACAGGGTACGGAGCCCCAACCCCCCTGATGGGCCCTGCTCTGTGCGTGACAGGGGGCAGCGCCCCAACCCCCTGATTGGCCCTGCTCTGTGCGTGACAGGGGGTGGTGCCGCAACCTCCCCATTGACCCTGCCTTGAGTGTGACAGGGGGCGGTGCCCCAACTCCCCAATCAGCCCTACCCTGAGCATGGCTGAGGGTGGCATCGCAACCTCCCAATGTGCCCTGCTCTGTGCATGACAGGGGGCGGCGCCCCAACTCCCCAATCGACCCTGCTCTGAGCCCAACCAGGGGCTGCACCTAGGGACTGAGCCTGCCCTCTACCACCCGGGAGCAGGCCTAAGCCAGCAGGTCATTATCTCCCAAGGGGTCCCAGACTGCAAGAGGGCACAGGCCGGGCTGAGGGACTCCCCTTCCCCCCCAAGTGCACAAATTTTTGTGCACCGGGCCTTTAGTCCTATATAATAAAAGGCTAATACGCAAATCAACTGAATGGCAGAACGACAGGTTGCTATGATGTGCCCTGACCACCAGGGGGCAGATGCTCAACGCTGAAGCTGCCCTTTGATGGTCAGTACGCTCTGCTTAGCCAGAAGCCGGGCTTACAGCTGGCGAGGACAACGGCGGTGGCGGGAGTCTCTCCTGCCTCTGCGGGAAGCACTAAGGATGTCCAACTGATGGCGTAGGCCCGCTCCCCACAGCCGTCAGTCAGACATCCTCTGAGGGCCCTCGGACTGTGAGAGGGTACAGGCTGGGCTAAGGGCCCCCTCCTCCTGAGTGCACAAATTTCATGCACTGGGCCTCTAGTAGCAAATAAAAGAGCACAACTAATTTTAAGCAAGCGCTTAACATGAATATCTTACATATTTGCATCTGTGGCTTGATTTTGTTCACTGGGAAGGAATTTACAGCCTAGATAAGAAGGAGGGGCAGAGTTGGATGACAAAGACTGTTTCTTGAGCTACTACTAATTATGGCGGGTAAAAGAGCTGGGACCAGTAGCATTTAAGGCTGGGACTCTGGGCTTGGCTGCTGTTTTCTATTTATTTATGTTTACCTTTCGATGACTTAAGGAAATAAATTCATGTCAATTTGACAGCAGAAGTGAGAAAGATAGAAGGCATAATATCTCCAGTAATTCTATCAATGCCCAATGTGCAAGGAAATATGTTTTTTAAAATGAAAGTAGGTTACTTCTAATTTTCTAAAGGACAGTTTTAGATGGGTTGATGCATAAGTAACATGATTTGCTCTGGACTGCACAGATCTCAATCTGCTTCAGAAGTTGCACTTTTTATTCTGTGCCGTATTAAAAAAATTGTAACATGTAAATGGAAATGAAGGCAAAGCACCTAAGCTGCTGTTAAATTAATTTTCTAACTCTGAACATGGACTCAATGTCACTGACAGGCCTGGGGAGGTTTTTTGTTTTGTTTTGCTTTTTGTTATTTTTGTTTTTTGCTTTTTCCCCTGAAGCAGCAAGACCTTGCCACACTTCCAAACAGTGAAGTTACTGTTTTATTGACTCCTCTCCTCTCCTTGTTCCTTCCTTCTTTCTTTCCCTCCCTCCCTCCTTTTTCCCCTCCCTTTCTCCGTCTTTTCTCTTTCTCCTTACATGGCTAATATCTTCCATAGTTAAATTAGTATTTTTTTAACATTTAACATTATTTTGTATTAGTTGTATGTGTATAGCATAGTGATTACAGTCATTTACTTTACAAAGTGCGTCCACTAATATTTCCAGTACCCACCTGGCACCATACATAGTTATTACAATATTATTGACTATATTCCCTACGATGTTCTTTAATTCCCATACTATGTTTAACTACCAGTCTGTAGTTCTCAATCCCTTCATCTTTTTCTCCCCCAATCCCCTCTCCTTCGGCAACCATCAGTCTGTTTCTGTTTCATTGTTGTTTATATTGTTCTTTAGATTCAACATCTAAGTGGAATCATATGGTGTTTGTCTTTCTCTGACTGATTTATTTCACTTAAAATAGTACCCTCAAGGTCCATCCATGCTGTTGCAAATGGTAAGATTTTTTCTTTTTTATTATTATTAAACTAGAGGCCTGATGCATGAAATTCATGCAAGAGTAGACCTTCCTTCCCCTGGCTGCCAGCACCAGCTTCCCTCTGGCACCTGGGGCCGGGCTTTCCTTGCAGCCCTGGCTTTGTCCCGGAAGGTTGTCCAGAAGAATGTCTGGTCTAATTAGCATATTATGCTTTTATTATTATAGATAAGTATTTTTCAGAGAACCAAATAGCCTGTGAAGAAACATCTCCTAAATATACCCTCAGAAAAGTTTCCTTGTATAAGTTGATGCACTGAAGGGAAAGCTTTGCCTTTTTAATAAGAACCAGTTTCTGACTTAAGAAAGTCATGTGACTTTCCTCAGTCATAATAATCTCACTCAAGAAGTGAAAGGTTTGTGTGAGATGATCTCTGAAGTCTTCTCTGATTCTAAAATTCTGTCTTTTTGACACCCAAACAGAATGTACTAGTTTGTCCATAAGAGATTCCCTCATGCTCTATCCCCAAGTCGTAAACCCGAGAAACAGTGCTGCAGATCTCGCTCAGATGACATCATGGCCATTGAGCCCATCCCAGACACCCCCAGGCCCAGATGGAGCACAGAGAGGCCAGCAAAGTGTAAGTCCAACTATTTAAAAGTTACAAAGACAGGACGGAAGATGGCAGCGATATAGGCAGATGCGTCCCAGGTCATGTCCCGGAGCAAATGGAGTGAGCAGCTGAAACTAGTAACACCCACACCGAATTGGCGAAATTGCTCAGCTGGTGAGATGGTTTGCAGCCTGGAAGAGCAGAACTCCCCTGGAAAGGAACAAGACAGGGATGCCCCCTCTCTCCACTCCTGTTCAACATAGTACTGGAAGTGTTAGCCATTGCAATTAGGCAAGAAGAAGAAATAAAAGGCATCCAAATTGGAAAAGAGGAACTAAAACTGTCCTTATTTGCAGACGACATGATAATATACATACAAAACCCTAGAGATTCCATCAAAAAGCTACTAGACTTAATACATGAATTTGGCAATGTAGCAGGATACAAAATTCACCCCAAGAAATCTGAGGCATTTCTATACACCAATAGTGAACTTTCAGAAAGAGAGATTATAAAAACAATCCCGTTTACCATTGCACCAAAAAAATTAAGCTACCTAGGAATAAACTTAACTAAAGAGGTAAAAGACCTCTACTCAGAAAACTACAGGACGTTGAAAAAAGATATAGAGGAAGACATAAACAGATGGAAGAACATACCGTGTTCATGGATTGGTAGAATCAACATCATTAAAATGTCCATACTACCCAAAGCAATCTATAAATTCAACGCACTTCCCATTAAAATACCAACGGCATACTTCAGAGATCTAGAACGAACTTTCCAAAAATTCATCTGGAATAAAAAAAGACCCAGAATAGCTGCAGCAATCCTGCAAAAGAACAAAGTAGGTGGGATCTCAATACCAGATATCAAGTTGTATTACAAAGCCACTGTTCTCAAAACTGCCTGGTACTGGCACAAGAATAGGTATATAGATCAATGGAATAGAATAGAGAGCCCAGATATCGGCCCGAACCAATATGCTCAATTAATATTTGACAAAGGAGGCAAGAACATACAATGGAGCCAAGATAGTCTCTTTAATAAATGGTGTTGGGAAAATTGGACAGATATAAGCAAGAAAATGAAACTAGACCACCAACTTACACCATACACAAAAATAAACTCAAAATGGATAAAGGACTTAAATGTACGACAGGAAACCATAAAAATTCTAGAAGAATCCAAAGGTAACAAAATCTCAGACATATGCCGAAGCAATTTCTTCACTGATACAGCTCCTAGGGCACTTGAAACTAAAGAAAAAATGAACAAATGGGACTACATCAAAATAAAAAGCTTCTGCACAGCAAAAGAAACCATCAACAAAACAACAAGAAAACCCACTGTGTGGGAAAACATATTTGCCAATGTCATATCTGATAAGGGCCTAATCTCCAAAATTTATAGGGAACTCATACAACTTAACAAAAGGAAGATAAACAATCCAATCAAAAAATGGGCAAAGGACCTAAATAGACACCTTTCAAAAGAGGACATTCAGAAAGCCAAGAGACATATGAAAACATGCTCAAAGTCACTAATCATCCGAGAGATGCAAATCAAAACAACAATGAGGTACCATCTCCCACCTGTCAGACTGGCTATCATCAACAAATCAACAAACGACAAGTGCTGGAGAGGATGTGGAGAAAAAGGAACACTTGTGCACTGCTGGTGGGAATGCAGACTGGTGCAGCCACTATGGAAGACAGTATGGAGTTTCCTCAAAAAACTGAAAATGGAACTCCCATTTGACCCTGTGGTCCCACTTCTAGGAATATATCCCAAGAAACCAGAAACACCAATCAGAAAGGATATATGCACCCCTATGTTCATAGCAGCACAATTCACCATAGCTAAGATCTGGAAACAGCCTACGTGCCCATCAGTAGATGAATGGATTAGAAAACTGTGGTACATCTACACGATGGAATACTATGCTGCTCTAAAAAGGAAGGAACTCTTACCATTTGCAACAGCATGGATGGAACTGGAGAGCATTATGCTAAGTGAAATAAGCCAGTCAATAAAGGAAAAATACCACATGATCTCACTCATTCATGGACAATAGAGACCATTATAAACTTTTGAACAATAATAGATACAGAGGCAGAGCTGCCTCAAACAGATTGTCAAACTGCAGCGGGAAGGCCAGGGAGGGTTGGGGGGCAGGAGGTAGAGGGGTAAGGGATCAACCAAAGGACTTGTATGCATGCATATAAGCATAACCAATGGGCATAAGACACTGGGGGATAGGGGAGGCTAGGGGACTGTCTAGGGCGGGGGGATAAAATGGACACATATGTAATACCCTTTGTAATACTTTAAGCAATAAATAAATAAATAAAATAAAATAAATAAAATAAATAAAAGTTACAAAGACAGCTGTCAAAGAAAAAAGACCTTCACTGCTAGCTTAAGTGAAAACAGTTTCTAATGACAAGACTTTTTAAAAGTAAAATTATGCTTAGTTTAATGCCTGAAATAGGGCATTAAAATATTAACAGTAGATGAACTTTATTATTGGCATGTCTGGATATTTTCTGAGGAGAGTGGCAATGTTTCAATAAGTAACAAATTGAAAATAATATATTAGTACATCTTTTTTTTAGTAAATATATATATAGTTTGCTTTAATTTCAGGAAAATAATTGATTTTCTTATTATAATCAGAATTCTCACATAATTTGTGTTCTAACACTAGATTAAAAAATAACATTTTCAAGCTGTATAATGTTTATGTATGTTTACAGCAATAATGTAAACTCAAATAAAAGGTTGAAAAAATAAAATTGTTTTTATATATAATTTTAAAGTTATTTTTCTTCTGTGGTATTTAAATTTTTAAATAAAATCAAAATGCATTATACAAATCATAACTGATTAATATAAATCATTTAATAACATTTTATCAATAAGGATGGGACTTTTATTTAACTTTTTAAAGTGATGATTAAACTTTAACTTTTTAAATGCAATTCTAATGTTCAGTGTCCATGTAATTGACAAGGGAAAGAAATCAGTATTAGGCATATGCTTGTTACTTTTAACCTATACAAATTTAAGAGTAATATGATTCATTTAATATCTGAAAATGGTTCTCAGCCTCCCTGTAACAGTCAGGAATATCACTCTAGTAAATGATTATTCAGAACCACCAACTACAAAACCCATAAAGGAAGAAAAAAATTGACACTTGGCACTACTGAGAAATAAAATTTTGTGAAACAATAATCAAGTACACATTTATGCATCATGAGAGGGTATATTTAGCAGGTTAATTAATTTGATTTTTTTTCTTAACTTAAGCACTTTAACCCTCCAATGTAGATAATCAGTACCACCCATAAACTTTTGTCATTTGGATGTAGTTGGCTTTTCTTCCCCCCTGAGTGATGTTGGTCATACAAATTAATGTTTGGAATTAAAGATTGGGCTCAGCCAGATTAGAGCACACAATTTCAAGGGACAGAAGTACATATTTTTGTGAACATATATGCATAGTATGTGGGGCCTTTTAAGCATGAGGTCTTATCAGATCTAAGGATGGGACCACCAGCTTGGTAGAAGGGAGTCTTGTCTAATACGTGTTTATGTTCCCTGTCATTGTTAGTCACGTTTTCCTCAGTCTTCTAGTATCTGCACTTCATTTTGAGTGCATGAGATTTTGAAGTTGCTTCCTGGGTTGACTTTTCCGGCATGGTCCTCTCCCTTGTCTCCTTTACTGGGCCGGACAAACAAATTGGAACCGAAAGGGAGATCATTATGCAAAGTCCATAGTGCCACAGGGTAAAGGATTTTTACTAACATGACTGTTTTTACTTATATTTCATAAATTATTAAAATACAAATTTAAAGAATACTTATATGAGTTAGAATGGCTTTTAAATAAACCTATTTTTTTTATAATTGGGCCACTTTATAATGGTGAGTCCTCCCTGAGATTGAAGGCAGTCAGAGAAGATATATGAAAAGGTGTGTCTTGAAGTTAAATAACAGAAGGTCATTTTAAAAAATGATTTAAAAGTTAGAGAAAACTATCATTGAGATGAAATAACAGAGGAATTAATATCCTAGATCTCGCTGGCCAGTCAAGAGAGGGAAAATCTCAAAATTAAGTAGGGAACTATATTGTAGATAAAATGGAACATCAGTGAACGTGTCTATCATGCATATCAGCCAGAGGAAATATGTTCTTATGCTTATTATGGCAAAAACTGCCATATCTAGGAGTTACTTTCTGCTATGTTTTGTAGCTGGAGTTTGAGCAGTGACTGACAGTGCTGCGATTCTTAAAAACAAAACACAAAAGGAGTTAGAACTGGAGAAGACTTGAAGAAGATATGTAATCTAGTTTCTTCAGTTTGCACATTAGGCAGTTGTACTCTAATAGTTTTGAATTAATTACATTTACATTTTTTAATAGAGATATATTATTTTTATACATTTTGTTCTAATTGGTGATTCCGAGTTGGAAACATAGCGGCTTTAATGGTTTCATTTTTATAAGTGAAATGTCTGAACTCCAACTTTGTGTTATCTTAAAATCAAATGAATCTTTTTAAGGTTGTCCTGTCTTTCACTCTTTATTTTAAAGTAATAGATACTTGTTCTCACAGCAGCAGTTAGAATCTCAGGTTCAGGAATACTCTGCAGCTGTGATGTGAGAAGCTAGTTAAGAATTACTCTCAACTCTTAAATATAATAAGTGGAAGCAAGTATGTTTATAAAGAAAATGAGGATAGAAATTTTGTCAGGTTTCAGAGTCCATTGAGATCTTAGCAGAGATGACTTATATCCTATATAATAAAAGCCTAATATGCTAAGTGTCCGGTCATTCAGTCGTCCATTCAACCAATCAAAGCATAATATGCTAATGACATGCTAAGGCTGCTCAACCGCTCACTATGGCATGCACTGACCACCAGGGGGCAGACAGTCACTCAGTCAACCATCACTATGATGTGCACTGACCACCAGAGGGCAGACGCTCTGACCAGTAGGTTAGCTTGCTGCTGAGGTCTGGCCGATCGGGACTTATCAAGATGGACCGGACACGCCATACCTCCCACAGTCCCTCCCTGACTGACCAACTTCCCATGTTTCTCCCTGGCCCTGATCGTGCACCAGTGGGACCCCTTGGCCTGGCCTGTGCCTGCTCACAATTTGGGACCCCTCAGGGAAGACGGAGAGCTGGTTTTGGCCCGATCTCACAGGCCAGGCCGAGGGACCCCACTGGTGCATGAATTCGTGCACCAGGCCTCTAGTGTCAAATAATGAAAGAGACAATGAAGATAAATAACAGTCCTACCCAGTTTGACTATGTGGTTAGAGCATTGGTCCATGGAATAAAGGGTCATGGGTTCAATTCCAGTCAAGGGCACATACCTTGGTTGCAGGCTCCATCCCAAGGTACATGTGGGAGGCAATCAATTGATGTGTCTCTCTCACATCAATGTGTCTCTCCCCACCCCCACCCCTTTCTACTTTCTCTAAAAATCAGTGAAAAAAATATCCTCAGGTGAGGATTAACAACAACAACAACAAAAAGCTAAATGACATGTCAGAATATTATTATATCAAGAATCTAGGACAGTGTAATAAACAAATATTAGGCACCAATATATGGCAAAGGAAGGATGGCTTATGTATAAACTTCAGGGTCTCATTGCCTAGGGTGAAGCAGGAACTCACCATAGCTTATTTTCAGAGTAAGCTCATCATAGACTTAAAATATGTATATGTGCATATACAGTAAAGCAGTAAAAAAAAGAAAAATGCCACAAAAATCTGCTTGAGTATATAACTTCCAAACCTCAACAATCCACTGCTTTTCAGTCTCTGAGGCATCACCATTTATTCACTTACCTGGCTTGCTCAGAAACTCTAGAATTATTCCCGTCTGCTCCTTTTCCAAATGTGCAACCAAGTGCCGGGGTCCAACCCCAGCAGGCCCAGGGGTTCCCAAAGGCGTAGACGGAGTCGGCGAAGAAGGAAGGACACGGAGACAGTGTTCAGTTGATCAGCAGCCTAGCCAGGATCTCCAGCCAGGATCTCCAGCCAAGTTCTGGTCTGGATCTCCAGAGAGGTTCTGCTTAGGATCCCCAGCCAGGTTCTGTGTCTAGGTTCTCCAGCCAGGTTCTCCAGGTTCTCCAGCCAGGTTCTGTAGCCATGTTCCCTCGCTAGGTTCTCCAGCTAGGTTCTGTCCAGGTTTTCCAGCCAGGTTCAGTCACCAGGTTCTAGTCAGGTTCTCTTCCATGTTCTATCCAGGTTCTGTAGCCAGGTTCTGTCTCTAGGTTCTTCAGCCAGGTTCTCTCACTAGGTTCTGTCTCTAGGTTGTGTGGCCAGTTTCTGTCCAGGATCTTTTGCCATGTTCTCTCCAGCGAAGTTCTTCTGTCTCTAGGTTCTGTGTAGGCTCTGTGTCTAGGTTCAGTGTAGGTTCTGTATTCTAAGTTCTGTGTCCTGTTGTCTTGTTGCATCTGTATTTATACCAGTTGATTCAATCCTATCAATCTCTATTCCAAAGGTTAGGGCGTTTCTTATCTCCATTCCAGGGAGTAAAGATTATGTAGCTTAAGCATGATTGTTCATAGTTAAAGTGATTAACTACCCGCCTGGCACTTAGTTAAGGGGTTTTATTCCCTCCCTAACTTCAGGGGAAAATCCCTACCTGGGGAAACAACCTTTCTCAGAGAGGTGACCTTGGCCAAAACACATAGTGCCAAGAAGGTGAGCAAACACACTAAGAACAGTACGCCATATATGCCAGGTCCCCTGAAACAGCAAGGATGGACTGGCTCCCGGCAACCAAGCAGTTGTTCTGGTAATTGTTAAAAGATCCCATTGCCTTCCCTGCTTCTGTCTTAATTCAGGTCCATTCAGTCATTCTTTAATGAACATTTACTGAGGATCTACTCTGTGGCAAGCATCACATTAGGTCCTGGGTATGCAAAGATTCATGCCTTATTGTCCCTGCACTTGACAGTCCAAAACTGATGTATTTAAAACAAAATATAAAAGGATAGAGATGAAGACAAGGGAAGGAGGAAAGCTTGTATTAGTGAGATGGCTGTTGATTTCCCAAAGGCTTATTAAGAGAGCATTCTAATTACTTCCATTATCTCTAGAGTGTCTCGCCTCAAGACATTCTTCAGACTGCAGCTGGGGTGCCTCTCCAAGGTGCAAATCTCTCCCTATAGCAGTCTTCAGTGGGTCCCTACCATCTAAAGAATAAAGGGCAAATTACTAAGCAAGATGATATAAAACTCTCCATGGTCTTGTCAAAGTCTCTTCCCTCTGTATCCTTAACAACTGTCACCACTTCTCTACACTGTTAGCACCTACAACTTCTGCTCTAATTATAACCACCTATTTGTGGTCTCTCACATTCACCTTGCCTCCGCACCTCTGTTCACATTGCTTCTGCTCTTTGTCCATTCCTTTCTCTTTCTACAGATCTTTTATGACCCATTTTATCTTCTCTGGACCCTCCTTTTGTTCCTCCCCACGTGCTGAAAAGGGTGACATCTCTGTCTGCGCGTATTCAAATACTGTCACATTCAGGGTGGTAGTTAATAACTTTTGACATGCAACACTCACCCACTTGGCACATATCTGATCCCTTCTTTAAAACATTTCTAGGACTTAACACCAGGCACATAACAGATGTGGCAGTAATAATAAACAAGTGAATAGAGAAAAGTTATAATACAATTAAATGTCTCATATTTACTTCTGATTAAAAAGAAGGGCAATTATTTACATGTAATTTTTTTTGTTGAAAAGCTATATGTTTTGTGTAATAATATTTGTTAATCCTTTAAGTTTAACTATAATATTGAAATATAACATTTTATATTGCCTATTAACTGTTGACAAGTATATCCAAAGTAATGAGCTAAAATTGAAATATAATCATACATCTGGCATGCAATTGAGATATGAGAACATTAATGTAGGCCTAATTCCGAGCTATGTCACACAAAAAAACCTCAAAGGGTGTTATAGATAATACTAGTGGCCCAGTGCACAAAATTTGTGCACATTAAAAGGGAATTAATTAGAAGAAATATTTTAATATTGCTATTTGCCCTTTCTCTATAATAGAAGTGTCAGAGATGAAAGAAAATTAGTAAAATGCATATGAAAATCTTCCTCCTGTCAGAGTCTGCGGCACACTCCGGGACCTAGAGTCAAGTCCCCACCCACCTGTGTGTACCTTGAAATCTTGCAAGACCCAGACCTGGCAGGCCCCACCCCTGTCAAGCCCTGCCAGGTGGGGGGTGCAGCCTCAGGTCTCCCGTCAAGCCCCTCTGGGAAAGGGGTGCAGCTTCAGGTCCCCCGGAACACCCTCAGATCCCCTTCCCTGGCACGGTGCCATGCAGCCTCAGGTCCCTGCTGATCACTCATTACAGCTCATTAAGGGAACCCTGCCTCCACTCTGGACACAGCCATCTTGTGATGGTGTGATGGTCAATTTGCATATTGCCTCATTATTATATAGGATAAGAATGCCAAACAAGGCATTCTCTTTAGTAGAAGAAAACCTGAATTAATGTAAAACTGCCCAGAATAAAAAGGCCAAGGCTGATGCATACACTGGTTGCCACCTTTGGTGTCTTCACAAATAATGGGAGGACATGCAAGAACTTGTCCCTCCAACCTACTTCACTTTACTTTCTGATGAAAGTAAAAGTCCTGAACTTGATGCAAAAGAAATCAGCTTGGGCACTATAATATAGGAATTAGAGGTACAGTGTGGAGACAGTATCAATCAGGGTCCAGATAAACAGTAGAAGCCATATCAATATATACATTTTTTAATTAAGATAAAATTTTAATGCAAAAGAATTAATTAGGCATAAAATTACTAAGTAACTATAGATGAGAAACAAAACAAAACAAAAAACTCTCTAATAATCAGAAAATAGCTACCTCCACTAGGGAAAAAGGGAAGAGCTTGGAATGACATAAGACTTAGACATTCATAGGAAAGCCCCCATGGGTCTGAGGCCTAGACCTCTTGGCATTCACCTGCTGCTGTGGGAGAACTGTTGCTACTGGGAAAGAGGTATTGCTGGAGTGACAGTGAGAATAAGCAGGCAAACAGTAGACAGGAAAAGCTATGTCCTTTCTTCTCCAGCTGTATAGGCTCCCTGTAACACCCCCTATTGGCTGAGCCTAATTACAAGCCAGATGCCAAAGCCAAGATATATTATTATTATTTTTTAATCCCCACCTGAGGATATCTTTCCATTGATTTTTAGAGAGAGGGAAAGACAGAGAGAAGTATCAATGTGAGAGAAACACAATGATTGGTTGCCTCCTGTATGAGCCCTGACCAGGGCCTGGGCTGGGGAGGAGCCTGCAACCAAGGTACATGCCCTTGAGCAGAATCAAACCCAGGACCCTTTGGTCCACAGGCTGATACTCTATCCACTGAGCCAAACCAGCTAGAGTTGTTGTTGTTGTTGTTGTTATTATTATTATTATTATTATTATTAATTTTATCGCCAGCATAAAGAAAAATGTAGAAGTGCAGGTTTGGAGCTGAAGAGTAATAGCTTAATATGAGCATGAATATTTTGACAACAACTGGTGGGAGAACAGATGAGGTACAGAATGAAACACCTTAACATGCCTGAGAGCCTTTGAGCACAGCGAGGTGGAGCACCGCTGGCTGTCAGAGGCTGCCCCCCGAATCCCCAGCTCTGTCCCTACTCTCTGCAGCCCAGGCTGGGTCACCACTCGGTACGAACAGCCAGCTCTCTGGAATATGTTGGCCTAGCACAAACCAAGCATTTATGGTTCTTGGACAAAGAAGTAATCCTGGTGATGCAGTGATGCCAAATAAATGACTTTAAGAGCCAAGTCAGTCTCCAGTTAATTGATTTAGTGTTCTATAATATCTGAATTAGCAACAAAATGAAATGCTAACATCATAAATGAATCATTATCAAACTTGTCCCTGTCCTGAAGAAATATTAATACCAGCAATGATTGACATCCTTCTAGGGCTAGGAAAGGCGGGAACATGTACACTTAAGTCCCCAAGGAAAGAGTTAAAACCCAACATTAACAAAACTGGTTAATGGATGGATAACTCACAAACAGGAAAGAAGGAAAGGCAGTTAAACCCCATCTTGATAGAATCACTTTTTTAAAAATCACTGTTCGTTTCCACCGTTGTGTATTTCTCATTACTTGAGGGTAAGGAGTCACCCAGCTAAGAATCCAATCAATACCTGCTTTACAAGACAACTTAACCTTGAGTAGTGCTAATGCTTCTACAAGCCTCCTTTAAGCTAGTTAAAACTGCCAGGTAAAAGTCAGGAAAATTAATATCAGCTTACTGTCACTGAGACATGAAGAAAGAAGAATAAACCTAAAGAAATCAGACAAATGATCTCACACCAGTGCTTAGAAACCTACAGTTAAAGTAATTTAAAGATTTTTTCTATCTGATCACAACTTCCCTTTCCAGTTTCATTTTGTACCATGCTTCCAAGGACCTCCAGTAACCGGCATTCAGGATTACTCAATTCTGTTAAGATTAAAATGTAAACTTTTCTTGCTATTCCCTAGGACTATAAGGTCTCCCTATACCTCCTGCCTAGTGAACTATTTTTGAACTTTTATCAATATTTCCACTGAATCAACTCCTCTATGAAGTCTGACTTTGTTTTCTCCCATTTTCTCCCTTGGCCTTTAATAACCATGTAGCATTGGTATCTTTGTAATTACAGTTATTATATTTCTCAAATCTAAGATGCCATTGATTGCAATGTGCCCACTAGCTAAACCCTGGTGCCATCAATTTCCTGAAGCATCCAACTTGAGATGTGATGAAGCACGAATAAAAGGTATGTTTCAGAACTGATGAAATATGGCGGTTGTATATAGGACTGCCTTCTTGCTAAATTGCTAAACTATGAGCTTCAGGACAGCAGGACACATGATGCAATACTGTGCCCTTAATGTCAAGTGTACTATTTGATACATAGCAAATTCTTCAGTGAATGCCTGTTAAAGCACACCCAAAAAGTTAATATGCAAACTGAAATTGTATCATTAGCAACACTTTTGTAGCCTGGACTTTGTCCTATGATCACAAATGATAATGTGTAGGATGAAAATAAGTGATACACGGTCATAAGATCCCAACTTTCTTCTCCCAAAACTTCATGACTTTAGCCAGGGTTACTGGTATTTGCAGGATGACTAGGCATTTATACATGTAGTTTAGTTTTAATAGACCTGGGGAGCCCTGAACTCCTAAAATCAGCCACTGTTGCCTGAAAATCCCACCTATAGGTAATCCTTCCATTGTAAGAAAATGTACAATTTCCTGAGGGGAAATCTCATTAAGTTTTATCAGACAGCATCATTATCTGAATCAGTTCACTAGGTCCCTCTTCAACAGCAACAAATAATAACTAATCCAAAAATAGTTCTGATAAAATAGAGTCCTTCAAGTTTATTTCTAGCATTGCCCAAGATCAGGTAGATTTGGAAAAGAGGTTTCAGAACTGAGGACTTACAGGGGCCCTGGGGATCAGCTGTTCAAGGCAGAGTGGAAGCTGGAGTTGGAGCAGCAAAGCAAAGACATCATCTTGGTAGGAACACTCCCTTTCTGAGAAAAATAATTGTATTTCTATTCCATCCAGTAGTCTTTTTCCTTGCTTCTATCAGTTGCTTCTATTCTGCATTCCTGCCATTTATGGCACCTATTTGCCTTAGGCATATTGCTCTACAAAGTTCATATAGACATATCAATGCCTCTTTCTTCTCTCCTTTCTTTGTCACCATTCGTCAAGTTTATTTGTATTTTCTTTCCCTTCATAATAGTTTCCTAGAGCAAGAATTCTACTTGGGCACTGGCCTGTGTGGCTCAGTTGGTTGGGTGTCATCCCAATGCACCTAAAGGTTGTCAGTTTGATTCTCGGTCAGAGTACAAGCCTGGGTTGTGGGCTCCATCCCTGGCAGGGGGTGTGCAGGAGGCAGAAGATTGATGTCTTGGTCTTACATGAATGCTTCTATCTCCCTCCCACCCTTTCTCTCTCTCCTCTCTTTCTCTAAAAGAAAAAAAAATCAATAAAAATTCTTTAAAAGAATAACAAAAAGAACACATGATGTTTAAAAAAAAGAATTCTACTTGGAAATAAATTGTGTATCAGTCCCCTAATACACAGGTCCCTGGAAATGTTCAGCTTCTCACTCTATCATTACCCTGTCATTATTGTTCCCTAGGTCAGCTCAAGCTCTACTGGCTCTAATTGAAGTGATCTATAGGGCACAACCTCTCAAATTAAACTACGTCCTCGACAAAATGTGTGAGCTTTCATTCCAAATATCTTTTGTTTTTCTTTTTTTTCTTTTAGTCTGTACAGATGTGACTGAGTAATTGGACTAAATATGCCCTTCCATGTCATATAACTGGTTTAAATTATTGTTTTTGCACCTGTGCATTTTATTCCTCCTCTCCACATTTAAAGCGTTTAAATACAAAATACTCTGTTGTTTACTTCTGTCAGCTCTACATATCAGCCAGAACCTCTCTACTTAGGGAAACGTGTCCTGATGGATGTCTCACATGTGGCCAGGGACATCCACCTGCCAATATCACAAACAACAAAGCTTTGCATTATATAACACTTTGAACTTTTTCTAAATGCTTTAACTTATATTTTCAATTTTCAGCTCTCTCTTATTTAGTTGAAACTTAGAACATTTCTAGTGCATTTTTAGTCATTCACTTTTTTAGTAGTCATATCATTTTTGACTAGCATTCATATAGTTTTTATCACTATAATTCCGCATAATCAAACCAGCAATTTTGAACGTTTTTATTTTAACTATATTTTTTGCAAAGCATACTCCATTACCCCACCTCTAAAACTTCTATTTAATTTTGGAAGCTGAATTACTGCCAATATGTCATTCAGGGTTATCCCCAGTAATTTTATAATCACAGTTCTCCCAATGTGATCACTAGGCAAGCATTCTGACTTCTTTCCTATAATTCTTCTCTTGACAAGTTACCATCATCCTTTGGGTAATTATTAATTTTCTTTCTCTGCTGTCTTCCCCTCGGAGATCGCATCTGTTCACCTCTCCCCACCCCTAAGTCTGACATTTCTCTAATAGAATAATTGGGAATCAATAGTTCTAACGCTGATACTGTGAAGACTTGGAAACTTCTCCTCTTCTAGGCCATTTGTTTTCTCCCTTTCTCAGATATTAATTATTCACTCTCTGTGGTAAATAGAATCCTAGCATGGCCCCCACTAGTTGGTGTACACCCTGTACAATCTTCTATTCAGTGGGGTAGACCTATGACTATGATGGGATATCACTGAGTGCTATGGTTGGATAATATGGGAAATGAGGTTTTGTAAATGTTATTAAGGTCTAAAAGGGAGATTAGCTGGGTACACTGACCCCATCAGGTAAGCCCTTAAAAGAGATAAGAAAAGCACTAGGAGATCTTCAGCTGACCTTGAAGACACAAACCTCTGTGTTTGGAGAGAACCATATGTCAGGAAACTCTAGGCAGTGTCTAGAAGATGCGAGTAACCCTTACACAACAGTCAACAACAACAACACACTGGATCTCAGACCTGCAAATGGAAGAAACTGAAATTTGCCAACATCCATATTTGCTAGGAGAAGGACTCTGAGCTCCAGAGGAGAACCCAGGGGGGTTCACATCTTAATTTCAGCCTTGTGAGACCTTGAGCAAAACCCCCAGCTATGTCATGACCAGACTTCTGTCCTATAGAACTTGCAAAGTTAGCGACAGTTTGTTATGCAGCAAAAGAAATAAAAAACAAAAAGATATGTATTTTCTCTGTTCTCCTTTTGCTGCCCATCTCTCCTAGTGACTGTAATTCCCAGTTCTAACAGCAATTTTTAGAGGAAAAAGGACTCAAATCCTGCCAACGTTCAACCTCTCCCTTGGGCCTGTTTGCATTTCTTCACTCTAATCCTTATTCAGTGATTTTTCTCAATTTATTACTCTTTGTCTCCAGGAATGGCTTTGTTTGTTTGTTTTGGCAATTTCCAAAGTAATATACTTAATCTAGTCCTTTTATTTGCTTTTATTTACAAGTAACATCCCTTTGGCCTACTTCCCTCATTAGTATTCAAAGTTGAATTCAAGAGCAAGCCTGCTATAATGGCATGCTTCCTGATGTTCCAATGAAATTGATTGACCCATTCATTTAGTCATTCATTCACTTTTTCATTCAACAGTTAGAATGTCAACCTAAAATGTCAGGTAATCTACCAGGCCCTGCTGTTTCAAAGATAAATAAGAGACAGATTTTGGTTCTAAATAAAATATTGGGCAGTTGTCAGAATCAAACAAAATATTAAATAGTATTTTTAAAAATTATGCAAGTTAATTTAAGAGATTACTATTTAGAATAAGATATAAATATACACATGCATAAGGAACAACAATTTAAGGCATTTATAGGACAAATAGCAAATCAGTTTAAGAGAAGAAATGAAGAATAGGAATTCATTGTTGTATTTTATCCCTCAAAATATCAAGCGGTGTCTTGCTTTTCTTTGAAGCGGTCATTCACTGCCATATTGTAAGCAATGAGTATATGTAGAACCATGTATCAAGTATTCAGGATTGGGTAGTAGGAAGAGATGGGATGAAGGGACATAATCTTGCTGCTAAAAGCATACACTCTATTTTCTGTACATGACTACTGTTAACGTAAAAAAACATTGAAACCTGTAAAGAATTTTTGTGAGTTTATTTGAGCCAAACTGTCGACATATGCCGGGAAGCAGAACCTCAACGAATTGAGATAGTGCTCCGGAGAATGGCAGGGTTACATCTGTATTTATACATGAAATTCATTGGTGACGCATTTAAGGAAGTGGGATTAAGTGAAGTGGGGGAAACCTCTGTGATAGGATAAAAAGTAAAATAATGGACATGTACTTAGGTGGGTGCAGGAACAATTAACATGATAAATGAAAGAATCTGCTGCATCTGTCCTGGGCCCAGCACACCTGGCCCTGCCCCAGGGGCTCCAGATACAGGGAAATCACAAGTTACCCAGACATTTCAAGGGTATGTTATCATAAATGCAAAACGACAGATAGGCTCAGTTACAGTAAAGGTTGACCTTATCAGTGAAGATATCGGCTTAGGACGTAACTGCCCATCATAACTGCTTTTAGTTAAGGTTTAATTTCAGACCATCCTTTGTGGTTACTTTAGGTCTCCGAGTCTGCAAAACTGCCATGCAGGCCTCTCCTGAGCTTGTCAGGTCAGCATGTGGCCACTTTCATCCACAACTACATTGACTGTCTTCATAGGTGACTCTCCAGAGTGCCTTGCCTGATGCCGATGGACTAATATTTGATATGTGAACAACAGACCAGGCACAGATCAAGAGCACAGAACTGGTGTGGTAGCAGCAAGCCACTGTCAGTTTCTATCAACATGCACGATTTGACCTATAGCACCCTGTGCATAGGCAAAGGGCACACAAATTATAGCCTTGGGATATGCAGCAAAGCATGAAGTTAGCAGAATGAATGTCAGTGAATTGGGGTAGGAAACACTGCAGCCTGAAGAGAGAACAAATACATTTCATCTAAAGAGTGTGAATTTCCCATGGAAATGAGAAATGAGAATTCCTGAGAGAACTTATTTTCCTTGTCTATTTATTTCTGCCCTGTAGGAAGATGATAATGGAAACTATTTTAATAACACTGTAGGCTTTAACAAAAGCAGTGCTATTTTTGAATGATAATATAATATTTTTTCTAGAGTCATAAACATAATCAAAATTGCACTTTAAGGGTATGGGCATCATCTTGAAACCAGTCTGGCCATGATGTTTAAACGTCTTTGGGCACTGGATATATGGCGGGCAAGCAATACAGCGTTTTATAGATGTTTGTGAGAACATGTAAAATCATCAGACTAGGAAAGGTCATTTTTGTATAGCAAATATATCCTAGGTGATAGTTTCTACCTTACTCTTCATTCCTTAATTGTTCAGTGTTGGAATTGCTATTTTTTTTCTTCTTTCCAACCAGCAAAACTGTTGCATAAACAGTTTTCATTCAGGCAATCTTAAATCTAAAATTACATTTCAAATATTGCTATAATAAAAATCCATGGTAAATGTTTAAAAAGTGCTAGTTTATGAATCATTTGATATAACCCAGTTTCAGTATCAAAAAGTTTTTACCTTCTCAAATTGATGTTACTAAGATCTTCCCCATTAGAAGTTAAAACTGTGTTGTTATACACTCTGCACAGTTGTCCTTCTTTTAAAGTAGATACTAGTCTGTTTATTCAATGAAGCTGGTTATTAGTTTCTCATGAGCGGACTAAAAATCTTCTCAGAGATGTAATGCGAATGGGAGCTGGAAAGTCCCAACACTGTTAAAATAGTTGCAACATAAAAGTTAATGATTGAACTGTCCTTATAAATTTTGATTTACATAGAATTGATTTTTAGGGCATATTTTTGTTTGTTTGTTTTTTAATATGTTTTTATTGATTTCAGAGAGGAAAGGAGAGGGAGAGAGAGAAACATCAATGATGAGATAGAGTCATTGATTGGCTGCCTCCTGCAGGCTGCCTACTGGGCATGGAGCCTGCAACCCGCACATGTGCCCTTGACTGGAATCTAACCAGATACCCTTCAGTCTTCAGGCCGATGCTCTATTCACTGAGCCAAACCAGCTAGGGCGGGTGTATTTTGTTTTATTGTGTTTGATTTCATGCTGTACCAAACACTTTAAGATATCTTCATGCATATTCATGTGGGTACACATACTCATGTCTACATTCACATGATCACATTCACATATAGAAATCCCTGGTTATACATTCCTCAGGAAATTCCATCCTTCACCCTACTCACCTGCTACTTATAAATAAATGATTTCTAAACTTGTTTCTCTAGACCAAAACTTGAATATCCAGACTTGTCTATCTCACTGCCAGTTAAACATCTGCAGCTAAATGTCCCACAAGTATCTGAAAACACATTCATTAAGTCCAAAAACAAACTCACAGTACCTACAAGTCTCCCTGTCTTCCACTGTACCTTATTCAATGAATCATACCATTGAGAACCATTTTCTCATGACAGAAACCTGAGTGTCTTAGAAACACTTATGATCAAAACCTCCATGCCTATCAATGACCAGATTCTGAGAATTTCAACTCTAAATTCTTCTTAAATATGTACTCTCTTCTTCATCTTTTGACTTTAAATTTCAATCTCCCTCCATGTCTTAACATAATATTTCCATAGATTACTTACAAATCCTTCTCTTTGTAGGCCAAACTTTATTCAAATACTCCTCATTTGAGATAGTCTTATTAAAAGCAAATCTTAAAAGTAGAAAAAAAGTTTAATGACTACTCAATATATACACAATAAAATTTAGACAAATATTAGGATGGAATATATAATGCGTTCTTCATAATTTCTCCTAATTTCATCTTCAACTTCAGCTCTCAGCCTTCCCTCTTGCAGAATAAAGTTAGGTAAAATGAATAAGGAGCCACAGCCAATAAGCAACAACAAAATCTAGAAGGAATAAACTAAAAACAATTATAAGATAGATCTAAACTCAACTATATAAAATGTAATACAATTTTAAATAGTTGAGTTTAGCAAGGAATGTAAGCCTGGATGAAAAAGTAAGACTTGATTATATAGCATTTCTAAGACACGTTAAATACAAAGATGTGAAACATTTCAAAGGAAAAAATGGAAAAAGATATGTCAAATATTAATTACATCAATATTATCTCCATGTTAATATTAGATGAAGTAGATCTTATGACAAGTAGTTTTTCTAAAGCTAAAGAGTGACAGTTCATGATAAAAGGGGCAATTAGGATGACATAATAATCTTAAATGCACATGCAATTAATAAATGAGCTTCAAAATACATGAAGCGAAAACAGACAAAACTGAAGAGAGGAAAAGACAAATTAACAATGATATTTACATATTGTAATACCCTTCCATCATTAGTGATTAGAAAATTTGACCCAAAAATAAGTAACAAGATAGAAGATCTAAGTAAAACCATACTAACTTGACGTAATGGAAATGTGCAGACAATTTCACCAAAAATGAGAGTCCAACATTTTTCTAAGTGTCCATGGACTATAAGCTTTATCATAAACTAGAGGCCTGGTGCACAAATTCGTGCACAGGTGAGGTCCCTTGGCCTGGCCGGTGATCGAGGCCTATCAGAGGGCCGGCCAGCCAGAGGGAGGGACCGTGGGAGGTTTTCCACCTGGCCCCCCAATCGGGGGGTCACCAGGCCAGGTGGAGGGGCCAGGGGAGATTGGCTGGCTGCAGGAGGTTGGCTGTGACAGCACACAGACCACCAGGGGGCAGCTCCTGCATTTAGTGTCTGCCCCCTGGTGGTCAGTGCACATCATAGTGACTGGTCGAGTGGTCATTCTGGTTGTTTAGTCGTAATGGTTGCTTAGGCTTTTATACATATAGATAAATCTCAGTACATTTCAAAAAATTATAATCTTACAGAATGTGCTCTTTAACCATGATATAATTAAATAGGTATAAATTAAATTACTAAAACCCTATATATATATATATAAAAGCCTAAGTGACCATATCCAAATTTGGGGGATGCTGCTAAGGAAATGATTTGAGGGAAATTTAGATATTTAAATGCCTATAGATAAAAATGAAGAAAGAACTGAGTTCTCGACCTAACTTTCCACCATAAGTAGTGTCTTAGTCTAGTTGGGCTACCATACCAAAATACCATAAACCGGTAGATTAAATAACAAAAACTTGTTTTCTCATAGTTCTAGAGGCTAGAAGTTTAGATCAAGGTGCCCACTTGGTCGGTTTCTTGTGAGAGTTCTCCAAATACTATAACAATGGGAAGTAGGGCTTCAACATCGGAATTTAGAAAGACCCAATTCAGTTCAGTTCATAGTAAGAATGATAGGGACCAAAAAAATAAAGGTAAATTCACTATAACAGAACACAAATAAGCAATAAAGATAAAAGCAAAAATCAGTGATCTAAGATGGCTGCAGCACAGGAGGATGCTGAACTAGCCCTCTCTCATTAGCAAAATCAAATATACTTGTATATCTGTAGCAATTACTCCGGTGAGACAACTGAATGTTGGAAAGAACAGTTTCTGATAGCAAACATGAGAAAGAGACTGAATAGAGAAGGCTGGGAAGTTGAGGAGCCCTCTCGTGGTGAGAATTCCCCTCTCTGGAGGAGCCGGTGAGCTCCATTGCTTAGGTTCCTCTCCACTTTGGGCAGGTGCAAGTTCTATTTGGATGCTTTGGCCTACCTTCTGGATCACCACAGCCATAAGTTCACAGCTACCTTGCCTGGAGGCTTCCACCTTGGAACAAATGGAGTAAGAGGCAACAACGTGGTGTCACCTGGCCTCACTGAGATGCTCCTGGTAGCAGGCCTTAAGCATCTGCTCAGCTCCAAGCCACTTCCCCAAACTTCCCAGCACAGAACGCGGGCCCAGAGGTCTCTGCTATACAAGACCACTTTCAGTACAGCAAACAAGAGATTGCATAGAGAAGACTGGAGAGCTCTCTGGGCACTGCGGGAATGCTCTGAGGGTGGAGAGGACAGTGAACTCCATTGAGTTCCCCTCCATTGAGATCTATCCAGGTGCTCTATACTGTGTTCCTGAACACATCACTGAGCCTATTTTGGCCCAGATCAAAGGGAACAGGCAGGAAGGACATTGCTACATGCACTTGGCATCTCTACCCACAGCTGCTGTGCCTCAGGAGGCCAGTGCCCTGGACGCCTTAAGCACCTGCTGTGCTCCTACCAGCCTGCCCAAACCACCTTGCACACACAGTCTACAGAGAGTCTGCTACATACGGCTACTTTCCCAAGACTGGGAGATACAGCTATTTTGTCTAATTCATATTAATATTAAATAAGGGTTCCCTGCCTGATGCTTTTTTTTTAAGCAAACATATCCTCAAGATTTTATTGTCAAATCCTAAAACAAAACATGAAGCTTAAAACTGGATCACCTGGCCCTTCCTCTTATCAAAATGCTTGCATCTCTTAATAGCCAGCATTTTCTTAGATCTGCAGTTGGGCTCACAGCTTTCAAGCCTCAGCACAATCTTCTTTGTAATTTTAGGCTTTTTTTGCAGAAAATCGGCTTAGTCTGCTCACCAAAGCCAGTCTGCTCCCTGTCATAACGCTGCTTTCCCTGCGCATCCTTGCCCTTCTTGTACTGTATTACCTTGTGGGATTGATGCTTGCCACACTTCTTACAGAAAGTCCCTCAGATTTTAGGGTTGTTCACCATGCTTGCGAAAGTGCTATTGGAATATAAAGAGCATGGCACCAGCTTTTGAGAAAAAAAAATGAAGAGGAGCTTTATTTGCTCTTTTTTCTTACTGCCAGAATTGACTGGCAAGACAGGAGGCAAGGGTTAAACATGACTTCCAGATCCAGGATTTGGGGCAGGGTTTTTAGGGGTAGCAGTTAAGGGTTTACAAGTGTTACTTGTAAGTTGCATTTCACTATTGTTACTCATAACTGGTGTATCCAAGGTTTTAAACTTAGGTTTTGGGTCTTGTTAGAAACAAGATAGAATCAGGTTTTGAGGTTACATTATAAACAAACAGTCAAACAAAATGAAAAGGTAGAAGACTATCTGAAGAAAGAAGAAAAATCACCCCCCCCCCCCAAAAAAAAATACCCTAAAGAACTGGAAATAAGTAATTTGCCTGATAAAGAATTCAAAGAAATGGTCATAAGGATCCTGCCCACACTTGAGAGGGGAATAGGGGAATAGAGGTAATTTAGGGAGAAATTCAACAAAGGGAGGAAAAATAACAATTGAAAATATCTACACACCCAACATAGAAGCACCTAAAGAAAGTAATCATTACTAGATAAAGTGAGAAACCCACAGTAATAAAAATAATAGCAGGAGATTTTACATCCAACTTATTTCAATGGATAGACCATTTAGACAGAAAATAAGGAAATAATGGTCCTAAATGTCACATTAAATGTGATCAACTTAATAGACATTTATAGAACATTTCATCCACAAACTGCCGAATACACATTATTTTTAAAGTGCTCATGGAACATTCTCCAGGACAGATCACATATTAGGCCACAAAACAAGCCTCAATAAATTCAAGATAATTGAAATCATATCAAGCACCTTTTCTGCATATAATGGCATGCAACTAGAAATGAACTATAGGGAGAAAACTGTAAAACACACAAATACGTGGAGACTAAAAAACATGATACTAAGCAACCAATGGATCCAAGAAGACAAGAAATCAAAAACTATCTTGAAATAAATAAAAATAAAAACACAACTTTTCAAAATTTATGGCATGCAGCAAAAATAGGCCTATTTAGAGAAATAATAAAAATTCCAAATAAACAATCTAACTGTACACCCACAGGAACTAGAAAAAGGAAAAACAAAACCCAAGCATTCAAAGAATTAATACCTATCCTTCTTAAACTATTTCAAAAATTGAAGAGGGAGGAAAGCATCCAAACTTAGTTTATGAAGCCATAATTTCATTAACATCAAAACCAGATAAAGACATTACAAAACAGAAAATTACAGGCCAATATCCATGATGAACATAGATACAAAAATGTTCAACAAGATATTGTAAACTGGATTCAACATACATTAAAAGGATTATACAACATGACCAAGTAGGATTCATTCCAGGGCTGCAAGCATGGTTCAACATTCATAAATCCAATTTATATAATGAGCAACATAAACAGGATTAAAAAAAAGACACAGATCCAGAGACAGAGAAGCACCGATCACACTGTCCAACCTCAGAAGGAAGGTAGGGTAGGGTGGGGATAAAGGGAAGAGAGATCAACCGAAGGACTTATATGCAAGCATACAGGCCCAATCAATGGACACAGACAACAGGGGACTGAGGGCATGAGAGAGGGGGCAATGGGGGGGGGGGGAATGTGGGAATAAGGACACATATCTAATAACTTAATCAATAAAGAAATTTAAAAAATAAAGCTTCCCAATAAAAGAAATATCATGTAATAATAATAAAAAAATAATAAAAATAAATAAATAAATAAGTAATGGGCAAAAACCCTGAACAGACAATTCTCCCAAGATATCAATAGACATTTGAAAAGATGCTCAACATCACTAGTCATCAGAGAAATGCAAATTAAAACCAAAAGGAAATATCACCTCATATTTGTAAGAATGGCTATCATCAATAAATCAACAAATAGCAAGTGCTGGCAAGAATGTGGAATAAAGGGAACCCTTGTGCACTGTTGATGGGATTGCAAATTAGTGTACCCACTGTGGGAAATATTATGGAGATTCCTCAAAAAAGTTAAAAATAGAGGTACCACATGGTCAGGAATTCCACTTCTGGGTATTTATTCAAAGAAAATAAAAACACGAGTTCAAAAAGAAAAATGCACCCCTATGTTTATTATAGCACTATTAGTAATAGCCAAGATTTAGAAGCAAACTAGATGCCCATCAATAGATGAATGGATTAAATATATATATAGTGGGATATTATTCAGTAATAAAAACAAATGAAAACTTACCATTTGTGAAAACATGAATGCACTTGTAATGTATTATGCTAAGTGAAATATTTCAGACAAACAGAGAAATATTGATCTCACTTATATGTAGAATCTAAAAAGAAAGAAAGAAAGAAAGAAAGAAAGAAAGAAAGAAAGAAAGAAAGAAAGGGAGGGAGGGAGGAAGGAAGGAAACAGAAACAGATTCATAGGTATAGAGAACAAGCTGATGGTTGCCAAAAAATAGGAGAAATATGGGTTGGAATAAAAAAATGAATTAAAACAAATAATGGAGAAAATTAACAAAACTAAAGGATGATTTTTGAAAATTATAACATCAATAAAGTTCTATAAAGACTTTTCAAGAGAGAAAATATAAATTAGCAACATCAGGAATGAAAGCGGTATCATTACTTACCCAAGAGAAATTAAAGGGATAATAAATATTGAGAAAATATTTATATTAACACAATAACTTTTGTGAAATAGCCAAATTCCTAGAAGTAAAAAAACAAAAACAAAAAACAAAAAACACGACTTACCAAAACTGGTTCAAGGAGAGATAGAAAAAAAAATTGACTAGAACCATGTATCTAGAAACTATGTTGTAAACATGTTTTTAGGATAGAATGAGGCTAATTATAAGGAAGTAAACAGGTCACCAGTTCATACATTTGCTAACCATATTTTCCTATTAACATATTACTCCATCTTTGTTCTCTCCCTGTAGCAAATAAACTATATATATTTTCATATGCTTGTATATAGCAAATAAATTACTTTTGTAACTGATATCTGTTAAAGAAGAAAATAAATAAAAATGATCTTTTGCCTTTGTAAAAAAAAAAGAAGAAGGAATGAAATAACTGAATTCATGATTAAAACATTTCCCTCAAAGTAACTATCAGGTCCAGATGGTTTCATTAGAGACTTTTCTTTAGCATTTGGTAGAGTTAATACCAAACTGATAGGAGGTAAATTTTTCCCCACCAAAAGAGTGTTTTTTCTCTTTCTGCTTTGGCATAGTTTAAAATTATTACTTAAAAACAGTTCTATGTATTGAAAAAAAATTAATTTCTAATAATCAAGTTACTACTTAATGTGGTGTTTTTTTAATACGTTGCCTGTAACTATTTAGCCTTTCCCAAATTCAGAACAATAAAACTGCTGAGGTATCTTTAATAACTAATCTAACTTGGATGATTAACTAATCTAACTAATCTAACTAAAGATTCTTGGATGGCAATGGGTAACAAAATGTATCCTTTCACTTTAAAAAAAAATACCAGCTATATTAAAATTCATATACCATTCTCTAGATTTTAATTAACTCAAGACTTATTCTAAAAAGAAATACATTCATTTTCTTTATCAACCCTACAATAAAGAAAATAAAAAACTGACAAATGAGAAATTGAAAAAATCCTTTAATTATCAACTACATCAACAAAAATATTTTGTCTCTAGATTTAAATAATCTTGTTGATTGATAGCATCCATAGTTCACTACATAGGATAAGTTAAATTATGTTCATAATATATCTTCCCCCCCCCCCAGGTTACTCACAAATGAAATGTTTATAAATTATTTTGTATTATACCTCAATAGAGAATTCAACTCTCCTCCATTCTAATAATGGATATTTAATATAAAAAAATCATTGAGAGCCACTCAATCTTATCATTAACAGGTACTAACTACCTTTCTTCAGCAGTATATACTTAGCTTTTACCTTATCTTAGGCCAAGAGAATATATATATATATATATATATATATATATATATATATATATATATATATACCAAAATTTGCAGCACAAAGTATTTAAGCTCAAGTCACTTTAAAACCAGTTTTCACATCCATTATAAAGGGTGTTCCAAAATTCATGCAAGAATTAATTTTGATATAAAATACAGGGTTATTTTAAAAATTGTAAATTTTTTATTGATTCATAAAGTATACAGTATAGGGTTATGTATGAAATAGCATATCGGGTAAATGGCCTCCACGGCTTCTCAAAATGTCCAATCCTTGACCACGGTGCCGAATTGGTGTCCCTGGACTCTCAGCAACACTCTCACGAACTGCTTCGATGTTTTGTGTTGAACGACTTGTTGAAGGATGGCCAGAGTGTTTAAGATCACTAATTGATCCAGTCTTCCTAAATTTTTTTAATTAATCTCTTCACAGTTGATGAAGTTAAATCACTATTCCGACCATATTTTGCACGAAAATTGCGAACTGTAGCTGCCAAACCTTCATTACTTTTAAAATATTGCTCAACAATGAAAACACGTTGTTCTTTCATGTAGTGCTCCATTTTTAATAACCCTGAACTGTCAGCTGTCACGCTATCTTTTTTTTCATTGGCAACACTTTATGGAACAAATGGCATAAAATTAAAATCTTGCGTGGATTTTGGGACACCCTTTATTACAGAAAAAAAAGCATTCCATGTTAGTGTTTCATGTTTCAAAATTTACAAGTTTTAAAGAAAAGATGTAATGTTTTGGAAACTTGCAAATCTTGATCAATCCCTACCCAACATTCCATTTACTAATTTCTCCTAAAATCAGCCTTGACTAAGTCTAGACTAACCTTGACTAAGCTCCACGGTGTAAGTACCATTAACACCTCATCTCTTTGGTCACCCCACTCAGACCCTATAAAGATAGTGTTATCCCTTGCTCAGCAAAGTTACTGACCATCACATTTCCATGGTGGTCTTTGTATGGGGATTCTAACTTTAAATAAATTCAGAATGTATGTGATAATAAATATAATAGTGAGAATGAAGGATTTTTCTTGCATTAAAGATTAATTAAATTCATAACCTCATTACACCTTGATTGGTACTCTGGTCCTCATGTTTAATTGAAGAGATGGGGATGAGGGGCATATATATCAAAGTAGAGTTTAACTGTCACTTTTACTGTCTCACAAAAGAGTGGTTAATATGTTTGAAAAATTCTCAGTCCCTCAAAGTCCATGGAAATATTTCAGTGTAAACATTCACTGAAATTTTCCAAAAATGTTTAACAATAGTTAAGATGGCCCCAACTATACTTATGGGATATCTTAACTGGGACTGTAAATGGATTTGTGTTCATGAGACTTTAAAGTGGACGAGCCCTGTGCTGGCTCCAGAGCTGTGTTCCTAAGAAACCCACAGAGAGCTCTTTGCATTTCCACAGCATGTTGTGGTCATTATCAAGCTAATTTGTGTGATATGCAGTGAAAGAAGTAAATATTGCTACCCTTCTTTAACAAATGAGGGAATTCAGACATAATGGAGGTCAAGTTCCATTTCTAATCCACTGTACAAATTAAAAGCTTTTTTTTTCTATTTCTCATCCCCAAGCCATCTTAAGGGTAAGCATAATCTTGCTCTTGTAATATTATTTGTTCCAAGTCACTAGAGTCTAAACACAGGGGAGAAGTTCATAATGTTTAGAACATCAGTTCATCAGCGAGAATAATCCCATTAATGGTATTTTAATAGGTTTTATCTATAGAGATCAATATAAGCCCTAGTTTGCTAGTTCAGCATAAAATATAAACAAACTGCTTAATACACAGAATGGCTCCAGCAGTGCTAAAATGGTTCATCATCTGAGAAAATAAAACTAACCCCAACAACTGCCAGTTAGGCATTATAAAATAACAGCGTCTAATTATAACTTTATGTAATAAAAAACCTCACCCTCATTTCCTTTTTTGCCATTTCTGCAACAAAACAGCAGAGAGGTAGGTCGGCATGGAGTATATCCAGACCAAAACTTGATTTTGCTCTGATAAGCTGTATTTACCAACATTAAAGTAAAATAGTTCATGGATTTTATTTTTTTAATATATTTTTATTTATTCAGAGAGAAAGAGAGAAGGAGAAAGAACCATCAATGATGAAAGAGAATCATTGATCAGCTGCCCCTGCATGCCCCACACTGGGGATCGAGCCTACAACCTGGGCATATGTCCTTACCTGGAATCAAACCACGACTTTCTGGTTCATAGGTCAACACTCAACCACTGAGCCATGCCAGCTGGGGGTATTTCATGCATTTTATACACATCATGTCATATGTCACTTACAGCAATTCTGATATGAGAAAGGCAGATATTACTCTCCTTACAGATATACAGGGAAACTGAGACGCAACGTCCTTATGATACTCTTCTAAAATAAGCAAGTGATGGTGGATGTAAGCACCCAAACCTCTGATTCAATCAAGGGTGCCTCTACCACATTTCTGCATCTCATGTCTTGGGCAATCTTCCCAAAGTCCAATGGACACAATTCTAAGTAAAAATTGTCTTGGTAAAAACAAGCTTATAATCATTGTTGATATGAATAGAATACATTAGCTTAAAAGTAAATTTTCTAAAAACTATTGCCACACTAAAGAAACTCCTTAATATAATAATAATAACTACCATAATATAAATAAATGTCATATTGAAAGTTCGTGATCACTACAATACTCTTTAGTTGTACATAATGCCACCCTGATGGTCTGTTTCTAAAGGTAGATTTTCTTCTTTTGGATTCTAAATTTCCATAAAGTTGATGTAATTCTCATTAAAGCATTCACATGATTTTCTATTCAAAGATACACTTCTGTATTTTAATTTAAGCAAAACAGGTATTCTTTATTAATACCTAAAGCAAAATATTACTAGTTTCTATACTACACTCCTTAAACTACATTTTAGTTTTCTTCTATTATTATAAACTCTTAGTACTATGATGAATTCATGATATCACATCTCTAATGTACATGTAAACCACTCTTCTTCATCAGATATATGATTTTTGAGTAATGAATGGGGTCCATGCTTGAAAGGTACTCATTTTAAGAGATTTTCCATAATTAAGTTACGTATAAAGCTATTAAGAGCATATCTTTTAGTAACTGATAGTTTTGAATTACTAAGCATGTCCCTTACCTGAAGACTCCTACACATAAATAGGGCTATGTGGTTCAGTGTGGTTCAGTGGTTGAGCATCAACATACAAACCAGGAGGTCACATTTCAATTCCTAGTCAGGGCACATCCCCAGGTTTCAGGCTCCATCCCAATGTGGGACGTGCATATGTACAAAAAGAGAATAAAGGGAAAGGTCATAAACAGTGGGTGGGTTCATAAAAGAACATAAATTAGAATTTTAGCTATAAATGAAGATAAGGATTTTCTAGAGAGAGGAAATAATATATGGACTAATATGGAGACAAAAAACATTACAATGAGTTGTAAGATTCTGTTTTATGTAATAATTATAATTTAAGTACCTATCATGAGAAAGAATGGATAAAAGAGCTATGAAATAGTAAAATATATCTCAGTTAATAATATAGGACTGGTGCTTACATTCTATTGTAGGAAGATGGATAATTTTAGAAAAATGGTTCATCCTTATTAATATCTGAAGGAAGATATTATTTCCTTTATTGCTATATTTTAAAATGTACTACAATCATCTCCCATTATCATAAATGGTTAGTGATATTAGAAGAATGCATAATACAAGTTTAAAGCAGCTCTCTTCATCAGACAAAGTGATTTTCAATAAAATTAAGTGATTATATAATTCCAGGTACATGTGTATGATATCTAGAAAATAAAGGAAAGTGCATATACATAAAATGTGAGCAGATAGGTCTGGTGTTTTCAATGGGGTAGTCAGTGTATTTGCCTAACTTTAGATTGCACCCCCTCTCTCTACTATAACACTCTTTTCATTACAAAGATATGAAAATTATATGATATCATGAGATTGGAAGAAATTAAATGATTTCAAGTGCCACATTTTCTACACAAAGTGCAAAATGAGACAGTGTTTATATATTCCTAGTCTGCTTTATGTGTTCTGCCTAGAAGGTGGGTTATTTAAATTGTCCACGCAGTCCTATCAGCAGAACTGGTATTCCTCACTCATATTTGGTGGCAGATAGTAGATAGATAACTTTTTTTGTAAGAGTAAACATTATTTTTCTATAGGACAATCCCTACGTGACTTTTCTGAAAAATGAAAGGCATGCTCTGTCTCTTGATTTAAAAAATGTTGGGGCTTAACTAACACACTGACAAGGAATCAGAACCAAGCCAATAACCTAATCCCATAGCTAAAAACCTATTAGATTAGTTTATCTAAAGTCATTACTGTCTCCTGTCCTTCCTCCCTCTCTCTCCCCCTTTATTTTTCCTTTCTTTCCTCTTAAACATATTTTCTTCCTCACTGTCTCTTTTTAAAGGTCAGCAAATATATTGCCTGTCTGGCACGGCTCAGTGGTTGAGCGCTGACCTATGAACCAGGAGGTCATGGTTTGATTCCCCCATCAGGGCACATGCCTGGGTTGCAGCTTAATCTTCAGTGTGGGGCATGCGGGAGGAAGCCAATCAATGATTCTCTCTCATCATTGATGTCTCTATCTCTCTCTCCCTCTTTGAAATTAATAAAAATATATTAAAATATGTTTTATAAAATATAAAAAATATATTAAAAACTAAAATAAAGGTCAGTAAATATATTGAGGAGATCCTCATATGACAATAGATCTAAGGAGGGGATTTACTCAAAGTATTCATTCTACCTTGAGACAAATAAAGTGATTTTTGACAAAAATGAAAAAAGGAACCCCTCCCCCCCAAAAAAAAAAGAAGGCTCAGTTATGTTCAGTGGAAGAAGAGCCATAATTAATAACACCTTTCTGTTCCTTTCAGAAGGAAAAGTGGTCATGTGGAAGGCTTCATGTGGGAATTGCCTACATGATTCCCATAAGAATAGTTTCTGGGATTACAAACCATTGTTGCTGCTAATTTAACTGAAGTAGAGCCTGACAGGGGCTGGGGCTGAAGAGACTGTCAAGACTCAGTCATGAGGGTCATGAATGTCAAGTGGAAGAGGTTGAACTCTATAAAAGATGGGAAAGCAAGGGAAAGCTTAAAACTGGGAAGAAATAATATATGATTTTTATTTTAGGAAAGTTCCTTTTGGTAAGAGTACAAAGAATTCATTAGAAGGATAGTATTTATTTAAGAAAAAACTACCCTAGGCTGGGTAATCCTATATAATAAAAGCCTAATATGCTAAGTGTCTGTCTGGTTATCTGGTTGGCTACTCAACCAATCAAAGCATAATATGCTAATGATATGCTAAGGCCGCTCAACTGCTCACTATGACGTGCACTGACCACCAAGGGGCAGATGCTCTGACTGGTAAGTTAGCTTGCTGTTGGGGTCTGGCAAATCAGGACTGAGTGAGACGGACACGCCCTCGAGCCCTCCTGCAGTCCCTCTCCAGCTGGCCAACCTCCTGCATCCCTCTCCGGCCCCAGTTGTGTACCAGTGGGGTCCCTTGGCCTGACCTGTGCCCTCTTGCAATCCGGGACCCTTCAGGGGATGTTGGAGAGCCAGTTTTGGCCCAATCCTAGGCCAGGCCTGGGGACCCCGCTGGTGCACGAATTTGTGCACTGGGCCTCTAGTATAAAAAAAAAATGACCTAAACTAAGACAATAGTGGTGGGAAGAAAGAGAAAATGTAGAGTGGGGAATTATGACGTCTTCCTGCTTTCTGCAGCACCTTACATAATATCTGGCAAAACATGTCTTCCAATAAATGCAATAGAATTTTAGGATTTGGATAATGATTCAGGGGAGAAAAAATGTAGTAAAGGGTTTTAAATGTGGCTGTCTTTAATCCAAGCTCTTTTTTCTGAACAAGATTTAGGTTTTAATATCTTGTTGATGAAGTTATATGGGCATTTACTGCTAAACCATTCGCTTAAGTGCAAATAAGCAATGTCTTTTTTGCTCTTGCTTTAACCCAGGCATATAAATAATTCCTCCAGCAGGAATTACTAAGAACAAAAGCCTAGCATAAGACTACACAGTCTGTCTCTTTTTGCTCATCCCAACTCGTAGAGGTGACCTGGTAAAATTAAACCCCCTAGGTCTGATCTGAATCAGGTGCTCTGACAGAAAGTGTCTTCCAACTCTGCCAACTAGATCATAAATTTCAGTTTCCTCTGGAACCAGGCAAATAGACTGTGCCTCTGTCCTGAGCAGTGTGCTTCTTTACTTTTTCCTTTCCTCTTCTTTATTTTAAAATCCTATATTGATTGACTAGGAGGAAGTACAGCTTTAATTTTGTTATTGACTAAATAGACCTTCCTGCCTGTTTAGTTCCTGTTTAACTGCAAAGAAAAGATTCATTCAATACTATCTCTGCAATCACAGTAATGATTGCACACTGCTTTATGTTTTCATTATTTTTCTCTGCACATAAATAAGGTGTCAAGAGTTTGAATACTTCATGAGCAGCATTCTGTAAATTATAATAATATACTGTACTTCTTTGACCTTTTTAATATTGTGTGATTTGGTTGGCTGGCCTCTCTATTTATAGCCGTGCTGAGTAGAGGGGAAGGAATGAATATCCTGCTGTTAATGACAATATATATTGAAAGAGTCAAATGATGATACTGTCTTGGTTCAGATGATTATATTTCATAAGATATACAGCATTAGGCATTATAATTCTGATAAATCATTCTGCTGACAAAAGGTATAATGAGATTAGAAAATTGCCAAAAATTAATTCATTTACTGACAGAATTTGTACCTAGGCTAAGAAGAGTGTGGATTTTTAACAAAATCTCATCAGAATCCCAAGTTTAAAGTCACATTTATTTTAATTCTCTAGCCATACTTAAGATAGTATGTTTGGTACTTTAGTAAGTATGATTAAAAATAATGATGGAGAATTTCCTTTATACCTTGCAAAATAATGATCAAATTATCTTTTATTTTAGTTGCCTGGGAAGTTCTTACTTAGTTTTGCCTTTTGAAAGTAAGGAATGCATTTTTTTTTTTTTTTAGGTTTTATACTAAATGGTTTCAATGACAGAGATAACGGAATAGAAAACATTTTGAGGGAATTATTCATACCATTGTCTTTTTGGCTCCATGCATATGCCAACTCATGCTATATTACCTGCCTAAAGTATATTTAATGGCATTCTTAACTCTCATAAACTATTCATTAAACAAGTCAGCATTGTTGCTATTTTTTTTATGCCTTTACCTTACAGGAAAGGAAAGAAATACATAAGCCAACTTTATCCCAAGGGAGAGAACCTCTTCTACATCAAATCGTGTAACTACTTTGCCCAAAGTAACTTCTGCCCTGAGAACACTGGAAGAGAAGATGAGCTCTCTTACAGTTCTTGTTAATTTGTCATAATATATTAGTGTACACATGAACAATTTAATTAATATAATGACCTAGTTCATTTTGCAGGCAGTTGAACTCTGCTCTAAGAACCAGTGCATCATCTATAACCCATGCTTTGAGAAACATGGCTTTGCACACCTCACTCTGTTCTCATTCGTTTTTTTTCTTTTTTATGCATTGTAAACAAAGGACTTTCACTTCAAGGAGACCAACACCTCTTCTGAGAAGCAGCAGCGATCTGCTGTGCTGTACCAGTTCATTTTCAATTAGTGTCTTGGATCTATTCATTTGAAAAGCTTATGGGAAGCCATTATTATGTGGTAAAGGATTTTAGACAGGTTGGATGTGATTTATCACATAAAGTGGAATTAGACAGGTTTAGTTTGATTACATAGCGCATCTGTTGAGGAGGTGGTGGAAAGATTGATGAAGTAAAATCAAGTCAAATAGAGAAAAATGAAGTAGATATGTGTAGCATGTAAAAGGATAAATAGAACCTATGTGATTGGAGATACTTTTTTCCCTTTATTTTATTACTAGTTTTTTCCATTACCATGTATCCCCCATATACTCTCTTTCACCTCCACCCCCACCCCAGTTACTTAATCATATCTGTCAATGATATCTATATGAATTCCTTATATATACTCAGGAATTTTCTGAACCTGTCTCATTTTATCCTCACAATGGTTCTCCAAGATAATCCTGCTCTCCCCATTTACAGAAAAGGAAACTGAGGTTCTAAAAAGTTAAATGACTTCCTCAAGGATAAACAAACAGCCAGGCTGAGACAGAGCCAAAGACAGATTATTGTTGTTTTCCCCCCTTTTGTCTTTAAAGTACATGCTATGTCTATGTCTCCATAAACTTTTAAAAAAATGTGTATTTAGTGATTGATGAGAGAGAGAGAGAGAGAGAGAGAGAGAGAGAGAGAGAGAGAGAGAGAGAGAGGAAGGGAGAGAAAAGGAAAGAGATAGAGATAGAGATAGAGATAGAGATAGAGATAGAGATAGAGATAGAGATAAAGTAGAGATAAACATTGATTTGTTGTTTCACTTATTTATGCATTCACAACCTTGGCATGTCAGAATGATGCTCTAACCAACTGAGCAACCTGGCCAGGGCTAATTTCTCCATAATATTCTGCAATTTGCTAGTCCTCTTCTCTCAGACTGCTCACACATGGCAGTGTCTTGGGTCTCACCTAAGTGTTGAAGACATTTCAATCTGCCCAGGTACAGAGAAACCAGTTGGAATTCCTTCTTAAATCATAGGTTGTCCACAACCTAGTAAGGGACTCATAAGATAACAAATCATTCACAATATCTCTTTTCCCTCTATCTAGGTGCCTCTCCCATCAACCAGTCATCACAGGTAGACACACACCTGACAAATAAAACCCTACTAATGTTTATATGTATTATTTATCCCTTGCCTTGAACCAGAAAGGAATTCAGTTGGCCTCTCCATTGAAATGTTATCAGATAAAGATTTATTTAATTATCTCTCTTAAGAATTCTAAAAGTTTCATTTGAATACAGGAAAATTTTGATCTTTACAAGTTACCTCATTAAAAAAGTATAACATCACAGACTTGAAAAAAACCTGTGATAAAGAAGAGATTGATAATTTTAGTCAGCAAAGTATTTCTGACAATACATAGGAAGCCAATCACCGTGACTATGACTGGTCTTGCACAATTAACAATTACAGTGAATTTTCATTTATTATAAAGTGCAGGTCCCAGATCAGAAGGTCACTGGACTAATTCATGTTGCCTGATTCTTTTTTCTCTACTGCCAACATGGTACTCTACTATTGGATATAAAAGGAATGCCACAGTCACTCTAAGAACTTACTGAATATCCAAATGATATCCAAGAAACATGTCAAACCAACTTTGGATGTCCAACTTAAAAGCCCATTAAGGAAAACAAATATTGTAATTACCATATTTGCTTCAAGTACACAGTTTCTTAATTAAAAGAGAAATTGAATATGATTATGCTTTGTTTATTATATTTCACTAATGTCATTTATTCCTGCACACACCTAAGAGGTTATTCAGCTTTTTTAGTTGTTATGGAATTTCACAAAATTAAATATTGTTTAAGGCAAATAGGCTATTAACTAAAGATTATAAAGTTGATTTAGTGTTATATGAAGTAATTTCACTTCACTGAAACAATATTTGAGCTGTGTATTAAGTTGAATCAAGCTACAGTAATTAACAGCCTAACATAGCATAGAAAATAATTTTTTTATTATCTTTGCATTAGTACATGGGTAAATTATTTTTCAAATTATGATTTGGAAAATTTTAGCATCACGTGCTGCCACTATTTTAACTCTGCATGGGGCAAAGTTACTGGAAAGGATGCACATTTTGTATCCTTAATTGTAAATTTGTTTGAAGAGAAAAAAGTAACAAGACTGAGAAAATATTGGTTTCCTAACTGCCTAGGCCCAGGAGGCTGAGCAGACTGTTTGAACACTGTTATGTCCACTGTGTCATACTTGACGAAAGCATTCAAGAAAATCTAATGGATATGAATTCCAAGTACTTTCTGCTGGGTGTTTCTATTGGAAGATATTCATCAACTAGGACTCCAAAATATTGAATTATTCAGTAGAATCTCAGGCAGCTCTTGCTTCAATGGTGAACACAGAGAACATTATATCTCCCTTTACCTACTTATGGGCTTCCTTGATGTGAATTCTGTTTAGTTAAGAGCCCTACAAATTTGACTTCTGCTAGAGCTTGGTGAAGAGATTATACATAGTAAGGGATTTTTGTTCTGTTTTGTTTTAACTTTGTTGGCACCCTTAATGGTGCCACTAGCAGTGTTAGTGATAAGTATCTGCCTGTAGAGTTTTAGTAACCGACTCCTGTCAGGATCTATAAATTCACTACAGAAAAAAAGACTCCTTGGGCTAAAATTTGACATACAAAATCTCAGTCTGAAGGAAGAGAGGAAGAATAGAAGGGGGGGAAATGCATGCAGGAACTTACATGGAACTCTCTATATGCTGGGTGATTTCCCACCACACACTTCACCAAAACCATCCACAATAGCTAAATGGTCCTAACCTTTCATTGCAAATTAGGACACCCATAGAGAGGAACTCAATTTTCTGGCGGATATATTTGATATGTGGAAATAATTATTATGAATAAGTAGAGTTTGAAAAGTGGAATTTGAACTCTTTTATCAATTTTTTCATTTTATTGCAGATTCTCCCACACCCTGGTCAATAGTTGACAAGTTTATAGATCAATCGCCAATATTTTTGTGTTAGTTTAATGCATGCTTAAGTATCTAGGTTTTACTCTTTTCTTTAAGAAATTTAAATTCTATCTAGAGTAATAAACTACAAAATATAGAGAAAATGCCCCCAAATTGATAATATGCTATAAATCTTTCCTCTCCTCCCAGTTATGACTACTATTTCCTCTTGAGAACTCAAAATTCTACTCTATTTCTTCCTCCAATTTCTTCTCAAACTACTCTGTTCATCACCATATTCACCTTCCAGGGATTCAAATGTTGAGAAGTTTTAGAAAAATAATCATGGTCATTTTAAGTAAGAAAGGTTATTAATAACAAGCCCTCAAAAGAGCGCCTAGCCTCTACCACATTCTCCATAAATGGTACATACATTTGTATGTTTGTATTATTAATCTCACTATTATTTTTATTATTATACACAAAACAAAACAA
This sequence comes from Myotis daubentonii, assembly GCF_963259705.1. Classification (NCBI taxonomy): domain Eukaryota; kingdom Metazoa; phylum Chordata; class Mammalia; order Chiroptera; family Vespertilionidae; genus Myotis; species Myotis daubentonii. The sequence goes on from NC_081851.1 coordinate 53,261,138, forward strand.
AATTCTTGAATTAGCCATGTCCACACCTAAAGTGAGTGAGTGTGTTATTAATCAATAATGAAAGCAAAAGAACTGAGCATGTGCCCTGGGCAGAAGTGACCCAATCATTGAGGGTTTATATAGTCTTAATGATGGAGTGTCTTCCTGAAGCCTCACTCTCATACTTCCTATGCCTGTGCTGGCGAGGACGAGAAGAACATTAGGGGCTCCATTCTCAGAGGGTAGTCTAGAATTTGCTCCACTACTCAAATTTCCATTCTGAACCCTTACGAAGTTATGCACCACTCGCACAATCACTAAAACACAACTTTCCTGTCTCTTACACTGGTATGACCCTTCTCCTTATTCCTTATCAGTTGGTATCCTCATTAGAACGAGACCTCTGCCATTGACCTGTAATTGGAATTTTTCCTAGCTCTTGCTAACACCATTTCTCTCCCCCATTTTCCTTCTCTGATTGGAGTTTTTCCTGAAAATGCTAGAGAAATATCCAAACATATTGCTACCCGTCTGACTTTCAGTATTATCATTAAGCTGGTAATTGCCATGATTCCTCTGTGAAATGGGACCTGCTGAACATCAGCTCCAGTTGAGTCAATCATAGTTTGCCATGCCTATTTAGACACTGAATATGGAACAGTTTTCCACTTCATATGACACTCATTCCTGTAACTGAGTGGGTTATTTTAGCCCAGGTTCCAGCTTCCTTCCCTTCCTTAACAGCCTAGAAACAGTCTCCTGGTGTCCCTTACTGATGGGCAAAGACAGGTCCCTGTTTTGTGGAATTGGGAGCTTATAAAATATATGTAGGGCCTTCTTTTAGAAAAAGGAATATACAATTATGAATATAAAATTTAGTAGTTTAGGGTCTTAGGAGAGCCCCAAGCAAGTGAGGGAATCAACCTAAAGCTTAAGCTTCAATAGTCTCATGGTAAATATGCCTGCACCTCTGAAAATAAAGGAGCAATTAATGACACCTACATGCATCTATCCTGGAATAGTATGGTGAACAAAAATATAGTTTATTCAGCCAAAATAATATTTAAAGGTTATACTTTGAAATACTTGTAGGCTTACAAAAAAGTTGCAAAAGTAATATAGAAGTTCCTATATATCTTCACCCAGTTTCCTCTAATGTTAATATTTTACATAAAATGCTATAATTATCAAAACAAACATTAATACAATAATATTAATGGAACTATCAGTGTTATTATTTATTTACACCAATTTTTCCATGAATGCCCCTCTTCTGTTTCAAGAGCCCATCCAGAATGACACATTTTATTGTGATTCCATCTTAGACTTTCTAACCTCCTCGAGGCCCGGTGCATGGATCTGTGCAGCTTTGGGGTCCCTCAGCCTGGCCTGCGCCCTCTCACAATCTTGGACCCCTCAGGTGATGTCAGATAGCTGGTTTGGGCCCAATCCCCACAGACCCAATCCAGACAGGAGGGAGCCCGATCCTGTGCATTGAGCATATGTCCCCAGAAGGTCAGTGCACATCATGCAACTGGTCCACCAGTTGTTCGGTCATTTGTTGTTTGTTCACATAGGTTTCATATATATATATATATATGATATTTCCAGTCTTCTCTTGTCTTTCATGACCTTGGCACTTTTGAGGAGTACTAGGCAATTATGTTGAAGAATGCCTCTCAATTTGAGGGTTTTTTTGGTAATATTTGCTAATGAATGGATTACAGATTTGCATTTTTAGCAAGAATAGCACATAAATATTATACCTTTCTCAGTGCATTAATGCCAATTTGTCTTATTACTGGTGGTGTTGACCTTTTGATTAAGATAGTTTCTGCTGAGTTTCTCCATGGTAAAGTTTTTTTCCCCCTTAGAAATGAATAAATATCTGCAATTATTCTATTTCTCTTCAAACTTTGCGGACTAATTTTAGCATCCGTCCACAGATTATTTTTTTAGAACTACTCTGTAGTTCTCATGGTGATTTGCTGTTTTCCTCATTCTGTCTTTATTTAATTGGAATACTTCTGTAAGAGAGCAATAATCACCAAAGACAAGATCTACCATTTCTTTATTTGTTCAATGTCTTATTTAATAAGCTAAGAATATATGTTTTATTCTTAAGGTTACAATCTAGTATTATCATTAGTATTTTGTTGTTGTTGTTGCTCAAATTATTCTAGTTTTGGCGATTGAAGACTCTTTTAGTTTGGTTCCTCTGTCTAAAGCAATTTTGAAATAATTTATCTCTTGCTTTGTTTTCAAGCACCTTGAAGAAGACCTTTCACAAATCTTAGCCACTATACAAGTATGCTTCCTAGAGTTCTCCTTTGTACTTGACTCTTTATTACAAATGTTATAGGATGGTCTCTCTTATGAGACTTGGAAAATGTGAATAATGAAGGATATCAGGCTGGCCAAGCATTCTCTTTAGCTTCCAGACAAAAGAGAAAGAATGATTAACATTTACCCAGCCTGTGGACACATACCAGATCTACAAATATGGCCATAACCAATTTTATCTCTCACAACTTGGCTTATTGACTATTTTAGAAATGAAGAAACAATTTAAGTGACTTATTCAACGTAGCACTACTAGTAAGTGCTTTATAGGATGGTACGTCTCATAGAGTTCTACCAAGACTACTATAGCTACATGGATTATAAAGAATGATTATGCCTGAAACATACATAAATGGAGGAAGGGGAGTTATTTAGATGGGCTACAGGATGAGGAATTTCATGGAAATACATTGGGTATAGTTATAAAGAGATTGCCCCAATGTTCCAAATTTCAATATAACAAAACTTATCATTTTAGTAAGAGGTTTCGTGAGGATATTTTGGGCATAAGAGCACAAAATACAAAGATTTTAAAAATTAAGAAAACTAATTTTTAAAACTATCTTTAGAGTAGAAATTCCATGTACATTAAATTCTAAGCAGAACTAAAAATATGGCACATTTTGATTAAAATCAGTTTTTAATGTTTTTTTCAGGGAAGGAGAGAGTTCCATTTCCTTAGGTTGAGAATACCTAATGCTTTTTTTTTTTTTTTTTGCAAAAATGATGAAAATTAAGCTCTTGATTTTTGAGATCCCTCACTCCAAATTTTACAAAATGATGGATCACCCAGCAATCTATTTCTCTCAAAAGATATAATTAAAATTGTCCTATCCTTCATTACTTTAGATAATCATGATTTATTTGAATATGTTGTGAACATACAGTGATTTACTCTTATTCATCATAATGGTTTGTAAGGCTTGCCTAAAAATATTTATATATATGTTTACATTTTCTAGTGTAACATATTCAAATGTTGCTGTCAATGTTAATTCTATGCATATTGTTTATAAAAAGTGAATAGTATTGGCAATTATTTCTATAGGCTACCAACTTGGGAAGGTTGCACACTTTTTCATGAGGGGAGTATCAAAGTTCAGATAACGTTATTACTGAAACGAAGAAGAAAATGATATGTTATGTTATGTAAAATTCACAGGAGAAATGTTTGAGGCACACCATACCCCACAATAAGGTATGCATAAATGATGTCCATCTGTGTGGGAACTCTGTCAGAAATTCTAAAATGAAGGGATATATCCTGTCTTCTTCGGCTCCCTAGAATTGCTGCTTCTCCAGAGAAATATATCACTTCCCAAAGTCTAGAGCCAGATTTCAGGAGAGTGTGATTTAAGCTGGAATAAGTCCATGATGAATTTATGTAAGAAAAGCATTTTAAATGCATCTTAAGGAATATGATAAAGACTGGGGCATTTTGCATTGATTGTAGGGAAGCGTAGAGCAGGTAAACAACTTTCAGGCAGGAGAACAACTTAAACAAAAATTGGGAAAACATGGGACATATACAAGGAATAGAGGGTAGTATAATGACAAGTAAGTTTAAGAAAGTAGGCTCTAATTATATTGCCCAACTAGGCATTTGCATTTCATTCATAAGCAGAGAAAAGTCATTGAGATTTTTTTTGACATGGTCAGAAGTATACCATAAAATTTTCAATTTGACACTGAGGTAGATTGGAGAGGGACAATATTATAAGCAGTAAGGACAGTTAGAAAGTTACTCTAGGTAAGAGGTAATAAATATTTTATGTTTTAGGTTTTTTTAGTTAAAAAGTGAAATGGGCAAAAAAATGAGAAAAGTATTACAAGTTAAAATTTGCAAGAATGATTTGTGAATTAGAAAGTTCTTTTCCTATAAAAAGCTGGAAAAGTTATTTTTTACAAGGATAACAATCTATCAAAGGACCTAAAAGTTTTTCATGTACTTTTCAGATATCAATTAAAATATATATTTGATAATCATCTCTATATATAAAAGCCTAAGCAACGGTTATGACCGAACGACCAGCCAGTAGGTATGACTCACACTGATCACTAGGGGGCAGATGATCAATGCAGGAGCTGCCCCCCTGTGGTAAGTGCCCTCCCTCAGCCAATCTCCCATGGCTGGCCAACCTCCCACGGTCTGTCCTCTGGGCTGGCTGGCCCTGATCGGGACTGGGCGAGACAGTCCTGATCAGCACAAATTGCTGGCCAGGCCTAGGGACCCCACCAGTGCATGAATTCATGCACAGAGCCTCTAGTCTTTTAGAAGTAGATAAAAATCAATTGTTCATTAAGAAGGTGGGCCAGTCAATTAGCATATTCCCTCCTTATTGGCTGTGGGTGCTGCCATCTTTGTGACAGTGTGAGGGTCAATTGGCATATTCCCTCTTTATTAGATAAGATGAGAAACTATTAAACTTTTAGCCAAAAAAAATTTTAGCAGGATTAACCTTAAGATATACAGGATGATTTGAGGTAGGAATACAAAAAATTAGGGTACATATATGAGCTACAAAATACCTATTTTAGAGTCTTCACTGAAAGAATAAAAAGAAGGAAATAATGCAAGACATGTGATAGGAAGTCAATAGGTCTTACTGATAATTAGAAGTCCTTGGCAAGTTTAAAGGTTTAAAACGATGCCAAACTTTGAGATTTGGTGCCTGGAGAAATGATGATATAATAATAAAAATAGGCTCGTCGGGAGGAAGCACTGGTTTGTAAGAAAAGATGATTAGTTTAGTTTTGGAGTTATTAAACCTAGGGATGGTAGAAAGGATATTGAAAGTCAAGGACTAGAGTTCCTGACTGATGTTGGCCTAAAGATGATGGTTGTTACCATGGGAATAGCTGAGGCTCTAAAAGAAAATATGCAGAAAGAAAATAGCAGACTATTGAAGAAGAAGCCTTGAAGGGTTGTCTATATTTATTGGGTGGAAGAAAAACTAGAAGTAGCAATGGCCACAGAGAAGCAATGATCAGTCATGTAAAGAAAGAATCAATCTGCACACTGAAGAAGAATGTCATCTAAAAATGTAATAGTGGCTAAAAATAAAATACCTTATATTTTGTGAGGATTTGACAGTGTTCAGAATACTTTTCAACAAATTGTGCATTAGGATGGGAAGGGAAGAGATCTGATCAGAATGTAAAGACTGGATGTAAACAGAATCTAGAAAAGTTGGTAACAGACAGTTGATGATAAAAATATCTGGGAACAAGAAAGAACTTGGCTTCAGTTGGAGAGGACATAAGGGAATGGAAATATAATCAGGGTAGGACACTGTATTCAGTGACTGTTCTTAGTGTACGAGATTGAGGCTGGTCAAGGAAACAAGGCTGAATTCCATTTCTTAAAACTGAGAAATAAGGCCGACTAACAGCAAGTTTGAATTCATACTGATGCATGTGGGATGCTGAACTAGTGTCGCTCCCACCCTGACATTTCCCCAAAGCCTGGAATGGTGTTTAGAAGATAGGTAAGAATCACATGACTTACATAGGGAAAAGGATTCTGCTTAAGCTGGAGACCCAATGTAGGGATTCATTGTTTTATTTTATCTTGATAGCAGCTTGAGGTATATAGTTAGTGTCAGAGCCAGAAACGGAAACTGCAGTTTTCAACTCCTACGGCAGTGGTTCTCAACTTCCTAATGCCGCGACCCTTTAATGCAGTTCCTCATGTTGTGGCGACCCCCAACCACAAAATTATTTTCGTTGCTACCTCATAACTGTAATTTTGCTACTGTTATGAATCGTAATGTAAATATCTGATATGCAGGATGTATTTTCATTGTTACAAATTGAACATAATTAAAGCATAGTGATTAATCACAAAAACAATATGTAATTATATATGTGCTTTCCTATGGTCTTAGATGACCCCTGTGAAAGGGTCGTTTGAACCCCAAAGGGGTCGTGACCCACAGGTTGAAAACCTCTGTTCTACGGTGTTCATATGAGCTTTGTGAGGTCAAGGAAAATAAGGACGCTGTTCATTAATGGTGGCAATTCCTGTTGGGGACCTCAGGGAGAGCAGATTCATAGGAACTGAGGTAGGAAACTGCACAGAAGTTCAGAGAAGTGAGGTGTGAGGGCTCCCCTCCCTCCCTGGGTTGAGTAAAGATGTTAATCCATTAATGAATCCTGAATAAGGATTTCCAAAATGTTCCGGAAACCCACATAAAAATGTGGTTTTTGTTTCCTTTGTAACTTCAGCACTGCTATTTAAAGCTTGAAATCACACTGATAGAATCGTTTCCACAGGAAACACTAACTTGAATATTTTCTCCCCTTCTAGAGGCTACATGGCCTTGGTTGGCCAATCCATGGCACTTTGTGAGGTAGAATAGCACCAGCCCCATTATTATTGTCCCATTACTAGTCAGTACATATTTTATTAATAAAGTGCCCATTAGGTAAATTTTGAAAAGCTAAAACTATATTTCTCTGGACTTTGTACATGTTTAGTGGAAGTTCTTTTCCTTCTGGGAAGAGTGCTGTCCTCCAACCTCTGGCACCAGAGCTTTGCTCTCATCTTTTGTCTTTTGTTGCCTTGAGTGAGTTACAGAAAAAAAAAATACAAAGAAAATGTGCTGCCTCTTTGGTGTCTCTCACCTAGTCTCACATAAGGTGATGTAATAAAGTAGCACACGTTGGACTATTCTTTGAACAACAAGCCAGCTAATAAAAAGGTCCTCAAACCCTCAAAAATCCAGCTTGTCTTCGGTGAGCTTGGAGCCCATCTGTAGAGCCCAGGTTATCTTCTCTGCTCCTAGAGCACCAGCAGCCCTACCCTGATCCTTCCACGAGAAGTGCAATCCCAAACCATTGTGCTAACTTAGTGCCTCTCTCCTAGTTTTCACTTGTGACATGCAACTCTGAAAACCTGTCCATGGCAAGAGGAGCTGGTGTAAAAGGTACAATCCCGTAAACCTTCTAATTATTGATTCTGTAAGTACCCACCAACTGGGCGTAGGACAGGAAACAGAAATGAGCTCATGTATGTTTTCCAATTTGACTGGAACCAAAAAATGACGAAAGCTTATGAAATACTGATCTTGTTATCCTTGTTCTTCTGGTTGTATGGAAGCTAGACTATTATTAGCATGACTTAAAATATAGTAAATTTTGGCCATGAAAATAAACTGCTTTTGAATTCCTCCATCACTGGGATATTGGCTGTGCCTAGAGATAAAGAGTCAGTTATACACGTACAGCAACAAGATTTTAGAGTACCAAAGCCATGCTAAATTTATTTCTTTTAATTGTGTTTCCTATTCTCCTTTTATGAGTATTCCCATATAAAATGGTGCATAATATTTAATGAATACAGGCCTATAAGATCTTCTGGATTTAATTCTACATATGCACATGAATTGAGTTCAATAAAATTATTTTATTGTGCAAAGGAATGCACCCACAGATGCTTCCCTATTTCTTTGCAGTTTAATTTAAAACACACACACACACACACACACACACACACACACAGAATCTGCTCTTGGAACAGAGTAATTAATGTTGCCTGTCTCACAAGCAAAGTCTATTTGCCAAATTTACAGCTAAAAACACAGCTCCAATCAATTGTTACTGTGTCTTAACATCATGTTTTTCATCCCTATCTCATTCTTTGTTAATTAAATAAGATTTGTTATTTTCTGCCTCACAATTCAAAGCGCTCACCGAACTTTGCTAGTTCAAAATTCAAAGGCTTTGTACTATTTTTATATTGAAAAAGAATCAATTTAGTTGAGTAAGAGATTATGTGCAGAGAGTAATAGTCTAATCAGAGACCTGAAGGCTTTGAAATATTAAGTTACATTTCTGTTTTAAGTTATCCCACTTCTCAGTCTTCCCCGCCCCTCTGCCACTCTGCACTGAACTGTGATCAGAATAGAGAATGCCTTTTATAAATGGTTTAAATGCCAGGAGATGATCATGGAGAAATACAAAGATTGATAAAACAACATTTATGTAGACGAGTTCACTAACAAGTAAAAATCCGTGAATGCCTTTTAATAATACACATTCAATTATAATTCACCTAGGCCACTACATGACAACTGCAACAGGTACACCCGTTGCTTTAACAGACAACATACATGCCCTCCCTCTTCAGCTGCTTTGTTCAAACAATACCATGAGGTCATGTGTCAAAGCTTGATTTTAAGGACCTTAATCCTCTTGATTCACTCAGGGATACAGGCTATCTAACCTTGTCTGACGTTCATTTTTTGGTCTAAGAGCTTTTGCCTAAACTTACATTTTTTTTTTTTATCTCACCCATTATAGGCCCACGGTCAGTGCTGTGAATCACACCTTGATTTTTTAAATAGAATATCTACTGAAGATATAGAAGTAAAATAGAGATAAATACTATTTGAAACCAGAAGACACAGTCCTTTAAATATTGTGTGTGTGTGTGTGTGTGTGTGTGTGTGTGTGTGTTGGGGATGGGGGAGGGGACCATTTGCTCTATCATTTGCATTTAGCTAAGAGCATTTTGCTACAATGCCTGAAAGTATCTTGGGTGAAATGAGCAGGAAATTTTCAGAAATACTGGTGATATATAACTGGCAATAAAATAAAATTTTCTCTCGCTGGTTTTAAAAAAACACAACAACACACACAGAATCTACTCTTGGAACAGAGTAATTAATGTTGCCGGATAATAGTAATTAACATGAGCACATGAGTTAATGTGTAGTACAGAGAGGTATAGCCATCTTGCTTCATCTGAGAAGAGGTAGGTGAGCTTAGAGGTAGGGCCTCACATATCCTGGCGAGCTGGATCAGACCTTCACACCGAGTGTTGCATAGTGATTAGTTGCATTATGGACATCTCTAAGTGGGTTTGATGCAGAGGAGAAGTTGACAGCTGGTGAATTTCTTTGTCCATTTCTTTGACTCTCTGCAAGCTCACTACTAGTTCTAACATCCTTCCTTTGTCCTATTTTTGTTTGTTTGTTTGTTTATGGAGGAGGAATGAAAGGCATTCCTTTTTGTAGCCTGATAGCAGTGGGGAATGAAGACTTTATTGGAACACAGCCATGTCCATCTGTTTACAGAGTGTCTATGGCTAATTTTATACTACAATGATGGAACTGAGTATTTCCAAGATAAATCAGTCATATGGCCCACAGATCCTTACAGGAAAAGGGCAACATGCCCTGCTCTTCAGGGTTTGGACAAGAAGACACAGAGCTGAATTATTTTTTCCCTCAACTTTAAAGAATTATGTCATGTCTCCTCTTAAATGGAGGATGCCATTCCCAGGCCAGAAATGAACTCCATTTCTTTCTTAAAATAATTATTAGCCAATGCATGTAGTTCTCGGTCTATTTGTTATACGTGCATATTTTGTGCTTCTAACTAAATTAACTTTGTTTAATAATGAGAAAGTATTCATTATGTTAGTAGAAGTACCAGGATAGTTTTCCTACTCAACTGGCTTATAGCAAATTGAATACAAGTCATTCTTTTATCAGGAGCATTCACAGGAAAACTTGTATTTCCACTTCCTGTTAAAATTCAGAACAGAAGCCCTACCTGGTTTGGCTCAGTGGATAGTATCGCCCTGTGGACTGAGGGTCCCAGGTTCGATTCCAGTCAAGGGCACATGCCCACGTGGTGGGCTCGATCCCCAGGCGGGGTCGTGCAGAAGGCAGTCAATCAATGATTCCTTCTCATCATTGATGTTTCTATCTCTCTCTCCCTCCTCCTTCCTCTCCGAAATCAATAGAAAATATATTTTTAAAAAAATCAGAACAGAAAACAACCTAGGCCTGAGTTTCAACTGACAACAACTGATTGGCACTGAGTACGTATTGCCCCCTCGAGCCAGGCCTGTGCCCTCCAGCATGCCCGCATCATCAACAGCTATTTCCTCATAGGCGTATGCACTTTTCACTCTGGCCCATGTCACTACTGCTGTGGGCATCTAAGTGTGGGATGATCTAGGCTCACTTGCTGAAAATCTGCAGGGCCTGTGTCAGGACTACTGCTCTAAATAGATACTTAAGAGCACTCCTAGTCCTTATATCTAATACACTTTAGGGAAGCCAAATGTTGTCCTTTTTTTATTACTAATAAGCTTGATGAGTAGCTTCCAATCAAACCAAAGCAATTATGAAGATGATGCTTAACAAAGCCAGACTCTGGTTGTAAAAGTCTTTTGTTCTAATGAGCCAGAGAAGAAATAGGAACCATTAATGCAAAACCAGCAAAGATGTGTTTTATTAGCAGACAGAGTAGAAAATGGGAAACTATGAACATGAGTATTTATGGCTGCAAAAGTTTTAGAAAGCCTAGAAAGAATAAGTGAGCCAATGTGTTGCCTGAGGCACAGGCGTTAAGTGCTCCTATTGTTTCTCTGAGGAAGGAAGATATTATCCAGGGAATCTGTAGACTTTTTCTGATACTTGCTCAGTGGGGAACCGCTCTGTGGGCTCCAAAGGGGCACTGACTGCTTCACTTGTTGGCCTTTCATGATTCCTTCCACTTTCGCCAGCTCATCCATGTGGTTGTTATTGCTCTTCCATTGGCTTGGCTTAAGCAGGAGGGTGTGTGGGGGAGGAAAGAGGAATGGGACTGAACTCTCTCGTCTGCTTGGGGGAGATAAGCCTTGCAAACTGACAAAGGCAGGCAAGAGGATTAGAGTCAGGAAGAGCTATGGGGGCATCAGGGAGGAAAAAACAAACAAAAAAGCAACTGAGAATGTTTCTGATTAGTTTTTATAATTAATATCCATGTTCTTTAACTAACTGACAATCTCTCTCTCTCTCTCTCTCTCTCTCTCTCTCTCTCTCTCTCTCTCTCTCCCTCTGTCTCCCCCGCCTCCCTCTTCCCTTCTCTCCCTCTATTTGTCCATCCCTGTCATTCTTTGTAACACACACAAACACACTTTTCTTAGAGCAGAAAAGAACTAAATATTAAATAGAGAAAACCCAGTCCTCAGTGATAAGTTGTTAAATGTTTTGTACTTAAAATCAAGACAGAAAAAAAAGAATACTCAGGATACATATTTTTATCAATATTTTCTCAGATTTTCAGCTTAAAAATTTCCTCTTGTTCATTAAATAATGCTAAAACATCATCATAATGCCAGAATGCAGATTGCTCTTCCAATATGGAGGAAACCATCCCATAATTCTCAAACGGTAGGAATTTCTCCATTTTTTCTTAGCAATACTTATTTCTCTGCTCCCACTATATGTATATTCCCACCATCTGTACATAGAACTAAGTTTTTTGAAGCCCCTTGTGCTATTTTATAATTATACTATAAAATCATGTATATTTCAGGCTGCATCACACATCACACATCTTAGAATAATAAAGGAAATGTTATGTGATGAAATCTATTTTATGAAATGTTATGAATAAAATCATTAGATCTAGAAAATACCTACATGAAAATTATTCATATTCCACTTCTATGTTTGCCCTCAAAAATGTTTCATAAGACCTAAGTACAGGGAAGCCAAATAGCTGCGGGAACTGCAGTGGGCCTGGGACCATTCCCTTGACTATTGCAATATTTGAAATTGATCCACAGAGGAGAAGCTAGCAGAAGTAACTTCCATTAAAAGTAAAATAGAATATCAAGTGACTGTGTCATTATGAATGAAAATGTTTCCAGAAAAAGGAGTTCTAAATGTTCTCTGAATGGAGCAGTGAGATTGGATATGGACATTAGCAAGATGTGGCTTGCTGGCTGCCTTGGTAAGAACAGTGTCTGAAATAATGCGAGAATCAAAGTATTGAAATGGATGAAGCGGAGAAACGGATGTGAAGAAGTAGAAATATAAGGCAAAAACTCCATCATGACATTTTGGTGTTGTCCTCTAGCTGGTTTTGCTCAGTGGATAGAGCATCTGCCTGAGGATTGAAGAGTCCTGGAATACATTCCATTTAAGGGCACATGCCCAGGTTGTGGGCTCAATCTCCAGTAGGGGGTGTTCAGAAGGCAGCCAATTAATGCTTCTCTCTCATCATTGATGTTTCTATCTCTCTCTCCCTCTCCCTTCCTCTCTGAAATCAATACAAATAAATAATTTTTTAAAAACCGTTTTGTTGTGAAGGGGAACAGGAGCATGGGACATGGGTTAAGGAAAAAACAACAACAAAGGCTTAAGGAATTTTTTAATATGGGAATTACAAAAGCACTTTTGCATACTGAAGGGAATAAACCATTAGAGAGAAATAAGTGAATAAGGCAACAAACTGAGGGTGGTAATTGAACAAGAGTTCTTATGAAATCTGATAAGGGTGCAATCTAAAACAAATATAAAGGACTGGCCTTAAATGAAAGACAAAAAAAAATGTTGTAATTGGAGGAAAATCAGAGAGAATGGTTATGCCAGAGTGACCCTTCTAAAAATGTAATTCAGATCATATCATACTTTTGCTCAAAAACTTCCAATGGATTCTGATCTTCCTCAAGCTAAAGCCCTTCACATGACCCACAAAGCCCTAGGTGCTGTGGCTTTCTGTGAACTCTCTGCTCCGATCACTTATCAAACCCCTCTCTCTTAATCTGCCATAAACAGGTTAACCTCACTTTCCTTCAAACACAGCAGGCATGTTCCCTCTGCATATGTCTTTTGCACTATTTCTTCTGACTAGAACACTCTTTCCTCAGATTTGCATGTGGCAATATTTTCTCAGGTCATTCCTCAGTCAAACCTTTTCAATTATGTTTTAAATTTAAAATGTACTTTGTATTCCCTCCTTTGCATACACCTCTCACGTTTGGGACTTCTACTTAACCATGCCTGGTTCTGTTTTATTCCATCTAATTTATTGTCTTCTGTGTACTACACAGCCCTTATTCATTGTGTTTTGTCTTATATCCCCTCTAGAGTGAGTAGATTGTCTCTTCTATTTTGTCTGATGCACTCCCAGTGTCTGAAATAAGTTAAACTCAAAAGAATACTGTTGAATAAATTAATAAAGACTTAAATGTCTGGATAGTATTGCACATGGTGAATAAAGCTATTCACCCTTATTTGCAACCTCAGGTAATTGTAATAAATAAACTCAGAAGTAAATATGCACATTTCTAATTAGTGTCTGGGCCTATATAGAGAACACTGTCTGCTCTGCTCAGGTCAACCTCTGTCGCTTTGTCACGTTCTGTGCGCACCTCTCCCAGCTTCAGTGGGCTTTACTACACCACTGGCACTTGAGACTCTTCTTCTGCAAACTGCCCTTGGGCTCCTGGAGCTGCCTTGCCCACATGGAGCAAACAGTTAAAGTATCTTTAGTTAATGCAGGTGTAGGTATACAAAAGCCCAGCTCTCTGCCTCAGGCCAGGACAGACTCAGAGGCATAATTTATACCACAGAGTCCCCCAGTGCCATCAGGCTGTTATATAGAGGGACTTGGCCTGATTCTGCCCTCTTGTTGGGTTCTTTCTCTTCCTGATTCTTCGATTCTTTCCGAGTTTCTCCTGGGGCCCTTTCAATAATGTCACCCCGCTTACACATGTAATCTTATTTCAGAGGCTGCGCTGAGGCCTGACCTGAGATACTCTATCCAGGAGCCTGACCCAAGGTAGTCTATCTGCCTAGGCCAGTGGTCAGCAAACTCATTAGTCAGCAGAGCCAAATATCAATAGTACAACGATTGAAATTTCTTTTGAGAGCCAAATTTTTTAAACTTAAACTATATAGGTAGGTACATTGTTATTAACTTAATTAGGGTACTCCTAAGGCTTAGGAAGAGCCACACTCAAGGGGCCAAAGAGCCACATGTGGCTCGCGAGCCGCAGTTTGCCAACCACGGGCCTAGGCTATATTTCTAGGAGAATAATGGTTGGATATGGTAGAATTTATATTTTAAAAGTTCTTGACCCAACACTAACTTCTAATGAAGCCTCAGATTCAAGGAAAGAAAATATAAACATTGCATTATATCCATTTTACTTGGTTGACAAAAGCATAATGAATGTAATATCTGGTACATGAATATTTCTGATTCTTAAAAGCTTCAAGTCTCTCAGAAATGTAATATTTCCCAACTCTTGAATCGAAAGGATTTTTCTGTATGTATTTCTCTAATTTCTCATTCAACAAATAGTGTTTTAACCAAAACACACACACACACACACACACACACACACACACACACACACCCCTTTCTGGTTTCTGTTCATGGGGAACTTTACAGTTTAGTTATGGAAATGGACAGTTAGGAGTACACTTAGGAAAATGATTATAAGTTTACCCTTGTGATGGTCTATCCCTAATAGGGGAGTAAAATCAATATTGTTGGTGACATGACTCTTGTCTCTTCAAGTAGCTGGAAGGGAGCATAGCCAAAAAACGAATAAAGAGGCATTTATTTTTAGGCTAAGTGGCTGACCTGGAAGAGAAATGGAAAATATATTAAGGAAATCACAACTTCTCTAAAAGTCTTTTTTTTTTTTTGGAGACGGGGGGTGGGGGGGAAGGATTATTATTACTTTTCCTTGAATACTATTCCCTGAATGATCTCTCAGTTTTAGTTCTTTGAGCACCTATGAAGCTGCAATTATCCCTATGTAGGTAAGTGATATGCTGGGGTGGAGGAAATGGCATTGTGCTACCTATCTTTAAATAAGGGTGCTTACAACATTTTTATAACTGACTTCTTCACACACACCATGTGAGGATACAGCCGGCTAGCTGTTAAATGGAGCAAACAGAACACCTCAGCTGCATTAATGAGAATGTTTCCTCTTTTAAAAAAGGTTGCAGAATTACTCTTATAGCTACTTCCCCAAACCATCTACTTACTGTTCAGTAAGTATTACGGAAATCTGTCTACAATCAAAGTAAGAAGGCTTTTTTCTTTGTTCATGCTTCAGATGTTTCTGTTCTTCACTGAGAGCCACAGCCTTAAAAGCTCAGAATACATGAAATATTTCTGTGTAACCGTCTTTGCTTAGAACTGCTTTTGAGAAATATTTAACTAAAACGACCAAAATATTCAGCCATATATTTTAAAATTCTAACTATTAATTCCACTCATTAATCCCCATTAAAATTCTAGTGCTTTAAATTAATTCGCCCAAGGCTATATTGCATTAAGCAAATGTCTTAATGGTGTGCTTCTGTAACAATTCAACAATGCATATTTGGTCTCTCTCTCTCTCTCTCTCTCTCTCTCTCTCTCTCTCTCTCTCTCGTTCTCCTCTGCCTTTTACTAATTATGTGACCTTGGCAGGTTATTTAATCTCTTTGTACTTGTTTCCTCAGCTCTACCTACAATGTCCAAAGTAATAGTACAATTTTAGGACTTAATATTGATCAAGCTCTTAACTTCAATCTCTAAATTCTTTATAACAATTCAGATTGTCTCTATAAAGACTTTGGAAGCCCATGGCCAAGAGAGACTAAGAAAGAAAGAGAGGGAATCACAATCTCACATTTCCCCTGGAAACTCGGAAAGGAATATTACCTTTCAGATAATGTCCCACTCATGCCCAAGCTTTTCAGTGGTTCCTCGTTTCCCATAAAGTACAAGCTTATAGCTCTATATGCAAATATTTTATTAATATTGTCTCCACTTAGCTTTCAGCCCTACTTGTCATCACTCATCTGTGCTTTTTTCAATGGATTATTTACTGTATTCTGATTTTTTTCCAACTTTGCATTCATTTCCTGGCATCTTTTTTGAGCCATTTTGTTAAAAAATCACACTCATTTCAAAACCCAGAATAGATTCCTTCTTCATTGTGGTGCAAAGACTTATTCCAGTATTTCCACATATCCACATTCATTTCCAGTCCCCCCTCCCTCAGCAAACACAAGTAAATTAGTTGTGGCCTCTTCATCAATTGAACTTTGCAGCAATCTTGTGCCTATATCATTGTGGCTACTTGTGCCCATTTTTTTTTGTGCCAAAATCTGACTAAATCTTTGCAGTACAGTCATTTATATTCTTATCTTCTCTCCTCTATTAAGTTTAAAACTCTTTGAAACAGAAATGACACTCATCTCTGTTTCTGTGGACATGCCTACCACCAGTCCCTTGTTATAAGTAAGACCATAATACATATTAGGCAATTAGAATTAAATAGAGCCATTTTTTCTCTTCACTGAGCAATCCAGAGCCCAACAGTGCCCACATCTATCCTTCTCCAACAACATACCAAGTCTGCAAACTGAAAACTTAGTTCATCTCCTCCCCCTCCCTTCACTTTGCTCATGTACTCAGAGTGCATCAAGAGCCTATCTGTAGTATAAATTGCCAGAAGGGGGAAAAGACTTTGATTACAGTTGTCGCCTTTTCTGTTTGTTGGTTTCCATGGGGTTTGTGTCTTTATGGAGGCATTCTCCCAGTAGTCACATCCCCAGCTAATGTTTACACTTATAATTATTCATGTCATTTGCAAATTTACTTCACCTCTCATTAGAACACAGTAAAATGTTCATACTAAAATAGAACAACAAAAGCAGTAATACATCACATACAATCTACTGAGATACTCTTAATAAGAGCAGAGCAGAGGGTATTTAACTTCAAAGGGAAGAAGACAACGGAAGTTAAGACAATTCTGCCAGGTTATTGTATTGCCTTTAGTAATTTGTTGGAAGAGAATGAGTGCTGGATCTAAAGCTGATGCTTTTTTTTTCTTTCTTTTTTTTTTCTTTTTCCCCCCTTTATTGATTAAGATATTACAAATGTGTCCTTATCCCCCCAATGTCCACTCAGCTATGGAAAATGAAGTGAGAATTAATCCTGGGAGGATGCCTTGGTTGCTGGAGAAAGTAGAAACCAAGAGGTAATTGACATTTTGTTTTTTTCCTAAGGGGCCTCAGATTAACTATGCCCATGGGAAATTTGTGGAATTGATTTCAGGACCTAATAGCAAGATTGACATTTCTTTAAAAAGATTTCATCCTCCATGTTATCCGAAACTCAGGAGTTGTATGCTTCCCGACCCTCTAAAAACTATGGCCCTTCAAGGGAGCAATAACTCCTGAGGTCTTTCAGCAATGTAAAGAGGTGACTTTGTTTATTTATCTATTCTAGAAATATCTAAAGAGAATCTATGATATTTAGGGCCTGGGCACAATAAACAAAGTACATAAAAATTCCTGCTTGCTTAAACTTCTTTCTAATGATAGGAGACAGATAGGAAAGCAATATAAATAAAAAATACAATGTTAGATAATAATGGGTACTATGCAGGAAAAAATAAGAACATATTTTATTGAGAATATGACAGATAAGCATATATCTGAAGAAGGTAAAAGAAAACACATTAAAATAACTAGGAGAAGAAAATTTCATGCAGAAAAAATATCAAGGATCTGAGGAGTGAATGTGATTAGTTTGCATAAAGAAAAGCAAGGAAGCCATTCTGACTGGAACAGAATGAGCAGAGAGCAAGAATAGTAGGTGATGAGGCCAGATTATAGAAGGTTTTGTAAATCATTGTTAGAACATTGGCCTTTATTTGACAGATACGGGAAGTAAAGAAATTTTTGAGTAGAGTGACACGATCTGATTTATATTTTAAAAGAATCACCATCGGCTTTGTTGAAAATAGACATCAGGAGGGTACAGGAGGAAACAATGAGACATATTAGAAGGTTATTGTAATAATCTAGGCAAGAGAGGCAGTGCCATGCACCAACTTTGTAGTAATGGAAGGGGTGAGACATAGTTGGAATCTGGATTTATTGTTGAATCTGACCGGTGTGTATAAAAAAAGGATTCAAGGATGGTTTCAAATTTTTAATTTGAGCAATTAGCAGTGCTGCTAAACAGAGCTTCCTTTCACTGGGATGAGGAACACATGGAGAGGAGAGTAAAATGGGTTTGAGGGGAAGGGATTGCTCAAGGCCCAAGTGTTTGGGGTTCGCACAGTTTAAGTTAACATAAGGCCTGGTGAATGGAAAAGGAAATAGAATTGAACAGGTAGCCTGGGCATTGGAGCCATGTTAGTACTGGGCAAGGTTCTTGGGAGTCCTTTGCAGTGGCCTAAAAGCAGGGATGAATTTTCTTCAATATGTGTTCCTCATGGGGCTTGTCTTTTAAATCAGCAAAGGCCGTACTTCAAACTCAAACAGGACCTTCATACCCGTTAAAAGATGCCAGGGACTCAGTCTCTGCATCACTGCCCTCTGGGCAACTCTTTTCTGAAACCTGGCTGTGGATGGGAGGATGGCATCCCAGCTCTCTATTCCCTTTTGTTGCTCTCAGAGAAAAGGAGAGGCATCGCACATTTCACAGTTAATCACTAAGGGGAACCAGCTAAGAGGCAAAAACAGAACAAAACCCCCCAAAGAGTCAGTTAAAGAAATTCTACTAAGCTTCTAGGTATGTTCTCTGCTCTTTGGCTTCGACTTCCTCCTGAGATAAGTGGAAGGGAAGCTGCGCAGTTCACCTTATCTGATGTTCCCCAACTTCTGCATTGACTTGACATGTTTGGCTACAAGGCTACAACTCCATGAGGCATTGCTGTTTTTATTAACAATGAAAATAATACTAATTCCACTTAATAAAATGTTTTCCCAAATAACAGGGATGTGTGGCAAGACCTAGAAGCCAGTGCCACCTACCACCTGGCTAATTGGAGAAGATGGATTTCAGGGTCAGAAGCCTGCAGCAGAGTGAGAATGACTGCTCAGGTAATGTGGATAGGGGCCAGATTCTACCCCCTTATTATTTCAGGCCATTCAAGATTGAGCAGACTCACAGTGTGTTCCTTTCATAAATACACTGACAGCTAGTTGAAGTTTAACCACAGGTGAGTAGAATTTTGAAATTCAAAAACAATACCTTCAAGTAGGTAGAATACTATAAAGCTTGCAGCTTTCAAAAGGAATTAAATGCACCAAGCCAAGGCAATGAAAGGTAATAGTCTTAGAACTGAAGGACCACTATTGTTTGGGGGAAACTTGTTTACTTTGCATTCCAAGTCTGTCTCTGCTACTGAGTTAATGTGTGACCTCAGTTCAGGCCATTCCCCTCCCTCTGTCTTATCATCTTTTGAACTAGAATAATAGCTTGAATTTTCCTTTTGAGGCATGTTAGGAGGAATGGATGCTAATTATGAAGAGCACTCAGTTACTGAAGCACTGCTTACGTGAATATTTTCATGAGTATTTTTGAAGAAATGCTCTGAATGATAACCATTTGAATTTAGCCTTGGATGAATCTCTTAAGTTGTCTATAGTTCAGTAGCTGAATCTGAAACTGTCTTAACCACTCCAGATGGAGCTTTTTCGTTTGTTTCTTTGAGTTGTTTTAGCTGTGGCAAATAATCATGTGATACATAGTCATCAAATAATTATATGATGAGTAATGAGGCTCACTGAAAGAAAGAGACAAGATTGAATCTTACAAGGGGATCTAGGTCCCACTCAGTTGCAAAATACTTCTTTTTGAAATCCCCAGAAGAGAGATCTAATGTGATCTCTCCATTTTTCTCAATGGAGCTCTGTCCACATTTCCTCCCATTATCATAACTAAATAAAATAACAGTAACTAACATTAATTACCATTTACTCTGTGCCAGTGCTTTAGATATATTGAATCCTCACAGCAATTGTACTATTAATTTTTCTATGTAGAACTGAGGAAACTGAGGCACAAAGGATTAAGTAATCTGTCCAAGGTCACAGGGCTAGTAAAGGGGAGAGAGAGAGAGAGGAGAGGGAGAGGGAGTATAAAATGGGTTAGCACATACAGGATATTTAATAAATGCTTGCTTCTTCCTCTCTCTCCCACCATCGTTTCTTTCAATTCACATATTAATTTATATGGTATTTATTAGTTATTAATTCATCCATCTATTCAACTATTTATTTTTGCAAACATCGCCTGAGTTCGGCCAAATAGCAGGTATTGTGCAAAGCACTTTGCAGAATTTATTTCATTGAATCTTCACCACTCCTCTGTAATGAGAATCCTACCATTGTCTCCATTTTATAGATGGAGAAACGGGCTTACTGATGTTAAGTAAATAGTTCAAGGCCATAAAGCTATCAAGTTGTGGCACCTCACTGTTATCATTTTACATTCGCTAAGCATCATTTGTGCTTTTATTTCTTTCCCAGTGTACTGTCACATTTGTTACATTGGACTAAAAACAAAAGGTTGCAAACTCCTCATGGGACTACATGTCATGTACACGTGTAGCATTTGTGTGTACTTAGGGTAGATGCATAGTAAATTCTTGCTGATTTACTTTACAGAGTAAATATTTTTCTTATTACATAATTGATGGCAACAATTTTTTTAAATGTCCTTTAATTTAAGGGATTAAGTAATCTGTCCAAGGTCACAGGGCTAGTAAATGGAGGAGAGAGAGGGTTAATATGGTATACTGTTCAAACTATGACACTTCTGGAAGTAAAACATTTCCCATATTTACTTAGGGGAACTGGACTAAACCAAGACTGTTGTGGGCTAATCTAGATTTATTTACCTTATTAACATCTCATAACTAATTAGTAAAAGAGTTTTCAGAGTCTAAACATTTTGTACAGGAGGGATTAGTGGGAAAATGTTATTTCAAAACTTTACCGTTCCTTTTTCAATAACACAAAATTTTTCACTTTTTGCTCTTGGCAGAAGCAGGGATGGAGAGTGTTGAGTTCTTCATGGAAACTTCTTGAATCTTTATAACTTAACATTTAGTAACTACTGATGCAGATATACCAGACAAGTAATTTCTATAGGTTGAAATTAAAGACTAAATGGAAATCTGCAGCCTGTCCAATGTTTCTAAAATGCCAAACATTTGATAAGTGGATATTGCCTTTATATAAACCATTTCAATTTTGTAATCTTCATTTTTATATTCTGTACATATACAACCCTCTATCACTCATTTATCATCTCTTACCTATTTTCATCGCTAGCTAGAAAATGGTGAACCTAAGTGTGCAAATTAAGTGACTACCAATGAAATAAAGCTGGATTCACTTGTAAAAACATATATTTTGAATAACAGGCAACACCAAGATCACCCAGCATTATAGGGTCAGTTTTCACTTTGAAAAAATAAAAAAGCAGGAGATTGTGCAAAAATGTCCCTGAGCGTCAGTTACGCACAAATGATTTTACAGCATGTAGAAAACTGATTTCATGAGGTTTCATAGCAACTGATGACTGGTAAGGGTTCCATTTGTAACAAATGTTCCTGGTAATCTTGCTTTAGAAACTACTGCAGACCTAGCTTATTAAGGAATTAGTCTCTGACTAGGTAAGCTCTAAACGCTCTATCAGTGTTAATGAAATAGTTTCATGTAGCTGCAAGAAACTTTAAGAGTTGATGTGTGGAGGCAGGCAAACTGAACATCTAGTGCATTTAAACTACATAATTTGAGATGAATGATGTCCACTGGGTACCTGAAAAGCTCAGAACTAGGTATAGACTGGTGTGAGCAAGAGTAATATCCTTGTTTGTACTTGGTGTTTAATGGCTGAGTTGCATTTAAGGAAAGATTTATAAAGTCTTTCTGTGGCAGCTCAAGAGAATTTGTGCACAGAAAGCCTCTTATAGGTATCATAGCACTGACCCCCTAAACACATACGCATGCATGCATGCACCGACACATGTGTACACACACATACCTTGCACATGCATGCATGTGCACATGCATACATGAACACCTACACACATGTGTCTTGTATCCCTTGGAAATGTTTCTCCATTAATAATAAATCTTAGCAGTAATTTCAGAGATAGAAAGAAAAATATTTTCATATGGACACTTTATGCCCAATGTTAATGTTATCCATGTCTTCAATTCTTGATAGAGCGCATAGGTTAGCACTGGGAGGCTTATGAAGCTTAATGGCCATGTTATGGATAAAAAGTTTCCATCTTTTTTAAATAAAATTAATAGCCTCCTTCCCTACTCCATGTTTAGCCATTTAATATAAACACTGTTAACAGTTAGGTGTTTATCTTTACTACTTTTTCTTTTGTTTGTATAAACATGTAAAAATATGTATTTGTTTGGAAGTTGCATATTTTTTTGTTTTTAAAACATTTGTCTTTATTTAATTAATAAACCATGAATATCCTTTTGAGTTACTACATAAAATTCTACTTAATTCTGCATAGTATTTCATAGTATATAGTAGATATACCGTATACACCATAATATATAACTGGTATACTGTAAATCTTTCAATCATGTCCTGATTGATATACATTCAACTTGTTTTCATTTTATGCTATTACATGTCTTTCTGTCTTGGTAGAGTGTACAGGTTAGCATTGGAAGGCTTATGGGGCTTAATGGCCATGTTATGGATAAAAAGTTTCCGCCTCTTAAATTCTGCTCCTATAAAATAGGCATTTACTTCATGAAAAGTTGTGAGAAAATGAGCTAAAAATATGGTACTCCTTTTGAAGTACTGGTCAGTGAATGCGACTCTTCAAGAGAGTTCTCCAAAAATGTTTGGTTTTTGCCCAGCTGCTGCACAGGACACGCCCCATGTTTGACACCTGAGGCAGCCTGCCTTCTGCATTCATAATCTAGTCCAGGTGCTTTCATTATAAGTGCTCAGAAAAATCCTCCCCAAAATTCCCATCTGAAAAGAACACTGCTACCTACACCATGAAAATACAACTGCTGCATGAGAGACTAACCTCAGCCATGATCTGTTTTTTTTCAAGCTCAGACTGAATTAGAGACAGCCACTAAGACTGGAGGATGAGAAATGAGCTTAGGTGGCTCATGGTTGGTGTTTTTAAACACTCCATCCCTTAATCACCATGCCAACACACTCAACAAAAATAACAACACAAATTCTACATGGTATGCAAACTATTTCCTTTACTTCACCAGAAAATGGTGAAATCCATGGGTTCTATTATTCATTGAATGTCCAGCATATGCAGTGCTGGATCTACAATAGACAGACTAAGCTAGGGAATAAGGAATGAATGATCCAGAGATACAAAAAAATATTCTCAAAATAGTGATACTTCAATTTTTTCAAAAAAATCACAGGAAAATTCAAACTTTAGTTTGATTTTCTAATATTTATTTTACAACTTACAATTTTTTTATTTTTTAAGTTTCAGAGACTTTTGATTCTATAGCCTTCTCAGGGTTTAGGGGTCCTTAATTTCTTAATATTATCATACTACACATCACAGTGAACTTCATAGAAATTATATACAGGTATCAGATCTAAGCTCAGTATCCTGTGCTTCAGTCCATTTCCTTATTCGTCTCTGCCTCCTTATTTTATCTCCCTCATCCTTGATTGACCCCCTAAAGCATATCATGCTTCCTATACAGGCTTTGTTACACCACTTCTGCTTAAGTGAATGTGAGTTTTCTCTGAAAGACACCCTTTTAACATCATATTTAAAAATTTCAAGTCATTTCCTATTAAAAAATCTCACTGGACTGATCAAATGAAGTGCAACTTTTTTGTATATAGTTTGGCCATGAGATGGTCAGGGCTATTCCTAATTATGGAAAACTAAACAAATTACAGCAGTACAAGGGACAAACACTATAATATGTGCATAAAAAGTGTGCTATGGCAGCACACTTGTTATAGAAAGGTGAGTTGGGCCTCAATGGAGAGGATGAATTTTGGTGATTCTCTCCATTTTAACCTTTAGGCCTGTGGGACAGATGTTAAAAATGACAACTTCATGTCCATTTTATAGCTTATATGAACTCTCTGAATTCTTTTTTCACTTACACACTCACCTCTCTTCTATGTGCACACTTCTTGTATTAGCATTCAAAAGACCTTATTTAGCATCAAACATCTTATTTTGAATATTGTATTTGTTTTATATGGCTTCTGCTTTATAAATTACCACATACTTATGATTTAAAAAAACACCAATTTAGTATCTCCTAGTTAGTGGTCATAGGTTAGAGGTCTAACTAGTACGTTAGAGGCCTGACATGGGTCTTACTGACCCAAAATCAAAGTATAGGCTGAGCTGTGTTCCAATCTAGAGGCTCTAAGGGAAAATGGTTTCATTGCCTTTTCTAGTGCATAGAGACTGTCCACATTCTATAACACCTGATCCCTCTTCTCCAGCTTCAAAGCCAGCAATGTCTGGTTGAATTCTCACATTGCATCACTGACCTGCTTCTGTATTGCATTTCTTCCTGTGACTCTTCCAATTTTAAGAACCCTTTTGATTACATTGGTTCTACCCGATAATCTAAAGTAATCTTCCTATTTAACATCAGCTGATTGACAATCTTCATCCTATCTGCAACCTTAGTTCCCCTCGGCCATGCCAAATAACATGCTCCCAGGTTCTGGGGATTGGGACGTGGACATCTTTGCAGGGCCACAGTGATCACTTGCTGAATATCCTCCCCACGCCAGCCTCCGAGTTTCCATGACACATCACAGCACTCTAAATCTGCTTTCCTCATTGTTGAGCACTCAGGCAGTGGTAAGCCTGCCCATGATGGTGGATGTAAATTCTTCTGCCCCCGGGTCTGTTTCTCTCCTTCTTAGGACAAAGGTTCATTACCCTTTTGCCTAGATCTCTGGAGGAGGTGCAGAATACTGACTCAAAGTCTTTGCATAATTACAATTGATCTACTGATTACTCTTATTAAAAGAAAGGTACTTTTGCCCACAGGTGTGGCCCAGCATTGTCATGTTTCACAAATGAACCAAGAGGTTGCCTGTTCGATTCCCAGTCAGGGCACATGCCCAAGTTGCAGGCTCAATCCCTAGTAGGGTGCATGCAGGAGACAGCTAATCAATGTTTCACTCTCATTGATGTTTTTAACTCTCAATCCCTCTCCCTTCCTCTCTCTCTAAAATCAATAAAAACATATTTTTAAAAGAAAGTCCCTTTTTCTAAGCCTTCTCATTTAATTCTTACACCATAGCTTTGAAGTAGTTTTTGTTATTGCTATCATTTTGCCATTTTTCAGATGAGAAAACTAATGTTCAGAGAAGCTAAGGATAGAGCTAATAAAGTTGGCACCACACTCAAATCCAGGCCTCCTATCTACACAGTGATGCTGTATCTGCGACGTACCCCTCCGTAACAGCTCCTCTGTGGGATGCCCTGTCGGGTTCACATAGTAACAATGCTCTTGCACAGAATCTCTACAATTTATCAAGGATTCTCTTTATTTCCTATCCACATGCTCCAAAACCCCTCTGAGCTTCTCCTGCCATAAGAAATCCTCCCCCTCCTGCCAGAGGCCCCAGCAGCCTGTCTCCCCACCCATGCTTTTGCGGGAGAGCAGGCTCATTCTGGCTCCAGCCATGGTCTTTTTCCTCTTCAGATGGGAAGGAGGAGAGAAGAAAGGGAAGCAGGCCCTCGTAGAGATGTGAAAAGCTTTAGTGCTTGTCTCTCTCGGTGCTACCTGCTGTTTTGCTTTTGTAAAAAATCACCGCCAGCCTGGCAACATCAACCTGTAATCTCCAGTCACAATCAGATCACACTTTTATTTCCTGGGATTCTGAGAGGGACTGGGGCTTCAGAAAGTTATAAATATAACACTTTACAAACTGAACTGGTGCCCAGGGATAAACCCCCTGCAATTAGCAACAGGACCTGTGCTGATCAGATAAGATAGGAGGCTTTCAAAGAGCTCAGGACTGTGTGTCCGGGGTTTATCACCGATCCCCCACCCTTCCTGAAATTGTTCCGTGGCACAAAAGACATGAGATCCAAGTCAGCTTCTTCTTAATGACCTCACTTTAAGTTATGTTTGTAAAGTATTTTTAAAAGTTTCAGATTCCTTTTCCTTGCATGATGTTATCCAATATTCACAGCATTCTGTGAAAGAGGCAAGGTGATTAATTTCATAGCAAGTATCTGTTTTCATAGATGAAGGTGTGGAAGTCCATATTTACATAGCTAGTGAGTGGCAGAGCCAAGAACAGGATCCAAGCTCCAGGTTCCAATTCAATTCTATTTCCCTACACCATGTTGTTCTCATCATTTTCTCTCTCTTACTGTCTTTCCTGTTTCATTGGAAGGGGAAAGGAATTGAAGTGGCAATCTCTTACCCTTTGAGACAGCATGCAGGGACCTGGAGAGTATTATTCTAAGCGAAATAAGCCAGTCAGAAAAATACAAGTATCACATGATCTCACTAATAAATGGAATCTAATGAATAAAACAAACTGATGAACAAAATAGATCCAGAGATATAGAATCATAGAATAAACTGACAAATCTCAGAGGGTAGTCAAGGATGGGGCAGCGGGTGGGGAGAGATTAACTGAATAACTTATATGCATACTAGAGGCCTGATGCATGAAAGTTGTGCAAGGGTAGGCCTTGCAGCCCCAGTCACCTTGGCTGCTGCCTCATGGCCATGCCCCCCACCCATTGGTCGTTCTGGAAGATCATTCTGCCGTCCAGTCTAACTAGCATATTAGCTCTTTATTATATAGGATATGCGTAGGGACGTAGACAATAGTGTGATGAAGGCCTGGGTGGGGTGCAGGTGCAGGGTGGAGTAGGTCAATGAAGGATAAAGGGAAACATCTGTAATATTTTCAACAATAAAGATAAAATAAAATAAAGCTTTCCATGACATCATTGCTACTCAATGTGTATGGGCATTAGCCTAGTCCATTGGCCTCAATAAAATTCTTCCTTTTCCAGTTACTTGCATAATCAATAAATATGTGTTGTCGGCCAACTTTCTAATAGCCCTGTGCTAAGTGCTAGAAGCAATGGCCAAAGAGGAAAGGTAAGATTACTATTATCCCAGGGCTTACATTGAGTGGGGAAAAAAAAATGGAATTCATGGAATGTTAGAGACCATTTATTTTTATAGAAGTGAATGTTGATTATAAATGCAAGGAAGGATCAAAGAATGCAGTGAATACAAATGGGGCTTGAACTGAGCTTAATTTAAGCAAGGAAAAAGAAAGAAAGCAGGCATTGTTTTACTTTGCTTTGTTTTTGATTAAGTTGGGGAACACCTTTAACAAAAATCTGGAAGAGAGTAAGTCTGCTAACAGACATCATGAAGTCTGGAAGCTTTCTAATTTTGAGAAAACTAATCCTTAGATTCATCTTTTCACCCTTGCGTAAGTGACAAGGCCTCAACTTATACCCTTGCAAAACTTTGCTGCTGAACTCTTGCCAATAGTCAGAGTCTGAACTCCCTGACCCCCAAGTTCGAGTGATCATGCTGACCATCTACCAGTCCTCATACATACACACGCTTGGATGGCATAAGACTGCTTTTATACAAGGTGAGGCAACAGCTGGTTTACAGCTGTGAGTATGAGAAAAACAGAGTACATTCTGTATTATTTTCCATATGAACAACTATAAATCTACTTTTGCCACATCCTATATAACTCAATGGCCTGCCACTTCCCCAGAAAATATAAACACACGTCCTAAGTAAAGGCTTTGTTATACACATCCTATATAAAATTCCCTGGTGCACTCACACTCACAACGGTAGACACTTGCAATGCTTATCTATGTCTACATCGACTGTTCTTCTTCCAGGTACCTGGGAAGATTATCCTTCATTGCCCCCTCCTTGAAATTGGCTAGGCCTGTTCTGGCCAATGGGTAATAGGCAGAAGTGACATGAGTGACATGTGTCAAGTGTAGATCAGAGCACTTAATTCTCTGATCTGACACGAGACCCTCAACTATTTTTCTTCACCGCGCCCATGCAGCCGGCAAAATCCACCTCAGCCCCCAGAATGGGGATGACATGGAGCCGAGTTCCCTTTCTAGGTGTGATTAACATAGACTGTGAATGAGAAATTAACCTTTGTTGCCTAAACCACTAAATGTTGGAGTTGATTTATTTTGTAGCATAACGTAACCCATTCTGAATACCTTACTTTACATTTTTGTGAATGAGCAGGTGGAATAAATTCAGTCTACTTCTACTCAGTGACTGATTCTCACCTGCCCCTCTTTATTTTCCTTAAGGTTCTTGATTTACATGTTCATTCCAGTCATGATGGGTATGCCTTATTTCCAGACCCTTTCCCAGCTTGGCAGGCATTTATCTCAAATATTTTGGTGGTAAAGAGAATGATCTTGTTTAAGTAGCTGGACCATGCCCTAGGACGCTGGGCCATGAAGCAGAGGGCCCAGATGTGCAGACCTCTAGGAATCCCCTGAATGACATGTTTCTAGATCAAAGGGTCTGATCCCTCCTCCTTCTGCCTGCTTTTAGGAAGTACAATATTTTTAGAGCATTCTAAAACCTTGGTTTTGTTTGTTAGAGTACCCTAGGAAAAAGTTTGCCAAGATGCAATTCTAACTTTTCGAAATGGGCTGATATATGTAGGCCGGAGATAGTAAACTTTTACTTTTTTGGTGATTTTTGTTTCTTCCTCCTTATTCAAGGTTCACTTCCTTTCCCTCTCCCTTAAAGTGCTAACTGCTCCTGCTTGTTAGATACCATCTTCATTATTAGAATACACTTTGTTGCCATAGCGATTCATTCCTACTCTCACATTTTATTGCAGTTATAGTTGCTATGGGCAAAAGAGAAGGATGGGGGGAGAGCACGATTTCATTTCCTCTCAACTAGTCAGGCTTTCTGTGATCTGCGGAACTGTTAATGCCCCCTGAAAGGGAGCAGTGTCACAGCCAGGAATAGCATAGGTGGTGGCACTGGAGGAAAGACAGATTGTTGCTCTCTAGGCAGCAACTTGCACAGTGCAGGATACTTTCCTGGCCCAGGTAGCATTACGTCATTCTTTTATTAACTCCTTCCCTTTAGGCTTCAGCATTTACACTAAAAGAAAGAAAAGCAAGGGGGCTCTCTATCAGCGACAAAGCTCTAAGAAGAAGCAGAAGTTGGAGGGTCCTACCAAAGTACCTTTCTAAAGTCACTAAGGACAAGATCTCAGGGGATTATGAACCCCGACATTATAACTATCATCATCATTATCATCATCTTATACATGCATGTCTTTAATCTTTTAACCTGTTTTTATACACATCACCTATTTTTACTTTTTTTTAAATTAAATGCCATGTTCCTCTATTATCTTTTAAACCGGCATCTTAATTCATCCATTTGTCTGTTTTTCAGCAAATACTCGCATACCTCCTACTGAGTTATTATTTGTATCAAACAGACAGCGTCCTAAGCTACATAACTGTGCTACCACTGTTCTATGTGCAACAGTGTAATCCCACCAGAACAGTCTTACAGAAGACAGCTTCTGTGTCCCCCATGGTGACCATTCTAACGGGACACACTCTGTAAACTTTTCCGGTTGATTGCGATTCAAGTTTGTATCCAGTATTTTCACTATGAATTAGACACTTAAACCTTTGAAATAACCTGTGTGCCACAAGCCAATGATTTCTATTATTTATATATTAAAAAGTGCACTTAAGTTTTCCTCTCTCAGCATGATATTAAACATAATCAAACCTTATAAATACTTCATAAATATTTTTGCAAGAGAAAAATCTGCTACTTTCAACTGTAATTTTTAAATGTTCAATATGTATAGACAAGCTGCTGTATTTTATATAAATGAATGTATTCATAGAGCAAACTTTAGATTTCAGAAAACAACACAGATTGCAGGAGTTTAAATTCCTGTTCATATTCCAGTAGAAATGAGTCATGTGTCCATTTTGGGAATCGTGGCAAATGATTGAGGAGGAGTGCCTCTTTACACTTGCTTGAGATTGCTATTTTATGGAGAAGCATTTGTGTTTTGGTGACTTAAGAGTGAGAGAGGTAGGTAGCTACCCATTCTACATGCTAAATTCTGCTTCCATTGCTCCATCTGTCCTGAACTTGGGCTGATATCTTGTCTAGGTAACACTACCCTCTACTGGGTGGAACCAGAACTTCTTCACAATCCTTTAACCCAGCAGCAATGGGTCCTGGAATTTTAGACTCTAAGGCAGCCGTGGGCAAACTACTCGCCTGCGGGCCGGATCTGGCCCGTTTGAAATGAATAAAACTAAAAAAAAAAAAAAAAAAAAAAAAAGACTGTACCCTTTTATGTAATGATGTTTACTTTGAATTTATACTAGTTCACACAAACACTCCATCCATGCTTTTGTTCCGGCCCTCCGGTCCAGTTTAAGAACCCACTGTGGCCCTCGAGTCAAAAAGTTTGCCCACCCTTGCTCTAAGGTCTTTCAGGATATTTTACAGAGAAGGAAACTGAGATCCAGAGAGTACAATGGTCAGGGCTGTGACTCTTGACAATTTATAGAGACCAGTAAAAAGAACTCTGCTTTCCATATTCTTAGATGGCTATTTTCCCCCCCAAAAGTGCAGAGTACAAGTGAGGCTCTGAACACAACACACAACAAAAACTATAAATGTCTGCCTTGCAGCTATGGGAACATTTGTTAAGTAACCAAATATCTATTGCTGCTTGAATTTCCTGTGCTATTTTAAAATAGGTCAGGTGAATTTTTCAAGATTTATCATAGACCTTGACAATATTCTTAAAACCACTGTAATGTGGTTTTTCTTTCTTTTAAAAATGTTTCACCATTTGCCTTTTCAATAAGAATGTATTTTCAGATGGAACTTTGTCTCAAGGGGCTCTGGAGGTTTGTTCGCGGGTGCACTTTAAGAGCAGGGTTTTTCTAATCAGAGGACGTTAATTGGTGTCTTTTATGTTCTCCCACTTTTCATGAGGTATTTTCGGTTAGCTCTACCTGCACAGAATTGGTCACATGAATAGAGGAGGCAGCCATTTGCAGGGGAATGGGAATTTGAGGGGCCAAAAATACCATGTGCCCCAAATTACAGTAACACCCCATCTCTTCCCAATTCAAGTGTATCGATCTTACCTTTCTAGAACACATGTCAGAAAGAATCTACACATAGTCTGTGAAGATAACAAAAAGAAAAGTGTTATCCAGCTCTTAATATCTTAAGAGTGGCCTCTGTGCCCTCACTTAACCTCTACATTCTCTTATTTCACATAAATCCCTTAAAGTTACTTAAAAATAAATGAGCTGTTATACGCATGCACACACATAGGGGTAGAAAGTGATAGCTGATGGCATGACAGAAAAGAAGAAACAAAATAAATAGACACAACTAAAAGAATTATGGTATCAAGATCACTAACAACCCTTCAGAAAGGAATCAAAATTCACACACACCTCAGGAGAGTCTAATAGCTTTTTAATGGACTTAGAATGGTTAAAATATGATTAGTGTTTAATTTAATCTAATATCCAGTGAAGAACTAGACTCCTTTTATTTAGATTTCTATTAAAAATATTTAAACAATAGGGACTTCATGAATTCATCCTCAGCTATTCAGAAAATTCAACAATCCCAAAGAAACTGTAAGATAAAAGAACTTGATGAACTTTTTTGACTGATTCTTTGGAATTCCCATAATAAAATATAAAATTGCTTTATTTGACTCATTCAACCAAAATATATCCAGTGCCTAGTCTCCTATGTGTCAGGCAATGTTCTACTCACTAAAGATGCTGTAGGAACTAATGAAACGCAAATTCTGGACCTCACTGCGGACCAATGGAAGAAGAAATACATTAAACAAAATAAGTAAATAGATATATAAAAAATGTGAGATGGCAAAAAAAATTGGGGGATAATGGGGACACCATGTCCCAGTTAAGCTGGGGAGATTTTGCAATTTTAATAAGCTAATGAGGAGAGGTTTCCCTGACAAGGGCTTTGGGGAGGGAGCAAGTCAGGCAGGTGTCTGGGGAAGCCTCTGTGCCACACCTCATACCTTTACACTGCATTACCTGCAGTCCCTCTGTATTCTCAATTATAAACTCCGCATCTGTCCACTCTCTCTTTTATCTTTAGTTCTCTTCTACTCACTGACGGCAACAGCCCTTGCATCAGATGCTGATCCTACTTCCTTTGCACTGTCTCTCAGCCTCCTCAAGTCCCCACTTCCCTTTAAATTCGTGGTCAGCCATTATTACCACTCCCGGACACTTACCCTAAAATTTCTTCCCCCCCCCCCTTTGCTTCTCTGTACTTATTTAGTAAAACCTCAGCCCTGGGGAAATCCAAATTGTATTCTACTTTGTGCTGATTGCCCGTCTCCAAATTAAAGACCACTAACCTCAACAGGGCTCTCAATGCTGCTCAGAAATCATACCACAGTATTCTAGTCCATTTCCTCTTCCACATCCTTGATGAATATCCCACGCCCTTTCCTGTCTCATTTTAACTCCAATGTACTCTCAGTCCTGTGACCTTGCTTCCTATTTCACTCAGAAAAAGAAATCAATGACAAGAAAACTTCCACAAGCCCTACCACCATACCCACCCAGCAATCAGCATCGTGCTGCCTCTGTCCTATTAAGGTAGATGAAACATCTGTGCTGCTAAGCCATTTTTTAGCATTTCCACCTTGTCCTATTTTGCCCATCTGAAGACGCCCCAGAAACCTTGTCCTGCATCATCAGCCTACAAACACATCTGCTCTTGTCTAGTCTCTTCCCAGCTACAGAGTCATTTATTGGCTCCTTTACGGCAAAACACCTCACAGGAGTTGCCTATACTTAGTGTGTCTGATTCTTTTTCCTCCGATTCTCCTTTTGAGATGACTGTAATCAGGTTTTGCTCTTACTAGCTTCCTCAAACTAGTTTCTCAAACTCACCAAACTCTACTTTGCTAAATCCAGTCATTACTTTTCAGCCTTCATCTATTGACCCTCTGTACCATTTGACTTAGTTTCCATCAACTATTAATGCTTCTTTTTATTGCCTGTCACCTGTAGGTCCCAAAGGAATTTTAGTGGAAATGCACTGGAGTCTGGAATCTGGAATCTGTGAGGAGACTATAATAAAGATCACATTTGTATAGCACTTGACATTTTCAAAATATTCTATATATCACCTGCTTTAATATTTAGAATAACACCAGCAGAAAGGCATTTTTTCCAATGAGAAATATTAAGAAGGAACAAGTGACATAGATAGGATCACATCCACTTATGTATCTTCCTGGAGGCAGAAGGGATCCTGTGCTGGATGGGGGCATTGGATGGTGGGGGTTGAGTAGAGTTGGGCAGTGCAGCAGGCTGAAGAGGGAATCCTGCCAAACCAAAGAGAGGAAAGAAAATTTTTTTAAAAATGTAAGAGGTTAATTTTGTCCTATTTGTCATTTTATGTCCAGACTATTTTAAAGTATAAGGCATGCTATTAGGAAAGTTTAAAGTAATAGGGAAGAATCCTTGAGGTTGATTTAAAAAAAAAAAGGATAAAATAAAAGCCATTGGGTTCTGCTCTCATTCCTAATGAGAAATCATCAAGGATGCTCTAAATTCCAATTTTTGCTCTCCTTGCAAATACCCATTGCTAAAATATGTGATGGGCTGAAAGTTATGGGCTGGAAGCTTGTGACCCCTCCAATTTATATGTTGAAATCCTACCCCTCTCCCCTCCATGTGATGGTTTTAGGAGGTAAGGCCTTTGGGGAGTGATTAGTCAAGAGGGTGGAGCCCTCATGAATGGGATTAGTGCCTGATTAAAGGGACACAGAGAGCTCTTGCATCTGCTCTACTATGTGATGATACAGACTGTGTGGCTTCAATAACAGAAATGTCTTTCTCCTCGTTCTGGAGTTTGGGAATTCCAAGTCCAAATTCAGTATTTAGTGAGAGCCTGCTTCTAGCTAGGTCCTCACATAGCCTGAAGGGAAGGGATCTCTCTGGGGTCCCTTTTCTAAGGGCACTAGTCTCATTCATGAGGGGTCCAACACTCATGACCTAATCACCTCACACAGGCCCCATCTCACATGGAAAACTAAATTTTAACATATAAATTTTGGGGTAACAAAAACATGCAGTCTATAGTAGTGCCCAATAGTTTTCACCTTGAGTCTAATATTTCAAGAGGATCTGGAATTCTTTAGAGTTTTCCGAGACTGACCTGAGAAGTTTGTCACCACCACTGTTTCTAGAGTCAGTCTTTGGACACAAGGAAGTCTAGGCAATACCTAAGAGACCTAGAAAAAAGTTGCTTGCTAACCACCTCAGCCCCCTCCTTTTTCTCCTCTCTCTCTCTCTCTCTCTCTCTCTCTCTCTCTCTCTCTCTCTCTCTCACACACACACACTTACACACACACACCATGGCTCTTATATGGAAACAGTAGCAGTTCAAGCTAGTAAAGCATTCCTCTGAGAATCTTTCCACACACATTAAACCTTTCTCTTTCTTTGATCTGAAGCTGATAGAGAATTCTTAGATGAACTAAATAATAAAGAGATCCAATTACTGTCATTTATTTCCATACATATAAGGATAAAAAGGCCATCCTCGCATGAAATTGTAAAGCTGATTACCTTTCTCTGCTCACTTTAAATCCAATCACTTAGCACAATCCATCAGCATTCAAATACATGGAAGATTGCAGTCTCGTAAATTGAGACAATCCGATTCAGTGCCTTGACACTGCATTTGCTATCAATTACGACAGTCATAATCTCAAGTATTAGAGGAGGAATGGTGTATTAACCTAAATACTACTCAAGAGACTGTGCTGCTTTTACTATATTTTTAATTCAAATTATTTTATTTTGTGCATTGCACTTCTGTACGTCCAGAAAGAGAATCAGTGATGTGGGTGTTATACCCACTCTGGCCTCTGTTTTTTACTCACTATTTTTAAGTCCTACTTCATCAATCCTTTTCATGATCTGTGTTCTTGATATCTCCTCAGTCTATTTTTGCTGTGTCTTCAAAGACTTGTTTTAATAGAGATATGCCACCTACAGTATGTAGCAATGTGACTGAGAAGGAAAACTCATGAGTATTTTAAGCAAGTTAACTTCTCTGAGCCCAAATCTCCTAATACATAAAATAAAGATAATAACACCCACCTCGATGGATTGTTATGAGAACTAAAGAGGATAATACGAGCCAGTGAATCTTGTCTTCTCTTTCCCTCACCTGGGGTTATTCCAGAACTGTCCATGTCAGAATAAAAAATGTGTTTTAGTTAAAAATGCATCTTTCTTTATGTCTCCCTCTTTTCCCCCCACAGAGATCTTTATAAAGGAAAAGGAAATAATAAAAAAGACAAAGCACCTACAATCTCACTACTCAAAATATATTAATTCAACAAATATGTATTAATCTATTTTGTACCAGGTATAGTCTAAGTTTTAGGAGTACAGTACTAAATAAAACAGACAAAAATCCTTGCCCTCAAATAACTTAAAAATAGCTTGCATTTTTTTTTTTTGCTTCTTCCTCTCTCTCTTCTATATACAGACATATAAAATGTGGTTGTAATACTAGTAACCACACATTTTATTCTGCTTCTTTCATCTAATATTAAATGTTTAAGTTTCCATGTTGTTAAACTTCATAATTTTAGTCTCAGCATAATATTCATTGAGATTGATACACGATAATGTAATTGCCCAGTCCCCTGATGTTGGAAATGAAGCCCCAGGACCCACCCCCAACTACGGTGAACATCCCTGTACATTTCCCTTTTTCTGCTGCTTCCCTTTGCATAAATAAATCCGGGTAGGATTGCTGGGTCAACATATAAGAACGTTATTAGTCACATCATTTAGGTATAAGTAAGAGAAAAGTCGGACTCATTGTTCTCTGGTGGATTCTATCTACATAATGTGGTGACAGTATATAATTTAGTTCTCTGATATTTGAAACATATGTAGAATGCTATAAGAATTCAAACTATATTCAGATAGATGAGGAAATATAGAAACAAATTTTAGTGACATGACTCAGAAATAACAGAGGTGGAATTTCCAAAGTGCAGGGTTTATATGGCCTCATGGGGCAAAAGAGAATCAGAATGGGCAGAGCGGGCTGAGGTTATGCCAAGGTCACAATGTGGAATGGATACATTTGAACATGATCTAATAAATGGTGGAGAGGCATTGTCATTCCTTCAACAGGGGAACAGCACAAAAAAAGCCGTGCTATGTCCTCTGGAATAGCAATATTGTCTTGCTCGAGGGAAGCTAGGTACTATGTTTTATTTTACTGAGCTTTTACATTTGTTAGCAACCCCCAAAGCTTTCTCTCCCTGTTTCTCAAGGCATGAGAAATATAAAAACACCTAACACAGGATCAAGCCCAATGTGCTGATAGAGAATATCCTAAATGGAACATGCCTGGTCAGCACAGCCTGCTTGACCCTCAGATGATGATAAAGCAGAATTGATAATCCCAGGAAGGGGGTAGCAGCTCTTTATGATGGAAGTCTTGCTCCTGCGCTATCCCAGTGCAGTCCTTCCATTCCAGGTAATTAGGCTTCTTCTACTCATTAAGTGAGGCAGCATTAACAATCCGCTGACATTTCAGCCCAAAGGCCAGAGTACAGATGAGAGATGTTGCTTTTTGTTATCTTTTCCTTCCCTTTAAATCAAAGGTTTTGGAAATTGACAAAAAGGGCCGCCAAAGGCTGAAGAGCATACTCAGCTCCCTTTGGAGGACTTGGATGTGGTAGCGATTAGGCACCATTCAGGCTACTGCCTCCAATTGGTAGTATGGAAAAAAAACACACCTGACAATGTTTTGAGAACAGGGTTTGTTCACTGTATAGTTGTTTTCCTTCAGTGTAACTGGGAAAGTGCCTGGATTGGTGCCCACCACATAGTACATGCTCAACAAACATTTGACTAGTAAATGAATGAGCCATATAATAGTTTCTTATTAAATATTTGGAAATTGCCTTCTTGCTTTGTTTAGGAGTTTTCTGTTTCTGAATCTTTGTGACTAGACAGTAGTAAGACATAAAACTGATTTTTTTCCTTACACTATTGTGAAAGAATTTTTTTTGAGAAGAAAAGGAAGGAGAAAGCAGTATGAATTTCACCATAGGCCTTCATTACAGTTAGTCATTATTAAAAGCTCTCCTGTCAGTTGTAAGAATAGGTTTCAAAGCTGTAATCTACACTAATAAAAGAGAAACGTGGTAATTAGTGTCACTCCGCTACCCTTCCCATTGGCTAATCAGCAAGATATGCAAATTAACTGACAGCCAAGATGGCAGCCGGCAGCCAGGCAGCTTGAAACTAACATGAGTCTTACTTTCCTCAGTGACGGAGGAAACCAACGTTCCTCGCCTGCGGCTGCAGGCCTCTGAGCCTGCAGTTTAAGAAACTATGTAACAAATACCTCCGGACTTCAGCCAGTAGGATCGCAACATTGTAAGCAAAGGCCAGAAACCTACTTTCAGCAGCAGAGGCCTAAGAGCTGGAGCCAAGCCTCAAGCTAAAGCTGGCCCAGAATAAAAAAATAAAAAGAAGGAAAAAAGGAGCAGTTGGGAGAGCTTCAGTCACCCCCAGCCTGAAAACAGCCCTCAGCCCCTCACCCAGACTGGCCAGGCACCCCAGTGGGGACCCCCACCCTGAAGGGTGTGTGACCAGCTGCAAACAGCCATCAGCCCCTCACCCAGGCTGGCCAGGCACCCCAGTGGGGACCCCCACCCTGATCCAGGACACCCTTCAGGGCAAACCAGCCAGCCCCCACCCATGCACCAGGCCTCTATGCTATATAGTAAAAGGGTAATAGGCCTCCCGGCACTGGGATCAGCGTGACAGTGGGCAGCACCCAAACCCCCTGATCGGCCCTGCTCTGTGTGTGACAGGGTGCGGCACCACAACACCCCCCCATGGGCCATGCTCTGTGTGTGACGGGGTAGAGCCATAACCTCCCCATTGGCCCTGTCCTGAGTGTGAGAGTGGCGGCACCCCAACCCCCTGATCGGCCCTGCTCTGTGGGTGATAGAGGGCGGTGCCCCCCCCGCCCCCCCCACGGGCCCTGCTGTGTGCGTGACAGGGGGCAGCGCCCCAACCCCCTGAGTGGCCCTGCTCTGTGCATGACAGGGGGTGGCGCCGCAACCTCCCCATCGACCCTGCCTTGAGTGTAATAGGGGGCGGTGCCCCAACCCCCCAATCGTCCCTACCCTGAGTGTGACTGAGGGTGGCATCGCAACCTCCCAATCCGCCCTGCTCTGTGCATGACAGGGGGCAGCGCCCCAAGTCCCCAATCGGCCCTGCTCTGAGCCCGACCAGGGGCTGCACCTAGGGATTGGGCCTGCCCTCTGCCACCTGGGAGCAGGCCTAAGCCAGCAGGTCATTATCTCCCGAGGGGTCCCAGACTGCGAGAGGGCACAGGCCAGGCCGAGGGACCCCTCTTCCCCCCGCCCCCCCCCCCCCCCGAGTGCACAAATTTTTGTGTACCGGGCCTCTAGTATAGAATAAAGAGGTAAGTGAAGATGTCATTGTTTTGCCCAATGTCCCATTTTCACAGCCTAGCATAGTAACTAGGACATAGGACACATTCATGCCTATTTGATGAATGAGTGATTGAATGAGGAATATGACTCCCTCCTTCAGGTTTTTTATAGTGAAGGCATGAGACAGTACTTGTGTAAACTCAGGAATCTCTATAGCCTATTACTCCATTAGCGGTCAACTCTTGCCAATATTCCATCAGTGATGAATCCAACTACTGAGCCATTTCCAGAATATATACTTCAGCGTCCATAAACATGTCTTGGAAAACTGTGGTTAATTTCTAACTCTGTATCTACATCTGTGCAGGTATTAGTAGAGTAGGAGAGAAACAAACAAGAGATCAATATTACTCTCTAGTTAGAAAAATCCTATATAATAAAAGGGTAATATGCGAATTGACCCTAAGGGCAGAACGAACAGAACGACCACTCGACCAGTCACTATGAGGTGCACTGACCACCTCTCAGTCCTTCCACCAGCCAGCAAGCTCCCATCATCCAATGGTGAATGGGGAACTGGGGGTGGGTAGTGGGGAACACAGACAGCGCCAGGCCAAGGCCCCCACCCCACTGGTCACCCCACACACAGAAAGAGACCTGTGGTAGGGGCAGGGCCAGTGAGTGGGCAGGAAAGGTCAACATCTCAGTCCCTCCCTATCCCCTTCCCCCTCCCCCCAACCCCACCAGCAGGCTCTGATTGTCCATGGCAAACAGGGAACCGTGGGTGTGTGTGTGGGGGGGGGGGGTAGGGGGGGTTGGGGCCGGGGAAGATGGCCCTGATCCCAGGCTAGACCTAGGGACCGTACCCATGCATGAATATCATACGCTGGACCTCTAGTAATACATATAACTATGAAATAATGAGAAAATAGGGCATAAATGAAAAATGTCCTCATTGAAAACGTCTATTCTTAAATGATTGCCCTGAAATACATGACCAGAACTTGGGAGTAAGTTTGTGGGATACAAAGCTAGTTATAGCCTTAGATGCAATTGTTTTGCTAAATTATCTTGCAAGTATAGCTCACCACTAAGATATCCTAGGTACCCAAACCAGATGGCATAAGGTTTGCTACTTCAAATATGCAGCCCACATGTCCACTGAATTGTGTAAGGGACTAACTGGGAAAGTTAGATAACAACCCAAACCATCTAAATGCCCTTGAAATCATAGAAAATTGTATGAAAATGCATAGCTTTCTAAAGATTTTAAATGCTTTAAAACCCCTTAGGAAATTGAACAAATGCAAAATAAATATAAGAAATGTTAAATTGGCCTTGGATTAACATGCTATAATGCAGTATTAGTAAATAAATCCCTTGGTATCTGAATAATTAAAAGCCAGGGTAGGATTTATAATCTAGGACAACTAATACACAGAGCTATAAATGGTAGTCTACCACGAAGAATTCAGCATAACTGTATTGATGTCTTCCTGTGGAGGCTTATATTATTTTTCTGCTTTATTTTCTGCTTTATTACAGGAGAGTACATAGATTGGTGAATCAGACACATATTTATAGCTCTTTTTCTATTTGATACCATAGCTTGCATTAGAACAATCGTAAACATTTAATAGGTATTTGCATTTTGCATTCTCAGTGTATAGCACTAAAAACACTTCTATGGGATATCACTCCATGTTCATTATGTCTTCCCTCACCAGTTAGTGACTAAATTAGTGAATTGATTTTACAAACATTTATTGAGTTCCTACTAAGTGCAAAATACAGTGCTGGGCTTTCAATAAAATTACTGATATATAACCCACACCTTGTTGGGGTTAACAGGCTTTTGGAAGTTACTTAGTTTGAGTAGTGAGGCAGGAAAATGTTAGTATGTTTAGGTAAGAGCACATCCTTTGGTATGGTTGCTATGGACACAAAGCATGAAGAAAATGTAGAAAATTAAGTTGGAAAATTATTAGATCTTTTCCTGTTAATGGATGATCCATGGTGAAATAAATCTGAGTTTTAAATTAGGATGTGTGAAATGAAAAATATTCAAGTTACATTTTTAAATGATGATCTTAAGAGCCATGGAGATAATGGATTGGAAGAAAGAGGGACTAAAGTCAGAAAGATAATTGGGAAAGTTTTGGAATCTTCCAAGATACTGAAAGTTTATGACTAAGGCTGAAAAAGTGGGAATGGAGAAAGTGATAATATTTAAAAGCATTTCTGAGGCAGAATTGACAACAATATTATGAATTCAGTATGGAATTAGTAAATCAGATGTGTACAGATTATGAATAAATGTATAAGAGTTTATGAGACTTTTAGATAGAAACATAAAAGGGGGGACAAGGCTGAACATAGAGAAAGCCCAATATTTAAGAGAATAGGGAGAGAAAAAGGAACTACTGAAGAATCTAGGAAAGAATCATGTGAGTTATGTGCTTCATTATAGATAAACACAGTGAAAACAAGTACAAGAAACTAAGTTCAAGAATGACTTAATAATTAAAGCAGGAAGAGATCTTCAAGGCATCTAGTCTAATTATGTAACTTTCAAGGTGAGGAAAATGACTTGTCTAATGTATTTACCCATTTTAGTGGAAGAGCTGGGACTTCAGTGTTTTGACTGTGCAAGCCAATTTTCTTTACACCATATTACACATCTTTCCTAATATTTACTTTTTAAATATATTTTATTGATTTTTTACAGAAAAGAAGGGAGAGAGATAGAGAGTTAGAAACATTGATGAGAGAGAAACATCAATTCAGCTGCCTCCTGAACACCTCCTACTGGGGATGTGCCCGCAACCAAGGTACATGCCCTTGACCGGAATCTAACCTGGGACCCTTCAGTCTGCAGGCCGACGTTCTATCCACTGAGCCAAACCGGTTAGGGTTTTCCTAATATTTAAACATTAATGTTGCTTTGCTATCAGATCTTTCTTTTTCCTCTTGTGCCTTATCCATATCTTCTGGAAATCAAATTCTAATTTCATATAGGATTTTCTTTATATACTCTATCCAGCCTTTATCTGGGATTCAGGAAATTTGAGTTCAAGATATATGGCCCTGGATGTGTTCCTAAATAGCTCTGCAGCTTAGTTCTCCAGCTATAAAATCAATGATTGGTCTAAATGATGTTTATTATTTCTTTTCATCTCTGGGATCTTAGCCATCCAGTAGCTTATTGATTAGCAAATATCACAGGTGTGTCCCAATCTGTGTGTAGACAAAGTAACAAGAAACAGTCCACTGGCAAATGAAAAGCATCTGTGACACTCCATGGAGTGGAAAATGATGGTGTGGACCTGAGAAATCCTGATTCTCAGACTAGAGTTGGGGAAAAAGTCTGTGGCTTTTGTTGATGGTAGTCATTTCTTCCCACATGGTCTGAACAGCAGACATAGGCTATTTTGCCATGTCTACTATTTTCCTATTTTTACGTCTTTTGGGGAAAACCTGACCAAATTAGGCTTCCAGCATATTTTTCAAATCTTGTGATAAAGCTCAGAGTTGCAACACTGCCCCGATTTCTTATTCATGACTTGTTATTTAAAAAGAGCTTGCATTACTACACACAAGGCTAATCTTTCTTAACAGGGAAGGAAAGTGGCCCACCTCTGTCTGACAGGCTGATTTGTCAAAGAGCGCAGCAAATTTCCTTTGCCCACTTCCCAAAGCACTGAGGCCCTCACTAAATGTTCCTTCCACTCCATGACACACTGGAGAGAAGCAGATTTTTAAAAAATCCCTAGAAGGGCTGTTGTAATAAAAAGGGCTTTAAATGATGTTTTGACATTTCTCTAGGTGAATACTTTGGTAGGACAAACTGAGAAATGCTCAGGAAAGGATATGGGAAGCTTAGGCAATTTTTATATGAACTGCCAGGAACTATTTTGTATTAATAAAATTATACATGACATAGAGAAAAATAATACATTTAATACCTTTTAAACATAACACATTTTTGATGGTATCATGATCTCCAATTTTGGGGGGGTCTTAAATTGAATATATAAACTTGGTCCTAGGGAGTATTCGTTCCATTAAAAATGATTGGAATAGACTAAATAAATGGACACTGACATTGAAAAAATATATTAGAATTAGATCACCATGTGAAAAGGCAGTTTCTTTCCCTGGAGATTGTTAAAAATAGAATGAGTACTCACTCATCTTTCTAGAATTATTTAGATACCCTCTTACCTAAAGGGTAGCAGGGCCATTTGACCTTTAGCCATTT
The DNA here is from genome assembly GCF_963259705.1 of Myotis daubentonii. Classification (NCBI taxonomy): domain Eukaryota; kingdom Metazoa; phylum Chordata; class Mammalia; order Chiroptera; family Vespertilionidae; genus Myotis; species Myotis daubentonii. The sequence continues at coordinate 53,303,847 of NC_081851.1, forward strand.
ATTCTTTATTTGAAATTTGTGATTGCACATTACTATACTGTTATCTCATTTGAAAGTCAGCTTAAAATATCCCTTACATATGAAGGTTTTTTTGTTTGAGGCCTTGGAGTAGAGATTGAAATATAGAGTCTTGTGCAATATAAAAGAGACAGGGCTGTGTTGCTGAAGCATGAGGTGTCATTAGGGAGAGCGAATGCCCCAGCAGTTTGCTCTCCTTATGCCTAATTTGATAAATGTTAATGTGCATCTGCTAATCTCCAGTGTAATGGGAACCTATTTGTAGTGATTACAACCTGGAAGAACTTAGTGTGTGTGGGACAGGGCTGAAAAGAAATTTCCACCCTTGCATCATGAGCACTCACCCATACTTACGCCCTTGTGCATACACACACACACACACACACACACACACACACACACCCCTTAAACCCTAAATAATAATTGAGAAATCAGTTGCAGGGTTGATTATAGCTAAATTTAGCCACGAATTCAAATGATGCAGTGATTTCCTATCTGAGAATGCCTTAACCTCTTTTCCTCCCACACAACACTTCCCCAGCTGATTCTAGCTGTAGTCCTTGGTAGGTGGTGCCCTTTACAAACTGATGTTGTCTGGCTCAGACTGCAGCTGTCCAGGTGCTGTGCTCCATGTTTGTCTGCCAGAGTAGTAGAGGGTGTAGCTTAAACTACATGCATTGTTGACCAAAATAGATCACTGGCATCCAAATCTCCTCTTTTCTTGCTGAATCATCTGAGGGAACACCATGACCTAATATCTCTCTTGCATTTTCATTCCCAGGGTCAGTCCTGCCCTGAGCTGTGGGCCAGCTCTTATCTATATCCATCCAATAACCCTGTTCCATCTCGACCCCTCCCAGTTTAAAAGCAGGTAATGCTGGACATGAGCCAGCTCCCTTGGGGGAGAGACAATGATCGTGGCTGGAATCAAGTAGCTACAGGTGTCAACACCTGCTGCAGAGTTAAAGGCCATCTATCTACATGACTGCTGTTTACGCTCATCCTAAAGCAGGACAGTTGGTGCTTGAATCAATGGAAACAAGGGCTTTGGCCTTAATTTGCCTTCAATAATAGGCAAGCAAATTACAAGCCCAGCAGAATGAACACAAGAACCCTTTGGCTTGCCCATTCAGAGAAGAGGTTGACATGAAAATGGGGAACATTATAAAACCTAATAATTTAAAAAATAAAATGCAGTTTAAATTTGCAAAAGACTTCTAATAAGTATTTTGCTATGAGATGTCTTATACCATAGAAAATATTGAACGAATAAGATCTAGTTTTTGCTCACCAATTTATTGAAACTTATTGCAAAACCCAAGTCTTTTTTGGTTTTCCCATTTTCTAGAGCCCAGCTCAGGGTTCCCATCTTCTGAGAATACATGTTTACTGTAGATTTCCATGCTACTTCCCCATTTTCTCAATTTCTTATCTTGCTACTCAACCTGTGGTCTACAGACCCTCAGCATCAACATCAGCTAGGATAAATAGAAACGCAGGCTCTTGGTATCACCCTCAACCTTGGATCAGAATCTATATATTTTTTTAAATTCCCAGAAATTATATTTGCATATATTTGCATTCAAAGTTGAAAAATACTGATATGACACATTTTAATTTCACAATATAAATGAGATATAGATAGATAGATGATAGAGATAGAGATAGAGATAGAGAATAGAGGTAGAGATAAAGAAAGAGAGAGAGAGAGAGAGGTGGCAGGCTTCCTCAGGTAATGAAAACTCCTTGAATCCAGGTCTTTGTTCATTTGTTGCTACCAGTCTGGTTGCCTGCTCCTCACATCTCTGCTCTTGCAACTCCATTCCCAGGGTCAGTCCTGGCCTGGGCTGTGGGCCAGCTCTTATCCATATCCAATCAATAACCCTGTTCTATCTCTACCCCTCCCAGTTTAAAAGCACAGGTTTTTGTCTAATTTCTGATATCAAGTCTCCACTTCCTTGCACAGTTTAGTAACTGAATATCTATTTTACTCCCGAGCCTAATTTTCTCCTGCAAATGTGCCTAGTGATCCAGGCCTTCTGAAAGGTAGGCACTGTATTATGCTTTGATTAAAAACTGCCCGAGGGCAGGAGCCAGTCTCATTCTATTCTCTTTTCACAATGTGAATATAGCAGGTAACCATGTGCCCAAAGACCCCTGATCAATTTTTCACAAGCTATACTACCTTCAATTAGATGCAGCTGCTTTAGAGACTGTGCTATCTCTTTTAGGCCTCTAGCATTTGGTAAATAATTGTTCCAATGCATAAAATTTGTTCTACCAAATTGAAGGAATGAATACCACTCCAAAGCAAATTGAATTTATCCAGGTAATGCTCGACTCACCTAACAGATTTAGCTTTTTATGGTGCTACTGAATTTAGATTCATTTTGGCAGAACTAGAAATTCCCATCCCTGTACCCACTGATATGTGAAGTTTGTTAGTGTCATGCTTTCTCACTGTTTTGGAAGAATTTTTCTTTTTTTTTTCTTTTTTCCCCCTGCCCTTCCTAGCCCTATCTTCACCCTGTTTACAAATAGAAATTGTGAGAAGACTAAGGGTAGAAGAAGCAATATCAACTTTTGCTTGTTAACATAGTACACTTTTATTGATTTCTATTTGCTTACTTCAGAGCATTCGGGGGCCGTCTACACTGGAGTGAGTGGCCCTGGGCAGATAGTGAGACTGTAATTTCCTCTGTTTCAGTAAAAGGGATTTGTTTGTGCCTCTAGCTTGCACCATTGCTGGGACAGGGGTGGAGATGAGAGTGGGTGTATACATATACCTAAGAGAGAGAAAAAGATTAAGTATGATAAGGAGAACTGTTAGATAAGAAATGCGCCAAAACCAGTTTGGCTCAGTGGATAGAGCGTTCGCCTGCGGACTGAAAGGTCCCGGGTTCGATTCCGGTCAAGGGCATGTACCTTGGTTGCGGGCATATCCCCGGTGGGAGATGTGCAGGAGGCAGCTGATCGATGTTTCTCTCTCATCGATGTTTCTAACTCTCTATCTCTCTCCTTTCCTCTCTGTAAAAAAATCAATAAAATATATTAAAAAAAAAAAAAAGAAATGCACAAACCTTTGTGGTCATGTGGGTGTGAATCCTGGCTCTGTTAACTTACTAGCTGTGGGGAACAGAAAATTTTCCCTGCATTAAAAAAATGTTACCTAATGTATGAGAACCTCAAATATCTCATACATAAAATGGAAATAATACCAACTCTATCCATAGCCACCATATACTTGTACAGCTTGTATACTGCACTAGGTATCTGGTGAGGGGTAGTGTGGATTACAACCTAGCTCTAAACTCATCAAGGCACACAGCCAGGCACAGGTCTTTTCTCTGCCTGGAGGAACAGAGAGCTTTTTCTGATTATCACAAAAGTACCATCTAGGCTTGCTCATAAGGTGGCCTTGCTCATAAGATTTCTTGTAAGGGTTGAGACAGCATGGAGGTACCTGGAGAGTATTAATACTAAGTGAAATAAGCGAGTCAGAGCAAGACAAGTATCACATTGATCTCACACATATGTGGAATCTAAGGAACAAAATAAACTGATGAACAAAATAGATCCAAACACATAGGAACATGGAACTGACTGATGAATTTCAGAGGGAAGGCAGGGGTGAGTGGGAAGAGATAAACCAAAGAATTTGTATGTATATATGCATAACCCATTGTCAGAGACAATAGTGTGGTGAAGGCCTGGGGTTAGGGGAGGAGGTTGGCTAAAAGGGGCCAATGGGGGGAAAAAGAAGGACATATGTAATACTTTCAACAATAAAGATAAAGTAAAAATAAAATAAAATGATCAAATGTTCAGAATTTTAAAAAAGGAAATTGGCTTAGGGCATTGTTTCTCAGTCTTACTGAATATGAAAAAACTTTTTACAGTAAAAAATAACAAATTACTTGAATGATTATAATTATACTCTTCAAGAAACAGTGACTGTGAAATATGTAATAAAAAAGCTATTTTGAACTTAAAAAAAATAAAAAGAAAAGATGGTATGTGGCACCATGAAATAGTGCTTGGTGTTCACAGAATATTTTGCCATTTTTCAGTCCTTGTTTTGCCTCTCTCTGAACATAGATGTCATTCTCCATACCTGACTTTCTCCCTCAGGCTAGAACCAAGGCTGCCTGCTGTTTCTGGGCTCACATCTTCCCAGCTCTTCCTCCAGGGAAGTAATCTGCCCTCTCAATTTCAATGTGAGAATCTCTGGAAAGGCATCTGATAGACCAGAGTCACAGGTCCAGAAGAGTGGTGCATTCTCATTATCAGTCCTCACCACAACCATGTGAGAAGCAGGGAGAGATACAGAATTCAAAGGAGAAATCATCTCCCCATGCCCTGGAAGATGAGTGGTATGAGAGGAAGATAAAACACAATTCATATCAACATTGAATACTTGTGGTATGAATCCACTCCTGAAAATTCTAGTGAAATACACAGAGACAGAAAAGGTAAAATTTGTTTGAAAAGATAGAACACACGATGATTTAAGAACACTACACCAGATAACTTAGCAAATACAAAATAAAAATCACAATACTAAGTAGTGTTGCTCTTGATGGAAATCATTTCTCTTTTCTGAGTCTCTTCCTTATATGAAAAATGAGGGGTGTGAATCAAATCATTGTTAGGTTCCCTTTGACTCTAATGCCATCCATCAATTCACCCATTGTTCCATCTATCCACCCATCAATCCATCTCTCCATCACGAACACTTGAACACTTGTAGGCTGTCTGATAAGGAGAAATTGCGCTTCAGAGTGAGCAGAAGGAGATGGCTCCATGAAGGAGAAAAGGTTTTAACCACATCTGGAGACTAGGAAGGGGCCATCATTGACTAGGCAGAGAAGACAAATAGGCATCTTTTAAGCTATTTATCCTTAGAAGACAGGACAAAGAACTGCATGCTCCATTCCTCTCATATTAATATTGAGTTGTTTTTGGTTTATAGTGTGTGTTTTTCCCAATGGTTTACTGTTCTGTTGAGTTTATAGAATACAAATAAAAAATGCTGAGGTATATTTTAAGTATATGTCAGAAACAGAAGTTACCTGAAAATATTCAAGGTAACTCCTAATTGCATGTATCTGCTAATTAGCACTTTCTTTGTCACTGACTATAATGCCAGATTGGATTTCCCACTGAGAAACAGAAATAAAATAAACAAAAAAATTCAAAAGAGTAGAATGCTAGTTGCTATGAGGATATTAGGAACAAAGATATATGAGAAGTGTGGATATCATGTTACTATTTGAAGGGGGTAGCCAATTAGGAATTAGACCTATGTATGTCCAAAATAATAGCAGTAACTGTATTTTCATTTAACCAGTGCTGATTCTGACTGCAGATCCACCTGGAACTAATAGCTCATTAGAAATCAATTGATATCTGAATGAAAGTGGTAGAGTGCAGAAAGGAATAAGCTGAGTAAGGAATGCGATTATTTTGGAAGCTCTAATCATGAGGACTAAGTTTTTTTCACCAGTGTTCTAAATATGGTTGTGTTAAAAGGAAAGGGCCGTCTCAATAGTTTATTAGATTCAGTAAAATATTGTTCAAAGCTCTATAGAAATTGTCTTGGAATTCGGTGTCACAAACTGACTTAGTTCCTAGAACGTATTATGATAATCACATCAAGTAGACTGGTAAATTCAAATGCAGTTGAATTTGCTCTTTATCCTTCTATTGTCACATTATCCTGATGTTAAGGTTAACATCAAAAGGAGAGATGAAACATGCAAACAAATACATCTGTTTTTCTGTTTTTGCAGGAAGGATGGTCACTTACCACAGACATTTAAAGATCTGCTTCTGTTATTTATCAAAGTGTGTTTTTTGTTGGTTGTTTAGTATTTCAGTCATCTAACATCTTTCATTTACTTTTATTCTCTTCTATTATCATTATAGAATGAGGCACACAATGTGCTGATTTTCCTCATTTTTATATCATGCTTGTTAAGTAGACCATCAGTCATTGGTGATACAGAGATGGATAGAGTGTTGCACATCCTCATTATAAGACTGTGCAGTATTTCCTGTGAGAAGGTGTTTCAGAGAGAATTTAATGGTTGTTGGAAAAGCGAAGAGAGAGAAAGAAAGAGAAAGGCAAGGAGGGAGGAACGAACTACCCAATCAGTCAAACTGGGTTAATCTTAGCATCAGGATTAAAGAATAAGAACCTGATCATGGGACCTGAGGTTATGAGGGTAAACCCCTTTGAAATGTATGAGGAACACACCTCTCCAAAGCAGACACATCTGCGATGACAGGGCATTATGTACAGCCTAGAAATCGTAGGCCTCGGGTGTCACAAGGTCCAGTCTATCACTCTGAGGACAGAAGGAAGCTTTAGTGACAAACTCCCTTCCTTCACAACTAAGACATCTCTGCTCCTGAGTATAGCTGGCATGCTACATCAAAGGACGCAATTTATTTCAATAACTTGCCAGAGCAGCTTCCTTACTAGGGGATTGCTTTCTCAGACCCTAGAATTAACCTGTTTTCACTCAGGAACGGGCCTACTACACAAGGCTTATTTTTGCTGAGGCTGTTCTGAAGCTGCAGAATTGACTTTCTGTCATCTGAACTATGTCACCAGAAACAGACCATATTGTGCACAGTCCCTGTGCTGGCCTCGCCATTCACCACCCCTTGCCCATATGAGTGTCCCAAACATTTATTGCCCCTCCAAAGGCAGAACACATGTAATACTGAGCAACTGCAAATATATTGTTTAGACTTGAAATTACATTGTTAAGCTTTACATTCATAGTTGATTTCTTTTTCTCTTTCCAACCATATTTACCTACTTCCTTGAACAACCTCTAACTTCAGCCAAATTGGCATATCTATTTTTATATATTTGATCTATTTTTATTAAAATGTCCTTATTTACATTTGACTCCCTTTTATGTTATTTTGGAAACTAAACAGCAGGCTATAACAAGAAATTTTCATTTGTCTGAAGATAAAGCATTGGAGTAAAATGACAGTATTATTTAATGACTTGTAGTCCATAAAAAGCAGCATAAGGGCAATAGCTCTTGTGCACATGAAAGCTCTAATATCTTGCAAATCATCTAAAACAGAGTTATTAAAACCCCATTAGTGTTTTGCATATTGTCATTTTCCCAAGTACAATACAATATATTTTTATTTCAGAAATCTAAATCCATGAAATAGAAAGAATGAATTATTATACTTTTTACCAGAAAAGAAAAAACACAATAATTTAAAAAAATCTTATTTTCTTGATTGACTAATGTAACTACATTTGAATCATTCTTTGCTTACAAACAAATAGTACAATTAAGGGACCTTCTGCATTTGAGTGTGTGTATAGGATTCTGTGAATGGATTAGAGTATATGTGTATAAGTAAACATAGATACACATATGGTTGCAAATCAAATAAAGATTATTACTTTCATCACAGGAAAAACAATTAGGTGACTCGTGAACGTTGGTCCTGTTTACATTTCTGTCCTGAAGGATTAGGATTTGTCAGCTCATGAAAAACTGAATTTACTATAGGTATTAATTAAATACTGCCTTGGGCTGAATGCATGATGTAAAGTATAATACCATGTGAAATTGAATCATACCTATGAAATGTAAAAAATAAAAATCCATTTGATTACTAATATACTTATAAAAGTAGAAATGCTGAATTATAACAAGTTTGGGGTTTGGTGAAAAATATAAGCAAACCACATTTGATGACCATTGTGTATAAGAGTGTGGGTATATGTATTAATAAATATGCATATAAATGTATTTATAATGGCATATCAAAGGAAATGTATTCTACTGTAATAAATGTGTAATAAAATTGCCTGAAAAATCATCTCTATTTTTGAGTGATTCAAATACTTGCCAAGGCTAGAGTAGAGAATATATACTTTGATGCTAACATATCTGCAATACATGCTTATAATTTGCTTTATTTTATTTTGCAAAGTTTTTTCCCCCTATAGAATATTACAAAGCTCTGATGTGTATTCAAAATGTGTAAAATCCATCACAGAATTCTTCACTTTATAGTATTGTAATGTGAGAGAAAAATGACTCTGAAAGCTAAGGTTCATTCTTGATATACATAAATCTTCAAGATAAGTAATGAAATGCCATAGTTGAAAATCTAAAATTGGTGACATTTTAAATTAGTGAGTGTATTTACACTCTTGACTATCCCCTAGTATAAAGAATGTTAACTGGACACTCATCAAGATCTCAATACATGTAACTTGGGGTTTGTTTGGTGTGTTTTTCTTTGGTAAAAAAACAACAACAAAAAACCACACACAGAACCCATGAAATCATGGGCACTAGAATTAAAATGTCCATCTGCAAGCAGGATTCAGAATCAATGTGAACCAAGCAAGGGATCCTACAGTCATAAATAGAAGTCTATTTTTTCTATCTCCTAGAAATACAGACTTCTCTGGCATTCTGAAATGATTGACAGTTTCAAATAGTATCCTGAAATGATCCACATGCACATCGCCTAGAAAACAGTTTGATCAAATGGTTCCACACGTGAGACCCCCTCCCAGGAAGATCAGCTGTCCCCACACCTGCGGTCAGGCCTATTCAAATCTGCGTCAGGAAAAAGCATCCGCGGACACGTCTGAAGGACAAAAGGGAGACTTCCCTACTGGCAAAAAATGCTTTCAAAGTGTTTATAATTATATACAGGATTACAATATGTTGAGTATCCCAGAGTCCCACAATCATATCCATTAAAAATATCACCAGAAATGTAAATTCCACAAACCACCATCAGTGAAAAACTTAGAGGAATTTCTGTGTATCTCAACAGGGTGCTCTTGCCATTTTTATTTTGACAGTTTTATTGTGGTAGACTTGACGTATAAGAAACTTCATAAATGAGAGTGTACAATTTGGTAAATTTTGAAGAGTCATAACCACAATCAAGACAGGAAGCAGACCTTTTGCTCCCAAAAGTTGCTTGAGCCTTTGTAATTCCTCTGTCCTATCCCTCCCTATCACTGCTCTCCCAGGTCATCATTGTTCTGCCTTTTGCCACTATGTATTAGTTTGCATTGTCTAGACCAGGGGTGGGGACCCTTTTTTCTGCCAAGGGCCATTTGGATATTTATAACATCATTCATGAGCCATACAAAATTATCAATTTAAAAATTAGTGCTATATTTGGTCAAACATTCAATTAGCTCACCCCTAAAGCCTTTAGCAGTGCCAGAGCAAATGATTTTGCAGGCCTTATTTGGTCTGCGGGGCAGACGTTCTCCACCCCTGGACTAGATCTTTATATAATTGGAATAATTAAATAATGAATCTTTTTTGTCAAATTCTCTTGCTCAATATAATTATTTGGAGACATTCATCTATATTGTTGAGTGTACTTTCTATTGCTGAATGCTATTCCATTGCATAGATATACCACCATTTATTTAGCCATAAAAATGTTAGATATTTTGTTTGTTTCTTGGTTTGGGCTATTACAAATGAACAAGATATGAAGATTGGTGTCCAATTTTTAATGTGGATATCTGCTTTCATTTCTCTTGGGTCAATACCAAGAAATGGAATAGTTATTTCATAAAATAAGTGTACACATTTTAAGAAATTACCAAACTATTTTCTAGTACGGTTGTATTAATTTACATAAACACCAATATTTGTGAGGATTTCAGTTCCTCTACTATTCAGCAGGTGTGTAGTGGAATATTATTGTGGTTTCTTAATTTGCATTTCCCTAATGACATATGATGTTGAAAATCTTGTTCAGTGCTTATTGGTTATCTGTGCATCATCTTTGGTGAACAATCTGTTCAAATATTTGCCCATTTTTTAATTGGGTTGCTTGTTTTGCATTATTGGTTTTGATATTTCTTTTTTATATTCTGCATTCAAGTCCTTTATCAGCTATGTTTTTACAAATGTTATTAAATGCATGTAAAACGCAGTTGGTTGAAGTCCTCAACTCAACAGCTGAAAAATTTCAGCTGATCTCTCCCTCTTGCAAGTCACCACGAATCAAAAGGATTTTAAACCTTTTAGTACTGAGTGAGCTCGATTTATTTCTGAGTCTATAGCAAAGTATTTTTCTGTAGGGTAGTGATTAAGGGCAGTTTCTGGAACTACTCTGCCTGAACTCAAATTCACGCACCTGCATCCTAGCTGTGTGATGTGCAAATTTTTCAACTTTTCTATTCCTGTTTTGTAAAATGTGATAATACTAGTAGTTGCCTTATAGTGTGGTCATAGAGGTCAAATGTATTTATGCACATAAAGCATACAGTGTTGATTGATACATATTCCCTATTGTTTAACACAGTCATTTTTACTATTCACCCAATCCTGCTCCCTAAAACCCATCTTCTATATGACCCTGTTTGTGTGGCCAGTCTATTGGGCTGTTTCTTTCCCAAGGAAGACTATACCTCAAAGGCCATCAGCTGTCAGGAGGAGGAAATTACGCTGTTGAGGTTTGGGTCAAAGAAACTGTATGAACAACTGGAAATCTCCGGCTGCTGATGAAGATCGGGTTATCTGGAAATGGGGGAAGGCACATTTTTATAGTTTGCCTTCCGTCCAGGCAGTTCATTTAAATTCATCTATTTGCTCCCACAGCTAGATCCTGACACTGAATTTGGTGTGACTTACAGATTTCTGAAATCATGGTATGTCATTCAGAGATGGGAAAGAGTGCATACCCAGAGACCTTAACTTTCGTCTTAATAAGATGAAAACAGAAACTCTCTAAAACCACCTGCTGACTGATCCTTCTCCAAAGAAGCTTCCAAAGTGTCCAATAGATGGTTCGTGGAAGCAATGCTTTCAGGAACTTCACATCAGAGAAAGTGGGAATTCACCTTGATTTCAGCCCAAAGAAAACTTATTTTTAAATACTTTTTGCCATCCTCCCCCTCAAAAAAGGTGAGAAGGGGACAATATATTTGAGGTGAGCTAGGCTGGGAGGAGAGTGGTAGGAAGGATATGAGAAAACGCAAGCCTGACATTTGGGGAAACAGCAGGAAAGAACATATTTCTAGGAGACAAGTGAGTTTGTATTAGCATCAGGAAAATCTTTTAAAGAGCATGTCATTCCTAGAGACTGTGAGTGGGGTGAGGACTGAAGACCATGGCCATTTCATTCAACATTTTAGTTCCAGTGCCCAGCCCAGTGTATATTATATAACAGATGCTCAATAAAGATATAAAATATGTATTTTCAAATGCTTGACCTCATTCCTTCCTCCGCACAATACAAAATTCAGCTTACTGAGTGTTCCTTCTCTTCTCAAATCTTGACAGATTAGATTTGAGAGATTAGAGGTTGGTTTGGGAGCAATTTAACTGGCCCTGAAATAAGCACATGATTTTCTCTCCTGAGCTAAACACTGCCATGGCTAAAGCCTCTGCGATGACGTTAGGAACCCACCTGCTTACACGTATTACTAGGGTTGTAACTGTTGACTTAGATGATACCTAATCAGCACACTCTAGACCAGGATGAGAATAGTTAAGCTTTTTGTCTTTTCCTTTACCCTTTCTATGTCACTGCTTTTACTCCTGTATGACAGGTTATGCTGAGCCACAGAAGTTCACATTTAGACATGGTGACTTGTTGGGAGGTGGTTGATGCTGGTAGGGAACTGCTCCTACCCAGGCCAGAACATCTGCCATAGGCAGAATACAAAGGAGAGCCACCCCCCACCCCTGGATAACTGTATCTATGTTTATGGCCACAGGCTCAGGTAGTCTCTCCTTCTGTATGTGAGCACTATTAATGATGTAAAAGCTTTTAACTACACCATGACCTGTGGTTATTATATTCAGTGTTATAATAACAGAGAGGGGAAAGGAAGAGGAACTAACATACATCCAGTACCCACCATGTGTAATGCACAATGTTAGGACTTCAGACAGATTTTAAAACAATTAATCCACCCAGCAGCTCTATAACTTTTGTATTAACTACCATTTTATGTATGAAGAAGCTAAGGGAGGAGCCAGGAACACATGGAGAATCCACAGGTAGATCCAGGTTTCATATCCAGGTCTACCTGGCTCTTTTGACTCGGGACACTGTCACTATTTATTAGATGGTATATAATAAATGCCAGGAGAGAATGCAAGGCTCCCATAACTGTCAGTTACAGTTATGTCTCTTAACTGTTAATTTTAAATAGATTAACTTTGTTTTTTTTTTAATTCAAATGACATTTTTAAGGCACTGTAGAGGACACAATTTGAAAAATTGTACTTTTTAAACATAAATACAAGTATTAATTCCATAATTTACAAGTTCTTAAACCTGGGGTTTATCAAAATAATTTTGTTTAACCTCATTATGCAAAATTGTACACCATGGTGAATAGTACAATCTAGGAGCTTCAGGGCACATTGTGACATACATTATCTGCACACATGTGCTCTGGATATAGATAGGTAAAAAGATAGTTGTGCACATCGAATTAAAATGATATGCTTATCTCATCCTGTGTACATTTATAAGTAACATGGATCTTGAAAGTCTCTCTGAAATCCATTTATGCATTTAGAATTTACAGATGATTTGATAGAAGCAAGCCATAGTTAATATTTTAAAGCAAATTTGCCAATAGAACAATTATGTGATTGTGGAAAAACAATGATTATATTTTAGATGGTGTAAGAAACAAAAATTAAGTTGTCAAAGACATACAGGTGAGCTGTGTTCTGACCAATAGAATGGACCTCATCTGAGGTGTAAGGAAAAAAATTAATTTTCTTCAGAATGTTGTTGTGGATTTATTTCCTTATACTTATAAAATACTTTATCTTTCTTTAATTTTACATTTATCTTTATTGTTGAAAGTATTACAGATGTCCCCCCTTTTTCCCTCCATTGGCTCCCTCCACTTTACTCCTTAAAGTGTAAAAACTCTACAGGACTGCAATGGACAGAACTGTCCCCTCCCCCAATTCATATGTTGAAACCCTAATCCCCAAATCCCCAGTGTGACTGTATTTGCAGATAGGTCCAAAAGGAAGTAATTAAGCTTAAATGAGATCATGTCGGTGGGCTCCTGATCCAATAGTATTACTGTCCTTATAAGAAGAGACAACAAAGAGTTATGTCTCTTTTCAGCATAGGAGGTCACAGTGGCTGCCATCTATAAGCCAGAAAGAGAGTTCTCACCAGAACCTGGTCATACTGGTACCTCGGTCTCAGACTTCCAGCCTCCAGAAATATGAGAAAATAAATTATCTGTTGTTTAAACCACTAGTCTATAGTATTTTTGTTACAGAAGACTGAGAAGGCTAAGACAAGAACTTTAAATACATACTATTTATCTCCAAAAATTCTGTATAAATAGCAATCCAGTTTGATTTCAGCAGGGGAAGAAAAGATGATAGATAGATAGATAGATAGATAGATAGATAGATAGATAGATAGATAGACAGATCAATCAATCAGTAGACAATTGTATGTTTCACTAAGGTCTCATATGAGAGCTTTAGTGACTTTTAAAATTTCTTAATGTTATGATATCAAGTACAAATGCATCTCAAGTTATTGACCAAGATACAAGCTTAGAAGTTACTCTCAAGTGTTTGATGGAGGATATACCAACAGCTCACATTCTCCATAGAGGCCATAATGACCAATGGAAATAGTATTTTCAGGAATTTAATGACCTGCTGAATTGGCAGAGGTGCTGAGGTACATTCTCAGACCTTTTAAGAGGGGTTATTAACTGACAGAGGTGTCTAACCTGCAAGTCATTATTGTTTTGAGAATTTGTAGACATATGAAATAGTAAATAAAAAAGTAATTACCTATTTCTGTGCTACAGAGTAAAAGGGTGAGAAGTCACATGAAATAATGGATGTGGCTATGCAGAACTGACAAAATTGCAGAAAAAAAGGTCAAGTAGGCGGCAGATAAGAGATTCTTTGAAATTAGCTTCCCATCCAGCTACAAAAATAATATCAATGTTGTGTCAACGTATATGATGAATCGCAATAATGAAACTACATATGTTGGACAAAGGGGAAAATTAATAAACACTGGTCTTGGCCCCAACTTATTTACCAATAATCTATATTAAATGGTTCCATTTGGAAAATTCTTAAATAATATAACAGGGTGTAGCATCCCCAAAGATTGGAGAAGTTTGTACAACTCTAAGTATGTGGATATATTCATCTAATTATCAAATATTGGTGGCTGTATATTTGGTATGTAATATATGGTGATGTGAGATTCGTCTTTGCTCTTCTATTTAGGCAGTTCTGAGAACAACCCATAAACAGCTTCCCTCAAGTCTCCCATATATTTTCATCCATCATGCTTAGCTATTTTAATTTGACACTAGCCGCATCATGATGCCAAAAAGTGCCTGGATAATTCCACATTGACATTGCTAATTTCTAGAATGTAACCACAATGTTTGGCATTAGGCAGTCAGGCAGCAGCCAAAAGCATATTTTCTGATCTCTCTCATAAAACCTTGGTGGAATTAAAAAACACACACACATATACATGGTTATTTTTAGTCCATCAAAGGTAGGAAAAGATAGGTGGGTTCACAGTCATTAAACTAAGAGATAGAGTATCTTTTAAAAAAACAAAAACAAAAAAACAACATACAAAAAAACAAACAAACAAAAAACCCACCTCAAGATAGAAAAATATGACATTACCTTCATTCATTAGTAATTATTTATTGTGAAACTATATGTTCCAGCAATCGGGCTTTCCTACTCTGTTTGATCTATAAGAATTATATACCTGATCTACTACAGACACTGTTTGTAAATATTATCTAAAAACTAGAGACCTAGTACATGAAATTTGTGCACGGGGGGAAGGGGTATCCCTCAGCCTGGCCTGCACCCTCTCCAATCTGGGACCCCTTGGGGGATGTCCGACTGCTGTTTTAGACATCTGTCAGACATCTGGCAGTCAGACATCCCTCTCGCAATCCAGGACCACTGGCTCCTAACCACTGACATGCCTGTCTGCCTAATGCCCCCAACTACCCTCCCCTGTCGGCCTGGTTGCCCCCAACTTCCTTCCCCTGCCTAATGCCCCCAACTGCCCTCCCCTGTTGGCCTGGTTACTCCCAATGATCCTCCCCAGCAGGCCTGGTTGCCCCCAACTGCCCTCCCCTGCTGACCTGATCTCACCCCTAACTGCCTCTGCCTCGACCCCACCACCATGGCTTTGTCCAGAAAGAAGTCAGACATCCAAAAGATGGCTGGTCGTCCCAGTCTAATTAACATGTTACTCTTTTATTAGTATAGATAGATTATGTAGGCTAGGATTGCTTAAATGGGGGAGGGAAGCCTTTTTCAGCAGGAGGAGGTGCTTTGGTCAGACAAAAATACATAACCCCTATATCTGGACTGATATCCAGTCATATGCACTATACTGCCAAACCGGTTATTAAAAAATTGAAGCACTTTCTTACACCTTACACCAAACAGCTGTTGCCCTTAAAACCCCTCCTCAGCCCCCACCTTAGGTTCTGCCTTTGCAGTTCACCCAGATTAGGTTCTGATTGGTCAATTTCTATGCCAATCAGCATCAAAAGCTCTGCCTCCTAGGCAACCATTGGCTCCTCCCAGTCCACCCAGATTTGGTTCTGCATCAAAAGCTCCACCTCCTAGGCAGCCATTGGCTGTTCTGTGAAATCCAGGATGGCCCAGCTGACAACTGTCTCTCTCTCTCCAGGCCTATCTCTCAGCCCTGTGGTCGGCAAACCGCGGCTTGCAAGCCACATGTGGGTCTTTGGCCCCTTGAGTGTGGCTCTTCCACAAAATACCACTTGCGGGCGTGCACGTATAGTGCGATTGAAACTTTGTGGCCCATGTGCAGAAGTCAGTATTTTGTGGAAGAGCCGGTATTTTGTGGAAGAGCCACAGTCAAGGGGCCAAAGAGCTGCATGTGGCTCACGAGCTGCGGTTCGCCTAGCCGCAGTTTGCTGATCACTGCCCTAGCCTGATCTGCAGCCTCCACAGCAGCTGCTGATCAGGCCCTGCCTCTCTCGCTGTGCCCTCCCACCTGCTGGCCACCAGCCTTGCTGTGATAGGAGCCTGTGGGTGTGGGGAACAGACCGAGAGTTGCTCCATGCACTTCCTGATGACCATTCGTTTGGTCCTTTTGGTTGTTATGGCCATTGGCCTTTTAATATATAGGTGCTCAAAATTCAATTAACTCTCCTCCTCCTCTCTCTCTCTCTCTCTCTCTCTCTCTCTCTCTCTCTCTCTTTCTCTCTCTCTCAGCATAAAGGCAGAATGATAAAATAATCAGAGAGAACACAGATAATTGGATCATTCTGATTTATAGTGGAAAAAGAAATGAGCTTTTAAGCTATGAACATACATTGAGGAACCTTAAATTCATATTACTAAGTCAAATAAGCCAATATACGAAGCCTGCATACCATATGATTCCAACTGTATGACATTCAGGAAAAGAGAAAAGTAAGAAGAGAGTAAAAAGATCAGTGGTGCCTTAGCCAGTTTGGCTCAGGGGATAGAGTGCTAGCCTGCAGATTGCAAGGATCCCTGTTCAATTCTGGTGAAGGGCAGGTATCTCAGTTGCAGGCTCCTCCCCAGCCTGGGCCCTGGTCAGGGCACATGCAGGAGGCAACCAATGGAAGTGTTTCTCTCACATTGGTATTTCTCTCTGTCTATCCCTCTCTCTTCCACTCTCTCTAAAAATCAATGGAAAAATATCCTCAGGTGAGGATTAAAAAAAAAAAAAAGAGCTGTGGTTGCCAGAGTTTGGGAGGAGAGTGGAAGTATGAATAGGCAGAGCACACAGAATTTTTAGGGCAGTGAAAATACTAAGCATGCTAACTCTCCTGATGGATACATGTCATCCATCCATCCAAACCCATTGATTTACTACACCAAGAGTGAATCCTAATGTAATCTGTGGATTTGGGGTAATAATGTTTTGTCAATAGGTTCATAAATTGAAACAAATGTATTACTCTAGCGGGAGATGTTGATAATCGGGGAGAATATACACGAGTGGAAATAGGAGACATATAGAATATCTATGTACCTTACCCTCAATTTTTCTGTGAACCTAAAACTACTCTAAAAAATAAAAATAAAGTCTTCATTAAAAAAAGAAAAAGAAAAGTAAAAGCAATGGCTTAGAAATTATATATTCTGTCACTTACCAGGTATGTGATCTCTGACAAGTCACTTGTCTGATGATAATAAAACAATACTAAATAATTCACATGTCATTTTGAGACTCACGTATGATATGTCACATCTGTTTCTCAACCAGCATATAAACTGTATGAGAGTAGACACTTGGCCTATTTCACTGACTGTGATGAGGGAGATGCTTGGAGATAATGGTAGGCAGGTGGAAATGTGGAACTAGGAATTAGGAATGAAAGCAGGTCTAAGATGTAAATGAAGAAGTCATTTGCACAGGAGAAAGTCACAAAACCATGAAAGGTGAGTTACTGAGAGAATACATGTTGTTGAGAACCATTCCAACTCTCTGAACATTCATGCCATGATAAATGCAATGAGGGGCTGAATAGTTCTTTGATGATAAGTAGTAGTAAAAGTTATTGGAATCATCACTCTGACAATGAATTCTAGTCAGCAAAACTCTGGATAAAGCAGGCACAGGAGAGTGAGTTTAGTATGTATTGAGCCCAAGATACAGCAGGTTGTTGTGATCCAACAAATAACTAAAATATATTCCTTTTCATATGATTTACCTTTTTCTCAAAAGTATGGTTTTAAAAAAGTCTGATTTTTGGAAATTGTGATTATTGGGTTAAAGTTGTACTGCAATTAAGATGAGGAGAGAAAATATTTTAGATTAAACCCTGAATATCCCCTTGGTTTTATAGAAGGAAAAAAAAAGGCTGGACTCTTTGGGTGCTAAGCATGACTGCCTGAACTTTGAAACAATCAGAGAAAAAAAAATTAAGAATTAAGTTGGTAGATCACACTTAATACCTACTAGGGACATGCTTAAAACAGCTGGGCTCAGCCCTCATCAGGGCTGGTATCCCTTGCCACTGTGCTGTGAATTTCTGACACTTTGTCCAGATGTCATGTTGAAACACTTAATCAAATAAATACACACTGTATTCCCCAAAGCAAGGCACTTAGATCATATGGTTGATGGTTTTCCCAGAACCATTAATTTATTTACTTAATTTTTGTATGTGTATGGCAGAGGTGGCTGTGATTCCAACTGACTAAAAGGGATAAACAGATGGTCAAAGCCAGATTATATACATACAAAGGTTAAAATATTCATGACCATGATTCCTCAGGGGACCAAATGCAAATCCAGATAGGATTTCCTGCTAGATAGTCTGAGACTTTCCACCACCCCTTCTAAAATTATAATTGTTGGGTTATCTCCATGTTCTGCTATTCATGATCCTTCCACTCCAATCAGACTGGTTCCCTCGTAATCTGCTGTTTATTCCTTCCATATCCCTGCCTTTACGGTTTCGTTCATACCACCACCTTTGCTGCAGGTGCCACCCCTTCGCATTTTCACTGACCAAATCAGACCATTTTCTAAGATCAAGTTCAGGTTGTAGATTTATTGACTCCTTCCCTGACCATCCTGACCTATTATCAATTTTTCCCTCTCATAGACACTTTAGAGCCATTGTCTCTATATGTGTTATTTCGTAACTGAATCATCTCTTTTATATAGTTAACATTTTATTCCCAGGTTTCTCTTTGCAAAACATTGCATTCTTTTGTGTTCTGTCTTTTATGCCTCCTGATTCCCATTAGATGCTTAGTTGTTCATGTTGCACACCCTTGCATTCAATAAGTATTTGTTGATTGATGGAAAATATAGTTAATATTAGTTATTTCTAATGGAAACAAACTATGTTTAAGGAAATGTAATGATTTCTTCTTAAACAAAGCATCATAATGTGAATACTGTTAACATTCGCCCTAGGGGTTACAGTTTTGTATTGTATTATTTTTCTGTTTAAAAATTAATAATATTGTACCATAGCTGCTGCCTTTTAAAATTTATTGGCATTGATTGGAGTCCACTCTGGGCTGTGATGAATAGCTTTGATTTGGGGCTCAGTGCTACAATTACAGTTGAGGGCAGAAACAAAGTGAAGACTTGGTCAATAAATAGGTCAAAACACTGAGGATATAAATAATATACTAATATTATAATTTTCATCTTCAAAAAAATTATAACATATTAACAAAGGCCATAGGGATCTCAGAAACTGGTATACTCTCATTTAAACAAAGAAGATGCTTTTTAAAATTATATATATATATGGTATTTATTGATTTCAGAGAGGAAAGGAGAGGGAGAGAGAGATAGAAATATCAATGATGAGAGAGAATAATTGATCAGCTGCCTCCTGCACACCCACTACTGGGGATCGAGCCCACAACCCAGGCATGTGCCCTTGACAGGAACCAAACCCGGGATCCTTCAGTTGGCAGGCCAACACTATCCACTGAGCCAAGCCAGCTAGGGCACATTTTTTTTAAGAAGGTACATTTTGAGACACTGACTGGTAAAAATTCAGAATCAGTACTCCTGAATATATGCTCTTAAGTATATGTAGTATACTAACTAAAATCCTCTTAGTATACTTTTATTATACTAAAGTACTTTTATTATACTTACAATATACAACATGCAGGAGAATTTGTAATAGCCATTTACCTGCTTTCTTTTGTGGTCCCTTTTTCTCTAGCCCTATTTTGGGATCTTTTACTCCAAGCTCCCAGTGCCCTCTGGTGCTTTTCCCAACCCTTGCAGATGCGTAAACTCCATGCCTAACTCGACACACTTAGACCAGCCTCTCTTTTCAATAGTTGCCAGTTGGAACTTTTCCAACATGGAACTGCTTCAGCCAACAGCTACATTCGCAGACTATATGTGCTACACCTGCCAGGAATATTTGTCTTTATTTTCCAGAATCCAGAGATGACTTGATAAACTTTGAATTCTAGAGTAAGAGGAGAGGATTTTTAGAGATTACCAGATCAATGGATTCTAGGCATTTTCCCCTGTCATTTTATTCTCCCTCCTGCCCATCTTGCTCTAGTTTCCAGCACTGGGATTTTGCTCCTGGTTAACCTTGACCCTGAATACATTCATGTCTGCCTGTCAGCTCCCTGTGCACAACCCTCCGGAATGAAAGCCACTGGTTTCCAGCCAACATTTTCTCCAACCCATTTCTATCTCTGTCTTTTGTCAATATCCAATTGGGATCCTGGATGCTTCCATTGCCAAAACCACATATGAACTTGGATTTGGTGCCTGGAAAGCACAGAAAGGATGTTAGTATTGGTTTAGCACCTAGATCTGCTCCAATTCAGCCACCATTATGCTGTTTCATCAGATGGCACTGTTTATCCGGTACTCTTATTGTACCAGTCTTTTCCTAAATATTCAATGGTAAGGAAATAAATTTTGTTAACTAGATATGTGCTCAGAAATACCCAAGAAAGTGACACTGATAATCATCAAACTGATTTCTGGGGAGGGGGGAAAGCTCACTTTCGATCTATGTATTTCTAAAAAGAAAACTATGTTGTGGAGAGCAGATATGCAGCCCAGCACGTCTCATCACAGAAAACATTTGCTATGGAACAAACGTAGAGAAAAATAGAGCCAGAGGTGACCTTAATCATCTCATCCAAACCTTTATTTTATAAGCTGAGGTCAAAGGTGTTAAGGAACAGAGCCAGTACCAGAGTCCTAGTCTTCTGACTCATAACAAAGTGCTAGTATAATTATAAATTTACAGGTATATAGTCCCTATTTCAAACAAAAGTTATAAAGATGAGGGTAGCTAATATTCTTTGATCTCTTAGCATATGGCAGGCCTGATGCAAAGTATTAGACCCATTGTCTCATTCAATTTGTATAATAATCCTAAGAAGTAGGTAGTATTATCATTTCCATACTGCAGATGAGGACATTGGCAGTTTGCATTCTATGATTATTATGAGTAGCAACCAATATCAAAGCATAAGTAAGAGATGGTCACAACTCAGAGTGAAAGCCTGGTTTGGTTTGGTTTTTTTTATCATACATGGAGAAGGAAGGACTAAAAACCAACAGTTACAGAAGCTTGAAATTTATATTTTATTCTCATTTATGTTTGCCATGACAATTCACTGGCCTGTCATGGAACAGGAGAAAAAAATGAAGCTGAAAATGCCTTTGTTGATCACATTTTAAAAATTACTTCTCATTCCAGTTTTATTTTAATTCAATGAAGAGATAGAAGAGCTGACTTACTGTTTAACATTTCTGAAAAAGGGCCTTCAGGCTTTCACATTCCTATTCATGTTTTTGCTTATTTTCTTTTCTATGAGTTCCCAAGACCTCCTTCCCAAGCCCCCCTTCTGAGACTCATAGGTCTCAGAAAATGCACAATTGTGATGGAAATGCACTGTTGTGATGAGCATTGCTGTAACCTGGAGTATGGGGGCTTGTGAATGTCAGCTTTCATGTCTCAGGGACCTGGAGAAGAAATGGCTAAATACAGTCATTCCGATGGAATCAAAAGATTGTCTTGACCACCTCCATCATCATCCACAATTAACCTTCTCTTTACTTGGACGTTTTTTGTCTGGCTTGACTATGTTTTCGCTTCAAACTGGCAGTCTGAGCATTTTGTGGAAAGAAGAGGCAGGAGAGGGAATGTGACTAGAAATATGGTTGTGGGTGTTTTTTAACAAGCTCTCTAAAAACCTTAAAAAAAGACCTTTTAAAAAAATCTATGTGAATTACCTTCTTTTGCTTTAAAAATATAGAAAGCTCAATGTTCCACACTAGTTCATGAGACACACCCTTTCGGGTACAAAAGAATGATCTCATTTTAGGCACTCAACCAAAACAGAATAATTTGTTTCTTTAAAAAGAAACGTCTACTAAAGTTGAAAGTATGCCAATACATGGGACATATCGATTAAATACATTAACACAAGGATAATAATTTCTCGATTTTTAAAAATATAGCTTACCTAGGTAAAAAGCTGTAGAAGAAAATTCATCATCATTTCACAATGACATCTTTAATTTTTTCAAGTTAATTTTTTTCCAGTTGTCCTTTACTTTTCTTCCAAAAACACAGAAATTTGCCACTTCGAAAGTCGATTCCAAAACATTGTCAAGTTGTAAACCAGGGGGGGGAAAAGTCAAGCATTTTTAAGCAGAGATCAAAGTACAGTGAAGAACTGACAACAAAACAAAACCTATGCTTTGGTGTTGAATTCTAAAATGTCTTTACGGGGTTTTAAACATGGTAGCGATCCCTTGTCAGGGATCTCTATTCACTTATTCAAATCCAGCAATCATACCTCCAGCTGTGCCGTTTGCACACGTGTTTAATGCCATCTTGGCATGCAGGTGAAAGATACTGAGGCACCCGCTGCCTGTGTCCACCACGTGGTGGGGTTGGTTTGGAAAAATAGAAAATTAAGCTATTGCAAAATCAACATATGGTTTCCCCCAGTAAATCTGCCTGAACATTGCAGAAAGCATGCAGCATAAGACTTTTATGGACACAGCAGTAGAGTCAAGGAAAAGAAGCTGACTTTGGGCTGACTGCTTTTCCATTTTCTCTTACGTAAGTGAATTAAGAAATAAGTTAGTCTTATACAAACATGCACAGTAACTGAAGAATAAAGTGTATCTGTTCAGTTGCAGAGTAGCATCCTTATCCCTCCTGGGAATGTCAGAGGGACATAAAAGGTATATATGGCTCCTGATAAAATAGAGGCATTTTAGAAATTGTTTAAATTATTTAAACATTATTTAAATTGGTCTAGTGGACAATTTGGGGGTACCTTTCTAATTTAAGAGCCACTTACTCTTTTCTCCAATAACTAAACTCGGAGCCATGGTTTTGTTTTCTACCGACCATGGTCAAATTTAAACTATGTGAGCCTGCATCAATGGCCATAGCTGATTACCCAAGCTGAGACCATCTAGTTCCCTCTCAGAAATTGAGAATTGGGATTGAACAAGAGCAGGTCATTCATTTCTGAGTATCACCGGCACTGAATATGGAAACTTGAAATGTGTGTGGTGGTCAGGATTCCCTGTAAGAATGCAGGAAAGAGAGAGCTACCGAGAAAAACAGAGAAAGATTTTTAGTTGCCCTAGTTCTTGCATAAGACCCAACTCCAACTAGCATTTACACTTCATCATATACTACATGGTATGCCACTTTTTAAAAAATCTCTTTCCCTTTTTGATTACACAGTCTTTCTTCTGACTGAAAGAGTCTAAATTAATACACACAGTGAATTGAGATCCTATGAGGGCATAAATTATAAATACCAAAATGGAGGGGAGAGGAGGCTGAAGTTTGAAGCCTTTAAGGATTTTCTTTTATGCTTTTCCCCCCTTAGTTTTTTATATACTGCTCTATAATATCTTTAGCCAAATCCTTTTCTTCGATCAGAAGGAGATCCATTGGGGACAAATATGTTCTTAAACTTCTTTTTGCACCTCGTTCCAACCCCCCTCAGCTCAGTTCTGGGATTCATAGAAGGATAACCTATGTTTTTTAAGTTTGAAGATTTGTTTTTTTAAATGTTTTTTATTTACTTTACAGAGAGAAGAACGGAGAGGGAGAGAGAGATAGAAACATCCATGAGAGAGAAACATTGATCAGCTGTCTCTTGCATGGCCCCTACTGGGGATCGAGCCTGCAACCCTAGTCATGTGCCCTGACTGGAATTGAGCCAGCAACCTCTTGGTGTACCCAATCAACTAAGCCACATTGGCCAGGGCTCCAAAATCTATTTTATTATTGATTTAAAAAATATTTTTACAATAATTTTCCGTAATTCCAAGTGAGGTGATTTTCATGTTTCCTTCTTGCTTTACTTCCTCTGCTTCCTGGGGAGTTGTGGAACTGCAAAAACTACTGGATAGAAGGCAAACTGCCTGCATAGAAAGAATTCACGCCCTCATAAGGAATATGGTGAAAGTCCCTTGTAATCATATGATTCAGTGACCATTACAAATAGACTGCTGATAAATAACTTTAAAAAAACAAGAAGAAGCACTGTTTTAAGATTTGCAGAGTAAATCTATGAAATGTAACAATTGATCATCTGCAGTTTACTTTGCTAATGAATAGATGTTTTCCCAATGCCAAGACTGCTCTGTAAAAATGAATGTCTCTACACTTTTCTGAAATAAGAAATTACGTCATGGTCTAAATAGAGAAATTGCAGCACAGGTTCATCTTCTTAGTGGGAGAAAGACCCCAGATAAAATTCAGTGAGAGCAGCAGAACAAAGGGGATATTATATGAGTGACAATGATTTCAGCTTTCTTTCTAATATGAAAAGACAGCTGGGTTGAAGCACTTGGGCCACCCACGGCTGAAAGAAAAATGCTTGCATCCTCAATACCTTTGATTGGCTAGTTTGTAGAGGTGAGAATGTAGCTCTCACAGCATGCGCTGGAGAAGTAAGTTAAATTTCATCCGCTTGTCTCTTCCCACCCTTCGCCTATAGAATATTTCTAATTGAAGTCTCTGCTAAGGAAATGGTGGCCTAATATCTACATTGAAGCTTTACTTAGAAGTTTTTGTGGAGTTGTTGAGCTTTTATTCATCCCTTTGAGAATGAGATACATTTTATAGTTTTTATTGGGTTTCTCCCCTCCCCCACCCTGTTTGTTTTGTATCTATGATAGCAGTGGATTAGAGTATGTTTCTTCCTAAAATATATAAGATAATGTCAAAAACAATGAAAATACTCTGATGTGGTTATTGGATAACTGCAAAAATTAATTCCTTAGCCATTTGTTCATTCTTTTCTCACTCTAATAAATGGTGAAAACCACTTCATATCTAAAATAAAGAAGTCTCCTTTTAAATAAATAATTTAATGTCTTTGTCTTACAAATATACCCTTTCTCTCAGAAAGCCATTTTGCCGCAAAACATTTTGGCTACCAAGGAATTAGAGAAATATGTATAATTAGCTCTTTTAGACATAATCAATAGATAAAATTCAGGATTTCCCCTTTAAGTTTTGCCTTCAACCCTAACTTTCCCTAACCACCAGTTTACTCCTGAGCATTTTATAGGACACCATTTGGACAGTTATTTTGGTCTGCCCCTTCAGTTATTCCTTCTAGGCATCTTCTTTATCTTGGAAGCAATGTACTCTATACAGAAATAGCATCAGATATTTATTTTCAGATGAAAACACACACTCTTTACACAGGAGGAGGGTGGTAGGGGGAGGACACCTTTACAAGGGAGAACGACTCATTTACAGAAAAGTCATAAAGTCAGGAGGAGAGTAGCTGAGGTTCCCCAGAGAGCAAGGCCCAAAACTGAGCCATTAGTGGGTTGGACATGGCCTAATCCAGTGATGGAGAACCTTTTGAGCTCAGCGTGTCAGCATTTTGAAAAACCCTAACTTAATTGTGGTGCCGTGTCACATATAGAAATTTTTTGATATTTGCAACCATACTAAAACAAAGATTTATATTTTTGATATTTATTTTACATATTTAAATGCCATTTAACAAAGAAAAATCAACCAAAAGAATGAGTTCGTGTGTCACCTCTGACACGAGTGTCATAGGTTCACCATCACTGGCCTAATCTATTTTCTTCACATAAATGAGCCATGAGCCAATCTGAGGCAACAAATGTCTCCTAAGGAATAATGTCCCCCAAATAAAAGCTAGTAATAGCTCTAGCCGGTTTGGCTCAGTGGATAGACTGTCAGCCTGTGGACTGAAGTGTTGGGTTCGATTCCAGTCAAGGGCATGTACCTCGGTTGCAGGTCCTCTCCAGCCTGAGCCTTGATTGGGGCTCATGCAGGAGACAACCAATAAATGTGTTTCTCTCACTCATATTGATATTTCTCTCTGTCTTTCCCTCTTTCTTCCACAATCTATAAAACTCAATGGAAAAATATCCTTGGGTGAGGATTAAAAAAAAAAAGCTATAGTAATAGCAT
Organism: Myotis daubentonii; assembly: GCF_963259705.1. NCBI lineage: Eukaryota > Metazoa > Chordata > Mammalia > Chiroptera > Vespertilionidae > Myotis > Myotis daubentonii. The sequence goes on from NC_081851.1 coordinate 53,329,867, forward strand.
ATGGATATCCTCAGTGAGGAAGTCTTAGTGTAGTCTCTTATCTCTGTCATTTGCTTGTTTTTTAAAAAATCTGTCTGCTTCTGATGTCTATCTTTCCATTGGCTTTGAATTCTGGAGAGAAAAAGATTGTGTGATTCATTGACCCTTCCTTCTAAAACAGAGAGAGAGAAACATGGATGTGAGAGAAACACATCCCTTGGTTGCCTCCTGTTCACACCCTGACTGGGGCCTGGGATCAAGCCTGCAACTAAGGTATATGCCGTTGACCGGGAATCAAATCCAGTGGCCACTATCTCCAACCACGGAGCTAAAACTAGCTGGGCCTGTGGTCTCCTTGATTTAACCTAACCGATTGGCCTTGGGAACAACTTTGCCATCTGGATTCCCTCTCCACTTGGCCATCTGCAAATCGAACACTGGAATTTTTACTTGCAAATTCTCTAGGTATGACTAAGTATACCTGAATCCTCTGGTTAGCTGCACAATATTAAACTGGTGCTGCTTAAGAAAAATCAACAGAATCTATCAAAATTCTTTAAAATATCATGATTATTTGAACATTTTTTATTGAAGGAAGTAATAGATTCATTTTATTTTGTGAAAAGGGGTTAGGCCGTTATTGTTAATGAATCATTATAAAGCAACAATTTACAGGGTCCACATCTCCAAAGCACCTTATAAAGTAGACAGGGCGTTACTGCTCATCTTCCCCCTCTCCATCCAGGCCTTCTTGGTCAAATAAAATAGTCATTGGTGAGCCTGATAAGCATATTCCAGTCATGCAAAGCCATATCCTAAGATTAGAGTCACACTTCTATAAATTTTCATAGAATGGATAGCACAACCTAAATAATGTTAGGCTCCCCCAACCCGTCCATTGCCATGGGGTGCCTTAAATAGTCCCTAGACTACGGCCGCTTTTTCTTTTATGGAAAAGACGTAAGTGTTTCATCAAATCAGCTAATATGTTCATCTAAACCTTGTAAACATCATCTCTTTGTATCTCTTTTTTAATGCAGGTTCTCCTGTCTTGTGAGGCAGCATGAGCAGGAAGTGGTGCTACAGGAGTGGAGTTACTGCCATTTCCCGAACACTGAAAATTTCACTGAACATTTGGTGGAAGAGAGAAACTGTTTGTGCACTTCCTCGGGGAAAAGTAAAGCCCTTTCATTCTTGGCTTCTGTTTGGACTGCCAAATGTGTCTCCTTCGGTTGCCTTGGTGATTTCTTTGCTCATCTGTCATCACAGGTGGTCCTTCCTCTTCACCTGTTTCCTCTCCCTCCATTGTTTGCTGAGTGATGGCCAAAACACAGGCCAAGCTTCAGGGGTCACAGATGACTATAGGATGAAAGTGATGGAAAATGTTCCTGTAAGAACTTGCACTTCAGTGAATATATTTACATGAGGATAAGGAGTCAACAGAGTGACTTTTGATCAGAGCACATTACTTCCTGAGCCTTATGATGGTTGATTTTATTTGCTTTAGGATGAAGAGAAGACTACCAATATTGGAGGAAAATATAAGCAGTGAGGGCGACCCTTCCAGGTCTTCTTTGCAGTTGATTTCAAATTCCCCACATCAATATAACTTAATACATTGAATGTTTTTATGTTTATGAAGACATCCCTGCACTTCATAGCTGGTATTCTCTCCTGAGAGCAAATTCTAAACAGCATATCACTTTTACTCACAATGACCTCCCAGTGCCCTACAGCCCCTGAGATAAAGCTGGGCAGTTACACTTCGCGTATTTCTCTCCCCATTCTGCTGGGAAGCCTTCCTGAGTTTGGCACTGCTTTCTCTTCCCTTTGCTTAGTTGGTGAATATGGAGAAGCACTCATTATGCAGGTTTTCAAGCTATAATCTAGGCTTGCATTCATCACCTGTGCTGCCTCTATTTCATGATAATGTCACATGAACCTTATTTAGCATATTTACCTGGTTTTTAAGTTTTTAAATGTTGATGGGGTTTAGTAGCAATAGAATTGCTGTTTGACAAAGTGTGATGGTTTAGGAACTCTCTACCTGAATGCCTTTTTCTCCCAAACCAAGGATTTGCAGTATTTTCCTGAGGAAGCATGGAGAAATGTTTTAGGAAGGTTCCCTATGAATGTCCTTGACTAGTTTCTTGCTGCTGTCATCAATTGGACCTATCTTTATATAGAACTCAATTGCTCCTCCAACTTACAGTGCATTAAATACTGCTTCTATTTACACCTGTGTGAAGGTAATTTCTTTGGTCCACAAAACACCTCTTCCTTCATAGTGTTGTTTGTTGGTATATATCAATTTTCTTGAAATTGATTCCTGCTGGGAACTAGGCTTGATTCTTTTATTTTATTTAAATTTATTTTTATTTATTTATTTATTTATCCTATATAATAAAGAGGGGGTATGCTAATTGACTCTCACACCATAGAAAAGATGGTGGCACCCACAGCCAATAAGGAGGGAATATGCTAATTTACTGCCCATGCCCTCAAAAATGGCTTCTCCCACAGTCACAAGATGGTGGCGCCCAGTCCTCTCAGCCCCCCAGCCACCCAGGGATGGCCCGAGGTGCAGGAAAGCCTCAGATGGCAGCTGCCCAGCCACCCAGGGCCAGCCCAAGGCACAGGCAAGCCTTGGATGGTGGCTGCCCAGCTGCCTAGGGTTGGCCCAAGGTGCAGGCAAGCTTCGGATGGCAGCTTCCCAGCCACCCAGGGCCACCCAAGGCTCAGGTAACCAGGGCCAGCAGCAGAGGTGTGATGGAGGCATGGCCTCCCCCTGATCACTGGGTCGCCTCCTGCCCCTGAGAGCTCCCAGACTGTGAGAGTGGGCAGGCCAGGCTGAGGGATGCCCACCTCCAGTGCATGAATTTTCATGCACCAGGCCTCTAGTTTTTATATGAAAACATGCTCAAAGTCACTAATCATCCAAGAGATGCAAATCAAAATGACAATGTGGTACCCTCTCACACCTGTCAGAATGGCTATCATCAATAAATCAACAAATGACAAGTGCTGGTGAGGATGTGGAGAAAAAGGAACCCATGTGCACTGCTGGTGGGAATGCAGACTGGTGCAGCCTCTGTGGAGAACAGTATGGAGTTTCCTCAAAAAACTATTTATTTTTGAGAGAGAGAGGAAGGTAGAGGGATAGAGAGACAGAAACATCAATGAGAGAGAAAAACCATCAATTGGCTGCCTCTTGCACCCTACTGTGGATTGAGTCTACAACTCAGGTATGTGCCCTGACTAGGAATCAAACCAGTGATCTCTTGGTTCCTGGGTCAGTTTTTAACCACTGAGCAACACAGGCCAGACTAGGCTTGATTCTTGCTTGGGTTTATCATATGAGTGAATACCAAATCCCAGGTAAGGTCTCTTTGTTTTAGGTAAACAAAACTTGGAGCCCACTGAGGAAAAAGACAGGCGGTTTGATATAGGAGTACTACACCAGGATCCACATGTCCTGGTCCTAATGGGAGCCTTAACAAGCAATCTGACTCCAGTTATACACCTCACCTGTCCTCTGAGCCCAGAATCCTCCTGTGTAAAATAGGATACTGGAATATGTAGTTTCAAATATTTATTCTCATTCTACTTGTCTAAGTTTCTAAGTGTGCAAAGAACATTAATTCTTTATAAATCAAAACTATCTTTGTAGAACAGTAAAGTTATTTTGCATGCTGACTGCTTTTCCACAATACAGGTTACATTATCATGTGTCCCAAGTTGTCTCTTAAGTATAAAATGCACTGTCTCTAACACTGCAACAAAACCAGGCTCTAACATATTGCAATTCCTTACCTCACCACGCAGAAAATTATCTTTCACCTGAAGCGTTTCCACATTGGTTTCTTATGCTCTTGTGTAGGAAAGTATTAGATTATGTAATGTAAGCAAAAGGGGTGGGGAGAGGAAGGAAATTCTTAAAATTATTATTTTAAGCAGTCAAATGACTTCAGATATTCTAGCTTTTACAAAACTTCTACAGGTCAGAGTCTCATTTTTTTCCAAGCACTAATTTTATAAAGGCTTATAATATGTTGCTTGTTATTATGTTAAACTCTCCAAAAATATGTTAAGCTATGGAAATTTCTAATATGCTTGACATTATATTTGAGGACACATAACTCTCAAAACTTTCCATCAGATATAATTGGGTATACATTCAGTTGGGGATAAACAGAAGAGAAGGAAAGCAATAGGTTGGGAGAAAGGAATGAATAGAAAGTTTAAACCCCCTTTGCAGCCCCGAACCTACAAATTACCTCTAGGGGTCTTTAGAACAATAATGGAAGCTGAGAAAATATATTAGAACCTTAGGTTTTTGCTTCTGCTTCTCTAAAGAAGAGTTTATGCTAAAGACATGACAGGACACAGAAAGCAAAGCCATACAAACAAAAATTCATAAACAAGTTTATGTTCATTGAGAACTAAACTGGGAAAAATATCCTTTGGTACATATGGTATGTACAACAAACCAGACAGGTCTGCAGGTCTACAGAGCCAACTGGGAGAGATAGCACCCCAAAGATTTCTGGTGATCAGTCTCAGTAAGTGGAAAACAAAGCAGAGTTGCCACTATTAATGGGGTGCCATGTGTAAAATGCCACTGAAAACCTTCCTAGTTTTCTGTATATTTTATTTTAAAAATAAAAATATTTGATTCTCTTCCCACTTGAGTGACTCTGACGTTACTTTTCCCATAAGATTTTAAACTCAAGCATGAGAATGGAAACTTTAGTTTGTTGTTGTTGTTTTCCTTCCAAAGAACATTTTATTGGTTTTCAGGGAGTGAGTTAAAGAGAGAGAGAAACATTGATGTGAGAGGGAAACATCAATCAGCAGCCTTCTGCATGCCTCCCCCCCCTACCTCCCCCAGGGGACTGAGCCTGCAACAGGGGCATGTGCCTCTACCAGGAATCAAACTAGCAATCCCTCCATGCACAGGATGATGCCACCTACTGAGCACACTAGCCAGGGCTGGAAACTTTAGTTTTTAAAGTGACAATAGTATTTTATAAGTGTATTAATTTTTTGAGTTTTCTGTTTTGTTTATTGTGGCTTTGGGGTGGGGGGTATCACATTTGATCCATTGGAAAATCACAAGAAATGGGATTATATCTTTTTTTCAAATGAGGAAACTGACAGCCATGAAGGTTAAATGACTTATCTACAACTCGTTATAAAGCGAAGATGTGACAGAGATAGAATCAATATCAAAGTTTTCAGCTTCTCTAAATAGATACCCATGTTCCTTTACCAGACATGTGTCTCCCATCAACATTCTAAAAACTGAATTAAAAAATTCTGCACTTCAAATTTGGAATAACCAAAACAGCTCTGCTCCTTAGTTTTTCAATATAACCTCTTTACAATGCCTTTTAAAATCATCTGCTAATTGTGTTAGGGGGAAAAAAACACACTGTCCTTTGATTTGAAGTCCTGAATCTACATCATAGCTATTCTACTAAGTCCTGTGAACTCTTGGACAAGTCATGGAAGTTCCCTAAATTTTAGTCTCTTTAAAATATATATATTTTATTGATTTTTTACAGAGTGAAGGGAGAGGGATAGAGAGTTAGAAACATTGATCAGCTGCCTCCTGCACAACCCCTACTGGGGATGTGCCCGCAACCAAGGTACATGCCCTTGGCTGGAATCAAATCTGGGACCCTTCAGTCCGCAGGCTGACACTCTATCCACTGAGCCAAACCAGTTAGGGCAGTTTTAGTCTCTTTATCTGTAAAATCACAATCAAAATATCATGCCCTCAAGATAAGAGAAGATTAAATTATAATAATGTGTTTGGAAGCCCTTCGTAAGCTGTAGGATATCAATAATAATTTATCATATATGTTTAAATAATTATCTTTTTCAGGAAACTTCAATGGCTTCCTGTTACTTGTGGAATAACATTTATACTCTTATGCAAGGCATTCAACGTCCTCTTTGACATTCATTTTCAATCTATTTCCCCTGCTAATAATAATAGCTAACATCACATATATTGAGCAATTACTCTGCAGCAGAGATATACTGAACATTTATTATCTCATGTAAACCTCATTTCAAACCTTAGTAAAGACATCATTATCATCCTAATTGTACAGCTATTTATTTATTTATATATATATTTTATTGATTTTTTTACAGAGAGGAAGGGAGAGGGATAGAGAGTCAGAAACATCGATGAGAGAGAAACGTCGATCAGCTGCCTCCTGCACACAACCCACTGGGGATGTGCCCGCAACCAAGGTACATGCCCTTGACCAGAATCGAACCCAGGACCCTTCAGTCCGCAGACTGATGCTCTATCCACTGAGCCAAACCAGTTATGGCATACAGCTATTTATTGATACTTGGAAAGCTGAAGAAACTTGCCAAACCTCACACAAGAGAGGAAAGAGTATGCAGCAGAGAATCGAATCCTGGCTGTCTGATTCCAGAGTAAATTTAACCATCATGCAGTATTGCTTCTAAATACAGCATTTTTTCTTGAATATTACCCTACCATAAGTCACTTCCAAATCTGACAACTACCTTATTTTACTAGAAAAAATTTTGCTGTAGAAACTCACATAGATGCTGGACAATCACACCACAAAATGATCTTTTGTCCCTTTCATTAGATGATTGACTTAGTTCAGATCTCAGCCCAATCTGAGTGAGTAGCAATCAAACAGCATAGTCTCTAGAACCAAATGGCCCAGGATCAAATCAGCTCTACCACAGATAAGCATCATGATCCTGAGAAAGTTGTTCTGCCTCTGTTCTTCCATCTTTAAAAGGAGAAAATAAAACTGAACTCAGAGTGTTGCTATGAGAAGTAAATTAAGTAAATATAGGTGCAGCTCCTAGGACAGTGATGGTGAACCTATGACACACGTGTCAAGGGTGACACACAAACTCATTTTTTTAATTGATTTTTCTTTGTTAAATGGCATTTAAATATATGAAATAAATATCAAAAATATCTTTGTTTTACTATGGTTGCAAAGATCAAAAAAATTCTATATGTGACATGGCACCAGAGTTAAGTTAGGGTTTTTCAAAATGCTGACACGCTGAGCTCAAAAGGTTCGCTATCACTGTCCTAGGATAATGCCTGGCACATAAATAATAACACTACACAAGTGTTAGAGGTTACTGTTTCTCCATTGCTAGTATTCCATCCTATGTCATTTCCATGAAGTTCTATATCCTATTGATCTTCACATCACAAAATCATCTGACATTCTGCTTTCTTCACTAGTTAATTGACGTAGTTAGTTGAGATCTCAGCCTCAAACCTTGTTTCATTAATGAACTGGTATTTGATGCCCTGCCATATCCCCCTTTCTCTTGCCCCCTCCACTAATACAAGCTCTCTTATTACACTCACAGTTCACCCTAACATCTCCTTTGAGCATTTATCATAGTTGTAGTTAAATAATGAATTGGACTATTAGTCTCAAAATTTCTGTACCTATCACTCTGAGAGCAGAGGCCACTGTCCATTGGGGTATCTGACAGTAATGTGCTTAATAAAAAACCTACTGAATGAATGAATAATGACTAGATGAATCTCATCTTCCTTTGTTTTATCCCTTTAATTTATATACTGTCTCATGGGTTGAAAATCCATTTTCTTTGTCTTTGTCCCTATGAATTGTTCTGTTTTTATCATGAATTTTCAAAATTCTTGGCCAACTGTAATTGACTGAAAATATTTATAGAAACTTTACAAAGTTCTATCTATGCCAGTTTATTCCTTAATAAATTACCGGTTTCTTCCTTCTTAAATATTAGATTTTTGAGATACAAGTAGATTAATTCAGCAAAGGAAACAAGAAATAGAAATCTTGGCGTAACCACTTTGACTCAGTGGATAGAGCGTCGGCCTGCGGATTCAAGGGTCCCAGATTTGATTCTGATTAAGGGCATGTACCTTGGTTGTGGGCACATCCCCAGTAGGGAGTGTGCAGGAGGCAGCTGATCAATGTTTCTAACTCTCTATTCCTCTTCCTTTCTCTCTGTAAAAAAAAAAATAAAATATATTTTAAAAAACAAATAGAAATCCTTTCATGTTTTGCACACTGCTTTTAAACTACATTTTGAATGTGTTTCTTGAAATTTGCATAATCATTCATGAATCTCCTTTCATTTGAATGCCACTGTAATGACAGCTTAAGATATACTGTTTGCTGTTTATTCAAAATTTATTTCAATTATCAAAGTAGATCTTTATATATGCACCTGTTTCAATATTTGCTATAGACTCAATTAATAATTTGATTGTGTATGCTGATGATGTTTTGAAATTGTGACTTAAAATATAACATAGTTACTTCTGCAATATTAAGAAGCAGAGTTCTTTTGAGTCCTGTTAAATGATCTAGGATGGATTTTTAGAAACGGAAATTTCCAGTGTATGCCACACTAGATTTACCAGTATTTATGATAATAAATACATCAAGACTTCAAAACATTGTAGAAATAAACATGGCTAAGTGCCAGTTCTAACCAAAGGTGATCTTTAATCCCTGGGGAAGTCTCCTTCTCCCTATTTAAGCTGAAAACACAGAGAAATTGTGTCTTAATTGTGCTCTGATATATAAAAGAAAATATTTTAAATGTTTACCTTGTAGTGAATATATGTGATTCTACTCATCATTTAATTCTACCATCTTAGTAATGCCAAGACAGAAGTAAAGTCTCCATTTTATTTTTTAAAAATATATTTTATTGATTTTTTACAGAGAGGAAGGAAGAGGGATAGAGAGTTAGAAACATCGATGAGAGAGAAACATCGATCAGCTGCTTCCTGCACACCTCCTACTGGGGATGTGCCCGCAACCAAGGTACATGCCCTTGACTGGAATCTAACCTGGGACCCTTCAGTCTGCAGGCCAATGCTCTATCCACTGAGCTAAACTGTTTAAGGCTAAAGTCTCCATTTTACAGTATTATGAAGTTATTAACTCAGAAAAATTTGATCTAGCTCTACCCTGTACTAGTTGAGTAAAGCTACGAGTATATATAACTTCCAGAATCTTTCTCAGTCTCTGAAGTGGGGATAATAGTAGCTCATGCCTTACAGACTTTCTATGAAGATTCAATGATTCAGTGCCTGGAAGAGTTAGCATAGATATTGGAATATTGTAAATGTTCAATAACTATTAATCATTATCTTTTTATTACTGTTATGAATTCGTGTACGGGTGGGGGTCCCTTGGCCTGGCTGGTGATCAGGATCTTGGGAGGTTGGCCGGCCAGGGGAGGATGGCTGTGGGAGCACACTGAGCACCAGGGGGCAGCTCCTGCATTGAGCATCTTCCCCTTGGTGGTCAGTGTGGTCAGTGGTGGTCATCTGGCCGTCTGGTCGTCCGGTCATAATGGTCGCTTAGGCTTTTATATATAGAGATTATATCATTTATGTGCAGGTACCTGAGCTATTCACATGGGCACTTGCGATCTCGTCTTTCCAAAGGTATATAAGCTTATTCTGCAGACAGCATGGATCTTGATGCCTGGTTGGCAGCATTGCTCTTTCTATCCTTCTTATTGCCTTACATATAGTAAGTGATTTTTTTGATTGAAAGTTGAAGTGTTGGTTTACGTCTATCTGCATTATAACAATTCACTTGCTTTCCATAATTGTCAATTTGAGCACTTTTACCTGTGTTACACTGTGCTGGGCACTGGGGAAACAAAGAGGGTTTTTATTTCAAAATTTAACACCAAACTACTATTTTTAAAGACATAGCTAAAGCCAAATTCTAGAAAAATAGCTCTAAATAATATTGTACTTGAAGCATTTATGCCAAATAAGTTACTCTCCAGTTAATTATCTAATCTAATGTAGTCACAGTTGAATAACTTTAGAAGTAATTGAGGAAACAAAGCATTAATAAGGTGTTTGGGAGTGCATATGTGTTTCCTTGAATAATAGCCTCTAGCATGGGTAATTTTCTTTGAATTTTAAAATGAAATTAAAATACATACATGTTTAGCCTAAATTTCAAGATGAAAACAATTATCTTGTGTGTATTTATGATGTATTAAATAGTTGATAAAGAATATTCTGACACAATTAAGTTCATGGTACTAAAGATACCCTAAAGTCTGGAATATCCCTTACTTTATTTTTTAAATGGGCATTGATGGGAGGAGGGGAGAGGTATTTTATTAATTTAGAATTAAAATATGGATCCTATGGTTCTTTATCATTTAAATTGGGTTCCAAACAGATCTTGCTGAAGGGAAGTGGCCTGCAAGTGAAGAAGCTGCATGCGCAAACCCAGCAGGTGGGAGTGGCAAAGAGGGGCTGATAGGCAGGCTGAGGTCAAATCACATAGGACCTTGAATACCACGCTAAAGAGAATGAAGGTGAGGAACATTTGAACAGGATAATAGCATCATCAAACCTGTGTTTAGAAATCACTTTGATGCCTTGGATAACTAGAGTGAGAAGGCATCAGAGGTGGGAAGAGTAATTTGGGAGTCAGCACAGGACCTAGAGTGGCTGGAAGTAGGGACATGGAGGTTTCAATGGGGAAGGAAGGAAAGGAATTATAGGATCAATTACTAGTTATCTTTATAAGATGAAAAAAGAAGGGGGTCAAATCTTTCTAGGACCTTGTATATTCTAATATGGAGGATGCTCACATATCTGTAGAGTTAATAAAGTCTCAGCATAATAAAGAAAAAAATAGGCATGGAGGAATGTCAACAAGGAAGGAAAATAGTTTCAGGAAATCAGCACACTGCCAGAATAAAGACTGGGGGTGAGGAGATAGAGAGAAGTAGTGTGTGTGTGTGTGTGTGTGTGTGTGTGTTGCAAAAGAACACTGAACATGCAGAAGTTTTCCAGCTTCAAGTGATTTAATGGCAATGAGATAGCAGTTTAAAAGGATATGGACTTGATTCAGGAAAGAGGAAGTGATGAGTTTCACTTAGCTAATCAGTGGCAAAATGTTTTATTTATTATTATTATTATTACTTACAAATGGAGCAGAAGAGCATAGATGTGGATCTTCTAGTTGTTAAATGGTTGTGGGAAAGGCAGGGGTAAAAACAAATGAAGCGAAAGTATGGTCTCTGAGAAACCTGGTCCTATTGATTGTGTAGTTATGGAATAATAATAGTAGTTATTATTATTAATATGTCAACATTCCATAAAGTTAGAAAGATATACTGCATTGATTGATTGACCCACTGAGTCATTGCCAAACTCTTTGCTTTCTGGTTTAACTGGTGTTTTTAAGAACCTGTGTCTTTCCTCAAGCATTGATGGAAAGAGCTAGAAAAAATCAAATTCTCTTTCCCTTGAAACTATAGAGCAGGAAAGCATAATTTTGGGAAAAAATGAAGAGAAGCCTATTATGATGCTACTTTTTCAGAGTAGCAAAACCCTGGAAAACTATGATAGCAAAAGACATGTAAGATCTGTTGCTGCATGCCCAGGAAAAAGAGAACTGGTGCTTGCATATTATCCAATCTATAGCCAGATGATTGGCTATGATATGAGTTTTCACTTCAGTTAAATAGAATTGAAGACCTCATTTTAATTAATTACATTTCATTTATCATATACAAATAGCCCCTTAAAATTATTACATAAATCCATAAGAAAACAAACACAAAACAAATACATCCATAAAGAACCCATCTGGGCTGACCATGTGGGAAATAATCTCTATGCCTCTTCTCTTTGAAGCACTTCTATTCACATCTCGATGAGTTTCTGTGATCTGAACTTATTACGTGCATGTTCCTCAAGTGTGCAAAGCTGTATAATTCACACATACTACCTAAGATCTAGAAATGTGATGCCAAAGGTTGGATTTGGGAGGGCGGGGAGAAAAGCACAGCCCTCTAAAAACAGGATAAGAAAAATGTGAAAGTCAGAGAGTCATGCAAAATAACATTTTATCTATATTATAGAAAAATTTCTGGCATGGACAGTGCAGTGAAAATGAAATTAAACTGCTTTCAGAAAGGGTTCAAAAACTCAGTCCAATTTCCATTAGTGGCTCAAAAAAAATGACCTTGTACATGTCTTATAACTCAGTTTGTTCATCTACCTAAAGAGTACAATTGTTTTTGGAAGTAGAGACTAAACCACAGAAAATCACCAGCTATTAAGATGCATTTGGGACGCTTTTGGAGGTTAAGAGTTTTGAAATTCTACATGTAATATAGAATCCAAAAAGAAAAAAACTAACTTTTTTTTTCTGCTGGTCTAATATGTCATCTAAGTATTTATCCTCCAGCTAAATACCCAGATTGCCTTCCTATAGCTTTCTAAAGTTCATTTTATGAAGACATTTTCTCATTTTCCTGATAAAATTTATTTTTATCAACCATCATGCAGTTTGAATTTCTGTACTTTCTGGAATCTCAACACCAAACCAATATTCTTTCCAACTAGCCATAGACTGAAGAAGGCAAAGAGATTAGAGGTAGATGAGAAAAGGGCTTTGCTGTGGAATTTATCTTAAATGCCAGTGGTTGGTTCCCAGACAGCTTGGGTATAATGTGATTTATCATATTCAGTACCATGAAAAGCATAGAGATTTCACTAAATTCAGGGAGATAAGGCAGAAAACAATAACTACAATAACCACTGAAACATAGCCCCAATCAGTATGGGGGGGACTCCTAATGCGGGAAAAGAAATGCAGTGGAAAGAAATTACTATTCAAAGTATTCTTGGGGCTTTGACCTTGTAACTGTTTCACATCAAAAGGAAGCAGGGCTATCTTCACAAATAGCTTCAAATGTTGTTCAAAGTTTAAATACAAAGTTTCTGAATGTGTAGAAAGAATAATGGAGAACTTTTCAGTTACACACACACAGACATCATAATTACTTCCATTAGCATTATACCAGTTAGGATATAGATTCATTTCTTATAATGAAGACCAAAATAGAAGCTCATATATCTCTCATGTAGTAGTCCAACAATAACTCGTCTAGGGCTTATACAAAGGTTTCACTGTTTCGGAGACCAAGGGCTTTATTTAGTGCTGCTAAATCATCTTTATTACATATCTGCCAATCTTAAATAACTTTGCTGCTCCTGCTAAGCCAGTTCACATTCAGCCAACCAGCGGGAAAAGCTAATGGGAAAAAGAAAGGGACAGTCATGCGACTTCTTTTAGATGCACAACCTCAGAAGTTATGTTACTTTGACTTGTAACCATTGGCCAGGCACAATCCATGCAAGGGAGGCTAGAAATTGTCCTCATAGGTGTTCAGCCATGCACCTCCCTAAAGTTATCTCAGGATAATGGATATGTGAGGGGCACCTCTCAGTCCTTGCCACAATCTACTGCTTATCTCTCCCCTAAACATTCAAATCCCCTATACTTACACACCAAACCACAACCTCAGGAGCCACATCAAGACCTGAGGTGGCACCTGGTTGGTGATGCTCAGTGGTTGAGCATCAACCTATGAACCAAGTGGTCTCAGTTTGATTCCCATGCCTGGGTTGTGGGCTTGATCCCAAGTGTAGGGTGTGAGGAAGGCAGCCAGTCAATGATCCTCTCTCGTCATGGATGTTTCTATCTCTCTCTTCCTCTCCCTTGCCCTCAGAAATAAATAAAAATATATTAAAGACCTGAGGGGGCCACACATCACCCAGAGATGGACTTTGAACTGGATGCAACTTTGAAATTGTCTGTCTTGTAGAGGAAGTGACTATTCCAAAAAAGATAATTCCTCCCTGATGTGGCTCATCTAGTTCAGGATATTAAAACATGGAATAAAATGTCTTTTTCCATTCTCTATACCAACATTAAATGGTGGAACAAAAATAGCACAAATCCATTAAAAACTCTCTTTTGGAAGGAAGCATGGGAAATTCATAGTAGCTATTGAATCCTATTGGTCAAAAGTGGTGAAAAATATTTTGTCGCTGAATTAAGTTCCAAGGTTAACCCATATGACAGCTCATCATCATGCCCTCTGTATATTGTCACTGTGGCTCCTGCTTTAGTTCTTTAGGAGACTTTCATCATCCTTCATATTCAAACCATGAGAAATTATGTTCTTTTTAGAAGCTGGGTAGTGTGTGTAGTTCACATCTTGACGTACAGGTTTGGGGCCAAAGTTTTGCTTTAAGGTTAGAAAAATGACAAGCATGTATAGGTGGCTTGTGTTTCTTTGGCAATACAATTCCTTAAAAAAATTTAGTAGGCTTCTAGTCAATTCTGTCTAAATAATCATAAGCAAAATATACATTTTTTTATATAAACACACTGGTCTTTAATTTAGTGGCCTCTTTGACTCTACCTTTAATAGACTGGAAGCTCACATCTTAATCTGATTTTTACACATTTTTATACATCTTAATCTGAGCTCACTTTCATTGTCTTGCTAAAAACCCTTAATAGGAACTGCTTGGAAAAGACTTAAGGTTGCAGTTTTATCTACTACTAAGGCTGCCTCCTCAGAGCCACTCATTCTAACTAGCCTACGTTACAATACAACTGTTCAAACAAACAAAAAAAAGCAACAAAAAAGAAGCTAACACATAGCAATATTCTCTAGTTTTCCAATCAATTCTACTGTAGTTATAAACTCTAATTGCAGGCCAGCTTTCCAAGTATCACATGCAACAGTGCAACGGAAGATCTGTGTGTAACCAAGGTCTGCCCCTCTGCAGCTGGCCTTTCCTTGCTGACTCCCAGCATCACACAAAGAGAACCGCATATTTTAGATTAACTTGTAATTCTTTATAAAGTGTCACATTGCTCTTCTAGTTACCATCTGTGTTATACAAATTTGCAAATGTTAGCAATAGGGGGAATTAAAGAATAGAGATATTTATATATTTCTTAATAACTGTCCAGACATCCAAAATGAATACAGAGAAAGTAGAAGAAAGAAAATAATAAAAATAAGGAGCTACATGTATTAAATAGAAAATAACCTAAAATAGCAGAGAATATTAATGAAGTCAGAAGTTGTTTCTTAGAAATGACTAATACAATTGACAAAACTCTGGTAAAATTAGATATAACAGAGAAGAGAGTCATAACCAAAGATGAGAATTTAATATTTAGACATAATGGATTTTGCATGTATTACTGTAGTTATAAACTCTAATTGCAGGCCAGCTTTCCAAGGTATCACAAGCAACAGTACAACGGAAGATCTGTGTGTAACCAAGGTCTGCCCCTCCGCAGCTGGCCTTTCCTTGCTGACTCCCAGCATCACACAAAGAGAACCACATATTGTGGGACAAAACTGTTCTCTTTTCACCATATTTTTTATTATATATATATAATGTATTATATATATATATATAATATATAAAATAGAGGCTTGCATTTGTTACCTTCAAAGAGGTCGTAGGAACATACTATGAAAAATCTCATTCTAGGAAATTTCAAACTCAGAAACAAAGACCAAATTTTTAGAAAAATTGGCATCAATGGTCTTGTTCAAGAAATGGAAAAGTTCATGGATCTATGCTATGACCAGTAAAAATATATAGTAGTCAAAAATATTTGCACAAAGAACAGTTAAGCCATAAGTGGATTTCCCTGGAAAGTTCTGTCAAGTATTTAAGAAAACAAAATTAAAATCTATACAGAGAATAAGTAAAGAGGGAACTACTTAAGTCAAAGCTTTGGTACCATTGTCTCCGTACCAGAACTGATAAGATCACTTTATGAATAAAAACTACATACCAATTTCACTTGTGCACACAGATGAAAATGAAGATATTAGCAAGATATGAGAAATATAACAATGTAGGACCAAGTTGAATTTATCCCAGGAATGACAATTGATTTAACATTAGAAAATTAACAAATGCAAGCCTCTATTTTATATATAAAATAAATAGATATATATATAATATATAATACATTATATATATAATAAAAAATATGGTGAAAAGAGTACAGTTTTGTCTCACAATAATCATAGCCTCCCATTTGATTCTAAGACCTGACCTAATTCATAGACAGGAAATGCTGTGCACATAGAGGAGGCTGGATCTTGTTGCCATGGGTGTAGCCAGTAATTTTCTTCCTATCCTTCTGCTAAAAGACCTGCAATTATTTACCAAGCTGACTGTGCCCAAGGAAGAGGGAAACAGGCTTTTCTAGGATAAGATGGTGATTCTGAACTACGGCAATCCTTGGAACACTGAAACTACCGCTGCAGCTACCCATCAGAGGGGACACTTATGGGAGTCAGGAAATAAGCAAAATTTTGGCCTAAATCCATTACACAGTGGACACAGTGAGTCTGCAAAAGCACCTGATCCTCATTTCCTCAGTTCCTGGAGGCATCAAAAACACACTCATCCATGAGCATAATCCCATGCTGTCTCACTGACCTAAGGAAAGAAGGCTATTGTGCCAAAAGGGTTAAGTAAAATGATGGGAAGTAACCCATATATATATTTTTTAAAACCAGGAACATGCTGTTTAATTTCCATATTACAAAAATAACACACAATGGCATGCTTGTTTTTAAAAATTTAAGAAAGTAACATTGCATATAAAGTTAAAAGGGAAAACACTTGCCCTAGCCGGTTTGGCTCAGTGTATAGAGCATCAGCCTGTAGACCAAAGGGTCCCGGGTTTGAGTCCGGTCAAGGGCACATACCTTGGTTGCAGGCTCTCCTCAGCCCTGGCCCTGGTTGAGGAGTGTGCAGGAGGCAACCAATTGTTGTGTTTCTCTCACATCAATGTTTCTCTCTCTCTTTCCCTCTCTCTTACTCTCTAAAAGATCAATGGAAAAATATCCTCAGGTGAGGATTAACAAAAAAAAAACAAAAAAAGTAAAACACTCTTTTTTGCAGTCCCTGATCTCCCCATTCCCCATGCCTCTAACCCACAATGGGCAACCATAAACAGTATTCAACAGAACTGGGAAGTATAGGGTCCACTTTTTAAAAGAAAAATGTGGTAAAAAAACACATAACATGAACTCTACACTCAAAAAAAATGTTGTACACAGTACAGTTACCTGTATGTATTTGGAACTTTTTCATTTTGCCTGGTTAACCTTTAGACCCATTGAATAGCAACTCTTCATTTCCCCCTCCTCCAAGCCCCTGGCAACCACCATTCTATTGTCCGCTCCTAAGGGTTTGGCTGCTTTAGATACTGGATATAAGGGGAATCATGCATTATTTGTCCTCCAGTGGCTGGCGTATTTCATTCAACAAAATGTTTTCAAGGTTCATATACATTGTGGATTATAACAGGACTTCCTTCTTTTTCAAGGCTGATTAACAGTCCATTGTAGGTATATATTACACTTTCTTCATTCATTCATTCTTTAATGGACAGTTAGGTCCACCACTTGGCTATTGTCAATAATGCTGCAATGAACATGGTAGTGCAGATATGTCTTCAAAATCCTGATTTCAATTATTTGGGGTAAATACTCATAAATTGGGTTGCTAAATTATGGGGTAGTTTGTGGTGTGTTTTTTAAGTGCTCTCCATAATATTTTCCATAGTGACTACACCATTTTACATTCCTACCAGCAGTAACTTGCACCCATTTACTTCCCCTCACTTCTGTGTGGTGCAATTGATCTCTCAAAGACTGAGAGGAATGTGTTTATTCCACAAGTGCATTTCTAAGTGGGTTTTTTTCTTATTTTCTTCAAAGATTAACTGACATTTTCTTTATTGATTTATTGTCTCCAATAAAGAAATTTCCTCTTAATATATTCAGTGCAAAGTTTTAATTCTCCTTTTATGCTTTTGGCTTTCCTACATTATTTTCTTCTCTCTGGCAGCTCCATTTTAGTCTAAGTTTTGTGTCTTATTTATTGGGCTGAATTTTTTTCCTATATTTCATTGAGAACACAAAGCACATGCAGGCTAAAATCGTCTCTTGCTTCCTGTAGTGATCCTTTTCTCTAGTATACTTATCTTATATATATTCTGCTTCTTGTTATTATAAAATCTTTTACATGCTCCATATTGTTACTGTTCTTATTTTTCTCTTCACTCTTTGTTGAAGAACAAAAACATCTGTATACATGGAGTTTCTATTTGAAACTTTAGAGTGAATGCATTATCTTTGATTCTTATAACTGAGTGCCTCAGTAACACCATTTTTGGATCTTAAGTTCATGGACAAGTTGATGTGTACAGGCTCTCATTAAATTTGCTTTGTCCAGAAAGCATTTACCTAGTGTGGCTTTGCAGAAATGTGGTGAGGTGTTTACCTGTTCCCATTTCCTGTTTTTCAGAGCATCATAATGCAAACTTATTTCTGGGGAGTTTGAAATTCTTTTTTCTTTTCAAAAGTAGTTTATAAACACTGTAAGTTTCACAATCAAATGCTCCATATATTCTTTATGACTCAACCACAGATTCCCAGCAGGCAACAATCAGATATCACCTCTAGGAATTGATGGCTCCAGCATGCATGGAAAAAGTAAGTTGTTAAGACAGAGATGAGTCCTGGCAGGCACCTCTGGCGGTCTCATAAGGCAGCCTGTGTGAAGTATTGGATTGTTGCCATATTTTCTTTTCATCTGCAAGGATCCAAGTATCTGATAGTAATTAACCACATTTATGTGTGGAAGGCAGCTCTTATGCTCCTTCAGTCTAATAATGCTTCTGTTTCATAAGCATGAGTCTCCTGGGAAGCTCTTCTCAATGTGGTTTATCTGCTATATAATTGGAGGGTTGCTTCTATATGAACAATGCAACACATTTAGTAGCTACTCAGAAAAAGTTAACTGTTTTCTTTCGGCATATAATATATGATAACCTTAGTTATCAATGCTATTTGAATTTCCCAAATATTTTCTGGGTGTTTTTAATCTTCCTATGGGACATCCTCCAACTTAGATAAGTGAATATCAAACTTATATGAGCAGATTAAGTTCAGTTGTCTAGTCTCCACCTTTAGAATGCTGATTTAATAGAAATGAATGAAACCTAGAAATGAGTATGTTTAGCAAGTCCCCTAAATGGTTCTGAGATTGAAGGGCAGGGGTCCACACTGCCGGGAGCCGGTCCATCCTTGCTGTTTCAAAGGACCTGGCATATAGGGCATACTGTTCTTAAAATGTTTGCTCACCTTCTTGGCACTGTTTGTTTTAACCAAGGTCTCCTCTCTGAGAAAGGTTGTTACCCCAGGTAGGGATTTTCCCCTGAAGTTAGGGAGGGAATAAAACCCCTCAACTAAGTGCCAGGCGGGTAATTACTCACTTTAACTACAAACAATCATGCTTAAGCTACATAATCTTTACTCCCTGGAATGGAGATAAGAAACGCCCTAACCTTTGTAATAGAGATTGATAGGATTAAATCAACTGGTATGGATGTAACAAGACAGCAAGACACAGAACTTGGAAGACAGAACCATAGACACAGAACCTAGACACAGAACCTAGACACAGAATCTAGACACAGAACCTACACAGAACCTAGAGACAGAAGAACTTTGCTGGAGAGAACATGGCAAAAGATCCTGGACAGAAACTGGCCACAGAACCTAGCGAGAGAACCTGGCTGAAGAACCTAGAGACAGAACCTGGCTACAGAACTTGGATAGAACATGGCAAGAGAACCTGACTAGAACCTGGTGACTGAACCTGGCTGGAGAACCTGGACAGAAGCTGGCTGGAGAACGTAGCAAGAGAACATGGACACAGAACCTGGCTGGAGATCCTAACCAGAACTTCGCTGGAGATCCTGAACAGAACTTGGCTGGAGATCCTGGCTAGAGATCCTGGCTAGGCTGCTGATCAACTGAACGCTGCCTCTGTGTCATTCCTTCTTCGCTGACTCCGTCCACACCTTTGGGGACCCCTGGACCTGCTGGTGTGGGACCCCAGCACCACACTTTGAAAAAAAACTCAATTTTCTAGCAATAAGATGAATTTATTATATTAATTTTTGAGTATTTAAAATAGCATTTGAAGCTCTTGGGTGTTTCATATCATATAGAAAAACATCTGCTTTACTGAATATATTTTCCAAGTTTCTTCAAGATCTTGGGTTGTCAAGTAGCACAGCTTGAGTATAGACAGGTATGAGAACCCCCTCCCTGGTACCCGGAAAGTGAGTTCTGCCAGTCATTTTAGCTGCAGGCAGTGCTGTCAAAAGAAGTGGTAATTATTATTCCCCTGGTTTGAAATGGTCTTTATCTGCAGCTCAGTAGCTCTTAGGAAGAGGTTGAATTGTCACTATTCTTTGAAAATAACAAAAAGAAAATGTTCCTTGTTTGAGTTTTAGTGCTGAACTTCTATGGATCTTTAGAATCAAAGGGCAAGTATATTAGCACTGGGTGGTACTTTTCTTCACAAGTGTGGCTTAAGATACAGAGAAATGAAGAATAATGATAAGCAATGGTCCCTGAACTGAATCTCATTCTATTGCCATATGCCTGTATAGCATGCTGCTCTAGCAAATTAGGTTAAATCCTTTTTGCATTTATTCAGATTCTCAATTCATATCCAGAGTTCCAAGTCTGACATTTTGCTACTTCCTATGTTAAGTAGTATTTTCTTATTTTCCCCCTGAATTGCTTGTATGTGGGACATGTTTCAGAGTCAGTACTCTGGAAATTAGTATAACGCCTAGTTTAAATAATATTCAATGAATATTGTTTAGATTCTAAACAGAGCATCTGTCTACCATTTTCTGGAATTCTAGAGCATCAAGACTACTTTTTAGTGATTCTATTTATTAAAATGGACCTTATGACCTAAATTCCTCTCTGAAGGATAAAAACAAGTCTTTTATCTATATTTCACCACAGAACCATGTGCACTGCTTTGAAATAAAAGTTGCTCAACTAGTAATGGTTACCTAACTCTTAATTACATCATTTCAAATAACCACTGTAACTGGACTATAGTCTATTCATTTAGCAAAATGTTATGGTTCTTATCACAAATATCCCATTCTGTCTTGTACCACAGTTATTTGTCTCCAACATTTTCTTTCCTACTAAACATTGAAGTCATGAAGTATCTTGATATTCTTATGTTTCTCTGCATTTACATGGTGTTTTGCATGTGGTAGATGCTCACTATATATTTAAGATTTGACTGTGTTTACTTCTGTATTAATTTTATTGTTAAAATGCTGTTCCATGTTTTAAAGATTTTTATAGAAACTCCCATTATTATCATTACAAACTCTCTCTAGAAGGAAGATTAGTTGATATTTTGATTAAAGAGAATGCCTCTTACAAATAGGAGCTAAACCCGCCATATCCAGTTATAAATATTTAAAGAACTAGGTACCTATAACTGATTCCCAATTAAAGCTAAAATATCCCTGAGATAAATGAGAATATTTATTAGAAGAAATAAGGTCAGATTATTTTATTTTACTGCTAAATAAAAGTCTACTTGATAAAAGGACCAAAAATTAGAAGTTAGTAATATCTTTATCTTTAAATCTACTTTATAGTCTACATCTCACATAGCACATCTATTCAGTATCCAGTGGTAATTATCCATTTCTAAAATGGGTTATAAAACACATCAATGTATCAGCACCTATAAACGCTTACTAGCAGCTAGATACTGGCACAGCAACACACAATGCTATGACACAAAGAGGCCTCCATCCAGCAGCTAAGATCCTGCGGAACTGACTCAAAATGAGTGACGTCAAAATACGACACGCATGCCACGGCTGGTTTTGCTTAGCCTGGCATAACTCATTTTGAGAGTTGGGCATTGTCTTTGTGCCTTTCAGACCTTCCCTTGGTAAGTCAGCTTGCTAGCACTGCTCTCTGTATGGATGGTGGCTCTGCCCTGTTTGCAATTCTGTTGTACCAGGCACTTAATAAAGCATCCTTCCTTAACAGCGGCAACTGTTAAGGTATTCTGTTATCATCCATCTCCCCATAGATCCTACTCAGAAGACTTATGCTTCAATCTGCATTGCTTCAAAGTGGATAGACTGGCTGCCCTCTAGGATCTCATTGTTGGTGATTCCACATCGCCATTTAATTAAATAGAACATCCCAATGAACTTCCCTGGAAACCATTTATAGAGTCCGAGTCCATGAGCTCTTGTCAATCTGTACACAATGAGAGATCCATAGATCTTCAGTTTCATTCAGTTTGGGGCAAACTGAGCTAGACATCGCTCTCCCTGCTGAACATAAGACACTGGCTGATTCCTTTGCCTGAATAATTCCTATATGTATACTAAACACCAGTTGGTGTCAGACATGTGCTATATGTTTGGATACTCAAATATAAAGTATTTACTTCAATGAGTATATTGTCTTATGATTAGTGTAAATTGTAATAAATGCTATAACAGAGGTTTGCAAAAGATATTTTGAAGGTATAGAGGGAAAAGGAGCTCTGACTAACACACAGAGTAGGAAGAAAATTGAAGCAAAAGTGAAACAAGTATTTAGGAGGTAGGCGGGTTTAAGGGTTTTGGTGATAAGGCCCATTCCCACCAAGAGAGAGAAATACATTCTAAAAAAGAATGTATACTTGGTGAAAATTCAGCAGTCAATAGAGAAGAATCAATTAGCTCTTCCAGACCATGATTTATCTCAATCCATTCATAACAGAAGAGTCAAGTCCCGTAATTCATCCATTAATAAAAAATGTCCAAAGAGATTAAGTGATTTCCCCTAGAATACACAACTAGTTAGTAACATCTTTAGGTCTAGAATGCACTTCCTACCTGAAGTAAGGTTATAAAAAAGGGAGTGTGGCATACCCTAGCGCAGAATACTCCGAACTGTGTAAGTCCCTCTCTTGGCCTCTAGAGAGACATTTCCTAATGCACAATATATAGGAATCAGATTTTGGAGTTATGTGATTTCTTACATACTGACACTGGGACTACTAAGCATTTCTGATGACCACATGATAGTTGACAAAAGTAATGACATTAATTCCTTCTTTAGTCTTGAGGACCATTATACATGCCAAATAAGGCTAAAGTCCAAATGTGAATAATGCCTGTAAGTTTTTTATATGAACCAAATAGTTGAATATGTCAGTGGAGAATAGTTTTAACCTTAAGTTATTTAACTTCTCTGTGATCTCTGACACTGTTGATTGCATGCCTTCCATTTTCAAAATTTTTACTTATATTTTTATGCCATTTTACTACTCTCTCTCTTGGATTTCTCTGACCTTCTGCTTGTGCCTTCTCACTAATCAGTTAGGGTTCCTCTTTTCTTAAATCTTGGTATTCATCAGGTCTCCAACGTTGGCACCCTACCTGTATGTATGTGTATGTATGTATATATATATATATATATATATATATATATATATATATATATATATATATTTATTTATTTATTTTCACTCTGAGTATCTTACCTAAATGTGTAGCTTCTCAATGTGTTATTGATAAGTAGACCACTTGGCCAACTCTAGAAAGTATCCAACTGCCTTTTTTACTTATTGCTCAGAGTGGTCTTAATCCAAACATGTTTTAAACTTAACATTATTTTCTTCCTCAAACATGCTCCCCCTGCAGTATCCCTGTCTTTGAAAAGGTATTACCATTGGCCCTGCTGTCCAAGTCAGAAAACGTGGAGTCATCTAATCAAGTCCTCACTCACTGGTCAGCAGTGCTGTAAATGCTACATTTGTATGGTTCCCCTACTTTCTACACCTACTGCCACTCCTTTTATTCATGCCCTAATCTTTTCCTGCCTGAATAACTTGTCTTCTTTCTTCTTTACTCCTCTCCTCTCCAACACCCTCTCAGCATCTGCAGAGACCTTTTCAATACATAAATGTGATTAAAATTCTTCAATGCCCCCCTGGTAGCTTCCAGCCTAAAATTCAAACTTAGTCACAAGAGCCTTCAAGATTTATCTCTGATCTATTATCCCTGTACAATCTCATTTGCACCCTCCATCTCATGTATATCAGCTACTTTGAGATCTCTAAATAATTGGGCTACCTTCTGCCACCACCACTTTCACTTGCTGTCCCTCCTCAGATTTGTCTCTCTCCATCTGTGACGCCCTTCACCTTCTTCCTCAGCTAGGTAACTTCCATCGATCCTTCAATCCCAGCTTAAGTGCCTTTTTTCAGGAAAACCTTCTATGACTTAGGAGCTCTGCCCCTGTTCCCCAGGCACATGTGGTCTTAGCTCCATCACAGTGTATATGGCTCCCTCCATTAATAGACTACAAGCTCCCTGAGGTTGGAAATTGATCTTACTTGGATATCTATGCTCAGTTCATAGCATAGAGCCTAGGTTATAGATTAATGGAAGTCTTATGTAATCAAACACTGTGGAAGAAGTAGAAAAAGGATTATAAAAATGGATTTACTTAAAATTCCTCTTGGACACTGAGGTAGAAAGAAAAATGTGAGATTGACACTAAGTGGAAAAAGTTGACAGGTGATGCAAGTTTGAACCATTGTTTTTTACAGAAAAGATGTATGAGGAGAGGAAATGCTTAAATTTAGCCCTGCAGATACATAGTGATTCTAGATAATTAGAGGGTCCCTTGAGAAATAAAATATTTATTTTAATTTAAATGAGCAGGAATTTCTGTTTAGAGCAGCTCAATACAATTTTTAGTCTCTCCTGTATACCAGGCTCTGTGTTCTTCCCTGGGGATACAAAGATGGATAAGATAGACGCTTACTGTCTAGTGGAAAGATAGACACTTGCACACTGCAGAGTGTTGGGAATAGTGGTATATCCAAGATGACATTGAAGCAGAAAAATGAGGCGATGCTTGTTTGCAGGGGAAGGAGGATGGTCGGAAAGTATTGTTAAGGAAAACCTCATAGAAGAGAGGACCTCCAATGACCATTTAAGGATTTACTTAAGGAAGGGTCATAGCACAAGAAACCACAAGAGAGAAGATAAGCATATAGCTGTATGTTGTATATAGAAAATAGGTACTTTAGTAATATGGAGCATAACTTATTATGAGAGGAACAGCTGCTATTTCCCTCTCATAGTCTCTAAAGAGTTAATAAGGATCATACAATGAAAACTTGGTGTGGCATGCCAAGAAGTTTGGGCTTAACATATAATGAGTAGATAGATGCAAGGGGGTTATCCTAAGGGAAGTGGCAAAGTCATATTTGCAACTTAGAATGGACCACTCTGGGTGAGATGGCGGTACTAGAGATAAGAGGAAAGAAGCAGAACAGAATAGGTGGAGAGAGGCCTGTTAAAGGGCTTGAGATAAAACTAGCAAAAAGGCTGCTTTCCAAAAATATTTAGGAAACAAGACCAGCAAAAATTGGCAACTGGGGGAATTTCTAATTTGAAGTTATGTCAGTGACACATCTTTAGCTAAGAGATTTCCTTTATGTTTGGAGAAATTTTAACTTTTTAAAATGAAATAACAAAAGGATACTAACCTCCACTAGTAAGCATGGGTCTTATTCTGCTCTAAGATGGGATTCAGGCCTCAAGAGAAATGTATTGTGTAAATCATTATGAAATATTTACAGCACATTACAGCCATATGGTGAGTTCACCCAGAATCGACACGCTTTTGGGCCCTTAATTAGATGCACCTGACATGGTTTATTTTTTAAATGAGGAAATGTGCCTCCTGCTAACTGGTTCCTGGGAAGCAAGGCAGGAAGACACGCTGGTGCCACATTGAGAACAATGTACACGATGCTAATTTAACCTGGTGGCTTTAAGACCAGACTGATTTAATAAGTGCAAGTTATTTTTTTTAGTTGGATATGTACTATATTAAATATTAATGCTTATGTGTTTATAATCATATTTTTTCATGCCTACATTTGCTTTACTTTTTTGTGTACATTTTAAAATACATTTTTACTTTTGAATATTTTAGATTTACTAAAAGTTTCAAAGATAGTACAGAGAGGTCCCATGTATCCATCACCCAGTTTCCCTAATGTTAATATCTTACACTAACCATGGTAGATTTATGAAAATTAAAAGAATAATAACATTGGTGTATTACTATTAACTAAACTACAGGCTTTTTTTTTTTTTTTCAGATTTCACCGGTTTCTCCACAAATGTCCTTTTTCTGTTCCAGGATGCAGTTCAAGATCACACTCTGCATTTAGTTATCATCTCCCCTCTGCTCTGTGACAGTCTCTCAGTCTTTTCTGTTATCCATGACTTTGACCATTTTTAGTAGTATTGGTCCAGTACTAGAATGTCCTTCAATTTGGGTTTATCTGATATGTTCTCTCATGATTGAACTGGGGTTATAGGATGGGGGAAGACCACAGAGATTAAGCCCTTCTCATGGCATCCTACAGGAGGACACGTGATAGCAACACGACTCACCCCTTGGTTAAAGTGTTGTCTGTCATGATTCTCCACCATAAAGTGATTATTTTTCCTCTCCATACTCTGTTCTTTGGAAGAAGTCAATAAATGCAGCCCACACTCAAGGAAGAGGGAGGTATTCTCTGCTTTCTAGTGGAGAAAAATACCTACATATATTATTTAGATTCTTCCCTAAGGGGGCTTTATCCCTGCTCCCCCATGTATTTATTCATTCAAACATTTATATTAGTATGGAATCATGGACATTTACTTTATACTTTGGGTTAAAATCCAGTAGTATTTTCTTGGTCAAATCATTTCACCTTTGGCCATTGGGGACTGTTCCAGGTTGGCTTCCTGTTCCCTTTGGCATGCCCACATTAGTTTGCTTTTTGAAAACTCCATTACTTTCTGGCCTTACAAGATGCTCAAAGTTTATTTATATAATCTCTTCCCCTGCCGTAGAATTACCCATTTCTCCAAGGAATCCTGGTTCCTTGTGTTGGAAGATGACATTTAGCAATCAAGATCTGGATACATGGCTTTTTGAAAACCCTTTATTTTTCTCTTGCTTATCTTGTATTCCAAGAGCAAACCACAAGGCCAACCTGTCCCATCGTTCTTGTTCAAAGAGCAGTTGTGACTTGGAGAATTTTTTTAAAATACAAACTTCTGGTCCCCATTGTTGAGGACTGTGACTTCGTAGCCTGCAATTGGGCACTAGCCTGGTGGTATTGATGCTGGTGCTGTTATGTACCCATGTAATTTTATTATGAAAAATAGCTCAGAGATTACTGTATAATAATTAACTCCCTTCATTTTACTGTGGAACCAACTGAGGCCTAGAGAATGAAGCACATGTCCAAAGACACCCAGCAAAGGAAGTTATTACTTCACCTCTAATAATTTGGACATTTTCCATGTTTATGCTCTCATTTTGTGTTTATTCATACCTTTTAAATCCATGAGTCTCAACCCTGACTCCCCGGGGAAGCTTTAAAAATCCCTATGCCCAGACCCCACTCTTAGAAATTCTGAAATAAATGACCTGGAATGGTACCTCACAACTAGGATTTTCTTAAAGCCTTACAGATGATAAAATGAGCAGAGGGGGTTGAGAATTCCTACTTTAAATGAACAAATGCATTCCCATTAGGGCTCAGATATTATAGATTATGTTTTCTTTGTGTGATGTTTCAGAGTAATGTTTGATTTATATTATATAACTTGA
Source organism: Myotis daubentonii (assembly GCF_963259705.1). Taxonomy (NCBI): domain Eukaryota; kingdom Metazoa; phylum Chordata; class Mammalia; order Chiroptera; family Vespertilionidae; genus Myotis; species Myotis daubentonii. Next base: position 53,357,305 of record NC_081851.1, read on the forward strand.
CACCTCAGGTTCATCAATTTAATTTGACAAACATGTATAGCATTTACTTTGTAGCAGAGTGATGGGCTCTCTGGGGAGGGAGTGATTACGAACATGAATCAGTTATAGTCTCTTCCATCCAAGAGCTTAAATTATAATAGGGGGACATTGGTATGGATAAAAATAAATAGAATAACACTTAGAGACAGGTGAGTGCTAAGAGGAGCATAACATGCCAGGGAGAAAAATGGGGGTTCAAAGGAATAAGGAACTGATCATGTTGATGGAAATGGACAGTTTCACTCTCTGGCTGAAGCAAGTGCTGCCTTCCTTCTGAGACTTTATTATCCTTTGCCAAGGCCATAGCTCCTCAGGGAATCCAGGAATCATATCATTTTGTGTGAAAAGTCTATTAGTATCACGCATTAGCTGACATGGTTATCGCCCAGTCTTAATTAAGCTCCCTCAAGCAGGATGGTAAGCAAACCGTATTCACAATGAATCCAGCTGTAAGAAAACTTATGTTATTGTTAGGCATCTTGACTGCAAATTGCTTTGTCACATCACTGGGCAATGCTCTTATTACTGTTTTTACTGCTGGTAGATTAGATTGCCTGTTGTAGAAATTATGTATAACTACACTGTTTTTAATATTTGCTACTGTAATCATTTCTGTAATTACGATATGGAAGCTATGGCTGCAAGCTGTTCCCGTGGATGGCTATTTCACTGAGTTCTAATGATGGTATCTACTGAAAATTCTATCTGCAAAGCCCTGCTAGCAAGTGCCTCCCTGGTGATATGAAGCAGATAAGCTTTATCAGATGCTGTTAATACGCTTGATTTATGATGTTGGTGGTTCAATCTGACAAGTTATTTTGGGTTTTAGACATTTACATTCCAGGCTTTAATATGTTCTCCCCCATCCCTTGGGGAAAGAAAGAAACCTGTTAGAATTTGAAGCTACCGAGCATTGTAAAGTAATATTCACATAACAGATTTTCTTGTAGAAACTATCTTCCAGGTGCAATGTCAAGTCATGTATTACACACCAAGAATAATATGCATAAAGCTGCTAATTGAATAAAGACTAATTATGAATCAAGGAAAGGCTTCCACGTTAGCTCTGGGAGTTGCCTAAAACACTGCAATTAACCAGCCTGTTATCATTTTTCACAAAGCGAGGTGATGCCCCAGCAGCTGTTGTTTTCCTGGTTGACCTTATGCCTCCTCATCATCTTCCTGTTCTGCCTGATTCATACTGTTGTCAGAAAATGCATGTGTCAACAGGATGTAAGCACATCCCCCCAAATTAAAGCCAAACTCGACCCTTACACAGAGAGAGAGTAGTGGCCCACGGTGGTGTGACTTGTGGGGTTTGGAGGAGAGTTTTCTCTTCCCCAAACCCATCCTTCAAACACCAGCCCAAGTGCTATGGTGTGTGGAGTTCTGCCACCCAAACTCTGGGAATAACTGCTGTTTCCATCCTCCTGTTAAAAAACTCCAATATTGTGGAGACTAACACATTAAGTTCTCACATGTTTATGTAATTGTTTTGCCCTGAATGAATTATGTCAACTTGGGCAACATGGAATGAACCGCCTCTAACTGTAGTGAATTTTTCTACATTTAAGTGTCAGAGCTAGAGACTAGAGGGTGTTAGCAGGTGTTCAGGATTTGAATTGCTGAGACCACTAAATGGTATACATTTTTCTTCCAGCTCTTCGTTTTTATCATTGCACTAGTCAAGGGACCTCTCTGAACTTTTAGACTTACCTATAAAATAGACGACTAGGATATCTCCATTCACTTCAAACTTTGTAATTCAACCCTTATTACATGAGGGAATAGAGCAGGATAATATATAGGAGAGGACACCAGGAGAGAAGAGAAAAAGGATCTCTGAAGAAATGCTTTACCACCATCACAAAGAAGGTGTTGGTATGATACTACTTGGTGGGCAGTAACTCACCTGGGTCATTGGAGCATGGTTGGCTGTAAAACCCTCTGAGCCTGAAAGACAGCTTCCCTGTCACCTGTTTGGTCAGTTGGACGAATGATGTGCTCTATGTCCCTGCCAACACTTAAAGTCCTCTTCAGTGGTCGGCAAACTGCAGCTCGTGAGCCACATGCAGCTCTTTGGACCCTTGAATGTGGCTCTTCCACAAAATACCAACTTCTGCACATGGGCCATGAAGTTTCAATCGCATTGTACATGCGCGCCCGCACGCGGTATTTTGTGGAAGAGCCACGCTCAAGGGGCCAAAGAGCCGCATGTGGCTCGCGAGCCTCAGTTTGCTGATCATTGCTCTAGGTGAAACAGAAAACAGCATAGTCACTCCTCACAAGACCCACTGAAGTTCGATAAACTTTGAAACTCATATTCACCTTTCCTGCAACCTCTTTTTTTCCTCTAATTCCTCTTTCACCATAATCTGAACAGTGATCAGCAACCTAGTTTCTGATGTTTTCTCCACCTAATTTCCTGATTCCCTTCCCTCTTTGTTTTTCTTTTTGTATACAGCTCTCTGGTTAAGAAGTAGATCAATGGCATTTTTGGTTGGTAACTATTATGCATGAGGTTCAACTGAAGATATAAGTAAGAAAAAGATATTTTAAATAGGATGCAATTTCTTCCATTCTTCCCCTAGAATAATTTGCTTTCTTTTTATGCTTCTCCACACATAAAATCTTCTTCATTCAGCTCTGTAAAATGTTGATGAGGGTATTGACCCTACTAAAAGCAGAGGTAAAACTGAAGAAATTCATTTGAGCTTTCACTTTCTAATTCTCATTTTGAGCACCTTGTTTATTAAGAGGAGCAGCATGCCTCTAGCCCTCTTGATTTTGTATCACTAGCTAGTTTTGCTCTCTGTCTAACCATACTAAAACTAAAAATGTCTCATGAGTTAGATCACTTTAACAATGACATCATTTGAACACTGTCACCTAGGTAATGGAATAATTACCATAGCAACAGAGACTTTATCTTTCAGCAGCTATAAAATTTTGACAGATGGGAGACACTGATTGAAGATTCAAAGCAGGACATAAATGTAATAACTTACAAATTGCTATATTTTCATAAATATTAAATTAGGTATGAGGTATACATATTGCTATTTATTTGCAAAGTTAATTTTGCTCTTGACCAGAAGGATGTTCTTTTCTTGAAAAAATTGAGATTAGACTATTAAATTCAGGGACATTAATAATACAATGTTAAGAGAACAGTAAAAAGAAGACTATTGTAGAATGATTGTTCTTATTAAATTGACCAACTAATCATCTGCTGTGTCTATAGCCATAATCTATATATGGTGAAAAATTCTGTTAAAATATATTCTCTTTTATTTTTGACTTTACAATTATTCTTTTCAATTGACTTAAGTCTTGGGTGTGTTTATGGCTGTGTGTGTGTGTGTGTGTGTGTGTGTGTGTGTGTGTGTGTACGGGTGTACAGTGTCTATATGTGTTCCTTTCCTCTGTATTAAACAAAATGAACTCATTGTGAATCTTTTAGGCAACACATTGTTATTGTATAGGCAGTTTGAATTTGTCACCTAATTAAGGGAATATAGATCAAAAGGTCATTTAATTATTTCTTATTTCCCTACTAAAATATAAAGCAAAATGTGGATAATCAACTTCGTTTCTCATTTTTAGTTCATTCATCTCTAAGGAAATTATTATTTAATAGGAAAAGTGGACCCAGTAAATTGCTTTTATTGGACCTTTCCAAGCTTGAAAAATATCATAGATTTCATAGTCAAAAAAGTACAGGGTATAGGGGAAGAGATTTAAACAAAAAGAGAATGCTGATTTAATAATAATGTGCTCCTTGGCCTTTCCAGGGGTGGAGGAGTAAGTTTACTAATAAAATCATTTAGGCTATAAAAAGAAGAATCCCTATCAATAAATAATATGTACATATACATTTTCATGGATTAATTTACCAAAGAATAAATTGTCATAATATCCAATCAAGGCCACGGGTAAAAATCAGCATTAGTATATATTAATTTGATAATATTTTTAGAGAGCACTCATTCTCTTCTGGAATTTTTTCTTTTTTGTCTCATTCATCTCCCTGAAATTCATGTAGCAACTTGAAGGATGATTACTTTGTCAAAATTTTTCATGATTTAAACCCAAGCAGAGAACACAAGTCTAATTTACATGCCTATTCTTAAATAGAAAATAATGATAGTAAGGTCTATTTCATTGTTCACAGCCAACATCTACAATGTGCCCATTCAAATCTATTATAATTCAATTGCTTTGTGGCATAATGATGTGTGTGTGTGTGTGTGTGTGTGTGTATTTGTCAGATATTTTTCTTAAATTCTCTGGCAGTCTTTACAAATTGAATTATAACTTCGCTATCTGCCCAGACAAGGAAATTAGGGTTCATTTCATCCATAGAGGACAAAGTTCTTCCCAAAGAAGTCCTGAGCAGATTGAAAATATCAGTTAGACCTGAAAGGTTACTTGTAAAAGTGAAGAGTCACGCTGTGCTGACCTTGATGCAAGGCTCTGGAAAGGACAGAGCATGGGCTTCAAAGTCATAAAGACACATTTTAATATGTGGACTCCGCCTTACTCACTATCAGACACTGTCTTTTGAGACTACAGCTTCTCAATAGGTAAATTAGAAGAATAATACCTACTTTTTAGAGGACTGTTTGAAAATCACTTCCCTTAAAGTGGATATAACAACCCAGTACACTGCCTGGAACATAGTAGATACTCAGTGAATATTGACTCTCTTCACCTTTATTTTTATAACTTCACAATTGTCATGGTTCAGGTTATGATGAGTGTCAGAACTGGGATGAGTTAAGGAGGAAATGACCAATGTAGCCCCAATCTGAAAGGCATCTACAGGCTACTGGGAGGGAGACAATGGAGGACTAATGAGCTGATACATGGTGACAACCCCTGGTGATATGTGCAGATGAGATTCCCCCTCAGCTAATTTCCCAGGTCAATAGTATATATAAGAATTAGCTCATGTGATATTTATCTCTCTCTGACTGGCTTATTTCAGTTCCAAAGGACTTGTATGCATGCACATTAGCATAACCAATGGACACAGACGCTGGGGCGGTGGGGGCTTGCCTGGGGTGGAATTGGCTAGGGGGAGGGGGTGTCAATGGGGGAAAAAGGAGACATATGTAAAACTTTAGACAATAAAAAAACATTAAAAAACTTGTACTTTATAAAAAATAACAAAATTAAACAAAAAAAGAATTAGCCCCTTCTTTGTTTCAAGAAACCGTTCCTAAAGAATTGTGGAAAATAAAATTTTTCCAGTTGAGATTGCTGTGGAAGAAGTTTGGTCAGCGCCATTGCAAGTCCTGTTATTTTGGTCACATAAAACTATTGTGCCAGTAGATGCTTAAAACACATTAGGTTCAAAACGCAGTAAAATAATTCCAGACAACTGCCACGTGTCAGTAGAATGGCCTGTGTGTAAAGGCATCTCTGATCCATTTCTTAAGGAAATGAGATCATGATCAGAAAGAATAGATTTTATTCAAAAGTAGAAAAACTAGTATACACATTTATTTAAAAAATGTGGGTGGCTACTTAACTCTGCCTTGGACGAAAGTATTTTGATGAATTTAAAAAAGGAATAAAGCTCTAACATGAGATTGCATAACCAGTTCACTTGCAAATGAGTTAAGTTGGCTCCTGAGGTGGTTAGCTTAGGGCAGAGGTTGTAAAGTGGTAACCCATTGGCCATGTCTGAGGTGGAGACACCAGTTTCATAGCACCGGACACAACTAAAGGTGGGGTGAGGAGTAAAAACTGGTCACGGGTTCGTTTAAGGAGCAATCAATGTTTTACATTTCTTCCCTATCAGTCATGGCAAGTGAACATCTTTCCCCTACTGTGGCAGAAGACTGCCCTTCTAATTTGGAGAAGCTCGGATCCTGGAACATCAGAGGAAAATGAGCCAAACAACGCTGTCATACTAAATTCATAAATATGATGTGAAAGTCTCCATATGACACAATATTAAAGTAGGATTCTCTCCACCCCAACCTTGACAAAAAAGATACAACAAGGGTGAAATCAACAACTACCAAGTGTGAAAACCAAGTTGAACTAGAACAACAAAGATAGAAACAAAATAATAAGTCTCCGGATAATGTGAAAAGACAAAGGACTCTTGGCCACCCTATACACAATGTTTTCTTCCTTCCTTCCTTAATTTCTTTTATGAATAATTGATTGCAGAGATAAAGAAGTGGCAACAAGATCTTCAAATAAGCTTCTATTTCAGTTTTTTCTGAGGCTTGAGATAACTATAGCAAACCCTATGTCTAATAGTCGAGTGCTGCATCAGCTAAACAAGAGTGAGAGGAAGTAAAAAGATAACTAGTCTGTCCTCTTTAGCTCAGCTTTAACCTTGAGCATATGCAAAATATTTGAAATGTCAAGAAAGAGTTGTATTTTCTGAGGAAATGTCTTCCTACTGTTTCCCTGTGGGAGAAGGATGGGGGCTGCTTAACAATCACCATCACCTTCAGTTGATCAAAAGGAGCTGCAGGAAAACTCCCTAGAGCAGCGGTTCTCAACCTGTGGGTCGCGACCCCTTTGGGGGTCAAACGACCCTTTCACAGGGGTCGCCTAAGACCATCAGAAAACACATATATAATTACATATTGTTTTTGTGATTAATCACTATGCTTTCATTATGTTCAATTTGTAACAATGAAATTGGGGGTCACCACAACATGAGGAACTGTATTAAAGGGTGGCAGCATTAGGAAGGTTGAGAACCACTGCCCTAGAGTATCAGGTAAAGGGTATTCACAAACCCTATAGCAAAATCATAATGATGTAAGCATTAGAAGCATCTGCATTTCTTTCCAAAGCAAGCATAAGACAAAGATGCTTGCTATTGCTACTTCTATGAAATAATATACTAGGTGTCTTTACCAGCATAGTAAATAAATAAACAAAACAAACAAACAAACAAATAAATAAAAGATATAATTAAGAGTTATATGGTTTTAAAAAAGAGGAAGAAGAAACAAAGGTGCCATTAGTCACAGATGATATTACGATTGCCTACATAGATAACCCAAGAGAATCTACAGGCAAATGATTAGAATTAATGAGAAGCCAACCAGGTGTATATAGTCTATATTAAAAATAAATTGCGTTTCTATACACAGTAAACAACAGTAAATATAATTTAATACATACATCTATCATTGGCAGAAGCACCAATTGTAAAAGAATTATAAGAATATGTATAAATAAAGGTGCTTATGATTTCTATGGAGAATATTGTAAAACTTCATTGAAAGGCATTAAAGATGACCTACATAAAAAAGAAATATCATGTTCATTAAGTTTCATTAAAATAGACATAGCAATTCTCATTAAAATAATCTGTATGTCCTATGAAATCCAAAGAAATCCTGACAGGAATTTTAATGAAATTGAATAAGCTGATTCTAAAATTACTATGGAAAAACAAGTTAAGAATAGCAAGATATTCCTGAAGAACAGAATAAGAGGACTTATTTTATAATAAATCTTATCACAAACCTATTTTAATGAAGATAATGTATTTGTATAGGAGTAGGTTAGCAAACAAATGGAATAAAAAGCCCACAAATATATACACACATATGTTAAACTGTATGCATGAAATAAATGGCATTATAGTTCAGTGGGCAAAGGATTCTGGAAATTATTCTAGAACAATATAATATATAGAGGTAAAACAAAATCTGATCCTCATTTTGTATGTACCCAGAACCAGATTAGAGTGGTTACATAACCTAAGTGTGAAATTTAGAATATAAGGAAACAACTTTGTGATTTGAGGATTATGAAGTTTCTTAACCAAGACACAAAAAATGTAAACATCAATAAAGAGTGATAAATATAGGTATACTAATTATTTTTGTCCATCCAAATGCATCATTTAACAAGTAAAAAAGTAACAGTTATCAATTAGAAGATATTTGCAAAACCTAATTACCAAATGACTAGAACTGAGAAGATAGAAAGTTTTCCTCCAAATCAATGAGAAAAAGATAAAAGAACAATTTAAAGGTGGAGAAAAAATGTGTACCAGCACCTCACAGAGGAAACAGTTGTCAGTAGTTATTCAAAAAGGTGACAAAACTTATATTCATGGAAATCAAAATCAAAATGAAATATTATTGCGCAAATTCCAATGGGAAAAAATTTTAATGACTCACCAGGCATAGCAATTACTGTGTGAGCATATGGAGCCATAAGAACTCTTTCAAACTTCTGGTAGGAGAGTAACTTGGTAGAACCATTTTTAAGAGGCTCACAAACCTGCATGAAGTTAAAGACATGCATGTTACAACCCAGCAAATCTTCCTTGAGGACCTGAGGAGTCTGCTGCACTTGAGCACAGAAGACTGCACAGTATTTTTCATTGCAGCACTGTTTCTAATTGCAATAAAATTTAAACCCACTAGTATAAATTATGGTTAAATTTTATATGTTTAAAATATTACACAACAGTAAAAATAATAAATAATATCTCACAAACATTTATTCATGAAAAGAAGCAAATTAAATACCATATGATGCTTTTAGGGGGAAAAGCTCAAAACATAAAATATGTTTAGGAAAATATATTTCTATCCAACACAGTATAAACAAAAGCATATGAAAGATAAGAATCAAGGATAGTAGTTAGCCATAGGAGTGAGGGACAGTGTGATACATGGAAAGGGTACACACAGACTTCAATCATAATGGAAATACTGTATTATTTTCTTATAAATATTTTGGTTTAAAATTTCTATAAACCTGACTTTTTTGGTAAATTTATAACCCTTGGTTCAAGTTCCAAAAGCAGAATGTTGCACAAGAAATGGATAGATGGATAGACAGCTAACCAACAAAGAAGAGGATAACTATAACATAATATAAACCATAACAAATGAACATAATTGAATTAATAATTTTAAACTATTAAAATAGGGGAAAATAACTTGTCATTTTAACATCGTATTTCACCTATGAGCCCTCAGCATAAAGAAGGATAAAACTATATACCAATAGACAAAGGAACGAAATAACCATATATAGATATTGAACTTTTTTTTGGTTGGTGTTTCTTACATAGTACAGGTGAACAATTTTAAAACTACTTTGTGTATATTTTATTGCTGAGTATGAGTAATCAAGTATACTAAAAATAATGAGAGCCTGTTTTTTCACCATTAGAGAAATTACAAATGTGAAAATATGGGAGATTAAAATGAACCCTGTGGTGTTAAACTAGAGTTGAAGGAATCAGCATAAACTGGGGTTAGACAGATAGAGAGAAATGGAGTCGAAATTGTTTGATTAGAGATAGATGCAGATGTGAGTGTGTATCTGTATGTGTTCGTATGAGCACATATTGCTCTCATAGTTAGCATACCTAGAGCCTAGATCTTGGTTACTAGATGTCATTTCTCCTGAAAAGGAGCTAGAACTACTGGGAAATTGGCTGATGGGCAGAAAAAGTAAAAGATGAGTGTGGAACATCTTATTGTGCTGGAAACGTTAGAAAGCACTCAAAGAGTGATGGAGTCATGTTTAAAAAGAGTGGGAATATGAAATGGTACAGCCACTCTGGAAAACAGATTGACAATTTCTTATGAAGTTAAACATACACTTCTGCATTACCAGATTACTTTTGGTGATTTACTAAAGAAACCTTCACACTTATGTTCACACACACACACACAAACTGCACATGAATGTTCATAGCAGTTTTATTGGGAATAACTCCAACCAGAAACAACATCAATGTCCTCCAGTGGGTGAATGGATAAACTAAATGTGGCATATCCATACAATGGATAATCCTCAACAATGAAAAGAACTGTTGATATATGCAAACACTTGGATATTTCTCATGGGCATTATATGAATGAATGAAAAATCAAATCTCAAAGCCTACATATTATGTGATTCCATTTACATAATATTCTCAAAATGGCCACTTGTGGTGATAGAGAAAATATCAGTGGTTTCAAGGGGTCAGTGTAGGAGAAGACTATAAATACAATGGGAAAATTCAAGGGAGATTTTTTGGAGTGATCAAACAGTTCTGTACTTTTATTGTGGTAGTGATTTGAATAAATCTATATTTTGTAGAACTAGACACACACACACACACACACACACACACTCACACGAGTACATGGGGAAAAAGTTAAGATCTGCAAAAAGATAGGCTGTTTACTATAGTACTGTCCATATTCTGGTTTTGATAATAGCACAATGGATATGTAACATGTATTCATTGAGATAAGCTGGAGAAAGGCTATATAGTAGAAACTCTATATTATTTGTTTTCAATTTTTATGTGAATCTAAAATTCTTTCAAGCTCTGCTGGCGTGGCTCAGTGGTTTAGCATCAGCCTATGAACCAGGAGGTCATGGTTCAATTCATGGTCAAGGCACATGCCTGGGATGCAGGCTTGATCCCCAGTGTGGGGCCTGCAGGAGGCAACTGATGAATGATTCTCATCACTGATGTTTCTATCTCTTCCTTCCTCTACCTTCATCTCTGAAATCAATAAAAAATATATATTTAAAAAATAGACATAAAAAATAAAATTCTTTCAAAACAAAAAGATAAAGAAGACATAGACATCAGTTAGAAACAACCCCTACTGGCTAAATGTGGGACAATTTGAGCATCAAAACAAATAATGATACTAACAGAATATGTCAGATTTTGTCTTCTAAGATACAGACAGTAAGACAGAATTAGAAGTGTAATCAGTAATTTATGGGCAGGAAAGGCCTGTCATAAATAAAAGGGAGAGGGAACAGAAATAGTCAGGGAGAGTCTCAAATGCAATGATCAACTGAGTCAGATGAAGGGAGAGAAGGAAGGGAGGAGGATGTGATTAGCAGTGTTTGGAGTGTGTGCAGCCCTGAGAAAGTCTTGTCCAGATGGATGGGAACCCTAGGAAGACTGCCTTTATATAGGAATCTAGTTTGGGCTCTAACTGGCCTAACCAGTGTACCTCTGCCATGGCCCGGCATTGACCAGGAGCTGCTCAAAGGCAGCATGGTTTTGGCATGAACACGGTAGTGGATCTGAAAGGCAACAACTAAAGCCTGTCAAACACATCCATGCTCAGATTCTCAAGGAAGGAGATCTGCGTGGTGTGCGTCTGTGATCACACAAAATATGACACACTGAATTAAAGCAAGTCCATGAATCCGTACTGATATTACTATATAGACAAATAAAGAGAGGAAATCTCTTTTTTACAACAAAATGCCAGTTGAAAATGATGATGGAATTTACTGATTGGCCACTATCATAGTAAAATTATATGATTCGAGCAAGAATCCCTCATGGATTCTAAAACTACCAAATAAAATGTTTGATGAGGAAGAGCATATTTACATAGATTCAAAATATTGTCTCCGAAAAATGCTTATTAAGCCCAGCCGGCATGGCTCATTGTTTGAGCATCAACCTATGAAACAGGAGGGCAGGGCACATGCTGGGGTTGTGGGCTCAATCCCCAGTAGGGGGCATGTAGGAGGCAGCTGATTAATGCTTCTCTCTCATCATTGATGTTTCTATCTCCCTCTCCTCCCTTCCTCTCTGAAATATATATATTAATATATCTATATCTAGATAGATAGATAGATAGATAGATAGATAGATAGATAGATAGATAGATAACAAAGAAAATAAATAGAAAGTTTTAATGGAGACACTTGGAAGACACTATCTCAACCAAGCGATCCACATTGACATCACCAATGGCATAAACTAGCATCTTGTACTGTCTGAAATGATGCACTGAGAAGGATACATCACTCTGTGTTATTTCTGTTCGCAAAATTTATAACCTGAAATTAATTATATGGAAACATCAGACAAACCCAAACCTGCTATAAAATAATTGGCTGATACTCTTCAAAATGTAAAGGTCATAAAAGAAAAAAAAGACTGAGAAAATATACCAGGTAATAGGAATAAAAGAGACATAAATAAAAGCAAAAAGTGATCCTGAATTGAGTCTTACACTGATATTTGGGATGGGGGTGAAGGAAACTGCCTATAAAAGCCATTATGGGAAGAAGTGAAATTTCAGGCTTGCAGATTAGACAATTCTATTGTATTGATGTTATTTCCTTGATTTTGATAGTTGCTCTGTAGTTATAGAAGAAACTGTCCTTGTTTTTAATGCTTACACATTGGAGTCTTTAGGTGCTACAATATACTCTCAAAGAATTCAGAAAAAAATATGTCATATATATTACATAATTCAATGTTGGTTACTTATTAGTGGTGTTGTCTCTATTTATCAGTCATAATTAGATAAAACTATTCAGTTTCAAAGGACAAATTAACAACAATAAGAAAAGAAGAAATACAATGAAGAAGAAAAGATAAAGTAGTAGCTTTTAAAAAATTCATATTGAATTTTCACTAAACTTGAGTACTTAGAACAAAAATTTAGAAACAATTTGCTAGGCATCCTGAGCAGGATAAGCATACTTGCCACATGCAAGAGAAAAAAAATTATATGGATCTGAGTCCTGGGTCAGAAACCTGGCACAGCGTGCTTAGGCTTAAAAAAGACACTTAGTTGGCTATTTATACCTGACTGAAGAGAAGCACACTTCAGGGGCAAGCTGAGGACATAAGTCTGATTGCTGCTGCCTGTTCTGTTGCACAGAAGTACAAACAAGGCTAAGAATAATCCATGTGTCCTGGGCTAACTTCATACAAAATTCTTACCTCTACCAGGTACTCCCATTAATAACCAGCCAAGAACAGGCAAGTGTGATGGTGGAGGGCTGTGGGGTGGTGCGTGAGTTGAGGAGTATGACTTTACCAAATCAATAGGAAAGGTAATGCTAGCCCTCCACAGTTGGTAGTCTCTAGGCCACAATAACATATGGGTAATTGATTAACTAAATCCTCTACATCTATGGAAGATTTCTGTAGCTATCTGTAGACACAACTTCTTAATTGCTTTATTTTTTTTCTCTCAATGCATATTAAAACATCAACAGGCATTTGGTGTATTTTCCCCTACAGCCACAATGGCTTTTGGTTTTGAGAGTTACCTTCCAATGATTTAGAAACCATAGCTAGCAACTGACAAGTTTAACAAAATCTAAGAGGCCAATATAAAAATGCACAGATGGCTTCTTAGTGATGCAGTTCTTAAAATGTGCCTAGCTGTTGTTTAAAATATAAATTTAAGAAACAAAGCCTCAGAATTTAAAATTACCATAATTTTGCCTGTGTAAGCAGCTCTTAGCTAAACAGCACATAGAGGTTAAGATCTTTGTTACTTCTCAATTTTATTAAAAGTATCTGAAACATTTTTTCTCCTTGTAATCATGGGAATTTTTAATATGTGAGAGTATTTTATATTGGCATTTGAAAAATTAACTTTTAATATACCTTTCAGTTCTTAGTCATTTTTTTTTATAGAAAACAGGCTTTTTAGGCAACATATATCAAGAAATTGATTAATTTGTCCCTGTTGGAATAAAAATGTTTCCCACATTTCTATCTCACTATTATACTAATTTCATGTGAGTAACAAAAAATATCCCAGATGTTACTCCCACTTTCACAACATGTGCAGAACGATTTAGATGAGGCATTGACATAAGAGCAAAACTCTTTGGTACAGCACACTATACTTAGATAACAATCCATCAAAATTAAATTAGACCTCAGAAATAAACACATGCATATATGGTCAATTAATTTACAACAAAGGAGCCAAGAATACTAAATGGGGAAAGCACAGTTTCTTTAATAACTGGTATTGGGAAAACTGAACAATTACATGCAAAAGAATGAAACTGAACCCTTATTTTGCACCATATACAAAAATCAACCCAAAATTGATAAAGACTTGTATATAGACTGGAAACTATAAAACTCCTAGAACAAAACATACAGAATTAGCTCCTTGACAATGATTTTTTTTTATTTGACACCTAAAGCAAAGGCAATAAAAACAATAATAAACAGGTGGGTTATATCAAACCAAATAAAGTCAGTAATGGAAACTATCACCAAAATTAAAAGGCAACCTATGAAATGGGAGAAAATATTTTCAACCTATGTATATAACTAGGGATATCCAAAATACATGAAGGACTCATACAACTCAAATCCCTGCCACCCCCCAAAAGGCCCCCAAACTCAAACAATTCAATTTAAAAATGGATAAGAGGATCTGAATAGAGATATTTCTAAAGAGGATGTTCAAATTGTCAACAGGCATATAAAAGGGTGCTCGACATCACTAATCATCAGGGAAACACAAATCAAAACCACAACGATATCACCTCACACCTGTTAGAATGCCTATAAGCAAGAGAGAGAGAGAGAGAGAGAGAGAGAGAGAGAGAGAGAGAGAGAGAGAGAGAGAGAGAGAGAGAGAGAACGAACAAGCATTGGTGAGAATATAAAGAAAAGAGAACCCTGTGCACTGCTGGTGGGAATGTAGGTTGGTATAGCCACTATGGCAACAGTATGGAGGTTCTTCAAAAGTTTAAAAATTGAACTACTATATAATCCAGCAACCCCACCTCTAGGTATATAGGGGTGGGCAAAAGTAGGTTTTATTGTTGTGACTATAAGAAACACAGTTTATTCTTGTATTCTTATTTATTAATTATTGTATTATTTCCACGTGAACAACTGTAAACCTACTTTTGCTTACCTCTGTGAAATGAAAACAGTATATCAAAGACATGTCTGCATTCCCATGTTTATTAGAAAATTATTCACAATAGCTAAGATATAAAAACAACATGTCTGTGAATAGATGAATGGATAGAGAAGATATAATGTTTAAATATTTATTATTATCATTACTATTACTATTATTATTATATACCAGAAGTTTATTCAACCATAAGAATGAAGAATATCTTGCTGTTTGTGAAAACATAGACTTTGAAGGCATTATGCTAAGTGAAGTAAGTCAAACAGAGAAAGACAAATACTGCATAATATCACTTTTCCATAGAATCTAAAGAGCCCAACTCAGCCTGGCCGGCATGGCTCAGTGGTTGAATGTCAACCTATGAACCAGGAGATCACTTCCAGGTCAGGGTATATGCCCAGGTTGTGGGGTCAAACCCCAGTGTGGGGCATGCAGGAGGCAACCAATCATTGATATTTCTATCTCTCTCTCCCTCTTCCTTCTTCTCTGAAATCAATAAAAATATATATAAAAAAATAAAAAGCCCAACTCAGAGGAACAGAGACTATATTGGTGGTTACAAGGGACTAGGAGTGGGGAAAAGGGGGAAATTTAGCAGAAGAGTATAAACTTCCAGCTATAAGATGAATAAATTCTAGGTAACTAATATTCAACATGGTGACTATAATTACCAATATTATATTATACTAGAGGCCTGATGCATGAATTTGTGCATGGGTGGGGTCCCTCTGGGTGGTCTGCAGGGATCCGCTGAAACTCGCAGTCCAACGTTGCCTGCAGCCCTATCTGCCGCTCCCACTCATCCCGGCCCCACTGTGCCTTCCGCGCGGACTTGCACCCAATCAGTCCTGATTGGGAGAGGCTCACACTGCCACAGTAGCGCTCGCCAGCCGGGAACCCTGCGTCTGGCACACTCCCAAGTGGAGTGGCCTGAGAGATCGGGTTGAAATCAGCTCTCCATTATCCCCCAAGGGGTCCTAGATTGTGAGAGGGCACAGGCCAGGCTGAGGGACCCCACCAGTGCATGATTGGGCTGGAGAGGGACTGCAGGAGGTCTCCAGGGTGTGTCCAACCCATCTCACTCAGTCCCGATTGGCCGGACCCCAGCAGCAAGCTAGCCTACTAGTCAGAGCATCTGCCCCCTGGTGGTCAGTGCACATTATAGCCACTGGTCAACCAGTTGACTGTATTCCCCCTGGAGGTCAGTGCACGTCATAGCGAGCAGTTGAATAGCCTAGCATATCATTAGCATATTATGCTTTGATTGGTTTGGTTGTTCTGTCATTCGGTCTATTTGCATATTGCCCTTTTATTATATAGGATACTTGAAAGTTGCTAAGAGAATAGATCATAAATGGTCTCTTAAAACAAAAAGAAATGGTAATTATGTGATATGATGCAAGTGGTAGATAATGCTATGGTGATAATCATTTTGCAATATTTAAGTGTATTGCACACCTTAAACTTACACAGTGTTATATGTTAAATATCTATATATATATAAGCCTAAGCAACCATTACAACTGGTCAACTGAACAACCAGTCAACCGGTAACTATGATGCGCACTGACCACCAGGAGGCAGATACTCAATACAGGAGCTGCCCCCTGGTGGTCAGTGCACTCCCCCAGCCAACCTCCCATGGCCCGCCAAACTCCCACAGTCCCTACCCCTGGCCAGCTGGCCTGAATCGCCCTGATCTCCGGCCAGGCAGAGGAACCCCACCCGTGCATGAATTTGTGCACTGCGCCTCTAGTATATCAATAAAACCAGAAAAAAGAAGTTAAAAGCTCTGCAGAAAAATGGTAATATGCTAATTAGGCCAATATCCTTCTGGATGTCATTCCGGACGTCCTTCCAGATGAAGCCAGGGCTAGAAGGAAGTCTGGGTCTCGGGTGCCTGCTGGCGGCGGCCAGAGCAAAGCCAGCCTAGGTCCCAGGTGCCAGAGGAAAGCCGATGCCAGCAGCCAGGGGAAGGAAGGCCTACTCTTGCATGAATTTCGTGCATTGGGCCATATATATATAGTCTTTTATTATAGATTGAGACAATTCTCTCTTTAAATTAAAATCTGTACTGTTTATTGTCAGTATCCCAGTACATGTTAGATAAATTAAAATAACTAATAAAAAAAAGGGAAGTCTGGTTATCTAGAATCAGTAAGATTAATTACTTCTCATGATTGGAAAATTTGAAATGGAAAAATGCAGTCTATAATACAGACATATAATTTAATGTAACAAAAGAAAAAAGAAAAGAAGTCTCAGGAGAGAGATGATAAATTTCACATCCTCATATAATCTTTACATTTCCAAGCTGGAGGTATGCATCTCTATTCCTAAGTATTTCTATTTTTTTAATAACATATCTAATAAGCTGATATTTCTTTCACAGTTACTTTCATAATTATAATCTCATTTCACGCTTACTAAAATGCTTGTGGAGTTTTAAGGCAAATTTTAAGATTTAGGATAGAATGAGAGCACTAGAATGTTGTTATGGAAAGAAACTTTTGACACTATTTTTTAGATTTATTTTGCTTCAGCTATATAAATGAATGTAATATCTATAGAAGTAGAAATAAAACCCTGAAATTAACTTAATCAAGCAGTTCATTTTAAGCTGCCGATTTGTGTTTGTTTGGACTCCTTGGGATCAGGTACAATGAACTTAAATAGAACCATGACTAGGATGGAGAAAAGAGGGTGAGGTTGTGACAGATATTAGCCAGTTCTTTATAGCTCAAAGTGCCTGGATGTGTAGGTTTACTGTAATGTGCTTCCTGTCCCACCATTAGGACATCAGTAAAATATTGCATTTTATTTTTCAAAAACCATGATTGGTCCCTGTGATGAGAAATAACCTTCCTCTTTTTTGAACTCCCATTGCCATTAATCTCCTCTTTTCTTACAATACCCTTCACTTTCTGATGTAATTAGCATCTGATCCTTCATGTTCAAATATAAGTTTTTGATTGCAAGGACAGTATCTTTGTCACCCTCATACCCTCAGAGTACCTAGCAAAGGGGCTTGTGAAAAAACACAGTAATTAACAATTGTTGATATTCTTTACCAACCATGATAAACAAGCCCCAAATTATCTCTCAGGCTCCATTCTGCCACTCAAGTTATATGAATGGAGGAGGGCACGTCCAGCTTTGGTTCTCTGATCTCAGTTCCCAGAAGAAAGCACTTTAATAGTCAACTGCCAGGTCTATGGGAATATCTCAGAGATTTTCACTTGCCTGAGATGCACAAGGGCCAGAGACTGAAAGTAAATCCAGATAACGAATTTGAAGATAATGATAGAAAGATAATTGATGTATGAGTTGTCACAACTCAAGTA
Source organism: Myotis daubentonii (assembly GCF_963259705.1). Classification (NCBI taxonomy): domain Eukaryota; kingdom Metazoa; phylum Chordata; class Mammalia; order Chiroptera; family Vespertilionidae; genus Myotis; species Myotis daubentonii. The sequence goes on from NC_081851.1 coordinate 53,375,366, forward strand.
GAAAAGAAACGGGGTGGGGGAGACAAATAAAAGGATGATTTCAATGTGTTAGCAAAGAGCAGAGTGGTAGAAAAAAAATCCAGTTCTATGATAATATTGGCTGTGAGATTACCCGTGAGTCTTCAGAAAAGAGAACTAGGAGTTCAACAGTCCACTAGACAGATTTCACTTTTTCATGGCCTTTTTTGGAAAAAGAAAACAAACAAACAAACAAAAAAATGCTGTGAGTATAATCTATGAAATAATACACAATTTATTGAGGGGAAAAGCAGTCAGATATAAAGAAATGAATGGGGTGAACATCAGACATATTTCCTTTGGAACAGTGCAGGATGGTACAATGTGTTATTTATAAAAATGTCGTGTTGTCACACTAACAGACATCATCACATATGAAGAAAAATGGCATTTAGTGGTGATAACTCATCCCCTAAAAATGTAAATTGTAGAAGTGCCATTTGGAAGTTCTGGGTCCAAAATAAGCACTTGTGTTATTTCCCATTATTCTTTGATCTTCCACTAAAGGTCAGACATTCTTCATGTACATTAAAGGCATAACAGAAATGAGGGCCACTATTTTCTTGTATAAACTCCCTTTGTTACCTACAGGACTGATCTACTCATACACCTTACACATCTTACTTTTTCTACACTATGCTTTTGGCCACACTATTCCCAATGAAGGAAATGTTTCTTTCTCCCTTGCCTTTAAATACACTTATAGCCATTTTTCATAACTGCAAATCTTATCTTCTCCTTGCAGATTTTAAAAAAATTTTTAAATAATTTTTACTTCAATACATCCCTGGTATCATTGCTTTGCTATTTATCAGCAAAGTTTATTGTAAGTTGTTATTTCATTGTCCCCTTACAATGGATCGCAAGCTCTTTGAAGAAGATGGACTGTGTCTTCTAATGTGCATGCACATCAAGATTACAATCCCCTTGACTGTCCTGCTGCAGAATTGAAAGAATAATTGTTGTTTTTTCTAACATTTCATTGTTGAGAGCATTCTCAGGAGACTTGGTTGTCAGGAAGTCACCTCATAGCCATAACTTTGCACATACACAGAGAACTCAACTAAGGTTTGATGGTTGCTTAATAGGGAGATGGTGGAGCTTTGGCTCTGGTGAGGGGAAAGGCAGGAGTCACTGCAACCAACAGTCCCTGGTAGATTGACCAGGCACAGGGGCAAGACCCAGACACAGAATTCTGGGTCTTCTTCTCTCCAGCATTGGTGGAGTCCACACAACTAATTAAACCCTAGAGAACAAGCAAAACTGATTGTATGCTCTTAAGCTATTCTTATCTAATTGGAAAAATCCAGTTTTATACATACGCAAAAACGTAGATGAACACAAATAATTGTATGTAGAAAAAAAGGAGCTGAGGGAGATATAAGTTCCAAGGGTTTGATGAATAGGTTCTCATCATCAGTATAGGTTTTACTGTCTTGGTTATTTACTAATTAATTTTTTTATCTATAAATATTTATTAAGCTGACCTTCTACTGTGTGCCAGTCATTGAGCTATGCATAATTTCACTTAAATTATAGAGTTAAACTGCCAAAATTAAGCCTTGTTTGTACAATAAGCAACAAAGCAAGTCGCTTAACTTTTTAAGCCTCAATTTTCCATCTTCCATCTGTAAAATGGAGATAATCCCAGCAATTATCTCATATAATTAATCTGAGTATGCAACAAAGTAACATGAATAATGTTTTTAATGTGTACAATACTTATAAGTGCTTCATAAAATAGCTATTGTTGTTATTACTATTACTAGAGGCCCGGTGCACGAAATTCTCAGCCCAGCCTGCACCCTTTCCAATCTGGGACCCCTCGGGGGATCCCGATCGGGCCTAAATCAGCAGTTGGACATCCCTCTCACAATCCTGGACCACTGGCTCCTAATCAGTCATCTGCCCGCCTGCCTGGTCACCCATAACTGCCCCCCCTGCTGGCCTGATCACCGCTAACTGCCACCCTGCTGGCCTGGTCGTATCCAACTTCCCCTCCTGCCAGCCTGGTCGCCCCTCATGGTCCTCCTGCTGGCCTGGTCACCCCAGGCAGCCTGCTGTTCAGTCATTTGTTCATCCCTCACTAACCCCCTGCCAGCCTGGTCACCCCATGCAGCCTGCTGTTCAGTTGTTTGGTCACCCCTCACTAACACTCCTGCCGGCCTCATCACCCCATACAGCCTGCTTGTTCAGTCCTTTGGTTGTCCCTCATTAATCACCCTGCCATCCTGGTCATAAGCAGCCATCTTGTGAGGGTGTGAGGGTTAATTTGCATAGTACCTCTTTATTATATAAGGTTGTATTTATCATTGACTTGAACTTTTTATTACTATTATTTTAATTAATTTGAACTTTATTTTTTTAATATATATTTTTATTGATCTCAGAGAGGAAGGGAGAGGGAGAGAGAGACATCCTCGATGAGAGAGAATCATGGATCAGCCACCTCCTGCACGCCCCACACTGGGGATCGAGCCGGCAACCAGGGCATGTGCCCTGACCGGGAATCGAACCGTGACTTCCTGGCTCCTAGGTCGATGCTCAATCACTGAGCCCCGCCGGACGGGCTAATTTGAACTTTCTATAGATATATCCATATTCTCTAAATATCAAGTACTATTACAGCCATATTACCAAACTTATGTACTGAAAAGAGCTGATTATTGCCCTTTCAGTAATGTTAACTATAGTGTGAGTATGTATGTTAGATATGCAAAAATTCAATTATATTATAAACTAAAGGCCCAGTGCACAAAATTCGGGCACTGGGGGGGGGTGGTCCCTCAGCCCAGCCTGCCCCCTCTCATAATCCAGGAGCCCTCAGGGGATGTCTACTGATGGCTTAGCCACAGTCTGACCTCCCTCTGCAGGAGGCAACTGGGCTGATCAGGGGAAGGCGCCACCCCCATCACCCTGCTGCTGCTGCCATTGCTGGTTGCTGCAGCTGCCAAGGTATTTTCATCAGCATGGACTCCAGTCCCTTCACCATGAAAAAAATGACAACTTTCTTTAGGTATTTTCAAGATGTCTCTTTCATAGGATATGACATTTCTTTCTTTATTTTTTATCCTCACATGAGGATATTTTCCCATTGATTTTTAGAGAGTTTGGAAAAGGGAGGGAAAGACAGAGCGAAACATCAATGTTAGAGGGACACTTCAATTGGTTGCCTCCTACATGAGCCCTAACCTGGGCCCCAGCCAGGGAGGAGCCTGCAACCTAGGTACATGCCCTTGATCAGAATCAAAGCTGGTCCCCACCCACGGCTATGGGGCTGGGGATGGGGGCTGGCCCCGCTGCGTATTGTTCTCTCCAGCTCTGGGGCCGTGTGTGGGCCATCCTGTGTTGTCCTCTCAGGCTCTGGGTCTGCGCCAGGCCCCTCCTCCTGAGCTGGTTGTGACCATTACAGAATCCCAGCCTAATTTGCATATTACCTCTCTCTCTCTCTCCCTCTCTCCCTCTCTCCCTCTCTAAAAATATATATATATACTATTGTTCTGGTTATGAGGAAATAAAGGCTAACCAAATGAGAAAAGCAAAAGGTATTTATTCACAGTTTGCTATTGTAAGGAAGTCAACCACCATTCCTGATGTTTTGCCAGAGACTCAAAGGCAGGCAGAGGAGTGGGAAAGCTTTATAGTGGTAAAATGGGAGGACTTCAGATGTGCCCTGATTGGAGGCTATTGGCATGGGGAAACTGGAGGTGGGTTAACTAGAAATAGGGCATCCAATTTGGCTTCTCTGGTTGGACCTAAATTTTGGGGAACTTGTCGAGTCACAGGAATTTTAGATAACATAACCCCTATGATACAGGCATTATTATTGGGCTACCTGGATAACACTAGAAATAGCAATCGGACATCCTACAAGTCTGATTTATAGCAGTCTGGCTTTCTAGGATGGATAGTGTAGATAGTAGGCTGGTTTCCTGTGACAGTTACTAAAAGTTGTGAGTCAGAGCTCTATTAGTATATATTCTCTAAATGTAAAATATTATATGTTACATATGGTTTGGTCATTACCCAGTTGCATAGTCAGTCTTTCAGAAGCATAGGATCTGGAGTTAGAGTATACACCTTACTAAATGGTTAACCTCTCTATACTTCAGTTTCCTAACCTGTCAAATAGAATCAGGATAGTCATTCACTTATTAGGGTCATTGTGATAACTAAATGAATTGACATATGAAAAGCAATTAAAACAGTGCCAGTCACACAGTAAGCACTAAAATTTATTCCTATAATATGATCGATGGAAGAGAAGAATATCTTGTCAGATGTTATTCATAGGATGCTACATTCCTTCAACTGCCTCTCACACTACAAAGTTTCAAGGATTTTTCACCAATACGAATTCTATTTCCACTTAAGTTACAGTATTACCTCTAGTAAATTCCCACTAAAGACTAAATACATTCCCTTGGAAGCTATGCGGACTTTCAATTCCTCACTATTTTTCTGCCATGTGACCTTCCAGTGCACTCTAGTGAGTAAAGTATATTTCACTCTCCCATTTATATTGACTTGGTCATGCGACTTGCTTTCGCTAAAGAAATACTTCTACACTACGTGAGCAGAGGCCTTAAATGTATTTGCACCATTTGGCTTGGCCTCTTGTTTTCCTCCCATTGTCATGAGAAGTGTCTCAGAATACCTCTGTCCCTTTAGTCTGGGCCCCAGAATGACTTAGGTGAAGCAGATCTAAACTGCCCAGAGCCCAGAGCCAAGCCCAGCCTACCTTGAAAACCCCTGGGCTAATTCTCACTCAGATCTTTGAGTAAGAACAAATAAATGCTTATTGTTACAAGCCAAAGGGTTCATGGAGTAGATTGCTAATGCAGCACCTTCACAATGATAACAGACTAACGGAGGAGAAGAATAGGTTAAATCTCTCACAAATTTGTCATGACTGGATAAAACAAGTTGTTTGTCTCTTTAATGAGGGGGAGTCTTGAGAAGATGAGACAGAGAATAGTGATGTTTTGAGAAGGAAAGACATGATTGAGAACGTTAGGGTTCACAAGGCACTGCCAGAGAGATGTTTTGCTGGTTGGGCTTAGTGGAGGATTGAGCGATTTGAGGACATTAGAGGCATAGAGGGAGGATTATACTGAGAGAGACCGAGTGGGAGCAGAAGCATGGGGGGAGAGAGGCAGTGTGCATTGCATTTCATTATTTCAAATAGGATAAATGAAAGAGTTAAATTGTCTCCCCAAAGTGAATATTTCCTAACAGTGGGGAGAAACCTATATTTAGAAATAAAAACTATTCATTGCAAACATGTCAGAAATCACTCAGCAAAATATACACTTTTGAAAAAAATCTCAATTTCATGGAAGAAATTCAACCCATTGAATCATGCTGGTGGTTAGCATTTCATATCTGTGAGTATACAAAAGCATGGTCTTTAGAAATACTATATGCATTTGAATGGCTTTTGCAGTTCTGGCATCAGGGTAAAATTTAATTCCATGCAACTCCCAATGATTTTATTTAGAATATCAGCCTTTGCAGTGAATTCTGTCAGTGTGGTGCAGCAAAGACCTTCTTATGTTTCTGTGAGTCCATGGAGGTAAAGCTTCTGCATGAACCATGAGGATATATGCAGACGGAAACATTATTTTCTTGGCAATGCAGAACCACTGCCATATGCTCCAACCAGGCAAGGTGTGCGGTATTATTCAAAATTATCTTTATTCATCAGAAATCTGTGGATTTCACGTGGTGGTCACATTTACCCAGTGGGTGGGCCTGGCTGTACTCCCTCTAACCCTAACTCAGTAAGTTTTTCTTAACCATCATATTTACTTGGCAAAACAAGAAGCTCAGTGGATTCACTGTCAGCACAATATAGAACTTAAAATAAAATTTGCATTGTTTTAATTTCTCATCTACTTGCTAAAGGATCACTAATGAAAGTGAGAAAGTGACAAGGGGAAACACAGTAAGGATTAGTCATGATTATAATAAAATGACTTAATTTTTCAGAAAGAAATAAAATGTTTTCTGTAATATATATTCATGTTACACATTTTCTGTAATAATGGCTGTAATAATAGCAAGAAGTACAAATACTATGACCAAAAATGTACCCCAAATCTTCCCTATCTATATTAACCAATATCACCTTCCTTTAGTTTACCTTTTCTTTCCATCTAATATTCAAAGCTTTAAAAAAATTATAAATAAACCTACTTTGTGATCCCAATGACTGAAAACGATTTAATATGTGTCCCCAGTAGGGGCTACTTGAGCTTGAACAAATGTCACTGCTTTTAATCACAGGGAATGAAGCTAAATTGGTGGTACTTAACTATAAAGAATCGCTAGGTTGGATGGTCTTTCAGTGATGGCAAACCTCTGACACGTGAACTCATTTTTTTGGTTGATTTTTCTTTGTTAACAATGGCATTTAAATATATAAAATAAATATCAAAAATATAAGTTTTTGTTTTACTATGGTTGCAAATGTCAAAAAATTTCTATATGTGACACAGTACCAGAGTTAAGTTAGAGTTTTTCAAAATGCTCACACACCGAGCTCAAAAGGTTCGCCATCACTGTTTAGATGAAACGTTGGGGCAGAATAGATCTTCCTAGCATATTTTCAATCAGTTCAAGAGATAGTAGTCCACGCCGATCAGCATTCCCGAGTACCACCTATAAGTACAATGATCCTTTTCATAAAATATTGGTAAATGCAAATAAAACCTGTACCTCACATTTAGTTATTTTAAGCAAAGCAATCTACCCCATCTTTTCTTTTTCTTTTTTCTTTTCTTTTCTTTTTTTGGATCAGGTAAACTGGAAGTATAAGGTGCACGTATTCTGTGTTCCAGGATGTAGAGACACCAGTTCCTGGTCACTATTCACCTCATGATTGATCTGTAATCAATGCTCACTGCTCTTCCACATGTTATATATTTTTATAAGACTGTAAACTTAATAGTGGTCTACAGTCGTATAAAATTTTTATATTATTTTATCTTTTTTCTCAGTTGCCTGTTTTGAGAGAGAAAATATTTTTCAAGCAGACAAAGCAATAAACCTATTTCCATGTTTATAATACTAACTTTTTAAGGACAGACAAAAGTAAAAAGATGTAATAATGGACCATAAGTACCACCTGCAAATAATCCCTTTTAATATAATTTTAAATGAAACTGCTTAAAAATTCTAACAGAAATATACAAATAAATGGTAAAATTTTTCTGTCATCACCTGCCTTCAAAATTAACTACTGTTGTCATTTTGTGTATTATATATGCCATTATATATGTGTATATTTGAGTATGCTTTGTTTAGTCACTTTAATATATTTTCAAAATCTTTACATATTTGCATATAGAGTTGCAATATGTATTTTTAAAAATGAATAATCTGTTGTTTTACAGTATATTCCTATTGATGTTCATTTAGACTGTTTCTAATTTTTAGTCTTTATGAATATTTAAGTAGTCCTGGTTTTTTATTCCAGGACTAAGTTATTTCCAGATTAAAATGAATATCCTTGTTTATTTATTTTGGGATAATTTGTCACTATATTGTAGTTATCTTACTAGCTGTGGAATCCTGAGTCAAAATGTATATGCATTAAAATGTTTTATAGATATTGCCAAATGGCCTCTAAAATGTTTACTGCAGTCAACAATAATACTTCTTTATATACCTAACACAGGCTTACACATTTAAAGGTAGAAACTACTCAATTTGCTTTCAATTTCTTTAATAACAATTGTAGTTATGCATATATTTACAAGTTTATTGGCCTTTTGTATTTATTTTAAGTGAACTCAATGGTCATATGTGTTTCTATTTATAAATTAGATATTTTTTGTTATTAATTCCTAGAAGTTATTTTCATCTGGGGAGAAATTAGTAAAAAAGGAAGGAAGGTAGTAAAATAGGAAGGAGAAAATAAAAAATTAACTCATCAAGAATAAAATTTTCAAACACAACATCTTAGCATGAGCTGATATCTAAAGTCACTCTAATTTAGACATGTGTTTAGAATGGTGCTATGTGGAAAACAGGAAGCTTGGGGCTATAGGGTGGAGGTAGGGAGAAGAGTCAAACAAAGAAATCGCCAAGGGTGAGAATATGTTCCTTGCCTTTAGAGGGCTGGGCCTCAGGAGAATATGTCTGACAATTCTATCTTTTCTTTGAGTAATTTGATATATGCTTTAAAAAAAAAAAAAAGAATGACATTCTCTTTAAGCTAGACTATTATTGTTCGAATTATTCACTGCCTCTTCCTGAGATGACTGATTCTACACCTTTCCATTGATGACAGGCTTGACCTTGTGACCTGCACAGCCCCTCCTGAAATGTTTAAGACAATTATAGATGCCTGGGTCCTGGAGCGATAATACAATGGAGTACAGCCACAGCTAAGCCATGATGAACATAAAATCGGACGAAGAACTTGACCTGTTTGGTGCTAAGGCCCTGGGATTTTTGGGGCAGTGTTTACATCACCATACTTTAATCTAAGCTAAGAGTTTATTCCTTGTTTAAGTTATATGGAGCAATAATATAGTTGCTTCTTCTTGGGGGAAATTCTGAAAAATAACATTCAATAGGCATGGTAGTATCTATTATGGAGAGTCTTTAAAGATATTTAAATAATTTCAAATTTCTCCCGAAAGCCATGGAGACTCTGAGGTTTAATAAACAAAGACAGTATATCTTCCATTTGGAGACAGTTTGTAAAGTTGCTTGGGATATTGTGAGAAGTTGAGATAATTCTTATTACAATATTACTATGAAACTTGAAAAGGCTGATTTAGGGTGGTGGCAATAGAAAAGAAGAAAGATCAGGTAGAAAAACAAAAACAGAATACTATTTATTCTCATTTGGCTTTATGCATTGGATAGACGTTTTAGCTCAATAATAATTCTGAAAATTTCCCAAACTGGATCTTTCAGATATAATGTCTACCATCTGGGGTGTTGTTTTTAAAACATCTGGATAGTGATTAAATATCATAGTTTTCCACCGAATGTCTGGCATAGTATATATATACAACCTTGGAGTAGAATTATAATCAATTTCAAAGAAGAATAAAATTAATGCTTAGCATTATGAAGTTAAATGACTATAAATCTCATATTTTACTTTAACCCAGATGTGAATTTTATATATGTCTATATAATGATATCCAATCATCATATGCTTTGAGAAAAATTTTCCCTGAATCATTACTGGTTTTATCTTGACATAAAACTACAATCATGTTTTTTGTTTGTCTTTGTTTTTAATGCGTGTGTGTACGTGTGTGTGTGTGTGATTTTATTAGGAATTTGATTCAGTGCTTTGAATTGGTAACAGAGGGTCAGGCTTTAGAACCTGTATCTTGGTTATGATCCTTAATTTATTTCTTACCTCCCTCACTCTCTCCTTCCTTCCTTCCTTCCTCCCTTCCTTCCTTCCTTCCTTCCTTCCTTCCTTCCTTCCTTCCTTCCTTCCTTCCTTCCTTCCTTCCTTCCCTCCCTCCACAAATGTTAGTTAACAACCGAACACATGCCATGTATTATAGTAGGCAACAGGTATACAGCAATGAACAGAGCAAAGTCTCAGTTTTCTTTTGTGAGGAAGAAAAAAATACACATACAAATATCTAATCTAATAAAAGACAAACATGCAAATTGACCATACCTTTGCTATGCCTTAAGCCACGCCCACCAGCCAATCAGAGCAACTATATGAAAATTAACCCAACCAAGATGGTGGCCAGCGGCCACGGAGCTGAAGAGAGCAGGAGGCTTGGTTGGTACAGTGATGGAGGAAGCCAAGCTTCCCGGCCTGGCTCTAAGCTCCACTCAAAGCAACAAAGTTTCAATTATAGAAGATAAATAAACCCCAGATACCTGCTTTCAGCCAGCTGTGGCCACGGAGCTGGAGAGAGCAGGAGCTGGCTCTGAGCTCCAAAGAAGGCAATAAAGTTTCAATTATAGAAGGTAAATAAATCCCAGAGTGAAAGAAAAAAAGGAGAGGCTGGGAACTTCCGTCACCGGGGGCTTGGCCAGCCTGAAAACGGCCCTCAGTCCCTCACCCAGACTGGCCAGGCACCCCAGTGGGTACCCCCCACCCTAAAGGGGGTGTCGCCAGCCTGAAAACAGCCATCAGCCCCTCACCCAGGCTGGCAAAACCTCCATGGGGTGAGGGTCCCCACTGGGGGGGGGCTTGACCAGCCTGCAGACAGCCATCAGCCACTCACCCAGGCTGGCCAGGCACCCCAATGGGGACCCCCACCCTGATCCGGGACACCCTTCAGGGCAAACCAGCCGGCCTCCACCCATGCACCAGGCCTCTATCCCATATAATAAAAGGGTAATATGCAAATTGATCCTAACAGCAGAACGACTGGGAATGACTGGTCACTATGACACACACTGACCACCAGGGGGCAGACGCTCAATGCAGAAGCTGCCCCCTGGTGGTCAGTGCGCTCCCACAGGGGGAGCTCTGCTCAGCCACAAGCCAGGCTGATGGCTGCCAGTACAGCAGTAGTGGTAGGAGCCTCTCCCACCTCCTCAGCAGTGCTAAGGATGTCTGACTGCAGCTTAGGCTTGCTCCCCGCTGGCAAGTGGACATCCCCTGAGGGTTCCGGGGCTGCCAGAGTGATGTCTGACTGCCAGTTTAGGCCCAATTCCCCAGGGAGCTGGCCTAAACCAGCAGGTGATCATCCCCCAAGGGGTCCCAGACTGCAAGAGGGCACAGGCCAGGCTGAGGGACACCCCAAGTGCACAAATTTTTGTGCACCGGGCCTCTAGTGTAACATAATGGCAGCTAATAAGTCCAAAAAAGAAAAATAAAGCTAAAGAGTAGGGGTAAGGTGACATTTTAGAGGAGACATTGAAGGAATTCCTCGCTGTATGTCATTTGAGCTAAGACTAGAATGAGGCAAGGAGGTGAGCCAAGCAAATACACGAGGGCAAATTGGTTCGGGCAGAAGTAACAACTGGGCAAAGGGTGTGAGATCAGAGTATACTTCACCTAGTGGAGGGATCAAGGAAGCCCTTGTAGCTAGAGAGTAAGTGAGTGGGAGACTGGAAGAGGTGAAACCAGAGAGAACTAGGGTTTGAGATCGCCAAGCAGCTTGGAGGATGCAGCAAGGGCCTGGATTATTCTTCCAAGTGTGGTAAGAAACTGATAAAAGGTTCTGAGCAGGAGAATAACATTGACAGAGGTTTTAAAATGCTAGACGTGTGGAGCCAGAGCCAGATGCCTGTGTATGAATGCCTAGCCCCATGTCAGGGTTCTTAATTACTCTGGGTCTCAGTTTCTTCATGTGTTTAGAGGAGGTAATTATAGTAACTCCATAGGGATGTTGTGAAGCTTTTTAAAAAGGTAATTCAAATAAAGCCCTTGCCTCAATGCCTGAAACATAGTAAATCTCAATGAATATGCTTTATAGTTTTTGTGATTAGTATTGTTGCACAAGCCTCATTATTATTAACTGAGCCTATTGAAAGCCTCGAGAGGAAAGGAGAGAGGTGTTAAAGAATGTAGTAATTTAAAGTAAGGGGAAGATGGAGAAAGTGTTGGATTATATGATAGGAAGTAATCTCTTACTATTAAAATAATAATTAAAAATGAATGAGGTTAATGACCAAATTAAAAATTTGTGTGTGTTTGTTTTGTTTTGTTTTTGTCATTGTTAATCCTCACCCAAGGATTTTTTTCCCATTGATTTTTAGAGAGAGTGGAAGGGAGGGATGGGTGGAGGGAGGGAGAGAGGGAGAGAGGGGGGGAGAGAGAGAGAGAGAGAGAGAGAGAGAGAGAGAGAGAGAGAGAGAGAAACATTGATGTGAAAGATACACATCAATTGGTTGCCTCACACACGCATCCTGACGTGGGCCAGGGATTGAACCTACAACCTAAGAACATGCCCTTGACCGGAACTGCGATGCTCTAATCATTGAGAAACATCTGCCACAGCAAAAAAAAAAAAAAAAAGCCTGATATTTTTACTATATCCACACATGTTTTGTACCTGATTTTAATTTTATTACTTTAGTTTATTTTTTATAAACTATAGTAGTGCAAAAATCAAGTAGAGTAATATATGATCTTTGACATAACTTTCATAACACATTTAGTAGTCTTATCTAATTTACTGCAGAAGTGTTAAAAACAGGAATATGTGTGAAGCAATTAACCACAAATATGTGATTACTTGTCCTCACATGGTCCTGAAGTTAGAGGAGTGAGTGCTATTTCATTTAGATCTATTTCTCTCATTTTATTTGTTAAACTTTTTCTAAAATAAAGTTGATAATATATAGTCACTGTCAGTGAATTATGAAAATGGAAGTTTCTTTATAGCCACCTTTGATAAAGACAGATCTATTTATTGCATTTTTAGTTCAGATTTTAATGTTTATATTTAAAACTATAGATCAGCCAAGAGTAATAAATTTAGAGAATGTATACTAGCACTGAATAATTTAATAGGCTGAAAGCCTTTCCTCATTTTCCTATGAAGGCCAATTAAAAAAAACCTGAAACCTCTTTAGCTCTTCTGTACAGTATCGTGATACTGTCTGGAGCCAAGTTGGACTGTTAGGTTGTCCATATGAATTTTATATAAAATTAAACTATAAGTAGTTTCAAGTAGGATCATAATATTTTTAAACATTTGGATTTAATTATTTGGATTCAGGGCCAGTAGTGGACAGGGGGCTGGAGGAGGGGACAGATTAGAGGAGCAGAGGGATATGAAAGTCTACTTGCTAAAATTAGCTTGTAATTGGCGGAAAGAGGTTTTCATACCGAGTCATCTGGCCAGCCCATCATGCAGCCATTTTACATGACCATTTGAGATGTCAGCAGAGCAGCTCTCAGCCAAGGAACGGTTACTGACTTGCAGGAGCACCAGCTTCAAATGGAAAGCACGTGGGGAAACAGACAATGTCTAATATTTAGCCAGTGTGTGTCATCATGTTCACCTATGAAAATGCCTCTCATCAGAGTATTACTGTAATTATTTTAAGTATGTATGTTATTAAGCATACCAAGAGAGAGCCATGTTTACTATTTCTTTCTGATTTACACATTGGAAAATAGGAAGCTCAAGTCGAACAATATATATACACACCTACACTCACTCTATGTATGAATATGCATGCTTTTGCCAGGTTTTCTCTTTTAAGCCATAAGCAGGTGAAAGAATTCGCAGTCGTATAAGGATTCAAATCCGATTCCTTCCAACGTCTGAAAGATGTCTTCTGTTGAAATCAGCCCAATTTTGTTTAAGGGAAAGTATATAAAACAATGAATTGAAAGTTAATATTTGCTAGACTAATAGATACTTAGAAATATATATCGACATTTGATACATATTTATCAACATATGTGGATAAAGATTAAAAACTTCCTTTTATTTTTGAAAATCAAATATTTTTGTTTTGTTTCATCTTTTCTGAGGTATAATTGACAAAACTAGGCTATTTAAAGTGTAAATCTGATGATTTGATATATGTATAGATTGCAAAAGGATTCCTCCCGCCTAGTTCATTGGAAGACTATGAATAAGAAATTTCTATTTACATAAGATTCAGTACAACAGAAATGACTTCTTTCAGGGCTCCTGTTGCAGAATAACACTGAGGCCTTTGAGATGCTTGAGAACTAAACAAAAGGAATAGGCATTGAAGCCTGGGTGCAGAGTTGAGAAGAGGGATCTTCCCGTTTTAAGAAGAAGGTTCTTTTTTTCTTTCTGAGGAAGCTTACAGGTTGAATTCCCCAGAAATCAAAGAGCTGTGAATATACCAAAGATGTACCATGGACACCCTTGTACACTGTATTCGCCATTAAAAGATTCGCTACTAGGAGAAGTCTATAGATCCAAACTAGAAACACAATGCACTTTCTCATTTTCATATGGGAATAAAAATTATTCCTCTGCCTATCAGGATGCAGTGATGTTGCAGAAACTTAGGCTGAAGAGGACTGTGATTTGTTGGAACGAAGAAATCATATCATAATAAGTTGGACCAGTAACTAGCAGGTTTTGAAAATTGTGTTTATTAACAAGTCTTTATTGAGGCCATGAGGTTGAGGCAGAGAAGATTAGTGCCAGGTGTATTGACCACCATATCTGGACATCCTTTAGTATTCTTTGATAACCCTTCTTGAGCAACAATAAAATATGTCTCTGTTACTTTTGTTAGGTGAAATTTGCTAGTTTTCCACTTGAGACTTTGCCATTGAATTGCAAGTGCATTTTATTTATTTATTTTTAATATTTTATTGATTTTTACAGAGAGGAAGGGAGAGGGATAGAGAGTTAGAAACATTGATGAGAGAGAAACATCCATCAGCTGCCTCCTGCACACCCCCTACTGGGGATGTGCCCACAACCAAGGTACATGCCCTTGACTGGAATCGAACCTGGGACCCTTCAGTCCGCAGGCCGACGTTCTATCCACTGAGCCAAACCGGTCAGGGCACAAGTACATTTTAAAAGTAACTTACAACGACTGATTTAGCAAGATTGATGTCTGACACCAAATATATTAAACCTATAATTGCCTCTGCATGCACCAAAACATATATCTCCTAGTCAAGATGAGGTTTATTTAGAAATTAACCTACTATTTTATCATTAATATATGGCTTATCTTAAACCACAGGCTTTCCATACTAAAGCACTAAAATCTTTACTGAAATTTCTGTATGAAACTTTAAAAGCAAACCTATGTACCCACAAAAAAGATTAAATAGAAACCACAAAATTTACTTGATCCTCCATGTCTTAACTTTATTACATTAGTTTGTTTCTCTATCTTCTCCCCCAACTGAATTCCTGTAAGCCATCAACCTCATCTTTTACGTTTTATTGATGTTTTCAGTTGTTGATGCCAACCCAAACCCAATGAATTTTTTAAAGTTTATATGTATGTTTCTCTCCCTAGCAATGCTGTTAAATGGACCTGCTAAATTCTTTTATTCAAAGGAATGCATGCTCAATGACTATGCTCTCTTTATGGACTGAATTCTGAGAATATTGAAGTAGAGTAGAAAACATTAGTTTTATCAGTCTGATTTTATAGGTAACTTACTGAGACTTAGGCCAAAAATCCATTGCTTGAATGCCTTCTCTGAATAGGCCTAGAATTTGAGAAATGTATACTCAAAGTGAATATGTCATTTTTCAAATGTTACAATCAACATAGGAAATGGGCACAGAATTAGAAAATATAATGAAAAAATATAACGATATCTTATTATTTTCTTAAAATATTTTTTCAAAATGCAAAAAATCCTTAATCTTTTGCTTGATGATTTTCTACCTCATTTCTAAATATGTTAAAAACTGTTAAAATCCCACACTGGTATCTTGAAGAAATTGAGAGTGTTGCCATATTAATTAGTATGTTGGGATATTAGTTTAATTGGTTGAAAACCAACTTTTGGAACATTGCCTTCTGAGATTTAACAATTACTTTCAGTCCTAAACCTTTCATATGAGTATAGAAATGTTCAGTCTTGGCCTGAGTTGCTCACGGTTGCAAAACTGAGCAAATGTCCAATTAATTATTAGTGGAGATGGGACCAGGTTAATAAATCATATTATATGCAAAGATAAAGTTACCTAAATTATCTGTGAAAAGTTAGACATTTATAGCATAATCAGATTTTTAACTTTGTAAAATGATTCACCTTAGAGGCCAGATGCATGAAATTCATGCAAGAGTAGGCCTTCCTGGCTGGGGAGGATTGGGTCGGGGGTAAGAGATCACCCGAAGGACTTGCATGCATGCATGCATATAAGCATAACCAATGGACGCAAGACACTGGGAGTGGGGTGAGGGCATGTGCCGGGGATAGGGGAGGCTGGGGGAAGGTCATTTGGGGGGAAAAAAAGGAGACATATGTACTACTATTTGTGATACTTTAAATAATAAGAAAAATGTAAAAAAAAAAAAAAAAAAAGAGTAGGCCTTCCTTCCCCCGACTGCCAGCACCAGCTTCCCTCTGGCACCTGGAACCCAGGCTTCCCTCCCAGCCCTGGCTTCATCTGGAAGGTCGTCCATAGGGACATCTGGCCTAATTAGCATGCTTTTATTATAGATAATGGTTTCTTAAATGTGCTTGAAGAATGATTCAACATTCCAAAATTTTAAAATAATAGTAACTGAAGAAAGTATAATATCTATCCATTCATATTTATAAACACATCTACAAACACACGTACGCTTTTGAGTCAGGAGCTTAATTACTAATTAGATGGGTATTCAGGAAGTTATGTCAAAACACCTTTTTCCCACATCATGAGATTGCTATAGGCAGTAGCATCCTCCTCTGAGCACCTAACTTTTCATATTTTGTTATATATTTTGAGTACACAAACCAATGCACATATGTAATGTTTGAAATTTAATAGAAAAATATAAAAATCCATTTGATTTTAACATGATTTTGTTTTTCTTTAATAGTTTATTACCCAGTTTACCAGTCCAAAACTGATACACATTCCTAGGCTTTGGGAAAGGAGGCAATCCAAATTATTTTGGTTCTTTAAAAAATGGATTGTTATGTATGTTTAGAACAACTGATCTACAGTATAAATATTTAACAATGTAATCTAAGGAAAATCCAGTCTTGGTTGAATATATTTTACATATCCTGTGGTAGCTAGCACTTATAGTTCTTTGGAGCTCCTTTCTATCTCACAGATTGGATGCTGCCCAACTCATGAATCACTGAATAAAGCCAATAAAATCCCTAAAATTAAAAAAAAAATCATATATTACCATGTATCTCAGTTGTGTGGTTTACCTCTTTTCTCTGTTTGGTCAATGAATTTAGGTCATTTGGTATAATTAGCTATGATAATATGATTTTATATTTTACTTTCACAAATTCAGAATATTTTCCTATTCACTTGGTGTTGCCATTTCTTTAAAAGTAAAAGCCATTCAACATCCAGTACCTTACCTTGCAGCTCTGGCAACACTGACCTACTCATTACTTCATACAATCCCATGTGGATTCTCCAAACTTCATGCTTTTATTTATTCAAAGCACTGTTCTTCCTGGGAAGGCCCTCACCAATATCTTTCAGATGTCTATTGCCTCCTCATTACTTCAGACTCAGCCTGCACATCTTAAATGCTCAGATTTCTGTGCTGCCCATTGAACGTCTCTGGTACAAGCATCATTTCCTAGTATCTATGTCTTTCTAGGGCCAATACAGTTCCAGACACGGAATGAACACCAAGTAAGTTCTTTCATTAAGTTATCGTGGCTTTAAATTCATGTTACCTTTTCTTGAAAGTGATATTGGGTTAACATTCACCTTTTCTATATTAGTAACATAGATTAATTCCTAAACAGAATGGTGGGCAGTTGTTGTTGTTGTTGTTGTTGTTGTTGTTGTTGTTGTTGTTGTTTTAAATGAAGGTTTCTTGGGGGGAAAATTTTTTTTCCCTATCATGATTTTTTTAGGTAGTCCATTTTTTGTCACATAGTTACTTTCCCATATAAGTCATTTATATCTAAGATGAGCTACTTTGGTTGAAGCTCTCAGCATTTGTGTTATTAAAAATTCAGAGTATAGCCTCCCATTTATATGCTTACTAGTTAAGATTTAGATGTTTGTTTCAACTTCACCTGGGACTAAGAATGACGCAGGAACTGAACTCAAAATGTGAGCTTAGCTGGCCTCCAGATATTTCACTAATTCCTTTGTCTAACTGTACTCAACCAATGAAAATATTTTTAAAAAATAAACTAGTTGCAAAGATTAAAAATGGCAGCGGAGTAAGTGGATGTGGATGCTGCATGGACACACTCCCAGGGCCAAACTGGAATTACAACTAAAATACAGAAAAACTTCCTGAATAATCATCGGAAGACTCGCTAGAGAGAACTCTGATAACCAAGAATGGAGAGTGGAGATCGCATAGAGACTGTGTGCCTCTTGCCAGACTAAGTATCACCTCCTTTCTTTTCCCTCTCTTGTCTGAAGGAGAGCTCCCAGTGCCTGAAAGGAAGGTACTGAAGAGAGCCTAGCAGCCCACCTGCTCACACAACCAGGGGCTTGTTCATTCTACCCCCAGGAGTAGGACCTGAAGTGCTTCTTGGGTGCTCCTGAACGCTGCTCCCAGTACCTTCCTTTACACACACACACACACACACACACACACACACACACACACACACACAGTGTAATGCATTTCTCTGAAAACTCTAGTCTCAAAGAGAAGGCAGTCAGCTGGAATCAGCAGTAGAACCCACTTCTCCTGGCCCTGCAGGACATAATGGAGACCGAGCTGCTGGGAGATTACTGGCTGGGTGAGGAATAAAGACTTTAATTGAAGTGAGCTTGTTTGCACTTTTCCTTGAGAAAAAAATCTTGGCCTGGATGACACCCAGTATAATATGTTTTATTTAGTGTAAATGCAAGTATTTCTTTTCTCATTTTAATTTTCTCACTTCCTGAACATAGGGCTTTCTTTTTGAATATTTTTCATTCCGAGGTCATTGCCATGTTTGGCTTCAATTTGAAGAGTAAAAAATTACATAAGAGAAAAGCTCTATTAAGTTAAATATATTATCTTGGCTATTGTTTGTGTTACTTAAATAAGGAGAAGCCAAATAAAACTGTGTAATTCTATGAAAAAATAAACTAATTGCATTAATTTTTAATTTCTAATAACTTAAAATGGCTTGAAATTTTTAAAACGTACACAAAAATAGATCCCAGTACAACTAACTGCTGGGTACATCCATTATTCATATTTAACCATTATCAATATTTTATCCTATTTGTTTCATTTGTGATTTTTCTTCCTTAGTTTTTGCTTAACTATTTTAAAGTAAATTCCAGACCTATGACATTTCACCCATCCATCCTTCAGTATGCATCTATGAGGACATTTTCTTATATAATCACAATGCCATTGTCAAACAACAAAAATATGTTACTTCTTAAGACTTCTGGTCAAGATAGCAAAGGAGGGCAATGCTGTGCTCACCTCCTCCCACAACAAAATATAAATTACAAATAAATTATAGAACAGTCACCAGGAGAACCACTTGAGGACTAGCTGAATGAAAATTCTATAATTAAAGATCTAAAGAAGGAGCCACATGGAGACTGGTAGGAGGGGCAGAGATACAAAACAGGCTGGTCCCACCCCTATCTGCGGCAGTTGGTAATCAGGAGGAATATCTCAGCTGCAGAGGTCTCCCCTGAGGAGTGAGGGGCCCCACAACATTTTTAATCCAATTAAAAAATGGGCAGAGGCCCAGAATAGACATTTCTCCAAAGAGGATATACAGATGGCCAATAGACATATGAAAAGATGCTCGACATCAGTAATCATCAGAGAAATGCAAATTAAAACCATGATGAGATATCACCTCATGCTTGTAAGAATAACTATCATCAATAAATCAACAAACAATACATCGGTGAGGATGTAGAGAAAAGCGAACCTTTATGCATTGATTGTGATATTGTAAAATGGTGCGGCCACTATGGAAAACAATATGGAGGTTCCTCAAAAATTTAAAACTAGAACTATCATATGACCAGCGATTCCACTTCTGGGTATTTATCTGAAGAAATTCAAAACACTAATTTGAAAAGATGTATGCATCCCTATGTTCATTGCAGCATTGTTTGCAATAGCCAAGATATTGAAGCAACTTTGGTGTCCATCAATAGATAATTAGGTAAAAAATAAAAGGTACACATATACAGTGAAATATTACTGACCCATAAAAAAGCAATGGAATCTTACCCTGTGAGACAACATGAATGGACCTAGAGTGTATTATGCTAAGTGAAATAAGTCAGCCAGAGAATAACTAATACCATATGATTTCACTTATATGTGAATACTAAAAACAAAAGGAACTAACAAAACAAAAACAGACTCATAGAGGCAGAGAACAAACTGATGGTTGCCAGATGGGAGGAAGAATCGTGAGATAGCTGAAAATATGTATGGATTAAAATGTATAAGTTAGTTATTACAAAATAGTCATGCGATATAAAGTGCAGCATAGGGAATATAATCAACAATATTGGAATAATTATTTATTGTGTCAGTTGGGTACTAGACTTACTTTGTAGTTATATAAGTGACTAACCACTATACTGTACACCTGAAACAAATATAATGTTGAAGGTCAGCTGAAATTGAAATATTTTTTTTAAATTATAAAGAAAGATAATTTCTTGATATCAACATGTAATTCATGCTCCTGTATCTGTAATTTTTAAAAGCAGTATCATTTATAATTGGTTTGTTTCTATCAGGATGAAAACAATGTTCACACTTTGAGTGTCATATCTTTTTTAATCAAGAGTTGATGCCTTGCCCTAGCTCAGCAGTTCTCAACCTGTGGTTTGAGACCCCTTTGGGGGTCAAACAACCCTTTCACAGGGACGCCTAAATACATCCTGCATATCAGATATTTACATTACGATTCATAATATTAGCAAAATTACAGTTATGAAGTAGCAATGAAAATAATTTTATAGTTGAGGGTCACCACAACATGAGGAACTGTATTAAAGGGTCACGGCATTAGGAAGGTTGAGAAACACTGCCCTAGCTGGTTTGGTACAGTGAAGCAGGGGTGGGCAAACTTTTTGACTCGAGGGCCACAATGGGTTCTTAAACTGGACCGGAGGGCTGGAACAAAAGCATGGATGGAGTGTTTGTGTGAACTAATATAAATTCGAAGTAAACATCATTACATAAAAGGGTACAGTCTTTTTTTTTTTTTTTTTTTAGTTTTATTCATTTCAAACGGGCCGAATCCGGCCCGTGGGCCATAGTTTGCCAATTGCTGGAATAGAGAGTCAGCCTGGGAACTAAAGAGTCCCAGGTTTGATTCTGGTCAGGGCACATGCCCGGGTTGCAGGCTTGATCCCCAGTGTGGGGTGTGCAGGAGGTAGCCAATCAATGATTCTCTCTTATCATTGATGTTTCTATCTCTCTCTCCCTTCCTCTCTGAAATCAATAAAAATATATATTTTTTTAAAAAAGAGTTGATGTCTCTCTCCTTTTATTTTCTTTTTCATGTTCTTGACTGTTCACAAAAGCCAAATAAGTTCCATTATTGAGTATCTGACATTTAGGTTTGTCTCTTAACTTTCTTTTGCTGTAGTTTAATTTGTTTCTCTATTCTTTATACATTCTATAAATGGAGGTTAATAATCCAACCTTGATTAAATTTGAGTTTAGCTTTTGCTTTTGTTATGTTTTGGTCAAGAATATTTTAAAAATGATGCTCTATACTTCATGTTGTCTCACATAATCAGAACAGCAATATTCATTTGTTCCACTTTCAGCAATGCTAAGATTGATGAGAGGAATCAAGTGGTGGTAGACTCATTCCACCACTGTGAACTCCACCATCAATATTTCATCTAATGTTTTCATTCATTGATAATGACTGCCAAAATCAATTGTTTCATGAGAAGTTGAAAAATGGTGTTTTCTAGCCTTATTATTTTTTTCAGTGCATATATTTCCTTCAATAGCTTGGGCTGTTAGGTTACTCAGAAATACAATTCATAAAGTAAAGACAAGATAAATATTTAAATATTTCCTTTTGTCAATTTTCTGTTTAAGAGGACAATACCCTGGTTGCTTCCAATAGTATCCTTGGTAGTTTTTTATTTTATTTTTTTCTTCCTTATCCCCTATATAACATATTGGATACATGAATTTATATATATATATATATTTTCAACCTGGTAAAATCACTCACATTAATTATTCTTTTTCATGTACAAATTGTCTCAAATTTGGCCAAGAGATTCCCTGTGTGTTTGTTTCTGTTTCCCTAGGACAAATCCATTTATCTTTCCATGCTTTTTAATACAACTAGATAGACCAATGTCATCTTGTGTATTTTCTACCCCAGATATGGAATCATTCCTTACTCCAAAGTGCTCTGGTATTTAAAGACCACAATCTGGGCACTGGATGTGCTCATAATTATTGTGCTGTCATTACTTTAAGGAACTACTAAGAAATAAATATTGTTGAGAAAAAAATCAAGAGTTTATATTTATATTTCCAATTCCAATTTAATATTGCAGAATTTTCATTCAACATTTGAGTTTTACAATTTTATCCTTTTTCTCTTAAGTTAAATTTTATTTCTTAAAAGCAAAATTACTTGTTTGCATTAATATGTAACATATTTAGTTTTAGAATTATGTCAACACAGCACTCTCAATTATGCTACTGAGTACAAGATTTCTTTGTAGTTCTACTTGTCTTAAGAATATTTTCCACTAAGTCCTACAGTCAAAATAATATTCTTTTTTTAAAAATATATTTTATTGATTTTTTACAGAGAGGAAGGGAGAAAGATAGAGAGTTAGAAACATCGATGAGAGAGAAACATCGATCAGCTGCCTCTTGCACATCCCCTACTGGGGATGTGCCCGCAACCCAGGTACATGCCCTTGACCGGAATCGAACCTGGGACGCTCTATCCACCGAGCCAAACCGGTTGCGGCAAAATAATATTCTAAAGTTGCTTAAAATAATTCTAATCTATGTGGTTTATTAAAAATAATTTTGTAGGTTTGCTCTTAATTTTTAGATATCGTTTCCTATTATATTAGATTTTATTTTTAATGTTTGAAAATACTTATAAATGCAAAACTATATTAACAACTTGTTTTTTTATATCTTGCTTCTTTACTTGTCCCATTACCCTATTTCCTCCTACTCTATACGTAACTATTTTTATTAATTTTTTTGTTTATGCTTTTGGTGTTTTTTTTAAAATAAGCCCATATTATTTATACATAACTTCTTTCTGTCACCAAAGTTAGAATATTTCATATTCTACATCTTATTTTTTCTATTAGAATATATAATGGAGATTATATCTGTGCATAAAGATCTTCACTCCTATACACTGTTGCATAGTATTTCCATGAGTTGATTTACAATAATTTGTTCACTTGTCTATTTCATGCACATTTGGTTATTTCCAGTCTTCCACCTTTATAAAAACTGCCAGAATAAGACACCTAACATAGTCTTTTCATATATTTTGCAGTATAACTTGCTGTAGATACTTCGATGGGTTTGCTAGGTCAAAAGACAAAGACAAATGACTCTTTTAAATACTGTCAAAATTCCTCAATAGAGTTGAGGTATTGTATTTCCAAGAACAATGTTTTGACAGTGAAATGTACACTGCATGATAAACCAATGAATTGAATGGCATGAGGGGACTTACTCAAGCTTACTTTTATGGAAGTTTTGTTACTTTCATGGTAGTAGTATAAATATTATACCATTTTCACGTGTTCTGAATTTTCTGGTAACTGCTTTGCTATTTGTTGAATAGGCAGATTTTAATTATGAAGCAATTTTCTAGAGATCTGATTTGAATGACATTTGGTTGTTTAAAAAGTTAATGCTCAAGAGTTAATTTTATTTATTAGAGGTCAGTTTAAGCCTGTTTATTTTCCAGCTTCCATTCCGATGACTGGCGAAGCAAAAGCTCTTCCTATTACTTCAAAAGGTTTTATTATGGGTTGTATGTGATGGATGGTTTTGCCCTCCCTGCTGTTTCTAAGGCATTAAACAAAGGTTGAAATTGAATCTTATTCCTTGAAATAAAACTCTATTTATTTTTTCATCACTCTGCTAAGAAGCAAAGATTTTTATGAATGATCCTAAAGGGAAAAATATTATTTTCCCTTCTAGCTTCTTTTTAATTTTTAGTTTCAATTTGCTCAGCATCTCTCACTGCAAAAAATACATTCTGACATATTATAAGTAGGAGACAGATTCTTTTGGGGATCATTTCTTGATAAGCTTTGAAAAGAAAATACTTTAATAGAAAACAAGAGGAATACACCCTAGTCAATTGAGTCTGATCTCATTCTGCTTCAGAGGGCTTTATTTTCTAATATTTCTTTCTGTTGTACCTATTAGAAAGAAGGCAAGGTGGGAAGCAATTAAGGATTTTTATTCTCTCTATAAAACCCTTATCTTGTGGCAAGCATGTTTCTTGAGGAAAAAGAAGAAAATCACCATCCATTTTCAGAGATAACAAGACAAAAACCTTAAGTCTGTTTTGTTCTTGCAGCTTCATTAGTGACGAGCAGTAAACCTGAACAGAGTGAAATGCACAGGAAGATGTTGATAATCAAAACTGCCTGAGTACAGGATGCGTTTTGACTGCATCCCTATTCAACGGCAAAATAAATGAGTTTACCATGTGGTTCAAAATTATCATTGTCATAGTTTGATATTAAGGATTAAGCCTAAGAATAAAAAAGAGATAATTAAAACAGAATTTTTTATATATATATATATACTAGAGGCCCAGTGCACAAAAATTTGTGCACTCGGGGGAGGGGGGAGTCCCTCAGCCCGGCCTGTGCCCTCTTGCAGTCTGGGACCCCTCGGGAGATAACGACTTGCTGGCTTAGGCCTGCTACCGGGTGGCAGAGGGCAGGCCCAATCCCTAGGTGCAGCCCCTGGTCGGGCTCAGAGCAGGGCTGATTGGGGAGTTGGGGCGCCACCCCCTGTCATGCACAGAGCAGGGAGGATCAGGGGGTTGGGGCACCGCACCCTGTCACACTCAGGGCAGGGCCGATGGGGAGGTTATGGCTCTACCCCGTCACACATAGAGCAGGGCCCGTGTGGGGCGGGGGGGTTTGGGGCACCGCACCCTGACACACACAGAGCCGCAGGGTGATCAGGGGGTTGGGGAGCTCCCCCCTATCAGGCACAGAACAGGGCCGATCAGGGGGTTGTGGCGCCTTCCCCCGTCATGAACAGAGCAGGGCGGATAGGGGGGTTGTGGTCCCGCCCCCTGTCACACACAGAGCCGCAGGGCGATCAGGGGGTTTGGCGCTGCCCCCTGTCACGCTGATCCCGGTGCCGGGAGGCCTTGTGGCTCCACTGGTCCCAGTGCTGGGAGGCATATTACCCTTTTACTATATAGGATAGAGGCCTTGTGCACAGGTTGGGGCAGGCTGGTTTGCCTTGAAGGGTGTCCTGGATCAGGGTGGGGGTCCCGCTTGGGTGCCTGGCCAGCCTGGATGAGGGGATGATGGCTGTTTGTAGCTGGTTACACACCCTTCAGGGTGGGAGTCCCCACTGGGATGCCTGGCCAGTCTGGGTGAGGGGCTGAGGGTTGATTTCAGGCTGGCGGGTGACTGAAGCTCCCAACCACTCCTTTTTTTCTTTTTCTTTTTATTCTGGGCCAGCTTTAGCTCTGAGGCTTGGCTCCAGCTCTAAAGCCTCTGCTGCTAAAAGCAGGTATCTGGTTTGTTTGGGTTCTATAATCGAAACACTGTTTCAACTTCAGCTCTGAGATCCCGGCTGGCTGAAAGCAGGTTTCTGGAGTTTGTTTAGATTCTATATTTGTAACAATGTTTCAAACTGCAAGCTCAGAGGCCGGCAGCGGCAGGCAGGGAACGTTGGAGTCCTCTGTCACTGAAGCAAGCAAGCCTCATGTTCGCTTCAAGCTGCCTGGCTGCTGGCCGCCATCTTGGCTGGCAGTTAATTTGCATATCGCCCTGATTAGCCAATGGGAAGGGTAGCGGATGTATGGCTAATTACCATGTTTCTCTTTTGTTAGATAGGAGATATATATATATATATATACATATATATATATATATATATATCCATACAAGTATATATACATATGTATGTATATATAAATATATATGTATATATCTTCACTAATTAAATAAAAGTGGTGCTTGAGATGACTAAAGCTCATTTATTTCTTACCTGCATGTGGTTTTGTTTCATATATAATATTTCAGATTTTTTTTAATCCTCACCTGAGGATATGTTTTCATTGACTTTTAGAGTGAGAGGAAGGAAGGGACAGGGAGAGGGAGGGAGGGAGGGAGAAAGAGAGAGAGAGAGATCAATTGGTTGCCTCCCATAGGTGCCCAGACCTGGGATGGCCCGCAACCTAGTTATGTGCTCTGACCGGGATTGGTGTATGGAACAATACTCCAACCAACTGAATCACTTGGCCAGAGTTCTAATATTTCTTTAAAACAAATTGAGCACCTGGCCTTTAGAAGGTGCTCAACTAAAAGTCTATGCCTCTGTAAGCAACAGGATAGAGTATGTGTCATAAATTGAAACTCAGTATAAATACTGAGAATATCTATCATGGGAAGGAGCTAACCATCAATGATTAATACCAAACAGAAAATTATTCTATAACACACAATATTATTTATAAAAGGCAATTTATAGCACAAAGTAACTTAAGTATTAGGAAGGAGCAGCCTTTTAAAAAGATTTATTTGTAATTTATAGAAATGTAACTTTTTTTAGCCTAGTTTTTTGGTTACTTTACAATTTGTATATAAAAATATGTTTCTGTATTCCTTGTATGTATTAATGTTTTGTAGTTTTTTATTAATAATAAATGTATTTTATTTCACTGCTTAAATTGATGAAACCATTAAATGTGCCTTAAAAGAACACTAAAAGCTACAAGCAATTATACAAACACTGCCATTTTTCGTTCTTTCTTCCTCTTTTTTTTTTTTAATTCTCTCATGGTTCTGGAGAATTGAAGTCAGAACTCAAGATGTCCACAGGGCCATGCTCACTCTAAAGGCTCTTGGGAAGGGTCCTTGTGTGCCTCTCTCTGGCTTCTGGAGGTTGCCTGCAATTCTTGGGATTACTTGGCTTTTAGATGCATCACTCACTCTAATTTCTGCCTCCCTTGTCTCAGGGCAGGCTCCATTTTTCTTTTTGATCATTGAACAGTTGCACATGTATCAAAACTGACTTCCTCCAAAGCAACTTTCTGAGGCTGTGGGTGTTCACACGCCCCATTCTCCAACTATATTTCCTTGACCTTGGCACTCGCACAGTTGACAGGTAAGAAAGCTGCCAGTTGTGAGCATGTTAGATTAAAGCTTCTGAACACAAAGGGACCGGTCACCGAACTAAACTACTCAATAATCTTCATGTCTTCCTTGATAAATTAGTACCCCTACTGGTAAAAACTTTACCTTGGGAATGAGGTTTATATCTAAGTCATTAATATAGCCTGTGCTTCATTAAATCACAAAAGAAAGTCATTTTTGAATTCAGTTTCTGTTAAGTATTTGTCAGTCCATCTTCAAGAAAGCCATCTCTAACAGAGTTTTACAGACAAGAGTAGCAAGATACCTCTCCAATATATGAGGGTTGTCAGATGCCTGGGTCACCTTGGGCCTATTTAACATGTATATTAGTATTTAAATTTGCAATACAAGGAAGCCAAATCTAAGATGAGTTAATGCTTGTAAGAATCATTTTGTGGCCTAGAAAGCATTATGTAAAACTCAGTTAATGCACAACTATTTTTTGTTACTATTTATTTTAAACCTTAACTTCTAACTATCTTGTTTGGGTACACAGTTAAATTACTTGATTCTTTTTCAGTTTCCTTCTAATCTCTGATCAGCGGAACAAGAGGGAGCCTTAAGTCTAGGTCTAATTTGCCCCCACTACTGAGTACTCTGATGTTCTGAATTTTAGTAGGCTTTTCACCTTGGTTGTGAATATGAACTACTCCTGGCTCTGTGGAAACTAGGAATTGTTCCACCACTCCTTTATAATAGCTCTTTCCTCAGCTTTGGGTAATTCTCCACATGCCTGTCTGATCAGTACACTGCTGCACACTCAAGGGAACCCTCTGTTTATCTCCAGAGTGTTTTGCTATGTGGCTCTCTCGTCTCATCTTCTGCCCTGTGAATTCCCTGCTTTGTCCTTTCTGAATGCTCAACTGGTTTTCTCAACCCAGGGAGACCAGCAGGCTCTGTTTGGTGTTCCCATTCCTGCTTTGCAGCCTGGAAACTCTCTGCAGGCAACAGAAACTGGAATATTGTAGGGCTCGCCTCAATATGTTTCCCTTCATTCAAGGATCACTCTCTTATGCAGCCTGTGGTCCATGTATGTGAAGTATTGTTGAATATACATTATCTGTTCTTAATTTTTTTTATTTAAGATGATAGGGTAATCCAGACCCTGTTATCCCATTATGGCCAAAAGCAAAAGTCAGATTCCTATTAATGTTGAGTACAGTATATCTATGAAAATGTCCCTAGATGGACAAAGTTATCAGTATTTGTTTCATGATGTTTGCCTTTGGCGTCATAGGTAGAAATCTTCCCTCTTTGCAAAGTCACAAACATATCACCCTCTATTTCTTCTGGGACTTCTATAATTCCATTTTTAATGTACCTTTAAACTACTAGGAATTTTGTTGTAAATTCTGAGGTGGGCTAAGATTTTTATATATTTTTTATGATTATCTAGTTATTCTCAAACCCTTTTTGAATAATTCATTATTTTCTAACTGCTAAAAAAGTCATTTTTATTATTTAATGTATTTCCTACAATAACATTTAAGTCTCCTTCAGAATCCACAATTTTGATTCATTAATGAGTTTGTACATTTGATATCATTTATATGCCATATTTATTATTACAGAATCATAATATACCTTAAGAGTTTTAGTCTGTACCAGTTATTTTTCTGGTAAAATTTCTCAAATAACTTTTATATTTATTCTGTTTTATGAATTTTAGGTAACTTTGCCATTTTCCTTTATTGGTCAACCGTTATTTGATATTTGGCATAGCAACTAGCATTGCAAAAATAAGTTCTGGAATTTTCATTCTTTCACTATTCACTTTAACTATTAAATTGCCTAAAATACGGAGTATTTTTGTAGGATTAAATAAACTTGTCTGAAAATTATCTGAGACTCTCATGTTAAGGAAGTGGAAAAGATAAAAACAGTCTTTTCTGTTTATTTTTGTTTACTTGTTTTATAAAAATGTTTGCAATATTGTCTAAGGTTATTTTTTTTTAATCTTTCCAGCCCTTGTTCAGTTAATTTTGACAATTTGTATTTTTGTAGAAATTAATTTAGTTTATCCACATAAATGTATAATTATAGAATTGTAAAAATATTTCTCACATAATTAAAATATTTAAAATATATTTTGTTATATCCCCTTTCCTTATTTTTAATTTTTAAATATTTTCTTTTTTGTTTCTTTGTGAGGATGGATAGATTATTTTTATTAATTTCTGCACTGTATTTTGAGTTGAATTTATAAATCAGCCCTATTTTTTTCTCTGTCTTTAAGATCATTTATTACTCCATTATTTTCATAGGAATATGAGAGTTTATCCTTTTACTCATTACTGAATTTGAGGGTTTTTTTCTCATTTTCTTCTCCTTTTTACAAACTGTCTTTTTTCTTCTGCTTTCTTCTCTCTTTCTTTATGTTTTTTTTTTTTACATTTTATTTATAGATTTTAGAGAGAGAAAAAGGAACACTGATTTGTTGTCCCACTTATTTATGCATTCATTGGTTGATTCTTGCATGTGTCCTGACCAGGGATCAAACCTGCAACCTTTGCATAACGGGACAACGCTCTAACCAACTGAGCTACCTGATCAGAGCTTTCTTGCTTTTAAATATACATTTTTTTCATGCCATGAGTAACCAAATAGGAAATAACATTCCTCCTATTAAAGCAATTATAAAATTAGACATTGTTTTATATTTGTCAGACATTGGACAGAAAGACTAAATACTGGGAGAAAAAGAAAGCAAGTGGGGGAAGCCCAATGATAACCCTAGCTTATTGCATGAGGACTTGGCGGATCACAGCTCAGAAATGGAGAAGGCAAGCAGAGCATGACAGACCAGCTGAGTTGAGGAGAAAGACTGAAGCGTGGTCAAACTGAGGCAACTGAAATCAGAGGGGCAGAGGTAAGGGATCTAAACCGAAAAAATAGCTCCCCAGTAATCCTATCAGCTCATTCATTAAATTGATTATTTTCTCAGAGACTAGCTCCTGGATTTATCAATGCTACTAATTTCTGTATCCTTAATTATTTTTTTATTTCATTTTCATCAAATACCCTACTTTTCTTAAATGTATTATATTATTTTAAATATCTTAGAGCCAATATTAATCCATTCATTTACTTTCATTTTATTTTCTGAGCTAATCAAATAATCAGATTATCAAATCAGATGCCCACAGATCAAAGTTCATGTTCAGGATCAAGTTTTATGGACAATTAAAGGCTATGGAGACTCCAAAGTAGTCTGGGACATTAAGGGTGATTTCTCAGACACTTTCTTCTCACATCAAACCTGCACTTTCTGGTCTAGAATAACAGATGAGGTCTCTAAATGGAGTTCATAAGTTACTTCACATAGCAAGAAGAGAATTTAAATTGAGTAAAATCTCTATTTTATACCCAGAGAGCTGTGTAGCTTTATATGTAATTTTCCAGTGAGCACTATCTCCTGTTTCCATAGATTTTGTCTTTATTTACTCTAAGTAACCCTTTTAGTTAGTGATCTTCTCCAAAGGGAATTTTATAGATAAGATTCTTCCTCCTTGCAAATATTAGTCAGTTTACACAATCTAGTTGACAAGGAAATTAGCCTGCCCTTTCCCCTACTTGGGTGTGAACCTCCCTTAAAGGGAATATATGAATCACAAACAAGCTTTAATTCTTTTCTCTCCATTCTCTATCCATCTATATATATATAAAAGCCTAAGTAACCATTATGGCCAAATGACTGGAACGACCAGAAGGACTGGTATTCCAGTCGCTATGATGCACACTGACCACCAGGGGGCAGACAGTCAACCAGTCGGCCAGTCTCTATGACATGCTGTGACCGCCAAGAGGAGACACTTCAACCAGTAGGTTAGCTTGCTGCTGGGGTCAGGCCGGACATGCCCTGAAGCCCTCCTGTGGTCCCTCTCCAGCTGGCCAAACTCCCGCATCCCTCTCCAGCCCTGATTGTGCACCAGTGGGGTCCCTCAGCCTGGACTGTGCCTTCTCACATTCCATGACCCCTTGGGGGACGTTGGAGAGCTGGTTTTGGCCTGATACTGCAAGCCAGGTCAAGGGATCCCACTGGTGCACAAATTCATGCACCAGGCCTCTAGTATATTTTATTTATGCTCATCATAATTATAATTACATTAATATTACTAATAATTATAATCGTCATATGACTATTCTATTTTCTAAATATTATATTAATAAGAGTTTGTATTTTGCTTTGAGTAAAGACTTGTTAAAGGGCACTTTTAATTTTATTACCAATGTTAGGGGCAGAACAGAACATTAGGGACTAGCTATAGTTATAAGAAATACTAGAGGCCTGGTGCACGGATACATGCATTGGTGGGGGCCCTCGACCCGGCCTGCGGGGATCGGGCTGAAACTGGCTGACATCCCCCGAAGGGTCCAAGATTGCGAGAGGGCAGTTCTCAGGTGATGCACCCTGGAATCAGACTCCCTCCTCTCTGGTTCCAGGTGTGTCACCCGAGAACCACAGCTGCCAGGTCACTGCAGCTCTTTAGCTCCTGTGTTAAGTGTCTGCCCCCTGGTATCAGTGTGTGTCATAGCTACCAGTCGTACAGTCAAATGGTTGAATAATCGCTTAGGCTTTTATATATATAGGTTAGTCATGCTCTGTTAACCTTAATTGTTTTGTTCTAATCAAAGAAAGCACATTCTTACCTGGTCTAGGATCTGGGAGTCAACCTTACCCCTGGGGCTTGGGAGTCAATGTTGGACCTGAGAGTCAATCTTGGAATACATGTTAATTCTCATTGTAGAACTGCCTATTATCATGGAAAGATTAACAACCATGTTGCCCAAACCATGGAGTCCCCACCCAGCCCAAATTGCCTACTTCTCCACACCTGTAATACCCATTGTGTATACCCATTCTTATTCCTTTTGCCTACTTCCCCATGTAATCTTTGTCCTACTCAATATAAGCAGCTGGTGCAGAGCGGATTTTGTGAATGACCTGCTGCTCTCCCATACTGCCGGCATTATTAGAATAAATGCTTGTATCTGATTCAACTCTGTCTCTTGATTGGTTGGCTCAAATAGTGACAGGCAGCCTGGACCCATTGGTTGTCCAGTTTCACCCCAAACCAACTGGAACCACATCTGTGGAGGTGGGGCCAGGCGTCTGTCCACATAGAGCTCATTCAGTGAAACTGACAACTGAGGTTTCACAAACACCACTCCACATCCTCTCTTGTGTCAATCTATTATTTTATTTTATTTGCTGAAAGCAGAGAAAAGCACGTTAAAATCTCTCACTAATTTTGTTAGAGTCCATTTTTTTGTAGGTCATATATTTTTCTCCTTGAGTATTTCAGCAGTTATGTGATTTAACAGCTATATCTTTGTTGTTGAGAAATCATTCATGCAGATTTTAATTGGTTTAATATTTTATTTTTAATCATAAATTTTACTTTGAGGAAAAAAATCAAATCCTCCTGTCTTTTAATTGCATGTGTGTGCTTTATATTTCTTCATTTCTTCCTCATAAAATTCCTGAATTATGTTTCTTTATACATCCTTTTTATAGATAATATTTAAATGGATTAATTTTTAAATCCCATCTGCTTATTTTTTTTCTTCTTATAATTGAGGTTTTCAATTTGTAGTGATTATTGTATCAGATATACTTTTCATTTTTACTACTTCAACTAATTTGCTTTATGTTTTATTCTTACATTGCCTTATTGTTTCTGTAGTTTTCTACCTCTTGATGTTTGTATCATATATTTATTCATTTCACATTCTAGTGATTTGGAAAAAAGAAATTTTCATAATAACGAGGGTAATTATTAAGTTTTTAAATGTACATACCAATTGTGGTAATGGCAGACTATGTAATTTAGACTAAACTGCCTATAGAAAACACTTAGAAATACTGGAGCAAATGTTAAAAAGTAAAATGAGGAGTCGGGAAAGTGACCAGACAGTGAATATCTGCAGCATTTGAGACCCTTTTCCCCTGGGGTCACCTCCTGGCCCTAGAAGAAGTGGCTGAGGGGCTGAGAAGAAGACAGTTTCAACAGACCTGAGGCTCCAGGAGATAAAATTAGAGCACAGTTCTCACTAGAAGGGTTGGTGCTGACAGGCTGTCCGCTAGGCATAAATGGAAAAAAGAAATGGGCTGGCTCTCTCAGGAACTAAGGACCAGCTTTATTTTAATAAGGACCCACTTGTGGAATTTTAATTCTATCTACATTTTAAATCCTACAAAACATGCTTATTATTGCTTTTTTATGTGTTTCGTGTTCTTTTAGAATTATCAACTTAGCATTATTGCTTTGTATTCATTCTTGCACTTCCAAGTTCCTAGCAAGGATCATTTTTCTTCTGCCTGAGGTATATTTTCTTTGTCACAGATTTGTTGGTGGTTAATTCTCAACATTTTAGAGTGTCTGAAATGTCTTTGACCATCATTTTTATGAGGTATCTTTGCAGGGCACAGACCTCTAGGTTGGCAACTGTTTTCTATCAGCTACTTTGAAGTTGCAGCCTTATCATCTGCTTTCTAGTTCCTTTTGAGACATCAGCTAATAGGCTTATTATTTCTTCTTTTTACATATCAAGTCTTTTTTTTCTGGCCTCCTTAAAATTTTACCTTGTTCTTTGGCCTTTGTCAGTTTTACTATGCTCAGCCTACGTGTTTTCCCTTTGTATTTATCTTTTTTAATCCTCCCCCGAGGATAAAATTTTCCATTGATTTTAGAGAGAGTGGAAGAGAGAGGGAAAGACAGAGAGAAACATTGATGTGAGAGAAACACATCAATTGGTTGCCTCCTGCAGGTGCTCCAACCAGAGCTCGGGCAGGGGAGAAGCCTGCAACCAAGGTAGTGCCCTTGACCTGAATCAAACCCAGGACCCTGCGGTCCACAGGCTGACACTCTATGCACTGAGTCAAACCGGCTAGGGCCGCTTTGTATTTATCTTGCTTGGGGTTTGTAATGTTTCTTGAGTCCATGACTTGATGTCTTTTGCTAATTAAGGAAAATAAACAGTTTTTATTTATTCAAATATTGCTCTCCCATTCTTTTTCTCCTATCTTTCTGGGATTCTAGCTACATATATGTTAGACCTTTTCACCATGACATATATGTTGTATCTTTAATGTATGCGTTGTCATGCTCCATTATGGCTATTTCTAAACAAGTATTTAATATTTCATATAAAAGTTTTAGAGATAAGTTGGGGGTTAGTATGAACATCATATTTGTTC
The DNA here is from genome assembly GCF_963259705.1 of Myotis daubentonii. Taxonomy (NCBI): domain Eukaryota; kingdom Metazoa; phylum Chordata; class Mammalia; order Chiroptera; family Vespertilionidae; genus Myotis; species Myotis daubentonii. The sequence goes on from NC_081851.1 coordinate 53,409,494, forward strand.
TTGGAAGATAGCAAGAAGTTCTAGAAAAGCAGTATCAGCCTCATGCAACCAGGAACTGAAATGAATCAACATTTGAACCAGGGGATAGGGTTGCAACCCCGTGCTTTTAATATCAACACCATACTACCTTCCCTTTAAGGTTTGTTTCAGAAAGTGCTTTTCATTGATAGGATATTTTCTGAATCTTTGAATACTAGTATCTTTTTGTTCTCTTGATATGAGAACAATAACTTGTTTCCATCTCAAGTTCTTGGATTACTACTTTTTGTCTCTCCCAGCCTATACAGGTGCTCAGACATCAATCAAATGTTAAGGAAGAGAAGTCCTAGGACAGCCTTTGTCTCTCAGTCAACTTAAAAAGGAAGCCTGACCGGATGTTTGAAGTAATCTCTCATCCTCTCTCTGTCTCTCTTTTTAATTTCATAACTTCATTCAGATATGTAGATATGTCTAAGGGTCTAAGAGTACCTTTTGCTAAAATTTGTTTCTCAGAAAGAGTAAGCCATTTCTTTCTTTCAACTCAGAGTTCTACCAGGAATGAACATTTTTCTTCTTTCTTTGAATATTGCTCCTATTTCACTTATATCATTTCTTTCTATGTATTTAGGCACACCAATTACTCACAGGTGGTGTTTCCATTTCCTGGCCTCCATATTGACCATCATTCTTTCACCACTTTCAATAATTTAAACTTTAATTGGCATCCTGGGAGATTTTCCCCAGCTTCATATGGTGAGACATATTTCTTGAAGTGGTAATTCTGCCATCTAATACTACTACTGTAAATATAAATATTATACTGTTGGATTAATGTATTCCATTACATTCTTTAATAAATTTATAACACTACAGAATAGCTCAGAAAAAAATGTAAGTTAATGCCCAAGCCCTACACTCCTCAGCCTTAATCCTATTCTCCCTAAGTGTACACACTTTAATAGTTCTTGCCTCTTTTGTTTCCTTTAGTATTGAAATAATACACTAAAATCTGTATTTCATAGGTAGTATCTATTGACTTTTTTTCTTTTTTCATTTTTTTGTTTGTTTGTTTTTGTTCTGTTTTGTTTTTGCAGAATGAGGATATTAAAGCACCTGCTTTCTTTTTGCCAATCTCCCCCACCTTCACCTTTTAAATTGTATCTGTATTTTTACATAGTCAGTGCTGATAATAGTTATGTACTTCTCCATAACCGTAAACTCCATGCTTTATCCACACATTGATGTTAAAAGTTAAAAATAATTAAGCAACATCAAATTAGTGTCAGTTTTAAGGCCGCATTCACATTTCCTTCCTCATAGAGCTTTCAGTTATTTTAAGTGCCCTTCTCAGTTTCTTCTATGTAGTGCCTTTATTATATTTTTAAATTATTCCAGTATCTCAAACACTCCATGGAAACTGCCCAGGGAACGTGTATTTTTGTTCCCACTCTCCCTAAGCCTTTTGTGACCCTTGCCCAGTCCGCGCCAGTTGCCCAATAGGACCCAACTGTCTGCCACTGTGGGGAGGCTCCACTTTGTGCTTTTGATGTTAATGCTCTAGTTCCTGGTTCCTAACTCTTTCTAAGCTTATTTTATTTTATTTTATTTTTACTGGCTGAAACCTTCAAGAAATTCCCTAACATAGAGAATATGGAAAGTAAATTTCCCAAGTCATTTTCTGTCAAAGATACCTTTATTTTCCTTCCATATTTGATTTAAAGTCCGGCTATATATCAATTTGAAATATAAACACGCAGAGATAAGAATTATTTCAAGTGACTTTAGAACATAAAGTATATTCCTATAGGATAAATTCTATTCTATGTTTATATTATTAGTAGTATTTATATACTAAATTTCATTTTGCAGTCCAATAGTTAGTATTTATATTGTAATTTTAAAATATATTTTATGTAGAGTATAGAAAAATGCTGGTTACATATCATATTACTGCCTTTAGGAGCCAAAGTTTTAGCATAAAAAATAGATAAGAGGATAAATTTTTAAAAAATACTGTAGTGTTACATGTGAATTGGAAATATCAGTATGGGCTCTGGGTTATATTGTCTTATTTTAAAATCTATATAATTTCTAGCTTGTCCATGACAAATTCTAGAATCAGTGACAACCCTTTAGCAATGAGTAACCTGGCACCCAGGACTCCTTGGAGGAATAGTTGATTCCAAGTCGAAAGCTGGAAAAATGTAGGATTAGGCTGGGATATCTTATGCCAGAAAGCAAGGAAAATTTCAAGAATCATAGGCAAATGCAACAAACAAACAAATAATAACAACAACAAACAGGATACAACCTCAAAGGTCCCCTTTGGTTAAAGGAAGAACAACCAATAATCTGATGAATACGACTAATTAAATCAGGTTGACTATATAAAAATCTATGACATCGAAATTATACTTAAAAAAGAGACAGGGAGAAAATGCCTTATTGGACATCCCCAAAATTAAGTACGGCAACAACTCTGAAAACTGGTTATTATAAAGAAGAACATTACCCTGCCTGTCAGGTGTTCACTCTGTTTCAAGGTAGTCAAATACCTCTAGTTGACAAGGAAAAATTCTCCTTTGTTGAAATTTTCTAGCTAGAAATGTGGTAGGAATGACAGAAGAGGAACACTGTTTCTTAGGTTCTACTGAAATAAATAATGGACCCAGGCAATGATCATAATTTAATAAAAATAGTAGATGAAAGATTATGAGATATGTCATAATGATAGGATTAGCTTTCCAGGACCTACATCCACTGACTATTATTAGCATCACTAAGGATGGACCAAGAAGTCATTGTGGTCCTGAAATATGATGCAACATGACACAGCGCATTAACTGCTAAATGCAAAACAAAGAAACAAAACAAAAATCTAAGCAAGATTCACAACTAACTTGCATTTATAGGAGTCTATATAATCAGTTAAATGGCACTGAAAAACACACACAAATAAATCCAAAATGTGGAATATTTTTTAGAAGCATTAATTAAATTTTGATAAAAATTCAATAGCATGAGGGTAAAAAGGGAGAAGTGGGTGGGCTACAGAGAAAATAAAAGAGATTTGAGAGACATAAAGAACAAATGTAATAAGTGGGGATTATATGAATCTTAATTCAAACAAACCAACTATTACTGGATTTTTTTAGATAATCATGGAAATTTGATTATAGACTGAATATTAAGTGACACTAAATAAGTATTTATTTTGTTAGGTATGACAATCACAGTATAGTTTGTAAGAAAATGTGTATATTTTTAAAAGTACATATTGATATATGTAAAAGTGAAATGACCTTTATTTATTTATTTTAAGCAAAGGAAAAATACAAAACAGAGATAGATAAAGCAAATATTATAAGACCCTGATAATTGTATTTAAAACACAGATATTTTTGTGATTTCTTCTGTGCATTCTAAATATTAAACTTTAATATTCAATTTTGTCTTGTACTATTTCTAAGCTTTAATGTTTAACATTTAACTCTAATGTGTGTGTGTGTGTGTGTGTGTGTGTGTGTGTGTGTGTGTGTGTGTGGCAGTGTGTCTCTGTGTCTAAGAGGGTGAGCAATGTTAAGGGAAGATGGAAATTCATGAATTTGATTTAATTCAACCAATATTTATTAAGCACCTAATCTTGGAATATGAAGATGAATATGATACAGTAGAAATAATATCAGTAAATAGAAGTAAATGATTAACCTCTGTCAGAAAGGAATAAGAAATAGCTTCATACAGAATTTATAATTTGAGCTGGGACTTTAAGAATGAATAACAGGTTGTCAGAAGGTGACTGAAAAGTTCCTCACAGAGGAAACACAGGGGAAAGGTACAGATTTGTGGAACTAAATCTTAAGGTTTGGGCAACTGCTGTTAACTCTGCTGGTAGACAAATGCAAGAGGGAAAATGAAATAGTGATGCAGGCAATAGCCCTGCTTCTCATATCAGAAGAGAGAAAGTAATGCAAGAACTGAAAGAGGGAAACAATTACTCTGGTAACAATGAGGAAGGCAGAGAAAAAAAGTGCTAGGTAACTAAAATACTACTAGCCTCAGCCAAAACTAATGTGAACCTGAACTATTAGTGACAATGAAAATAAACAGTATGGATTTAAGAACTATTTAATAATTGACTAGAGGAGAAAGGAGAGAGAATGACTTTATAACCACACCTTTGGCATTATTTTTATACCGTATTCCTCGGAAGTACCTTGGATTTGGTCTTCCAAGTTGATTATTTATATCACTTGCCATCTAAAGAGGCTAATAGTATTCTATAGCAGGAAACATATATAAATGGATGACTAGAATAAAATAGAGACTAAAAAGACACCCACAAAAATTTAGTCACTTTACTTGTGAAAAAATTTCACTCTAGAACATTAGTGAAATTATGGTTTGAACAATAATTTCACTATTGCTTGCTCAGTGGATATCATATATTTTAGGCTGAACATACACAAACACACAAATATATAAACATACACACACAAACCAAAACACACACACAAGTACCAACCATACAGGAAAAGATTGATAAATTGGACCTCAATAAAACTGTAACTTTCATTAACCATAAAACACAGAGAGTGAAAAGGTAAGTAGAAAGTAGAAAATATTTCTAATACAAATAACAGAAAAAGGACTCATTCAGAATACGGAAAGAACTATAAAGCAATAACAACACACAACCAAACAACAAAATGGCCGAGAGACTTGGACAGCCAACATCACACAAAAAGTAGAGGCCGTACCAAGTGTTCCATAAACATATGTAAAAGTGCTTTCACTGATTAATCATCTTAGTAAATCCAAGTTAATACCACAGTGGGAAATTATTACACAAGCACCAGAATAGACACAAAAACAAATAAACTGCTAATATTAAGCATTGGCAAGGATTTGGGGAACTAGAACCCTCACATACAGAGGAAGCATAAATTTGAGCAACCATTTCTGAAAACCATTTGTTAATATCTACTGAAACTTAAAACATGCATGCCCTATGACCTAGAAATCTCAATTCTAAATGTTTACTTGAAAGATAAGCACGTATATGTTCACAAAAAGAATGCTCACAGCAACAACACTAACAAAGTCAAAATTTGAAAACAATGAAAATGAGCTGAATAAGATGGATAAATTGTGATGTATTTATATAATAGAATACTACATAGTAATACGAGAAAATAGTTTCATGTAGCATGGATAAATTTCATAAATATAAAATTCTACATAAAATAAGCTGAAACAAAAGAATATGCACTCTGTATGATTATATTTGCATCAGGTTCAAAAATATAAAAAGACTCAATAGTGAGAGGTGTCAAGATATTGGTTACCAGTGTGAAAGCTATAATTAGAAGGACCACAGATTTCTAGGATGCTGGAAATGTTGTTTCTTAATCTGCGTGCTCGTTAAATGGTCTATTCACTTTATAAAAATTTACCAAGATATATACATGTATAACTTGTACACTATTTTTATGTATATATACTTCATTAGAAATTTATTTATAAATTAACTAGAGGCCTGGTGCACAAATTTGTGCACAGGTGGTGTCCAGCTGGCCTGCCCTGATCAGAGCCAATTGGGGAGAAGAAATGCAGGAGGTTGGCCATTGGCTCTGCCTCTAATTGGGGTGAGGAGAATCAATCAGGGGCAGGGCCAGCCAGGGGGAGGGGCTGCAGGCGATTGGGCAGCTGACTCCCTGGTTGAACTCCCGGTCGAGGGAACAATTTGTATATTCACCTTTAATTATATAGGGTCAGAATTAGTTTAACTCAGAATCTTATAACAAAAAATCAATGGATTATTTGAGAAAAATAGAGTCAATGCATGAAATGAGCTATATACAGTTTTTACTCACCAACTAACTCACTAACCAAGTGCATCCTATCTTGAATGACAGTATATATAATTACTAATGTAAACATACTTATATTATAGCTATACACTGACTTATAGGCAAAATGTAATAAATATTATACATCTTTAATATTTTTATTGATTTTAGGGACAGGGGAAGGAAGAGAGATAGAGAGATAGAAACATCAATGAGAGAAAAACATCAATTGGCTGCCTCCTGCACAACCCCTCCTGGGGATCCAGCCCCCAACCCTTGGGCATGTGCCCTGATCAGGAATTGAACCTGTGACCTCTTGGTTCATAGGTTGACCCTCAGCCACTGAGCCACCCAACCAGGCCACTACCCATCTTTTGAAGTCCACTTCAAGTCAGTACTTCTATTATGAAGCTTTTTAGCTGTTTCAAACACGTACATCTTTTCCCAAGCTACCCCAGAACTTATCAATTATATAAATAATAGCAAAACTTTATACATTCCTCAGACATTTCATATATGCTAGTCTTATCTCTCAGGCTACACATTCCTGAATGCACAACAATATGATTATGTATTTGATGTATAATCCAAAATACTTAACAAATCAATGTGTAAACTATTTTAGATGGGTGTCATTGACAGTGTGATTTACATATAACACAATAGTATCAAATGCTAGTGAAGCACACAGAAACACACACTCACATGCCAATCTGAAAATACACTGTTCTTTCTGGGGTATTTGGGGGGGGCGGGGGTACGGGGGATAAGGCATTGTGAGTCAATGTAGCCTCCCACTAGAGAAGTACCATGAAATAGCTGTTTCACTTGGTCTCCTGGTAGCCAAGCCAAGTGTCCAAAATGCAGGCTGCAATGAAGCAAGGACAGAGAATCCTTTCCAGCACTGACAAGTGTCAGCATTCCCACAGGCAGTGGTGGTGGTGGTGGAGAGGCCCCTGTGGGATGATTTTGGTGATGATTTGTATTGCTTAATGGTGGATTCCTGACCTTTTATTTCTAAGTTTCCTAGGGAATCTGTGACTCAGCTGGTATCCTTTCAAACATTCCTCTTCTATTTAGTTTAGGATCTTTTCCTTGTGATTGTAAATAAAAACTCTTAGAATATATTTGTATGCGTGTATGTATAACAGTATGTGTGTATAGACATGTACACATACACTCACATATATATCCACACATCCAAAAAACACATTTCCAAAAACAAAGGCATGTGTGGGTATATGTGTGTGTATTCTACGTCAATGCCACATAGTTTATATCTTTAGCAACTAAAAAGTAGAGGCCATAAATGATTTTTACTTCCATAATCATTTGTACAAAGTAGTTCTTACTCTGTTGTTTACTAAATAGACTTCATTGCTTTTCATTTGCTTATTTAATAAAATTGTTATTAGCTCATTGTTGAAAATGAGTCATTTTTAGAATGACTTTTTCCCATACTTACAATGTATAAATACTTATCTATAACTTCTTAACAACTTTGTTTTTATTTTTTTTATTTTATTCATTCCCTACAAGATGTATGGTATGAAGAAAAAATATCTAACTATATTTTCCTAAGTGATCACTCAGTTGTTTGACACTAGTTATTCAATACTTTTTCTGTTTCTAATTGATTTGAATTGCCATCTTTATAAAGTATATTAAATTTATATGCATATCTAGACTTCCTCATGGATATTTCCCCCCAATTTCATTAGTCTTTAAGTTTATTTCTGTACTAATTTGTCCCTATTTAATTATTGCAACTTCATGATTTGATTTACTTGCTAGTTGAGCAGATGGTATCTTATTTTCACTGAAATAGGCTCTTTTGTATCAGTAATTTGTATCTACTTCCTCATTCTATTTTTTTTAATTTATCTCCTTTTTTTCAATTATCTTTGTAAGAGCTTTATCTACAGCATTGTTCTTCTTAAATAACCAGTTCTTGAATTTATTCATCAATCTTACAGTTTTTCTATTTACTAATTCATGGTGTATTTGAGTATATTTTTATTTAAATAACAAATATCTGTTACAACCAATCCTATTAATTCTCAGCTCTTTGGGGATGGTTTTAATTTGTTCAACATTAAATATGTTCTTTTATTTGATTGATGCTAAATTCATCTCATTAATTGTCTTCCCCAAAATTCAACGAGGCACATTTCCTATTTCTTCATGGCCAGTTTTACATGTCACAGGAAAGCCATCCTGTCTTTCTTAGGAGGAATCCATTTACTACAATCATTTGTTCTTACAGCTATAATATTGTTCTTAATCTAGATTTTAAAACATTGATCTAACTCCTCTCCCCTGGTAGACTAAATTTATTGGAAACAGGATCCAACTTCCAAAACAGCACAGTAGTCAACAAAGTGTATTTTATGAACCATTGACAAGCATATATTAATCTTTCATTTTATTTTACTTAGTCCTCTATCTTTAGATGCAAACGAGATACCACTATAAAATTAGGGATATGTTATCAGTGGTTTAAAATGTCAAATTAATTAGATCCAAGAGGAAAAACTGAGTAAGATTTTAGAGGCAAGGGAGCACATATATTTAAAAATATAAGACATAAATTTAGTCCAGGCTCTTTCAATCACCAAAGCAAAAATTGAAGAATTTCCATGAAAAGGGTATCTAGTGTATTTAGTATATGCTGCATTGTACATGGAAATGGACATGCGCTTAAGCTGAAATTCTTGATGTTGAGGGTCTGACATAGCAAGGTAGAGCATTAAGGTGTGTACCTTATGAAAAGAAAATAACAAACAAACAAGTGGCTCTATAATACAAATAAGTGGGCTAAAGCAACAAAGAGAGCAAATCATTATTGGCCAACATAGTGGGAAACATATATCCTGAGTCATATGAGTGCAGTTTCACATGGATCTCTAGGGGTTAGATCTCAGATAAGTTTAATGTCATAGTAACAATATTCAAGCTAGGAGGAATAGTACGAGTCCTGTTAAGAATAGCCTTATAAGAATGGGTAAATCAAGAACTGAGGCTGTGACATAGGCAAAATAAACAAAGCTTTAACACCATCTCTTTCTTTCTTTCTCATCCCAGACATTCTATTTGAATATGGAATGAAAGTAGTATTGTTACAGGTTTAACCTATATGTTATGAGGCATGTCATGATGCTGCATTCATTGGAAGTCCCCGGTTCAATAGAAAGACAGGATTGAAGCATTCCCAAATTTCAAGAGAACCCTTCCAGGAACTGCTTATTCCTGACTGAGAAATAGATGTAAAGCTCATATACTTTTGTGATTCTGATTTGTCAACCTTATAATCAACACATCTTACTTTTTCCAATGAGAAGTATTGGGTGGATCTAAACAGTTAAGTTACCACTACATGCAAGAATAGTTTCTTATCAAAATGGGTATAACTTAATTGTATTCAACAAAAGGCCATAAAGCATTAAAAGAAATAATCTAGTATACAAAGGTTTCATTCAGCTGCAATGGCATGAATTCAAACAGACTTGGAGGTGTTTAAAACCCAGACTTAACATGGTCAGTAATGTTGGCATGGCAATGCTTTGAGTGTAGTCAATGAAGGCCCTTCAGCAATGCAAACACAGATAATGAGATACTAAATCTGAATTACAGGCTTCTGCCTGAGTATACTGGTTTTGCATTCTTAAATGAAGTATCTTCATTGTTTGCTTCTTCTTCATGGGATGTTAAACATTCAGAACAATTTATGAAGCCATAAACCTGCAAGATTTCTTTTCCAGCTCAAGCTAAGTCAAGGCGATCTTTATTTTTACTTGTCTAGCTCACACTACTAAAATCAGCTTATCACTGACTGAAGTGACCATAGTTATTCCCTCTGGGGTACTGTTATAATGATCCTTTTTATTTTTATTTCCTACTTTACTGTTTTTGCTAAGATCAATATTTGAGGCTTCATTAAATTGACAACTAAATCTAAAACCAGTTTGCTATCGTTCAAAATGCAAATGACTATTTGCTGCTCTTAGATCTAAAAAAACAAAAAGGAAACATGCCAAGGATACTATAAACATATATGTTTATTTTGAATATTTTTACGCAGCAGGTTTCTTTATACTTCTGTAGATGTCTTTTATTTGAATATAAATTAGAATATATATTCTTTGATTTAGCTTGCTACCATTAGTTTTGTAAAAAGTAAAAAGCAAATAAAGTTGGAAAAGAGTCAATACTGATGATATCTGAACTATGTTTTTACAGTCATGCTCATCGCCTGAATTTGTTTCTCAGTTTCCCTGCCATCGTGTGAATTTGAAAAGGAATCTGGAGATACAAGGTGAGAATTTGCCTTATTTTTCACCACACAGCTTGGTTCTGTCATTTTCTACATTAATAGGATTTTTTGACTGAATGACCTTGTTAATACAGCAATATGTTTTCTGCTATATATCATCAGTAACAATCTTCTAAATAAGAAAAACTACCATTAAAAAAGTCACGCTTGACTTCACTCCATTTTTTTCCTCTTCCTTTAGCAAAAGCAAACAACTTCCATTATATCTTAATGCAACAACTACCATTTTTAAAAAAGCTACTGTGAGTGTTGAAAATCCAACATGTTGAAATACAAGGCTAAAAACCTGCTGTCCGACAGCACAATCTGATGGAGACATCTGGATCTTTGGCAAAAATGTTAATTTTCTTTAAAAAGTGGTCATAATGTGGGAAAAAATATTTTCTACTAGACATAAAGAAATAGAGTTAGGAGACCTCTAAAACATGTCTAAAAATTACTACAAAAAAATGAGTTCTATTAAGATGGCTAAAAGTCATTTTATTTCTTTTTTGAAATCTTTGAACCCATGCCATGTTATGTCAGTTCCTGTTAATCCTATACCACCTTGGTCAATTTTGGCTCCATAACTGAGTATTAGAAAGAGGGCCTGCCTCTTACTCAAAAACAGTGTGCTAAAACCAGAAAAGAACACATTTTGCTAATGGGTGACTAAGAATCCCAGTAATTTGTCTCATCGGCTGCTAGGAACTCTTGGTCTTCAAGAGTTAATATCCTTCATTGGGAATATTCAACGCGTGTTTCCCGTACTGATCTCTCCTTTTCCCATCCTTTATCAGCTTCACCATCAGATCCTGTGCTCTCTGGAAACTCCCCACAAAAATATTCTGCTTTCAATACCACTCCTTTAGGTAATTCATTACTTTCAGGACCCTTATTCAATTCTCTATTCCAAAGGTTCTTTACCTTCACTAGCATCCTTAAACCAGGCTTACTTCCAGCTCCCATTCCTTTCACGCAGCCTTGTCCTTCCTGTCATCCTTTCTTCTCCACCCTATGTTGACCCTTATATGGCTTTTCAGTTTAAGTTTGCACAGTATTCTTTTGTCCTTACAGCACCTGTTCCAAAATCCCAGAAGGGTGGATAGCAATTCATAGGAACAGCAAAGCCTAAATGTAAGTTAGCCTAAAACAGACTAATGGACACGATAGCCATCTGATAAAAGCTTTCAAAATTTGTCTCAGAAGATTTAAGCTCAATTTACTTTTTTTTTATTGTTCCTTTGAGGTTGGCCTCACGTGTCTCAGTGTAATTAATGACCACGAGGCTCACATAGATCCCTTCTGCATTATGAGACTGTAGGAATCATGCTGTAATGTATTCTTCTGGTAGGGCTGCCATCACAATGTGCCAAAAACTGGATGGCTTAAACAACAGAAATGTATTGCCTCACCTTCTGAAAGCTAGAAGCCTGAACTTGAGGTGTCAGGAGGGTTGATTCCTTCTGAAAGCTGTGAGGAAAGGACATGCCCCAGGCCTTTCTCTCTGGCTTGTGGATGACTTGTGTTCTCTCTCTGTCTCTTCACATCATCTTCTTTCTGTGTGTTTCTGTCATGGACTGAATTGGGATCCTCCAAAATTCAAATGTTGAAGCTCTAACCCACAATGCAACTGTATTCGGAGATAGGCCCTATAATTAAGGTTATTAAGGTTAAAAGAGGTCATAATCGAATAGAACAGGTTCCTTATAAGATGAGCAAGAGATCTCGGTCTTTCTCTGCATGTGCACAGAAGAAAAGCCATATAAGGACACAGTGAGAAGGTGACCATCTACAGGCCAATAAATGGTCTCTCCACACACCATCCCTGAGGAAACTTGATCTTGAACTCTAACCTCCAGAATTCTGAGAAATAAATTCTGTTGTTTAAGTCACTCAGTCTGGTATTTTATTACAACAGCCCAAGCAGAATAGCGTACACATTTCCCCCCCTTTTTTTATAAGGAAACCAGGCATATTGGATTAGAGCCACCCTAATGACTCCATTTAACACCAAAGAGTCTATCTTCAATTTATGTCACTTTCTGGGGGTTAGGAATCCAACATTTTTTTGAGGGGGCGGGCACAATTCAACCTATAGCACACACCAAACCTGGAGCATAACACTCACTGTTTAAGGAATCCTCTATTTGGAAAATGTCTAACTATTTACATTGATGTATTAGACTACTAAAAAGATCCCTGGTTATTGACCAGGTTTATATCCTATATAATAAAAGCCTAATATGCTAAGTGTCTAGTCGACCAGTCAGCATTCAACCAATCAAAACGTAATATGCTTGCCCTAACCAGTTTGGCTCAGTGGATAGAGCGTCGACCTGTGGACTCAAGGGTCCCAGGTTCGATTCCGGTCAAGGGCATGTACCTTGGTTGTGGGCACATACCCAGTGGGGAGTGTGCAGGAGGCAACTGATTGATGTTTCTCTCTCATTGATGTTTCTAACTCTCTATCCCTCTCCCTTCCTCTCTGAAAAACTCAATAAAATATATATTTAAAAAACGTAATATGCTAATGATATGCTAAGGCCGCTCAACCACTCGCTATGACGTGCACTGACCACCAGGGGGCAGACGCTCCTACCCATAGGTTAGCTTGCTGCTGGGGTCTGGCAGATTGGGACTGAGCGAGATAGGTCAGACACGCCCTGGAGCCCTCCTGCAGTCCCTCCCCTTGCTGGCCAACCTCCCACATCTCTCTCTGGCCCCAGTTGTGCAGGTCCCTTGGCCTGACCTGTGTCCTCTCATAATCTGGAACCCTTTAGGGGATATCAGAGAGCCGGTTTCAGCCTGATCCCGCAGGCCAGACTGAGGTACCTCACTGGTGCACAAATTCATGCACCAGGCCTCTAGTGAAATAATAATTGACCTAGTTCCTATGGAAAAAAAAACACATTAGCAAAAGCCTAATTAGTAGGGTTATTTGAAAAACTGTATTAGCAATACCAGTACATGACACAATTCTTCCAATTTTACAGAAAGTGTCAATACTGTAGAGTGAGGTAATAAACAGCATCCAAACTTCAAACATAGAGGTTGATGACTATGTTGTAGAGGAATGAATGGATGAATCTCGTGGGTAATGGGAAAGCCCCTTCCTTGTGGACAGGGGATGAGCCCAAACCCAGCTAACACTGCCAGGATAGCACCTGGCCGTTCCTGCTGAAAGAACAGTGGGCGTCCCCTCCCCATAACCCAAAACAAAGGACTTTGCTCTTAGTGCATCTATCCTGACTCCTGCCAATTCCTTATTATGTTCTCAATTCATCTTAGGCAACATTGTTTGCACAACTTACTTCATAGAACATGGATTCTCTGTGGGAGTGCTATCATTCCCAAGGGGGGGAGGTAAGAAAAAAAGTATTTCTCTTTTTATTTATAAAACATCAATATATGCATAGTACAAAAAACAGTATATCGATGGTATTAAAATTTCATTGGGAGTGAGACAGTGATTAGAAAAAAATGCCTACAAAAACAAAAAAAAATTGCTTCAGGAGGTGATAAAAAAGGTTGAAAAATACTGAAATACAGTATTGACATATCCCCTATCCACGGTTCCTTTTAAACATCAAATTCCAACCCCCAAATACCCCCCCACCTCCCCTTGCCTAATCTATACCCTGATCTGGTAACCTTTTCCCTCACTTATTTTACTTTATTAAAGATAAACATTATAAAGGAATTCTACATTGAATGCCTTTAAGTGCAAGTTCCCTTAATGTATTTAAATGTTTGTCTACACATGATTAATGACAGATGGCAGAATAAACAGAGGACAAACATAAGAATCACAAGTCTTAGGACATACCTTCAATGGAAGATGAATTTAAGAAAAAATGATGTAGTCCTATTTCAATATTAGGAAAATAAAAAAAATTTGTTTTTATGTAAAGGTATTTTTCATAACTTTTTGTTGATTTTCTTAGCTCATATTGTTTAAACATATTTACTAGGTATTATTGTACATATTAAGACAATATTGTACATATTAAACAATATTGTAATTTTTTTTTAATTACTTCAATGACAGTTGTGATATATCCACAGAAAAGCAAATTGACATAAAAGGGCAAGGTCATTCCAAGTGTTTATTCAGTGTTCTGAGATATTCCGTGGTTAAAACAACTTTCATCTGCTAGGATATACTTTTTAAATCTTCTAGCCCCTGTAGTTATCAACTGCATGTATGGCCTCTAGAAATTAGTATTCTAAACTGTACCAACTTAATGAGAGTAACTATCATAGGGCTTGTTCTTCCAAAGAAAAGTATTGTTTAGAGTAGCAAAATTATAAGCCAACCTAGTTATTTGTAAAGCCCTTTGAAAGATAGTCAGAGCAAGTTTTGTGAATGGGAATGCAGTGCTCAAGTCACAAATACAGATGAGTTAAGAAGAAAAATAAAAATATTATAAAAACTCACAGTCAAACACATACTCTTTACAACTGCCATTCAATCCTAGGAAGAAAACAATACAAATTCAATTCAATAAGTAACCAAGCTAACAGATTTCAGGAAAGGTACTAAAATTTTGAGAGGTCTTTAGCTGTTTATTTGTTTTTCTGAAAAGATACAAAGAAAACACATGGTGGCTTTTTAAAATGTTCATATGCTTACATTTTTTGTTGTTGTTGTGGTGGTTTTTTGTTTGTTTATTCGTTTTGTTGGTTTTTTGGGGGGTTTTTTGTTTGTTTGTTTGTTTGTTTTGCTATTTTTTCCCCATAAAGGAACCACATTTCTGACTTGTTACAAACAAGACTCAAGAATCGTCCTATTTAGCCTCAATCTTAATCAAACCTAAGAAGCAGGGACTGTGGTTGTTTAAAAATCTAAATGGTTCATCAGGAGCCACTGTTTGTCAGCTATCCCTTGGCCCGGGAATGAACAGGCAGTAAGGTTGTTTAGAGCTCAGATGCTGTGGTGACTGCATCTGTCTTCTAGGCAGCTCTAATCCTGCCTGGTTCACTGGCTCTACCTTTATAAGCTCTTTAGATTGGTAATTGAGAGAATAAATCTTTGAAGGACTTACCTGAATACAAATATATATTAAGATTTCAGTCATAAAATACCTACCAAAGTATTGTACGCAGTCTCCTTTCAAGGACTTAGCCATTGAATTCATTTTGCTAGACCAAGGTATTTGCAGTTGGGATTCAATGATAGAATTTTTGCTTTTGTTCTTGTTTTTGTTTTCCTGATGTGTGATTAGGCAATTTCCAAGTTTTATTTTCTGTCCCAAACTAGGAGTTATGGAATTTGGGTGGGGACTGGGGAAAAGGGTCGTATCACAGATTTAAACACACATCTACATAAGTGAAAAGCTACAGGGAGAATTCAGAGGATTAGTTTGGAAAGCATGAGGTCTGATAGGCAAAGGTTAATAATGCTAGGTTTCTTTAACCTGAAGAAAAGACAAAACCAACACTGATTGTCTCAAAATATTATTTTCCTTAAAACACTCTTTTAGAATCACAAAAGCTCCTAGAAAGGGAAATAAGAGGGACCGGGGTCCCAGAGGCTAAGGAGCAGGATTTGAGCAGACACTCAGAACCTACTCAGTCAGGCTAAAAACTTATCTTTGAATTTATTTCTCATGTTTTCCTTATAGGATATTGCTGGGAACCAATTCCAGCATGTCATAATTTCAAGTTTCATTAAAAGGTTGATGAGACTTGGGGAATCAACAGGGTTGAGTCACACATGTAGTCACCTGTTGGGAATGGCTGAACGGCACTTCCCCCAAACCTGAATAGGATAATCGTTTGCTGCCAGACAGCTCAGGGCATTTTATTGCCTCCTGTTGGCCAAACACCTGAACAGCCGTAGGCTATTCTCCAAACTGACAATGCTTCTATACCAGTGATGGCGAACCTTTTGAGCTCAAGCTTTTGAGCTCGGCGTGTCAGCATTTTGAAAAACCCTAACTTAATTCTGGTGCCATGTCACATATAGAAATTTTTTGATATTTGAACCATAGTAAAACAAAGATTTATATTTTTGATATTTATTTTATATATTTAAATGCCATTTAACAAAGAAAAATCAACCAAAAAAATGAGTTCACGTGTCACCTCTGACACGCATGTCATAGGTTCGCCATCACTGTTATACCCTTTGAAACCTTACCCTTTGAAGTGTATTATCTCCACCTTGCCTTAGGACAAATTGTGTTAATAAAAACAAGGGTCCAAGACAAGGAGGGAGTCTTCAGTTCCTTTAGCTGAAGGTCCTCTGATCCCCAATGCCTTTCAAAATTATATCTTGTCTCCAGATTCTTTATTAGTCTCTGGATTCCTATGTCATCTATGCACAACCCCTTTTCCAGATTCCTGAACCCTTCTCGATGCTGGGAAAAGAACCCTGGCAGGATACCCTCAACTTCCAAGAGATAGTTTTACTCAATTTTCCCCATTACCCACAAGGAGAGCCATATAATACCAAGCTTAATACTAATAACTACATAATACTAATATAATAACCATTATGTATTGAGCATCCACTATGTGCCAGACTGTTTGAAACACTTCACACTTCACAGTTATTAATTCTCATTTTCAAAATACTCCAAAGTAACCATAGCGATGCTCATTTTATATTGTAGGAAACAAAGGTTAAGAGTGGTTAGACACGTTGCCTAAGACCCAAGCTGTAAGTGGCAGTATTAGAAATAAAAACCTTGTCTATCTAACTCTAAAGTCTATGTTTTGTCCACTCCCCCATGAGCCCTCTCTAAATAAACATGAGAAAAAAGGAGTATTAATAGAACAATGGTTTATAATAATAATAAATGTGACATTATTTAAAGGCATAAGTATATATGAATTATTAAGTAAAGCTATGGTAGATGTATGTGATGGACTCAAATAAATGCATAATTGATGTGGAGAATGCTTATTATTGCAATGTTAAATTTAAAATTCCACCTGATATAGACTTGATTGAAGCCATGCTATAAAAATATCCAGAATAAGTCTGGAACCAACTACACTAAAACATCAATAGTAACTGAAAAAGAATGGTGTGCTAACAAGTAAATTTTGTTCTCACTATTTTAAATATATTTATGTTTTCTTTAGTAAGAATGTATTATTTTTATCATAACCATGTAATTAAATGTCTTTAGGTAGCATATGATCTCTGATGTTAGGAGTAAATACAGGAGAAGCCCACCCTAACAATCATCTTCTTATGAAACTGCCTGTGGGCTGCATTTCTCCCCTCTATGGCCTCTCCCTTCTGCCCAGCTTTCTACTCTGCCTCAGAGCCTACCACCAGCCTCACCTTCTCCAAGGTCCTTGTCCTGGCTCCCTCTTTCCACTGTGCTGTTTTTCCTGGACCATACTTTTGGCCTTTATATAGCCTGGAATTGTTACTTTTCTGTTTATTGCAAGCATGTTTTATTTCCTAAGGTATAATCCAGTGTCTTATGAACCTCAGCAAATATGCCAACGGTTTAATGAAAGGAAGCCTTCATATTCTTCCTAGGGAACAGCGAGATTGTCTCTATCTCCACTGAGTCAAGAATAAGAGAATTAGGCCTACCATTTACATGAGCAAGGAAATTTGACATTTCTCCCTAAGAAATACTTACTGACATTCAAAGCTCTCATACATTGGAGTAAGTGACCAAGTGGCATTTTGAAGCAGGGGGTTCCTCGGGGGTGAGGACGACGGAGCCCCAACGCGCTAGGGCGTCTGCATGCACGACTCCGGGGACCAGGTTCATTGACGCAGATCCGTTTTATTGAGGAACTACAGGGGTATATATAGCATGAGGGGACCAATCAGAGGGAGACACGTTGCTATAGGCGACCAATCAGAGAGAGACACGTTGCTATAGGCAACCAATCAGAGGGAGACACATTGCTATAGGCGACCAATGGCTGAAAGGCTGGGGTACTATGCATGTGGCTCTAGGAGTTAGTTCAGGTGGGCATTGCACGCATGTCATGGTGGAGTGTGCTCACACCATTGCAACAGCCACAGCGCTGAGACATACTTCCTGAGCTCTACTACAACACTGGAGGCTGTGACAAATAATTTGGCTTAACAGATAAGGTCTTCAATAAAGGCCATTATTACACCAAAATTATATCTGAAGAGTCATTTTTCTTTTCAAGGATTGTTTGATATTCAACTACTTTAAATAAACAAAGAAAAAGTTTGTTTGTTTCCTCTGAAACAAAAATACCATTGACAATAACTTCTAAGCCACAATATTTTTCCTAAATTAATGTAAGTCTATATGAAGTAAGAAAACCTCCCAGAAAAGGTGATTTTTGCCTTTTGTAGGTACCTTTGAGGGTCAAGGGGAGTTTATCTGAAAACTTATGAACATGAGCCCTATTAAAATTGTATAGTTCTTAGATGTTACTTCATTTCATTTCTTTCTCTTTGAGAAAATAAAAGCTTAGCTATTCAGCCCCTCCCATATATCGAAATATGCTTGAAATCTGATACTCTGTTTTATCCATCTCAGTGTCAGACTAGAATGGTGCTTCTTACCTTACAAATACTAAATAAATACTCACTGAATGTATGACTGAATTAATGTTTATCTTCTGTTGGCCCTGCAGCCAAATCTTGAGCTTCTGCATAAACTAGAAATGCAAGAAGCCTTTCTTCCAGGAATAGAAAATGGTGGCAAATTCACACTATTTCTTGCAAGATCTGTCAGAAATATCATGTCCCTTCTATGTGACACCAAATAGAAACTAACACATTTATGTTCACGTACTGATCAGCCAACATCATACCTTGACAATCTCATTGAGCTCTATGATTCCTATGACTTTAAGCCAGTTATATTTCCTTAGCCTTATTGAGAAAAAGGGAAGATGTTTCATTTAAAAATCTTCAGAGAATGTAGGGAAAACAGGAATAATCAGGGGCTTTCCTGAAACACACACACACACACACACACACACACACACACACACACACACACACACACCAAAAACAATCATGCGTGATCATCACATCAGACACCACTATTGACTCCTGTGTGACCTTTGGCAAATTATTGTCATCCTCTATATTTCACTTTACCAAGGGACATTAATTTATGTCCTTGGTAAACACTTGAATTGAACACTTACTTTGTTCATCAACATACCTGCTGTCAGAGTGAAAATACAAACACTTTAAGTTCAGGATTCTAATTTCAGAGTGATTACCATGAAGTAATCAGGTAAATAAATGCATTTTTATACAGTAAAATCTTGTCATCCCTAGATTTAATATTCATGTTTCAACAGTGACCATGTGTTCAAAGTTTACAACAGAGAGTAATTTGTAATTCTGCAGACGCATGGACTTGAATTATGACCCTTAAAGTCTGGGATCTGTATGGAGAGTGAGGTTAGAAGGGGAATATTGAGCGAGAAAGTTTGCCAGGCAGACTGCTCATCACTCAGCATCTGCAATCCAGTGGCGATTAGCTTTGTCCAGCATTTCTTACCTTGTAAACAACTCAAAGTGGGAATAGCATTTGTGATTTCAGAGATTAGGGTCTCATGACAATTCTTTTCAGAATATCAAGGATCAACCATATATAATTTATCTCCCTCACTACTTCTACCCTTTGTTCATTGTTGGTGCATTCAATAAGGCTTATTAATTGATTCATTTATTCCATACATAAAACTGTTTCCTGTTCAAACAGTTCCTTAAAGGGAATACCTTAGCATAGATTGGCTTATCAGAACAATTTCTAATCCTGATTGTGGGTTAAGAGGTTAGATTCTTAGAAGCAGAGGTATTGAGAGGACACAGATGAACAAAGCTAACAATGGAGTTAGAACCACAAGGACACACTGTGCACCTCACAGCCTGGACCAGTGTAAAGTGAAATAAGAATACTGAGGATTCACATCTAGAATCATTTCAGATTTAGCCACATAAATTGCCATATATGTTCAGCACCAGAGTTTATTTTTGCTAATATGAGATCAACATTTCCTTAATTCATGATAACCACAAAATACTTCTGCCAGATCATGCAGGATCCCTTCAGTATAGGTAAGCAGAGACATCTAACTTCCCTGTCTGTCGAGTAAGACTCCCTCCACGTTCTGCGTGGAGTAGGGTTCGGTATCTGAAAGAGGAGCCACACAACAAATGAGAGAAAAAGACACGAGATAATTTTGCAATATTGGGGGACCAGGCGGCAAGTCACGAAGGACTTCCTTCACTGCTCAGGCTGCTCCAATCTTTTATTGATCTGGGATGCACCCATAGCATAGCCCTTAGGCAGGTGACCCCCTAGTAACAAGAAGACTAGCCCATCTGCAAGGATTTACATAATAATAAATGGGGGAGTAGTTTCAGCTACCACTGTCTGGACAAACAGAGGTGGCGCCTAGCTCCAACCTTTGCTAGGGCTTCAAAGGCACCCAGCCTTGGGGGGGGGGGAGGGGTTGTTCTCTGTCTACGCTTATCAGATAGTGAAGGCAATAAACAGTTTCCCACATCTGTCCACATTTCTCTTCTACAGCATCCTCCCCAAATTTCTGCTCAGTTATTTAATAATAAAAAATCCCCAAACTTTGTTGAGCTTCTATTAAATGTCAGGTACTGTATTTGGACCTATTGACTGTTGAATACTTCATAGATCCACCAGAGACACCTGTTGGTCAGGCAAAGCTGAATTTATTAGATGTATTACAACAAGAGAGGAAACCACATTGATAGTCATATTAGTGTCTCAAGGGAGAAGTTATGGAAGGATATTTATAGGGTTCTGGGGATTGGACTCAAATAATTTAAGGTTTTTCAAGATTGGAGGTTGCTGGAATTGGGCAAAATTCATGACACGATAGTTTAAGACTGGTGGACATATAAATTTAAGTTCTTGATGAGAAAACAGTTATCTGATAAGAGCTTTTACCAAGCAAGAAATATGTTGTCCAAAAAAAAAAACTATTTGCCAACGTGTACAAACTGGTTGCCTGGATAAATTGGTTTGCCAAAATGGACTGAAACAAACCACAAATTTTTATTGGCTTATGGTCTTATCTTTCCATTAAGTCATATTGACAGATGGCCTTACGTCTCAGTGTGGTAAATATAAAGTTAAATAAGACATATTCCTGATCCCAAAGAACTTACTGTCTAATGTGGTTGACAAGATGGGTAAACAAATCATTTTGTTTAGAAAGGAAGGGGCAGATATAACATATTAAGAGATAGGATCAAAAGGATTTACTTGCTCATTGGATATGGACAGCAAGGCTGAAGGAGAAATCTAAAATATCTCCCTTCTTACTTGGGTGTTTTAGAAAATATTTAGGATAGAAAATATGGGGACAATAGGTGAAAAAGAAAGATTTTTAAAATGGTGTCCATTCTAGACAGGTTGACATGAAGAGCCCTTGGGGTAATCAAGTGGAGGCAAGTATGTAACTGGCTGTATTAGTATGCATCAGTGTTTGGTGGGGAGAACCCATGAACACAGAGAGCTCAGCTAGAGAATGTGCAGAGTGAAAAGAAACCAAGGATTAAACCCTACATAATAACTTCAGGATTAAAAGACGGGTAGAAGAAGAGAATCCAGCCAAATAGATTAACAAGTGTCATCACAGAAATCTAAAGAATAAAGAATTTTAAGCAACAGGGAGAGTCAAAGGTATCAAATACTGCAGAAAAGTTATTGTGAAATAGGTAGAAGTAACCTATATAATAATTGGAGTGTTAAGAATAAATAATTTTAGTACTAATAATTTCAGTGGAGTGGAAAGAACCGAAGCCTGGAAGAGAGGTTTTTCTACCTCTCTCTTCTAGTTGTGCTCCTCAGTATAAACACTTTGCTGTTTTAGAACAATATAGGAAGATAACTGTATTCCTTTCAATAATTTAAGTGATAATGAATCTCTATCACCTCTCAGTCACTGACTGCAATATCTCAGTATAATGGATAATTGTTATTTGTTTTGCCTACCTGAATTCCTGCCTATGTTAGGGGGATCCCTTTCTTATGAAGCTTGATGGGAAGCAGGTCCCACCTCCCATCACAGAAGCTGAAAATGTCAGCTGTTCTCCCATCCTCCCTTGCAGCTCAAGCATGATCAGCAATCTATCTTTGATAAGTCAGATACATCAACACTAGACTTTGACTCAGGAGCTAATGATGTCAAGAATCAGGCACCTGGGAACCTATCTTTGGAAGCAGAAGCTACAGGCCAGATCAAGTTCCTGGCTAAAGAGCTAGGGCCATTAAAAAGTTGGACTGCTTGGTGGTTTCCTCACCAGTTCTGTTCAGGCTCTGCAGTAATCTAAGCCATCACTGACACTTACAGAGAACTATGTGCCAGGGGAGAGTTTTTGGGTGCTACAGTACAGGGTTTCTCAACCTCAGCACTATTGACATTTTAGGTTGGCTAATTCTTTGTTGTGTGTGTGTGTGTGTGTGTGTGTGGCATTTGTAGGGGTCTGTCCTATGCATTGTAGGCTGTTCAGCAGCACCTCTGGGTCTCTTACCCACTAGATGCCAGTAGCACCCACCTGGCAATAAAAAAAATTCAACAATAAGAAGGTCTGTAGACTGTTTCCAAACAGCCCCTGTAGAATCACTGATTAAGTCATTCAACATTCACAACCACCCCAAGAGGCAAGAACCATGCTAGATTTTCAAGGCCTTGAGGAGATTCAGTTCAATCACATTTTAATAAATCTGGTAGTGGGGGTCCAAATCCGTTTTTGTCAAAAATCTGTCAGTTCTGGTTTCTGCTGTTAGCAACCTGAAACCCACCTGCTGGAGTTTCTCATTCCCCTTCATTCTATTCTCACTGGAATCTCAAGATAGTGGTTGGACAACAAATCCCTGGGTCCCACATAATGAGAACCGTGATGTTAATGAGACAATCCTGCCTGGGAGTTAGCAGCTTGGGAAAGAGAAGTGGTTTTCTGTTTCTCCAATCTAGGGAGGTGATTTCCAAACTTAATTAGCTCTGGTGGCTGACACTGGGCCAGTGCCTCTGCAGCCCTCATTAAAGCTTTATCAGTAAAATAGAAGGCTCCGCTGTCCCCTCTTAACGAGGCAACTTCATACCAGTTTCCAAGAGGAAATCTTTTTTTTCCCCTTAAAACTGTGGATGGCAGGTAATTGGATTGTTAGTTTCATGCCTTGATGGAGATCTCCTCTGGAGAGCCTGCTTTGTTCTTTGAAACACTCGCTATCTCCCAGGGCATCACCTTGGTAAGTACCTACCCACCTCTCAGAAATCTCTGCGTAAATTATGAAATCAAGCCTATTGCCTGTTCAGAAGCAGTAGGATACACACAAAGACCTTCACCTCACAAACTAGGGTGCCCTCATGTCCTCCAGAAGCTTTGATTTTTATTAGGAAGGTAGGGAGGTGTGATTAGTTGCCAGGGTTCTTGTTCCGGCATTAATAAGAGTTCAGGAATCTTGAGAAGGGCTGTGTGTAACTTAATAAAGAGTCCAGATATAAAGCATAATTTTGAAAGGCATTTGGGGGTCAGAGGAGCCCAGCTAAAGAAACTAAGATCACCTCTTCTCAGGACCCCTGGCTTTTTATTAACACTATTTGTCCTAAGGCACTTCAAAGGCTAGGGTTTCATACAGAAGCATTGTCAGAATGGGGGAATTTGCCTAGAGCTGTTCAGGTGTTTGGCCAGTAGGAGGCAATAACATGTAGATTAAGATGCCCTGAGTTGTCTGGCAGCAAGCATTCATCCCTTTTTAGGTTTGGGGAAATGCCTTTGCCACTCCAGATGATTCAGCCCTTGCTGTCATGCTGGGTTTGGCTTCCGGCAGCTAGTGAAGCACATGGACTTACAGTCAGATTGATGGGTCCCAATGCTGCCTCAGCCTCTTCTGACTGCTTGGCCTGGCGCGTTTGCCTAACCTCCCAGAGCCTGAGTCACCTCATTCATAAAATACATGTAATCATGTAAAGGTCATGGTGAGAATGAAGTGAGAACATGGTGTTTATTCAGCAAATGGCAATTATTATCTTTACTGTTATTTAATTGTGTCCTTTATCCTTGGCTTACATATTTGCTGGATGTTTCTTTTTCCTTATACTTGCCTACATATAATCTTCCACACATTCTCCAAATTCTGGTTCCTGGGACTACTCCGTCTGTGAGTTAAAATGTGTTTACATCATTGTCTGAGCCTTGGGGTTTACTTTATTTTGCGGCCATCTTCACAATTAGTAAAGAGTTTAAAAAAGAATCATCACATTTGATCTTTGAACTATATGAATCCACAAGGAAGGCAGGTGTTATGGAGGATGAGTTCACCATGTAGAAAGGATGTGAACAGGAATGTCCTCAAGGCCTGTTCACATCTTTGTGTGTTCCTCCCCCATACCCCATGGGCCATGACAATGTCACCCTTATCTCATATTTTTACATAAACATATCTTTGTCATTATTGTTAAATGAAGGGGTTGAACTGGAGGATCACTCAGTGCTTATGTCATCTCTAACCACCTATGAACTCACAAAATAGGTTTAAATGAGCCAAGACATCGCAAGAAAGTCAGCAAAGGAAATCACTTTAAGCCAGACCAGATAAAAAAAAAAAAAAAAAAAAAAAAAAAAACCAGAACCAGATGCAGCTAAATGTCAAAACCTTCAAGGACATTTTGCCATGGTGCAGGTATGACTCTCTGACACTATACCCTTCACAATCAGTGACACCAAATGATTCTGTCTCCAATCTCATCTCATTCAACTCAATTATCATTCTGACTGAGCTTCCCAGCATCACCAACTCATTACTGGCTTCTCTTATCTGACTTATCAACACTTCATTTCCAATTCCAGCCATCTGTCTAACTCTCCACTGTCTATTCTGTGAGATATTTTGTTTCTGGTTATCTCAGCCCTGGATTGTCTCCCAATCCTCACCTGCTCTGCACCGCTGAACTCCCAAAATCAGGAAAACCCTAAAACATATCCACTATTCCTGGGAACTGAAAAAGTTGGTCTCTCTGATTTTCTAGCCTCTGGAAATGCACTAATGGGACTTGAGTCTAAATGGTTTTGTTCATTTCGCCAGACTTACTGGTATGGTTTTACCTGCGTAATGCCAGAGTCATTGTGTAGAAATATCCAAAACAATCACTTTTGGATGGACAATGGCTATCACCATGTTTGAACAGCTACAGCAATATAAACTTCCCACTTGAGGGAATACAGTGCTTCCTTTATTGAATATTCAGGGCTATTGCAGCCTCTGATTAGAGTGTCACATGTGGAAAAAGTCTCCTTTGCTGGGGAGGATAAGGAGCCTCACACACAAACTATGAAAACAGTAAACAAAAGGGTGATTGCTATTCCTTTGGGAGCAGACAAAAGCCATGACCACAGAATACAACGGTAAGAATTCTGTAAAATTTCTCAAACCTTTGTAAGTTTCATGGTAATGCTATTTATTCTATTACCATCTGTTTCCTCATAGTGATTAGCATTAAACTTCTTAAAATAAAAAGGGGCTGTGTGCTTATCTTCAGGACATTAAGAAAGAGCAAAGCAGAAATATAGCTTTTCACTCTGCAGGCAAGCTTGCTACCCAGAGGCAGAGGGGTGTCATCAATTTCCAAAGAAAAGGGAAATGGGTTGAGTCCCTGAAGCAAATAGAAAAGAGAAAAAATAAAATAGCATCAGTTAGGGCCTAAGAGGGACTTGGGACTAGATAGAGCAAAGTCCTTCCTTTGTAAGAGTTCCCCAAACTTGGCCTCAGACATTTATCTCAAGTTTTGTCAATTGACTGGCAGAAATATTCCTGAGCGTGAGAGTTAGAGGCTATTTCTGACATCTGTTTGGATAAGAACAGAGTACGTTCCTTTTCACTGAGGACAGATTGAGTGTGAATTTTATTCCTGAGAAGCAATAATAATTTGTGGGAAATACACCAAATTGGGTGTCAGCAGAAATTGACAAACTAATTCTACATTTATATGGAAATGCAAAGAACCTGTTATAACTAAAATATCTTTGAAAATAAAGTTGGATCTTATACTACCTGACTTCAAGACTTATTATAAAGCTACAGTAATGGAGACTGAGTAATCTGTGGCAAGATAGAGAAAAGATTAATGAAACAGAACTGAGTCAGCAAATACATTCATGTACATGTTCAATTGATTTTTGACAACTGAATTCAATAGTCTTTAAAAAAAATTGCAGTTGAAACAATTTGATATTCACATATAAAAGAATGAACTTTAATCTAAACTTCTTACCATATATAAAAATAAGTTAAAAATGGCTATAGTACTTGATATACAACCTAAAACTTCTAGAAAAATAAGAAAAAAAATTATTATATAAAATACCAAAGCATGACTAATAAGTTTGTAAATTTGACGTCATTATTAAGACATTAATAAGAGAAACAAAAAGACAAACCACAGGCAGAAAGAAAACATTTGCAAATTTCGTAGATGATAAAAAATGTGTGTCCAAAATATTTACCGAACAATTCTCAAATCTCAATAAGAAAAGTCATAAATGAGCTAAAAAAAAATTCAACCAACACTTCACCAAAAAAAAGATATGCACATACATAGTAAGCAAACACATGAAAAAGTACTCAAAATCTCAAGTCGTTAGGATAAGGAAAATTTGAACCTTAATAAAATACTATTATACATCTAAGTCTAACATTCAAAGACTGACTATACCAACTGTTGATGAGGGTGCGGAGAAACTACAATGCTCAAACACTACTGACAGGAATGTTTGACAATTTGGAAAAGAATTTCGCAGTTTCTTATAAAGTTAAATGTGCATCTACCCTATAATCCATCTTTTCCACCCCCCAGGGTTTATCCAAGTGAAATAAAAGCATGTGTTCAAAAGGGACATATGCAAATGTTCATAGCAGCTTTAACTGTAATAGCTAAAAATTAGAAACTAAGCAAATATACATCAACAGGTGAATGGATAAACAAATGCTCAGCAATGAAAAAGGAATAAACTATCAACACATGCAAAAATATGGATGCCTCTCATAATAATTATTCTGATAAAAAGAAGACAGCAAAAAAGATACATATTTTATGATTCCATGATTTCATTTTTATTAAATTGTCAAAAATCTAAACAGATCAGTAGTGACAGAAAGCCGATCAGTTTCATGGGGATGGATCCCAGGAAGGGGCACTTGGAGATGAAGGAGGGTTTGCAAAGGACACAAAGAAACTACTGGTATGGTAGCCATAGTCATTATTTAGATTTTGATGTTGGTTTCACTATTATTTGTAAATAAGATCCTACTCTTTAAATACATTATTTATTTATAATTTACTTACGTATTAGTACAATTATACCTCAAAAAGCTGTTTACAAATGTGTCAAAGGACTTGTCCAGGGTGAGAGCGAATATCAGTAGCCCCAGAAATTTACCATTTGGCCAGAAGCCTTTATTCTTTCTGTTCAAAGTTATAGTGTTCTAACACTACTGTTCCTCTAACCAGATGTTAGGACTTTAGGGAAAACAACTGTGCCTAGCCAAAGCTTTAACCACAGGAAAACACAAAAATCCTGATGAGCTCCTCCTCTTGAAATTTACTCCAAAACAAGATTGGAAGCAGAATTCTACCTTCAATAAAATCAGGTATTTGTACCCCATGTCATAATGAAGACTTACCAAAGTGGCAAGAGTCTTGTGGTTGATCAGAGCAGGCGTTTGAGTCAAATTGCCTGAATTCAAAATCTAACATTGCCGTTTAGTTACCTGTGTGATTTGGACAAGTTAACCTGTGTTCAGTTTCCTCGTTTGTGAAAACGGGGATAATAATATTACCTCATAGGATTATTGTGCTATTGAAATGAGTTATACTTACAGTGCTTAGACTTGCACTAGCATACAGTAAACACTATTTAAGTTTTTGTTCAGTAAATAAAATATTGTAGAAAAACAATTCTAAACAATATGTGGCCTGATGGAGATAATGAAAAGCAAGGCTATCCAGGAAGGATGACGAGGTGTTTCGTTTTTAAGACTAAAAAAGAGGGCTTAATTGAAAGTCCCTATAATAAGAATCAGACATTTGGTTATCCCTTCCCCACACTGATTCTTGCCAAAAGACGATGGGTTTATTTTCTTAAAAAAAGAAAAAAAGAAAGAAAGCAATGGAGCCCTAGCCAGTTTTCTCAGTGGATAGAGTATCAGACTAATAGGTCCCAGGTTCAATTCAGATCAAGGGCATATGCCTGGGTTACAGGCTCCTTCCTAACCCAGGCCCTGGACTGGGCATGTGCAGGAGGCAACCAATCAATGTGTTTCTTCCACATTGATATTTCTCTCTGTCTTTCCCTCTCTTTTCAACTCTCTCTAAAAATCAATGGAAAAATACCCTCCAGTGAGGATTTTAAAAAAAAGGAACTAGAGAGGCTCAGGAGACAAATATATTAGGCTTAAAATGGGCAATGATAAGCATTGGGATTGAAACAAGAGGCTGTAGTGAGAGCTGCCCACTGAATAATGACTCTGCAGACCCTTCCCCCACTGCTCCAGAATACCTACTTGTCAGGCAACCAGTTGTACCCAACCCATGTAAGAGAGAAGGAAACCCTTCTCCAGAGAAAATGAGCTACTCAAAAAATCAAACATTTGGGTCTATCTAATCATAAGCCAGTGGCCATCAAACTTTGTTTTACCAGTGATGTTCACCAAAGGTAAGTCCACCATTCACACAGAGCTGCCTAACTGTTGTGTGGTGTCCCTACCTTACATATGAATGGAAAGACACTGTCACCAGGCATTTGAGGGGAGCCTTCATTCTGAAGGAAAGACCAAAGCAAAACCAAACAGATAAAAAGAAAGCAAGATGGTACGTAAGTCAGAATAAACCATTAAAAATATAACATTCATGTAACAAGAATAGGACATTATAAACAGAAATCATCAAAGGGAGAAAAGCTCTTTGAAATCAGGTAAGGGAATTAGTCAAAGAACATATATGCATAACCCACAGACACAGACAGCAGTGTGGTGATGGCCAAAGAGAAGGGTGCAAGGTGGAGGAGGGCAAAGGCAAGGGTAAGGGGATGGGGACATCTGTGATGATATCACCAAAATAAAAATAAAAATTAAATAAAAGTATAATTGCTGTCTTAGGTCAGGTACCCTGGAAACAGAGCCTGAGCTGGGAACTCCTGTTCAAGGATAAATTGAGGGAGTGATTTCAGAAGAGAGGAGGGAAGCAGGCTAGAGCAGGGCAAGATGCCTGATCTCTTGATACACAAAAATCTGATCTCTGTTGGAGACTTCCTTTAGTCGGTCCCACAGCAAAAAGCCTAGAAGACACATTGCACCACTGAATCAATCCCACTTTGAAGCAAGGGTTCAGCCTTTTTACCTGTATGTCAGTCAGTTATTATCTGAGTTCTGAACCCAGATATATAGGTGCACAGCTGCTGGGGTCCAACCCCAGTGGGTCCAGGGGTTCCCCAAAGGTGTGGATGGAGTCGGTGAAGAAGGAAGGACACGGAGACAGTGTTCAGTTGATCAGCAGCCTAGCCTGGATCTCCAGCCAGGATCTCCAGCCAAGTTCTGGTCTGGATCTCCAGAGAGGTTCTGCTTCGGATCTCCAGCCAGGTTCTGTGGCCATGTTCCCTCGCTAGGTTCTCCAGCCAGGTTCTGTCCAGGTTCTCCAGCCAGGTTCAGTTACCAGGTTCTAGTCAGGTTCTCTTGCCATGTTCTATAGTCAGGTTCAGTCCAGGATCTTTTGCCATGTTCTCTCCAGCGAAGTTCTTCTGTCTCCAGGCTCCGTGTAGGTTCTGTCTTCTGAATTCTGTGTTCTAAGTTCTGAGTGTTTCTGTCTTGTTACAACTGTATTTATACCAGTTGATTCAATCCTATCAATCTCTATTACAAAGGTTAGGGCGTTTCTTATCTCCATTCCAGGGAGAAAAGATTATGTAGTTTAAGTATGATTGTTCGTAGTTAAAGTGATTAATTACCCGCCTGGCACTTAGTTGAGGGGTTTTATTCCCTCCCTAACTTCAGGGGAAAATCCCTACCTGGGGATTCAACCTTTCTCGGAGAGGTGACCTTGGTTAAAACACAGCGCCAAGAAGGTGAGCAAACATATTAAGAACCGTATGCCATATATGCCAGGTCCCTTGAAACAGCAAGGATGGACCGGCTCCCGGCACACAGCCACACAAAAGAGGCAGCTGCTGGTTGTCCAGGACAATTCTCCAGAGAAGGGGATGCTATGAGTTGTCAGCCCACACCCTCAGCAGCTAGGGGACAGCAGCACTGGCTGGCTAAGGGCAACCTTCTCATTCATTTTCCCCCATGTCCTTTCCCTGTGACTCTTAGTAGTCTAAATGTCTTCTTGTTCAAACATATTATGTAAATAATGAGCTTTTGAAATGATCTGCATTGTTTTGGATATTTTGACTTTTAGCTTTCAAAAAATTAAACAAATAACCACAAGACTTGTTTGCAATAAACCTCAACAAATATATGCCAACTCTTAGGCTAACACCTGGCATCAGTCTCCTCTCACTTCTATTTTTATAGTTTGGATTATGTAAGTTTCCTTTAAATCTCCCACTTTCACTGTATTAATAGAAGTTCTAGAAAAAAAATGGAAATGGTGAGAGTATTATCAAAGAAATTATACAAGAAAATTTTCCAAAAATGAAAGTAAGGTAACTATATCAGAAGTACCCACTGAATGGCCAGTGAAATAAATGTAAAAGGACCCATGTAAAGGAACATCATAAAATCTTAGAACATCAGGGATAAAGAAAAGGTTCCAAAGGTTTTGAGACAGAAATCCAGAGATATTTTTGGCATTATTTGACTTTTTATACAAATATTAAAAGCTATAACACAATATCTGGTGGTTCTAGAATCCTTACATTCCACAAAATCTATCACTAACAATAATAGGGTTCATGGCGAAAAACATGCTTGAGAAAGACAATTCAAAACTTAGGCACATTTGTTAATTGAAGCACCAAAAAACACCAATAAGCATCCTAATATAAATTCACGTATATTTTCAAAGTTAGTGAGGGGCAATCTGACAGTGGGGTGTAAAATAAGCAAATGTGCATCTAAAAGCCAGAGTGTCTATCTAAGAAGTAACAAGACAGTTGAGGCATGGCAGAGGTGACATGATGGATCGTCTTTAAATATTTTCATTATGTGATGTATAAAGTCATGGAATGTTGGTGAAAAGAGACTCATAGATGTAGCCCAGTTCCCCAATCTGGTGAGTACTTGTATTGTGAAAGTTGAGAAGCAGGTCCATTGAGTGACACCGACAACACTATGTGCAACCCTTTAGAAGAGGGGATCCTGCACTCTGTCTTCTTCGTACATAGAAAGCCATCACTTATAAATGAGAGCCTATGTTAAGTGAGTACACGAAGGATACAAGAAGAGAAGCTTGGGTTTGAGCCCAAGCTTTGCCACAAACTAGCTATGTTCTTATTCTTTAGACAGTGGTCCTCCACAGGGGCAATCCCCCCAGGGGACATGTTTTATTGTCACAGCTGATGGAGGGAGTGAGCAGGGGGTTGGGTGGGGGGATGCTATTGGCATCTGGTGAGAAAAGGCCAGGGATCGGACAGCACAAAGGACAGCCCCACACAACAAAGATTCATCCCACCCAGAGTGTCAGGTTGCAGAGGTGGAGAAACCCTGATTCCGGATAATAAAGTCTGGCTTCATTTCTATAATGAGGCCTCAGATTCAGGATAGGGCTGGAAACTGCAGCCTCCCTTAAGTGGGATGTACTGCTTGCTGAACAGTAAACTCTCTTTCCCTGGATTCAAACAGAAGCTGACTGATGTCTTTGCAGGGTTGCTTGGAGGCAATCTCCATTTTGGCAGAAACGTAAAGTGAAATATTTAGGATTATTTTCAACATGGAACTCTAATGAAAGAGATGAGATGGGGAGCCCTGAAAGGTGAACTGAATTGAGTAACATGCAATGAAGATCAGATACAACTCACAGATCCATTAGCAGGTAAATACTACAAAACATCTGGAGGTAAAACTACAGATGCCCATAGACTTGTGAGATAATTTTGATTTTTTCCTTGGGACAGCCTGATTTCTACACTATCTTACCTCAATTGTGTATAGTCCTTACTCTTCAGTACAAAGCACTTTGGCACTCAGGGTCTTTAATTAAATTATAGAAAGTATAAAAATTGGAGAAAATGAATAAAACAAAAATAAGAGGGGATTATATTTTTTTAAAATATATTTTTATTTATTTCAGAGAGAAAGGGGGAGGGAGAGAGAGAGAAACATCAATGATGAAAGAGAATAATTGATCAGCTGTCTTCTGCATTCCCACACTGGGGATTGAGCTCACACCCCAGGCATGTGCTCTGACCAGGAATTGAACTGTGACCTTCTGGTTCATAGGTCTGATGCCTGAGCCATGCCCAGCCAGGCAGAATTATAATTTTTAAAGTTCCATTAAGACTGCAAATGGTGAACCTCTCCTGTTATATACTGAAACAAAGCAGCAGAGATAACTGGTTCAGACCATGCATTCAACCTTACCAAGAGTTTTGATTTTTTTTTAACTTTTTCTTTGAGGTGAAAGACCTTCTGGGAAAGAAACAAGAAAAAAATGCAGAGAAGATGATATCTAGCAGAATTTAAAATTTTAAGCTGAATAATCCTAAATTGTAGGGGTGTATTTAACCTTTTTTTAAAGAGTGCTAATTTTATTTTCTTACATTGGATATATGCTTAAGCTTTTAGCGTAGACCACTGCCAGGTGTGTGTGTGTGTGTGTGTGTGTGTGTGTGTGTGTGTGTGTTGCCTGACAGTTATCAAAAAATAATTCCACTGGAACCATTTTCATACATGAACTTAGCTTGCTAACAGATACTACCTGCTAGTTCCAGTGACAGATTTTCCTGATACTTAATGTCAATTTATTGTAATTCAACATTTTTTTAATTGGGATAAGAGTACATTGGTACCATAATTGGCTTCAAATCTACAAATGAAACATTACATTAGTTAAAATTTTATGTGAAGAGTAGAGTTTAACTATACAATAAATTATTTAACTATTGAATTTAGCCATGAATTTCATAGATTTTAATTACCTAGAGAAAAAGTGGAGACATGACAAGGGAGGAGCATAGAGAAAGTATGATTAAGAAGAGCCAAAGTCTGCACTTCTCCTCATCCTGAGAAAACATCTAGCTAGCCACGCAATGGTGCTTGTGTAATTATAAAATAATTAAAGTTGTGATTAGTACTTATCACAGCATAAGCCTCACAAAAAAATAACTCAAGGTTCCAGTTCATAGGCTATAGGTTGGCATACAGAAGTAGGATACAGTTGTCTACCAATTCAAAATATTTCTTTAGCAATGGTTCACATTTGACTGAAAATAGGAAAGTAGGTTGCCTCATTTTCATAATGCTAAATCAAAACCTCTCTTTGGAATGCATCCCACTCCCAATGGTAATTTGCAAAGTGAAAATGAAATAACAGGAGGACATTAACCAGCTCCCTCCCAAGACCTGAGAAGCACAAAGGGGGGAGTGTAATTATTCATCCACACTGCCTCCCACTTAGTGAGCATCTCTTATGTCGAGGCACTGAGCCAGGTACTGCACATGGACGTGAATAAGATGTTAGCTGGACTTGTTCAGGATGGAGGCCATGGGTATAATTAGTTCTACCTTAAGCAAATCCTTACCTTACATCCTATTTCACTCAAAGGGATCTTCTCAGGGCTTGAGGAATCACTCTGGAAGCAAAATGAAAAGAGAATCTGGTTCTTGTAAGTTGTATCCAAGCATCTTTATTTTTAAATCCTAGGTGTTATTATTTTTGATGTGATATTCACTTCACTGTGCTTGGGAAAGAGACCTTGTAATTCTTTAGACAAGCCTGGCAGCTGCAGCTTTGTTATGAAACCACAGTGACTCCCACATGCACTGTCATTAAGGCATACTGTGAAATGATTCAGTGATGGGTCTTGAAAAAGAAGGGAGAAACATTGGCAGAAAGGGAGTGATGATGTAATGTGATTTGGTAATCCCCAAATTGTTAAACTTGATAATAAGATGACTATAGTCCCCTTGATAAACTCAATTCTAGGGGTCTCCTGCTGGCTGCATTCATTATATCAGCTGGGAACATTGCCTTAATGACATCTGCAAGGCTTAATACTCTGTAGACACCACACTGTGCCTATGGGATCGTCCATATCTCACCGGAAAACGCAGAGCTTTCAGAAATAAGGAGAGATGTCAACTGGGCCTGGTGTTGAGGAAGGGCACAGAAGCACAAGTAGAAGTCTGTCTCCACTTAGCATTTCTCATATTCCCATCTTCCTCTCAGGGTTAGAATAATTGATTAGAGATAGAGTAAGAAATTTGGACCATCTGCTGGAAAAAAACTCAGGCCTTGCTTAATGAGGCCAATGGGCTCCTGGTTCAGAGAAGCAGCCCCAGGAGAATTAAGAGCCCAAGTTCCCTTTACTAGCCTTTTTATTGCAACACTTTTATATCACCTATTGTTATACCACTGGATCCTTTCCCCCTGACGTGTGATATTTCTCTGAATGATTTGACCTCCATGCTTGCTTCTCTTCTTCCAATTAGCCTTCTCAAATAGGTTCTATCTCTCGTTTCATTTAGATTTTATTTTTTCCATAGAGTATCACACACTTCTTTCTGTATTTTAAAAAAATTACCAGTCCATCATCTCCCTGCCACACTGTTTTATTCCTTCTTCTCACTTCCATAGAGTTTCAATAAAGCATATTAATCATTTTGAGGGTGACCAGTAGTGTGCTTGGCACTCCATAGGGCCAGTCTCTGGAAGTTTCATCCTTCATCTCTTACCCAAGTCTAGATTAGTGTGTCTTTTCTCTGAAGACCAGGAATTGGCAAACTATGGCCTATGGACCAAATCTGTCCCACCACCTTTTTATAAATTAAGTTTTATTGGGACACAGTCATGCTCACATGTTTATTCTTTGTCTATAAACATGCATGACCACAGTGAGGGCTTGCACAGAGATTGCATGGTCCTTAGAAACGTTTGTGGATCTCTGCTCCAAAAAAAAGGCTTTTTTCGTGTGTGTTTTACCTTTGTCTTACCTTCTCTTCTTAGATAACAATCACAAAGTTAGATAACTCAACCAGAAATAATACCAAACTAGGATGTCAATGAATTTCATTTAAATTTACAGAAGGATGGCCTCCATTCTCATATAAGAAGGCTTACTGTTTCTCAAATGCAACAAAATATTGTGTCTACCTTAAACATCCTAAAATTGAATGTTTTTATTTACTTATTAATCTCTGCTCAAGTACACCCACTTCCATGAGGCCTTCTCAGAGCTTCTAATTGCTTAGACCATTGCCCCCCTTCTGAGACACATCTCATAGCTCACCTGTGCCAGCTTCCCTTCCCCTGCCATCCTCTTCCCCTAGCCTTTCTCCTTCCTGTGATTTACGGTTTAGCAATATTTTTTTATTGCTTGAAAATGCCTTTGTAGGTTTCTTTTCACTCTAATAGCATTTTTCAATGAAACATACACAGTGCTTCACCTAAGATGGATTCTGGAAAATAAAAATGTCTCCATCTCCTTCCATGAATGAATACCCATTTCAAGTCTTTTCTGGTCTCCATGAGAATTTTTATATTGACCATTGGCTTGGAAATAGCATTTCTAATAGATGGAAGATACAATCCTAAAGAGGTGATAGAGACTGGGGAACTACACAGTATTTTATTTTATTTGAAATAGTTCACAAAACTTAAAATTTGTAAGCATTCAATTAAAATCTTTATTCCCAGGTTCTCTCAAAAAATCAGAAATCCTAGTACCTCTGGGATTTCCACATGGCTTCAATCATCTAGAGCTCTGTAGCACTGCCTCCTTGGGAAGAGCCATGTGCTTTCTGACTTCAGGTCACCATAGTTTCTGACACTCCTATTAGCCTATGTTGGGCCAGGTTAATCCTTTGTGTTGCCTGCTCAATCCCCAAAGACATTTAGAGCAGTCTCCTCTTAGCCACAGTTTTGCTTCCCACTCTTTCACTTATTGTAGCCAACTGTGGTCCAAAATATCAGATGGAAAATTCCAGAATATGTAATTCATGTTTTAAATTGCATGCCATTCTGAGTAGCATGATGAAATCTCCCATTGTCCCACTTTGTCCTGCCCAGGACATGAATTGCCCCTTACTCCAGCATATCCAGGCTGTATATGCTACCTACTCATTAGTCACTTAGTATCGTCTTGATTATTAGATTGACTGTAGTGCTATTACAGTGCTTGTGTTCAAGTCACCCTTATTCCCTATTTTACTTAACAGTGGCTCCCAGGAGCAAGAAGAGTGATGCTGGCAATTCGGAGATGCCAAAGAGAAGATATAAAGAATATGCACACAGGAAAAAACGTAGTATAAATAGGGTTCTATACTACCCCAGGTTTCAGGCATCCCCAGGGGTCTTGGAATACATCCCCTGTCTATAGGGGTGGGGGAATTCTGTAATTTGTGATTCCAAATCTAAGCTAAATAACAAAGGAACATAAACATTTCACTGAAAAGTTATATGTCAGATGTGGTTATCAGTAATAGCTTAATATAACTGGAAGCAAAAGTTGTACAATGGGAGGAAATGGCAAATTCATGGAATAATATCCCAGATATCTTAGAGTCAGTGTTGGTAAAATGCTGAGAGAGAAAAACAAACAAAAACCAACCTTGGAATCTGACAGTCTATTTAGGTAACCAAGACCAAGCTAAGTCCTAGATTGGTAACGGCACTTTGGAGTACATAATATAGTGGTTGTTATGAGCTGAATTATTTCCTCCAAATTCATATGCTGACGTCCTAACCTCTAGTATTTCAGAATGTGGCTATGTATTTAGATACAAGGCTTTTAAAGAGGTGAATACGGCAAAATAAAGCTCTTAGGATGGGCCTTAACCCAATCTGACTATTGTCTTATAGGAAGAGGAAATTTGGACACATAGAGACACCAGGGGCATGTGGGCACAGAGGCAGCACCATGCGAAGAGGTAGCAAAAGAGTGACCCTCCGCAAGCCACATAGAGAGGCCTGAGAAGAAACCAAACATGCTGGCATCTTGATCTTGAACTAGTATCCAGAACTGTGAGAAAAAAATCATTTTTGTTGTTGAAGCTATCAGGTCTGTAGAATTTTGTTTGCCCTAGGAAATGAATCTGTGCAGCTCCTGCAATAGTCTCTGTGGCCTTTGGCAAGGTTTTTCTCTCACTCTCCTACAACTCGTCATCTCCCACTCTCACACAAGCCATTCTCACAACCCATCATATACTCCCCTCTCCTCATGATTCACCAAATCAGACCTATCTGCATCTTATACAAGGTAGTGATTTCCAAAATGCCACAGTTGACCTACTCCATCTCTAAGAGGCAAAGAATGAAGACTGAGGGACTATCACAAGCATATTCATGCTTGTTATATTTATTCTTCGTTATTCAACCTAGAAATATACAACAGCATTCATTAATTATTTCATTACTACATCTGACTTACTTTTTCTTCTGATGCTCCTAAAATATCATATATCCCTACTTTTGTAATACTCTGTTGTCCAAGAAGACTCCAGTGCAGATAATACCTTCCTTAGCCATCATACATGTCCCTATTTATTTATTCCTGACTCAAGGAAACTGGCCTGGAACGTTCATGTCCAGATTCGCCCTCTCTTCTGCCACTATGTAAAGGTGACTATGGCTTGTTGGAAAGGGTCCCTTATGGAAGGGATGAGGGGGCGTTGATGGATGAGTTTTCATGGTATAAACCCTGCATGGTGGAAACAAACAGTCAATTTGGCATTTCTACTTAATGAAATCAGAACAAAATCACAACTCCATACTTTTTAAAAAAATAAATTTGTATTGATTTCAGAGAGGAAGGGAAATGGAGAGAAAGATAGAAACATCAATGAAGAGAAAGAATCATCGGCGGCCTCTTGCATACCCTCTACTGGGGATTGAGCCTACAACCCAGGCATACACCTTGACTGGGAATGGAACCGTGACCTCCCAGTTCATAGGTCAATGCTCAACCACTGAGCAACCCCAGCCAGGCACAATGCCATACTTTTTTTGCACTGTTGCAAAAATATCACAGACTTCTTTGCACTGTTGGGAGATGACTCAAAAAGAGTGTGAGCTCCTTGGAGACAATGATTATTTTTTTACTTCCTGTGTATCACTGACTGCGTTACTAGAACTTGACATTCCATTAGATGATCATTTGTATTGGCCATATGATAATCATATGGCTTTGCCATAGTTAAAAGAATATTCCTATCAGAATACCTCATCTAACCTTTGCAGAGACAAACATTATCCAACATGATAGTAAACTAAGGGCAGTTCCTTGAAAGGAGATGTCTAATGGGGTTTGGAGTTTATAGAGAAAAGTTCCTTTTAGAAGAGAGTATTTCCACTGCGGTGCCAGATGGAGGGATCTGACTGGTTACCCAGGAGATAGCAGAAGGGAGGAATCAGACTCCAGATGGAGAATGCCACTAATAAGAAGGATGGGAGGGAAACCAGAAATGTTATCATCAGACTGCGGGAGGGCTCTGTGTGGAAAAATCTAACCTGAGGTCTCACATAGGTAGAAACAGATATTGGTTCCCTAGGCATTGCTCTATCTGAGGATATTTTCAGATCTAATTGCTCTTTGGCTTGAC
This sequence comes from Myotis daubentonii, assembly GCF_963259705.1. Lineage (NCBI taxonomy): Eukaryota > Metazoa > Chordata > Mammalia > Chiroptera > Vespertilionidae > Myotis > Myotis daubentonii. The sequence goes on from NC_081851.1 coordinate 53,448,352, forward strand.
AAGAGTCAGCCCTATCATTTCAAGGTTTATTGTTAAAATAAATATGATCTATAGGCACCTAAGCTTGCATAAAAGTTAGGCAAAAGTTACACTTTTCCAATAAATTTTTTTTGAAGGCATTTACAGTAGGTCTCCTTTAAAAAATGCACTCATCCTATCTAATAAAAGAGAAACATGGTAATTGGCGTACGACCCCTACCCTTCCCATTGGCTAATCAGGGCGATATGCAAATTAACTGCCAGCCAAGATGGCGGCCGGCAGCCAGGCAGCTTAAACTGAACATGAGGCTTGCTTGCTTCAGTGACGGAGGACTGCAACGTTCCCCACCACGTTCCCCGCCTGCCTTGCCGACCTCTGAGCTTGCAGTTTAAAAAACATTGTAACAAATATAGAAGCTAAACAAAACCCCAGAAACCAGCTTTCAGAGAGCTGGGATCTCAGAGCTGGAGTTGATAAAGAGTTTCGATTATAGAACCGAAATAAACCAGATACCTGTTTTCAGCAGCTGAGGCCTCAGAGCTGGAGCCAAGCCTCAGAGCTAAAGCTGGCCCAGAATAAAAAAGAAAAAAGAAAAAAAGGAGCTGTTGGGGGCTTCAGTCCCAGCCTGAAAACAGCCCTCAGCCCCTCACCCAGACTGGCCAGGCACCCCAGTGGGGACCCCCACCCTGATCCAGGACACCCTTCAGGGCAAACCAGCTGGCCCCCACACATGCACCAGGACTCTATTCTATATAGTAAAAGGGTAATATGCCTCCCAGCACCGGGATCAGCGGAGCTGAGAGGCCTCCTGGCACCTGGATCAGCGTGACAGGGGGCAGCGCCCAAACCCCCTGATCGCCCTGTGGCTCTGTGTGTGACAGGGGGCGGGGCCCCAACCTCCCTATTGGCCCTGCTCTGTGCCTGATAGGGGGGAGCTCCCCAACCCCCTGATCACTCTGCGGCTCTGTGTGTGACAGGGTGTGGTGCCCCAACCCCCCCCACCCCACGGGCCCTGCTCTGTGTGTGATGGGGTAGAGCCATAACCTCCCCATCAGCCCTGCCCTGAGTGTGAGAGTGGCGGTGCCCCAACCCCCTGATCAGCCCAGCTCTGTGGGTGATAGAGGGCGGCGCCCCAACCCCCTGATCCGCCCTGCTCTGTGTGTGACAGGGGGCGGTGCCCCAACTCCCCTATCGGCCCTACTCTGTGAGTGACAGGGGGGAGCTCCTCAACCCCCTGATCGGCCCTGCTCTGTGCATGACAGGGGGGAGCTCCCCAACCCCCTGATGGGCCCTGCTCTGTGCGTGACAGGGTACGGAGCCCCAACCCCCCTGATGGGCCCTGCTCTGAGCGTGACGGGGCAGCGCTCCAACCCCCTGATTGGCCCTGCTCTGTGCATGACAGGGTACGGAGCCCCAACCCCCCTGATGGGCCCTGCTCTGTGCGTGACAGGGGGTGGTACAGCAACCTCCCCATCGATCCTGCCTTGAATGTGACAGGGGGCGGTGCCCCAACCCCCCAATCGGCCCTATCCTGAGCGTGACTGAGGGTGGCATCGCAACCTCCCAATCTGCCCTGCTCTGTGCATGACAGGGGAAGGTGCTCCAACTCCCCAATCGGCCCTGCTCTGAGCTCAACCAGGGGCTGCACCTAGGGATTGGGTCTGCCCTCTGTCACCTGGGAGCAGGCCTAAGCCAGCAGGTCGTTATCTCTCGAGGGGTCCCAGACTGCGAGAGGGCACAGGCCGTGCTGAGAAACCCCCCTCCCCCCCGAGTGCACAAATTTTTGTGCACCGGGCCTCTAGTCTATTATAATTTCAGATGTGTGTCCATGTGATTACTAGTTTTTACATGACTTTAAACAAATCCTAGGGTATAAAATATAATGACTCTTAGAAGTATGCATATATTTTAAATATATTTAACATACATGCACACACACAAACTCCAAACAATATATAACTGTGCACATTCACACATGCGTACTTACTTGTGTGCACAAATTTCATGCCAACCACTTCTCTTTAGGTTTTAATTAAAGTGCCAATTCCTAAGATTGATGACGACCAGGAGTAGGTACTGAAAGAAGTAAATAAAAGGGCCAGTGGCATTTTGACAGCTGACAGTGTGACAGGGATGCATTGCCCAAGTTTCACTAGAATAAATCACCTTCATGCTAATTTTTCGCCTTTGACTCCATTCCTCTACTTGTTCCCAAATAAGTGCTGAGAGGGATGCTTGCTAAGGCAAAGATCAGACGCACAGAATAGAGACTGATCCTCTTTAAAATCTCCCTTGCAATCCTGTATAAAGCAATAAGAACCAAAGAGCAATACATCACTAATAAAGATTTAATGAACTGGCTCAAAGTCTTAGTTTTCCTTTCCAAGATTTGTCCTGACTGTGGGCATTCATACCAAGGCACTATATCAGAGCAATGAGAACATATCACAAAAGACAAAGTGGGTGCATCCTTTGAAGAGCACATTTCTGTGTTAGGTTTCATTTTTCCTTCCACCACTATCACTGCTGGCCAGGGCCTTTCTTCACATCTCTGATCCTCTCTTTGAGCAAAGATTCACCCTCTGATAAAACCAGCCATAATCTGGAAACCTTTATTTTCTGAACAGAGTCTTCCAGCCACACTAAATCCATCTGAGTGAAATAAATTGTGATTTGAAACATTTTTTAGATTATATCCCCCTAAATGTATAACCCAGACTAAAGAGATTTATTTGGATGAAATGAGAAATGGCCTTAAACTCTGTCTTTCATTTGCACCAAACCCCAAAGAAACTTGCCAAGTTTATAAATGTTTATCCATCACTTTTCTTAATCTTTCTTCTCATTTGGTATATGTACCCAACTCTACTTTCTTGTCTGTGAGGAAGCAAATATGTCAAAAATTCAAAAAAAATTGATTAGAGTTTTTTCCTCACCATTTTGCTGATTAGGAAGCACAGGCTGCACACATGAATCTCAGATAAGCATCCAAACGTTTTTTGGCACCAAGTATCAATATCTGAATTTAACTCTTACTAAATAAAATGAATCATACATTTTGTACATTCAATATCATGCAACTTGATAGTGTGTACATTTATTGAATGGAAACATCCTAAATCACTCTCCCTATGTTATATGTCCTAATTTTATCCTTTCTTAGCAACTGTTGATAGTTAAATTTTCTTGCTTCTGGCATGTATATGCAACTAATAATATTTTGAAATGTTCTAAGACAAGTAGAGTTATCTAACCCTTACCATTAAAAAAAATTAAATAGATAATAGCTATATTTGTTTCGATAAACAACACTCACAGTCCCCCAATGATTATATGCCAGCCTTTGGCAAACATCTGACATCAGTGTCCTCTTATTTCTACTTTTATAGTTATGAGTTAGGTAGCAGGAATTTTTGTGTAAATAATCTGAAGCTCAGTGGAAACTATAGATATTGAGAACTGTTCTTCTAATACTTCCTTATAGGATTTAATTTCCTTAAATATGGTGTGCTATTATCAGCATCCCCATAATTTAATGTCATTAATGATGTAATATACCATGCATAGCATCCATATCTAAAGATAAAGAAATAAAATCATGTTAAATTATGTTGACTTTCTTAAAAACTCTTGCTGTTTCTCCTAACCTCTTTTAGATTAAATTAACTTGAAAACAATACTAGAAGATATTATATGATATTACAATACTAGATGATATTATATAAAGTATCATGATTGCCATGGCATAAGTATATTTCCATGAGGTATACATGACCAATGAACACCAGATGACATGAAATCAAGCTGTGCTCAAAAGCCACAAATTGGCATATAGAAGAACATGAAGCTGACCCTTAACTTGATACCTACTTGCTTCCTGAGATTTTCCCAGTATCGCTTTATATTCCAAAGATTCCTGCTGTGCAGTTCCATTATTCTGCTTTATAAGTGCAAGAGTCACAGTGACATGCCAAAATGTTAGGCAGAATATCAACTCATCATTAGAACATAATATCCCTAATACATGTGATTTTGATATGAAAAACTTGCTCATGAAGTCATGTCTGTTCACTTTAATGTGACATTGTGCTGGTCAGCATGTGATGATGCTGCCAGCTGGCTTCCAGCTGTCTGTCCAAAGAATGATATTCTGTTCATTCAGGTTATTTATCCCCGGGACATTCATGCCTCCAAGGGACTAAATCAACCTGGAGAATGTACAGTAACTCTTCTATTTAGTTCATTGGGTCATCTTGCTGCAAAGTCCCTCAGAGCCATGAAAGAAGTAAAGCAGTGTTAAAATGAATTCTCTTTGACAGGCAGTACCTGGGAATAATTGTGGGAAGTGTTATTTCAATTTAATGTTTTCATTTTCCCTTATTTTTCTCCCACTTCCCTAACACCAAATTGGCATTAAGCAGGTTTTCAACTACTTCTTCATGAGGGATAAACTTGAGGCAATAATTTCCAGACTTATCGGTTCATCAGAATCACCTGGGGAGCTTTCAAAAAATATAGATTCCCAACTTCAGAGATTTGGATTCAGTAGGACTCATGTTTGAAAAGTTTTTATCTCTTCCTTCTTATTATGAGACCTTGGTAACCTGAGCAGTTTTGAAGGTCCAAAGAAAAAGATCCCTAATTAGACATTTAGGCTTTAATAGTCATCTGATGAAAATCTGTTTTGTACCATATATCACCCTGTATTCAATCTCATATTTCATTCATGAGCAGGCCAATGGTATCTGGGAATACAGACTTTTTCTTGGATCCCTTTTCTGTCTTGTATTTTTGTGATTTTTTTAAAAATTAAGTATAATTCGTATACAATATTATGTTAGTTTCAGGTGTTAAATATAGCGATTTGACATTTGTATGCAGTTGAGCTTTTTATATAAGGAAGGACCATGTGCATAGATGTTAAGCGCATCAACTCTCATTTAAGACGTCTTGTGTTCAAATAATGCCTCTGTCACTTGCTACCTCTTTAAGCCTCGGTTAAAGTGAATAATAGCAGTATTGAATCCCAAAGGATCACTGAGAGAATTCATTGACATAATGGGTGTCTCACAGTGTGTCAAATATAGGAAATACTTCATAAATTTAAGATATTTTGACTATTGTATTTTTAATGATTTATTGTAATCTTAAATGTTTTACTTTTCTTTTTGGAAATCTTCACCACTTATGGTAAGTGGAGTGCAGAAAAGTGTTTCCCAGACAGCCTAACCTCTTTGACTATGGTGTCCATTTTCTATTTGATGCACAGTAAGCTGATCTTTTGTGGAAAGACAAAATAACACTCACCTTAGATGTCATAGAAGAATTCCCATATCTTCTCTTTATTTTAGTAACTTTTGTGTGTCCTAGGTGAATATCCTATTTCTACTGACTTTTGGTACTAAGCTTTGCCAACTGTTTCAATGAATTTCTCCCAAGCTTTCATTTATCCTGGTCTTAAAAACTGTTTATAGAGTTACCTAAACTTTTCTGGGGACATTACCCTACTTTTCTCAAGCTAGGTACAAGCACTTCTTTCATACTAACAAATTATCACTGATTATTATACTTGCAAGATAATTATAAATGATCCACCAAAACAAGTACTTTAGTAAACCATTCACATTTTGTTATCTTCTAGCTTCTGCTGGAATGAAACCTTCCAGGCTCTCTTAGAAGCTATACCAGTGCTACTGAAAGTATAGTCTGCAGACCACAATAGTCCATAAATTGTTAGAGATCAATGAGCAGATAAGAAGCTAGGTTAGAATATAATCAACCATGTCACTAGGCATATTATTTAGTTTGTCTGACATTTTTAGTAGAAAAACTTCCTTAATGAATGAAGCACTGTGTCAATTCACATGCTAGCCAACTGTTAAACAATTCACAGACCAGCTACTTTTGGTAGCACCAAGCTAGAAACCATGCTGTGTCAGAAATACAGCACTGGAGTTGGGGAGGCACTAAACAAGTTGACATTAGTAACTTTTAGCAGTAATAAAAGCTTAGAAGAAAGCAAAATTAATGTGATAAAGATAATCTGGAGGAAGAGGTAAAAAAAAAAAGGCTTCTGTAGGAGGTAACACTAAGACTTGAGTGCTATCAAGTGCAACCATAGGGAGAAGAAAGAGCATTCTAATTGGAGGAAAAAGCTAATACAGAGGAAACAACGTGGAGTGGCCCAGGGAATAAAAGGTCAATGGCTGAGTGGAAATAAAAGAGGAAGAAAGCATAGGAGGTGACTATCTGAATAGTAGTTGGCAACTAAATCATGCAAGGCCTTGGAAGTAATTTACATTTTATTCCTGTTCTAATGAGAAACCGCTGGAAAAATCCTACACACAGGAAGGTCATGATATGGTTTACATTCTTTAACTGCAATCTACTTTTCCTCCTAAGAACACCTCATTCTGTAATTGTGTCTTTGGTCTTTTTTGTTTTTTAAATATGATTGATTAATTTTTAGAGAGAGAAGAAGGAAAGTGTAGAGATAGATTGATTAGCTGCCTTCTGCACGCCTCCAACTGGAGATTGAGCCAGAGACCTGGGCCTGTGCCCTAACCAGGAATCAATCTGGTGACCTCTTGGTTCATGGGTCAGTGCTCAACCACTGAGTCACACTGGCTGGGCTGTGCCTTCAGTCTTGCTCTTTTTACTTACTTGCTTCACCTTCTTGTCATTCTTCTTCCCATATGCTTGTCTCCTACCCTTCAAAGTCCAAGCCCATTTTCTTCCACTGGCGTTTCCTAACTTCTTACATGGTTACATTAAAAAAAATTATGCTGGTCTTCAGGTCAGGTAAATTACTCCTTGTTTGCTTCTTTAAAACACCTATCTGCAATAATCAATAAGCGAGAAGTGAATTCCTATTAACTGACCCTCTGTTTGCTTTCAGCACCATTGGCTGAGAAAACAGGAGAGTATTTAAAGGAGTAGGAATTGGTAGAATATAAATATGTATAATAGAGAGAGGGAAAGTTTTCCTGATGGAGAATAAATGAACAAAGGTGATACCATTTAAAATGTACAGAAAAAATGAAGAGCATGAGCCTCAGCACTTCACCACTCACCTCACTCCTAGACAGTTATATTCATTGGGGCATTCACACTGTTGAATTTCTCATAGCATCAGCCAGCCATTTGGTTTCCAAGGTTTCTGCTGTTTTTACACTTTTCTACAAACCATTGCAATTTTCCCTTTGTTCTTTTTTATATAAATGGAACACGAGTGCAATTATGAAATACTTTAGCCCCTTCTCTGATCCAAGTATCTTAATTTCTTATTTTGGACTATAATGTTCTAAATGTCTTCTCATCTGATCTCTTGAGTTCTAGCATAAAGTACAGTTGAAGCCACTGTATTTAGACTGCTTTCTCACATCTATTACCTAAGATTCTCCTCGCATTTCTTAAGCTTCCTTTATCTGTTCCACCATCATCTTGAAATCTACCTACTGTTCAGTTCTCAATTTTAAAGAGTTACTCTTGTGAGGTTGAATGGCTTCTTTTGAAACCCAATCAGTAAGATTCTTTTCAGATTTCAGTACTTATCTTGCTGAGGGCTTACTTAGTAGATTATTCAAGAATTTAGGAGGTTAAATAGCTGCTTCAGTTTCAGGAAAAACTATTTGGGAGGGGAAAGAGAGAAGATACTGATGTTGTGTTACGGTCTTTTGAGTTTTTCTCCTTCATTTATTTTCATTAAAATAGATAACTGCAGGAAAACAAGATTTTTTTTTCCTCCTTGAGGATGCACCTGCTCTTTCTGTGACGCATGACTTACAATTTCTTCTTGTCTGTGACATCTGTTATTTCTAGTGGAGTCTGAGATCATGTTACTTGTAGGTAAAAAAAAAAAAGCTAGGTATACATCAACTCTTCTAAGCTAAAAGGAACAACAGTCCTAAAACCTTGTATTTGGTTGTTTAGACTGTCAAAGATATTTCATTCATTCATAGAAAGGATACTTTTCTAAGAAAATGGCTACTCAGAGTGAAATCACTTATTGCTCCTGCCAATGTACATAGAAAAGTGGCACGATCAAGAGTCAGAGAATTCAGAAAGCAGATTGCTAAAATGACCAGAATATTTGTCTTTATAAATGCTTGAGGATACATGACTTTTCACATGTTCTTTTTCTCCTAATAGATAGGATATAAAATTATCCAGTAGATATTTGCTATGCAATGAGAACTAAACACCTCTTTCTCCTGTTGTCACTGTCACTTTTAAGTAAAGATAACTACTAGTTTGCTGCCTAAATAAAAGGGAAATGTAACCTGGTTTGCAAAACAGCATATCTACATTACCACTAATAAGCAATTGTTCTAGTTGTGTTGGGGGTGGTCAAAATTCATTTTAGGTTTCTACAGGCTGGACATAAAACTCTTATTTCCCTCTTTCCTTGCTGTTTTATTTTTATACCAACTTTTTTTTATATTTTATTTATTAAATAAAATAGGGAAGAAAGAGCTCACTTTCTATAACTCAAGCAGTCCTAGGATTTGAGAGTGTTCACCATTTCTATTTACCTGCTAACTTCTACACATAACTAACTGTAGTCTCAGGGGTAGAATTTACAAAAAAAATAAGGAAGAAAAAGAAGTCAAGATTCATTATTCTTATACATGAAGTGGTAAAAAAAGAAAAGAAAAACATTGGGTAAGCTAGGGTCTATAATTACCCAGCTATGTCATTTATTTCACCCACTATGTCTCCTGGGAAGGTCTATTTTCTTTATACATTTTTGAATCATCTTCTCAGTCTCTTTTATGGGTATATGAAATTTTGACAGCTAGCTCAACGCATGGAAATTCACAATCATCAATATTGTTAATTACCCCCAAAACATCTGATGTTGTACAAGGCACTATATCCATATCCATGCATGGATGTCATTTACTATTGTATACTTCACACAAATCTTAATAAATTGTTTAGTAAGGATTAGGAGAAAGATTACTTGGTCTAGATAATTAGTTCAAAATGACATTTCATACAGAGATTTAATATCAAAATAAAGAACCATGTTATATTTTTCCAAAATATGTAAATGATTTTGTATGTTTTGACAATCTTTTGATATTTTTGGCTGTTTAAATAAATGTTACTTCCTATGGGAAATAACGAGGTTAAATGATTCCTGTTTTCCATATTAAAGCTTGTCTTATGATAGGTATATGTAATTTGCGGTGGGAAGGACTGCCATTTTAAAAGTCCCTTCTTCTTTGCCCCAAGAACTCTCATAATATCTCAAATTTTACTTTCAGAGATTAATTTGTTTTGGTCTGGAAGGCTTTTGTGCTATAAAGAGTTCTCTATTAAAACGCAAATGGCCCTAGGAGTGGAAACATTTTAATCCAGTAATGAATAACCCGAGGCTCCATGTAGCTTTAAACTATGGCCAAAATCTAATTCTGCATTAAAATAGGGTTCAAAAGTTGCCTCCTTGTTGCTATTTTTTTAATATACCCTAATATTAACTTTCTAGTGGCTAGAAAGTATTATTTTCTCATTTACATTTTTCTATTCAATAAAGTAAAGAAAATAAATCATTAGGATATACATTATAATATTACATCAAGATAAAGGATGAGTCAAAAAAAGTTGACATAGTTAAATCTAAGATTAAAAGTAGAATTTGGGCTAGCTTTCGATATGAAATCTTTATGCCTTTCTCAAGATTTTATTTACCAAAACACTAAATTATATATATGTAAAAATAAATTATGGTATATTAGTTCGATTCAGCAATAGTTAATTATGAAAGACTAAAATGGAAAACAACTATATGTTCTTAAATATGTGTGATTTGATATGCTTGCAGAGCTTTATTTTCAAATGTGATTTAAAGTTTTTATGAAGGCTTAACAATTAGAATTATATTTAACAAATTCAATTGAACAACAAGAAAAGATTGGGTCCATAACAGATTTTAAAAAAGAGAAAATCTAGGATATTGTAAGAGAATCCTGAAATGTAAAAAGCAGATGGATTGGGCCCGATGAAACTGGGTAAACAACAGCATAAAGCATGAGCAGGTAAAAAGTATCATGAAGATAATCACAGACAGAAATATCAAGCTCAAAGTGAATACAAACAACAAAACAAGCAAAAGAAAACAAGATAAAATGGGTTCCTGCAACAATCCATCAGAGCTATATTTTAAAGAACTATATTTAAAGAAATTGTGCTAGCTGGTCTCTACACACACACACACACACACACACACACACACACACACACACACTGTCCTCAGGAAATTCTAAAACCAAGTCATAAGGAAATACTTTATAGAGGTGAGAGTCTCAGGCTAGATTTGAATAATGGGCAAAATGCTGGTAGAGAAAGAACATAAAGAAAAGAGAAGTGGCTGAAAGGGGAGGACTAGAACAACTGAAATGAGAACTCAGATGCTGAGTCCTCCATTACAAAATTTTAAATTTTAAATAATTAAGGAAATGAGAATTTATGCAAGTCAATTAGATGTCCCAAATGTTTGCAATAGCTAGTCTTTGCTCACTAGAATTAGGAAAGAAATGAGTTCATTTCTTTTTCATTTTCTGACCTTATCACATACTCGCAAACTTCTATTTTTGCACGGACAAAGCCAGTTTTGAAAAATACATGAAAGGCCTCTTTGGGGATTGGAGTCGTTAGCCCAGTATATTTATCTTGTTTTAAATCATAGTATAATGAATAATTCTGGTGGTAATGACTGAACCTCCGTATTTATAGAAAACTGACATTTCTTGAACACGAAATTGTTCCTGTTTCTATGTAAATGAAGCTCTGCATTTAGGTGCAGTGGCTTCTGTTCATTTTACTTGCTCTGTCTTATTTAAATAAAAAGATTGTATCACCAGTTTTCACCCTTCACCACCCCCACCCTCCAAACTCTGTAGGGTCTTCGCTTCGGCTCAGAGAATATTTTCCTTCCTTTATGTCTCTCACCCAACATGTTGATTTTTGTTCTTGCTGGATTATAAAATTATAAATGTCTTCTAATCAAGCAAACTTGTTATATCAAACTAAAATAAAGTGGGATATGTGTGTGTTTTATCTCCCTCCTATCCTACTTATACACAACACTTGCACTTGGAACATTTCCCTTCTTGACATGGGTCTTGCCAGTGTTTTCTGTTTCTGGCAGAATATAAAATCTGACAGGGAAGAGGCCGCCTCTCCTTTTAGGATAATTTCTGTCTGAATCAGCTCCGGCTGCTATAACGAGGTACCATAGACTGGGTGGCTTACACAACATAAATTTATTTTCTCACAGTTCTGGAGGCTCAGAAGTTCAAGATCAAGGTGCAGGCAGATTTGGTTTCTGGTGAGAACTGTCTCCCTCTCTTGCAGATGGCTGCTTTCTCACTATTCACATGGCCTTTCCTTGGCACATGGACATGGACAGAGAGAGAGACCTCTCCTCTGCCTCTGCCAACCCCTTCTTCTTTCTCTTCTCCTTCCTCTTCCTCCTCTCCTTTTTCTTCTTCTTCTTTCATTAATCCTATTGGACCCTCTTAGGACCTCATTTAATCTTAATTACCTCCTAAAAGCTTTATTTCCACACATATGTTGGCGGGGGGGGGGGGGGGGTAAGCCCATAGGAGAAAAGGAGAGGATGCAGAATTAAATAGAGAGAAAGTGAAACTGCTATTCAGGTCCAACAAAACCTCATTCAACCCCATACAAGCTCTACAGCTAGTCAAAGCTATCTTACAATTGGCCAAAATGGCTAGGCCTTTATACTCCTGCCTCAATAAGCCACTGGATGCGGTCCCATCTCCCTCCTGACCACTGGAAAGGGTAAACCATTGGACAAGGTTCTCTGTGGCTAAGGCAAATGCTAAAGGAGCTAATAGGACAAGAAGTCCTTTCTTGAAGATGTATCTGGATAGCACATCTGAGTCCCCTACGATTGTTCTGCAGGATGTTAAAAGAAGTACTGGTAAACAACACTCTCAAACTAACTACTCAGTTAAAAGAAATTTAAACAGATTTCTCTATCTCAGAGCTTCTCAGAGTCTTTATAAGGTTAATGTGCATTATACTTTCCTTGAGAGGAACAAAAAACATTACAAGATGCTTTTATTTCTTTTTTACCAGTTGGAAAAAAAATCACTGATCTATTCTGATATTTTATTCTTACAATGATAGAGTCTTAGGAATAGTACTCAGGTAAAATCCTATTTCTGGAGAAAATATAGCCACAATGAAATGCACTTTCCAACAACATAAAGAATGGTTCAGTCATAGAAAGAAGCAAGCTCTGAGTGTGTCGCTATCACTCTTAAGATTGATTATGAGATGATATTTTCTATTAATTAGCAATTTCAATTGATTTTTTAAACTTAAAACTGTCCATTTTTAAAGGGTTTAAAGTAGCATTTTGCAAAACTTGCCAGTTGTGTTAGCCCAATGAATTGGTACTCTCTCAGAAGAAATGGATTGAGACACTGGTGAACCCTGCAATGTTTTGGAGATGTCATCACAAGTATTTGAAAGGAGAAAAAGGAAGTAATCAATGTACTATACTGACTATCTCAAGCTCAGCACTTTTCTTGATTAATGAGTTTTCCCTGCGATATTATATTTTAAACTAGAGGTCTGGTGCACAAAATTTGTGCACTGGCAGGGGGAAGTCTTTCAGCCTGGCCTGCACCCTCTCGCAGTCCAGGACCCCTTCGCTCCTTACCTGCCTGCCTGCTTGCTGTTCCTTACTGCTTGGCTCGCTGTTCCTTAGCACTGCTGTGGAGGCAGTAGAGGCTCCTGCCACCGCTGCTGCACTCGCCAGCTGTGAACCTGGCTTCTGGCTGAGCGGCGCTCCCCCTATGGGAGTGCACTGACCCACTGACCACCAAAGGGGAGCTCCTGTGCTGAGCATCTGCCCCCCATGGTCAGTGTGCTTCATAATGACCGGTTGTGCAGGTTGTTCCTCCATAAAGGTCATTAGGCTTTTATTAAATAGATGCTCAGAAAGTCTTTGGGATATGCCTTGGTCTCTGTGAAAGAAGGAAAAAGTGTTTTGTTCTTCTTATGAAAACATTTAGGAAGAAATCCATTTTTGTTTTCTCTGACTGAGGTAATCAAAAATATTTGCAATGAGAGTTGGAAGCAATTGAGTGAGTTGAATTCGCTTAACTGTTTATGGGATCATCTGCACACAGCAGCATATTTTCAGACTCCTTTGTCTCTTCCTAAAAGAAAATGCTAAGGTATTTCAGAGTTGATTTTCACCTATTGTTTGCACTAAAGCATTATGCCTCAGTAAAAGCTGTGTGCTACACTGGAAATAATATGGCATTCTGATACAGCTTTACCTTCCAATGCCTCTAACTTGACCCTATACAATTTACATAAGGACTGGCTGAGTTTCAGTTTCCTCATGAGTAAAATGGAGATTATTTGTAAGAGAGTTATTTGTAAGAATTGGAGGCATTGTGTATCTTAAATCTAGTTCTCTCCACCGAGCAACCAATAGGCATTCAATAAATGGAGGTGGCTGTTATTGTTATGAATACAAACACTGAGGTCACTATTCCCCTCCTTTTTTCTGGAAATTTCTGTTGGATTTTAAAATCAGACAGTTTAAGTAGATAGTGATTACCTAACTCTACTGGACTCATTATTTATATTTAAATAATGTGAAACGCTACAATGGCAAGCATTATTTCTTTTGGTGAAAATCTATCTCTTGCATTTTGCTGAGATGACAAGTAGCTATTGCGCACATGACGTCAGTGAAGCTTTTAAACAAATTGCTCTCCTGTAATCAAAAAGAGAACACTATCCCTAATGCTACAACTATTTTTTAATAATTATTTGTAATAGAAACAGTGTAATAGGAGCTCTAATGTTGCTTCCATAACTGCTAATTAAATTACATGGTGAATACATGTGCAATTGATTTAAATGCCTTAAATTCTTTTCAGCATTGTTATGAATAAAGCACATATGCTTACAGATCCTAATGTGATACTTTATTCCATTATCCTGAGTGGTCTGCTCTCTATGTCTGTAATGAAAGACATACAAAGGAAAATGTGTGGCTTTCAAATGCCCCGTGCTAAGAGAAATCAAGTATTCCAGGAAATGCCATAACAGGCTTCTGGGAATGTGAATTTTACAGTCTCATCTGTCCCTATGTCTTCTGAAGATGGAATAGCTACTTAGATATAGGAGAGAAGAAGGCAACAAGTAAATGGGGTGGGAGAGGTCTCAGAAGATTAACATTCCTAGAGACATCCATAAAAATGGTTTGTAATTGCAGGTGTCTTGACAATGTTTTGACTTATTAGGACAAGAGAAGAATTTTAAGTATGTTTTCCTTAATGCTATTTAAAACACACACACACACACACACACACACACACACACACACACACACACTAAAAGTCTGTGATTGTGTCTTTCCGACTTTGAAAGGAAGAGTGTTTGAATAGTTTTTCCTTTATGAAATGGGAATAGAGCAGATGATGGTTTCATTTTGTTATGTATTAGTGTCCTTTCTGGGTCTAATAAAGCATTAGCAACTCTTTGTCAGTTACCCAAGTTGGTCAAGATATTAAAGGTCTCTTTAAAAAAAATAGATATACATGAAAACAGTGAGAACCACTGATTTATAATGCTCCTTCCCTTCCCCCAGGAGTCTGTTCTTATAAATCACTTAGGAGTAAAAACTAAAAGAAACCAAAGTTTGATTAACCGTCACTATTACTCTCTCATCTAAGGATTATTTCATTTAACTCCCTATGTCAATGCTATGGAGGCTATATCAAAGGAAGATGTAAATGTGTGCTAGGTGGACTTGCTTCCCCAGTCCATCCACGAGGAAGCAGGACTCATGCTAGTTTAAGGTCTCAGCGCTTCAGATCCTTCTAAGGAAAAAGAAACTCCGTCTTGTCAGATCCATTCCTGAGAAGGTCATGGTCATGCTAAATGAAGACAGTTAACACTTAGGTAGGACTCTACATTTTTAAAATATTTCTATATCATTTAATATCGAAAATAACCCTTTGAGGCAGATTTGACTATCACCTTTTTTCAAAAGAAGTAACTAAAATCTCAAGACAGGGAAAAAACATCTAGCCAGAAAGTGGCTTGATCTTAGATTTCCTACCCAAAGTCAAGCTCTTCCCTGGACCACGGCTATGGAACACTTCTCCTAGTCTTAGGACTGGGGTTAAAGAGGATAGTTCTGTTCTCTTTCTCCCTTGAAGGTGATTCACTTTAGAAACTGGAGAAGACCCACCTCTCTGGTCCCAGCTTGAATTGTCCTCATGTCTGACATCTCCTGTGTTTCCCATTCTTTCCTAACAGACTCAGTGCCCTGGGTTCACCAGCTCCAGAGAAAACGGCTGCTGCCTGAGATTTCTCAGATAACTTTGTTCCTGGTGTTTGGTCTGTCCCTCTGAGATGTCACAGCCACGGGGCTCTTGCCACCTCTCCTCGTGGTCATCACTAGAGGGCGGCACAGCAGGTGCCTACTGAGCACCAGGTGTAGCCACTGAATCACCCAGCTCTCTGTGGGATGCATCTGCCAAGCCTTTGGGTGATGTTAGGACTGGCCAACTCTACACAATGTCACAGCCCCAGCTGTTCTGTCATGTGTCCCTTTGGCTCAAGTGAGCTTGGTTCCCTCAAGGCTAAGTGTGGCAAAGTGGGGGACATCACATCTGACTGGATGACAATATCCATGTCTCTAAATTCCCTCTTCCACTTCCCATATCTGGAGACACACACACAAATCAATTCAAAGAATTGCCCTGAGCATTCCACAGCTCCCTGAGATAAACATGCAAAATGAAATACTGACCTTGGATTTTATTCTCAAAAGAAGATTAACACCAGGCCAACTCTAATGTGCCGGACTTCAAAAGACTCTGGGAAGCTGAATGATTTAAAGAATCATTTTCACTGTTTGTTGATGATGGGGTTTTTTAAGTGCCAGGACTTGGATGTTTCTGCGAGCAGGCTTTAGCATTTTTGCACAGTCCTAAGCAGCTCAAAATTGAATTAGAGCAGCTTCTTGCAAACCATCATGAAGAATATGTATTTATCAGTTTTAAAAGCTTCCTGGAAGATTTAAGAGGGCAGGAGTATTTCAGTCACAACCCATTAACCCTATTTATCATCCATTGAAAATGTCTAAGTATGAAACTATTTTCAATCTCCGTTAATGTGCCTAGAACTGACATAGCGTATCATACTTAATTTCCACACTGCATTATGTAGTTATGTTTTATATTTGTGCATCCAGAGATGGCAGATCTCGCATAAGCAGGGTCTCCTTCCTGCACAGCCAGCTGGCATGACTGAGGCTTGAGCCTTCCATCCTTTAAATGAACAGGAATCAAAGTTACTATGCAAGGCGGTTCCTCTTAGTCCCCTCAGAATACCACACCTCTCCATCTTAGAAAAGATGGCACTGAGCATAACATATGGAGTCATTTTGATTTATATGTATACTTCAACTCTGAAGAACATGTTGTGCATGTTCTAATTTTGGATTTTCTGGCTATTTTCCCCGTTGATTTTGCACAAAGTCTATTAACCTTCTATTACACGTGATTGGACAGCAATTGGCACAATAAGTCACACTTATTTAAAATTTACTATGTTTTAGTTACTGTGCTAAATAGCTAATGGGCAATGTTTCATAACCACTCAAAACAGCTCTAAGACTTAAGCAGCGCAGGTATGACCATCATAACCATTTCACGCGCAAGGGAGGTAAGAAAGACTCAGAGAGTGTAACTGGCCCACAGACACAGTTATTAAATGTGATTCAAACCCAGTGCTGTCTGACTGTGAAACCCAGCTCCTTGTCTATAAAACACAAGGAGAGCCAGAGAAAAGGCTTGAGAAATAAACACCCATAATACCTATCATGTATATAAAGTGTAGAAAAAGTATATACTTTTTTATACACCAAAGCATATAAAAGCAGAAAAGTCAGGTGAAGCCCTCAGGCAAATTCGAATGGAAAGGGATAAATATACTAGAAAGAGGTGAGACCAGGATCTGGGTTGCAAGGAAAGAACGTAATTGGGGGGCCAGGATGTCTACGGGGGCAGCAGGGCAAAGATGTGCAGGGAAGGCCACAGGGGAAGCAGGAATGAGGCAAAGAGACAGGGGCCAGGATTCAGGTGAGTCACAGAGCAGCAAAGGGTCAAGGGGACACATCTCCATGTCATGCTTTCATCCTTTGCTGAATGCTGGATGTCTGGGACTGTTCTGGGAATACACTTGCCAATAATCAAGGGTGAGGCTGGTCCAAGTGAAAGTACCTCATAGGAGGGAAGGTCAAAACAAGCTATAATCTGCGGGGAATGGAGAAGTCCCACCATTGAAACAATTCTAATTTGGGCAGAGATTGTGGACAAGGTTGCCCTGAAAAACTGGGTGGCGCGTGGGGCTGAAGAACGGCCTCTTGGCATTGTACAGGGCTCAGTTGTGTGGCCCTATCCATCCACTTAAATGTATGAGTCTTTCTTTACTCCCACTCCAAACTTGCTTCAGGCAAAAATCAGCCATATACTCCTCTGTGATCTCAAAGCATTGGGTATGTGTCTCTCTTTGTGTGGCACTTACTATGTTAGACTAGTGTGTCTCACCCACTAGCTGTGAATGTTCTGAGGGCATATCCACTGAGGACATACTATTATTTTTAAAATATTGTAAGTTTGCCTTTAACAAACACACTCAGTGTTTTTCCCCTTAGTGACTTCTTTTTCAAGTGATGGGAGAAAAGTGATAGAAGACAAGGGAAGTGACAGTAAGTAAGGAAAGGTATGCATAGTGTAGCTTGGGACCCCAAGAGTCCTCATCAACTGAAGTTGGCTTATCATCTACATGCTTCTAAGGATGTTGCCCTTCATGTTATACTAATAAGGACCAACTCAACTCAATTTACCTTCTTAGAGTGCTCTGGCTGTCTGGGAGCAAGGACCCATTCTTATACGGTACAGTATTCTATTTCTTTGGGTTTCATCCCTGAACCACATAGGGATGCTGCTGAGGCAGCTGACATCCCAGGAGGTAATGGGAATGGAAGCCCCTCTTACTCGTGGCTTGGGCGAGAGCTTGCTTTAGTAACCCTGCTAACCAGGCAGACTGGGAAGCATACGCAGCATTCCTCAGTGTCCCTGTACTTTTTTTTCTCTATGTCTATGTTGAACCATACCTCCTGAGCCTGAATTTTCATGCTGATTTTAATCATGTGTGGGAACGAATAATGCATCTCACTTTACAGAACTCACAGGTGCTTAAGTAGATTATTAGTTCCATGTCTTGAAAGCATTATGCTTACAAAGGTCAGCGGAGAATATAAGCTTTGCTTGCAGAGAAAGTGATAAGTCCTTAACAGTGACATTTCCAGAGGATATTCTCTATGAATGAGTAAACGTGCTGATTGTCTAGGTCCAGAAGTGGTCAACACAAGCTTGGCTGTTCTCTGGCGGCAAGTGGGAGGAGATGATACAAAGGTGTTGAACACTTCTTGTTCCACATCTACTCTATACTGGGGAGAAATATCATTTTGTACTTGAGAGTTTGAGCTCTGGAATCATGCAAACCTGAGCTTGAATGCCAGCTCCTCTATGTGTATGCTACTCAACTTTTCGAAGACTCAAAAATCCCCATGTCTAGGTTGTAAGTAGTTCCTAAATTTACTGCCTGACACACAGAAAGTACTGAACAAATGTGGAAAAGTATGGGTTTAGATCTTCAAAGCCAAACTCAACCCCATCCCTCAATGAGTATTCTGCTCACAGCACGACCATGTCTTAACGTCTGTACCAGTGTCCATATCAGGACACTAGTCTAACACAGTAAGTGCCACACAAAGAGAGACATATACCCTGGAATATGACCCTCAGCTCTTGACACTCTATTTTCCCATCATTGTGGTTATAAAAATGAAATGAACATCTCAAAAATTAACAATGAAAAGATTTCACATGCAAATCCAAATTTCTAGCTCATTTTCAAATTCAGAAACCCTGAGATATGGAACCCATTTCCATAACCCAACAACTACCACTAGGTCAGGAGGTGCTGCTCTCCTGACATAGGTGTGCTCTCCAATCTGACACAGGCTCCATCACTCTCCACTGTCTCCCAGAAAACAAGACCATTGTTAGTTGCCTTTTTCCCCCACTGGGTTTTGACTGTAATTTTCCAATACAGGGTAGGGCAAAAGTAGGTTTATAGTTGTTCATATGAAAATAATTAATACATAATAATACAAGAATAAACTATGCTTTGTGTACTCACAACTATAAACCTACTTTTGCCCTACCCTGTATATTGAGGCTTCATTAAAAAACAAAACAAAACAAACAAACAAACAAAAAAACACTGTGCTCTTAAGTTGTTGGACTTACTATTCTCTAAATATAAAGTAGACCTATTGGGTTGGCTGTGTTATTTAGATCCTTTATATTCTTGTGTATTCTTTTGCCAACTGTGTATAATAAGTATGAGAATAAAATACTAAAATAGGTAACTATGATTATGGATTTATCTATCTTCTTCCTCTAGCTATGTCAAATTTTTGCTCTGTAAGTCTTGAATCTCTGCTTTGAGCTATATGCAACTTTAGAATTATTATGTCTTTCCATTGATCGTTTCCTTTATCATTATTAAATGATCATCTTCATGTGAAACGTTCCTTTCTTATACCGTTACCATGGCATGTCATTTCTAAAATTCTTTCTTTCAAACCATCTGTGTCTTTATATTTAAAGGGTTTCACTTTTATATGTTTGGGCCTTGCTATTTTATCTAGTCTGTTAATATCTAACATTAATTGGAGTGTTTAGTTTATTACAGACATACCAATTTGCTATTGTTTTTCTATCTGCCCCCATGTTTCCCCCCTTTCTCTTCCTGTTATCTGTAGGCTAATTAAACATCTTTGATATTCTATGTATTCCCTGCCAGAGATCCAAGGGCTTGCAGTATTGCTTATTGTCAGTGCCTGAAAGCTGCTGCCTTTTATACTTCTCCCAGTGTTATACTTCATGGAGGGAGCCAACTCCAGAACCAGCTGCATTGTAGTTGAAAATCCCACACGTTTTCCTTTTTTTGATGAGCAACATACAATATGAATTTTTTTAAATTTCTGAATTTGTAGGACACAAATTTGTAGCAGTGCTGAAAAAGTAGGTACAATTGTTTTTTAAGTCACACATTTTATGCATCACGACTGAAAGTTGACATAGGTAGAGCCTTTCTAGAGGAACTTCCTCGTAGGCCCTGTTTTCCAAACTTTTAAACTGGACTAAAACCAATATTGTTTTACAAATTTTTTGTAAATCCAACAGAAAAGCAGACGTCCTTCCCACAGGACTGATGACTATGGACACTCTTTCTGAAGTTAGAATAGTGAGCATGTGTAGCCAAGAGTAGCTCAGCTTAGCACCTACAGAAATTCTTTCTCCTGTTAATGTAACTATTCCTTGCCTTTTCTCATAAAACCCCCTTTCCTTGACCCTGTTATCAGGACACTATTTGAATTTCTGCCTGAATCTGTGCTTCCAAAATTGCAATTATTTCATTATAAATAAACTGTCTTCAGTTTTTTGTTTTTAGGTTAATATACCTAACTATAATACGACTGCTAATACTAAATACTAATAATAACAATAATAATAAAAAGGAGGAGGAGGACAGGAAGAGGAGAAACAATAGAATTGTCTTTTTATTCTCCCAATAAAAAATAATATTACACACTTGTCAAATAAAGAGGCAATAAAAACCATGCAGTCAAAATAAATAGGAAAAAAAAAGACTTTATGTAAGTGTTTTAGGCATTTAATTAACAAAAAATATTTTACTATTTTTCTGGACTCTGAATTTTGAGCTGTCAGCATTTAACAGTTGTTTTCCTTAACAAGCATTCAAAAGAACATATAGGTTTCATGGCCCACAAAACCTAGATTTTAGGAGTCTGAAAGATCCTGTAATGAGATTTAAGTAAATCAATAGCGATTTTAGATTAAAAAATTAATAATTTGAAAGAGTTTAATTTGCTTAAAGCACCGTGCAACAATTTTGGAGGGGAGGGATAGAGAGGCATTGGTTGGTGATAAGAAAAGAACAAACCCACCTCTTCTATCATTTGTGCCTCCTTCAGTGTGGAGAAGGTAAGCACTAGGGAAATAAAGATTTCTTTAAAATTTCTACTTCAATCACTGCGTATATCATGAGGGATAAATCTATTAAAAGACTATAAGGAAAAGCAAATATCCAAAGCTCAACTTCCAAGAGAAACAGAATACACACATGCATGCAGACACATATAGATATATATATTCTCCACTTCCTATTTTTAAACAATATAAATACATAAGTACATTTGGAGAATTAGCTCAGACATACAGATTCCCAACAATGAAGATGTTTCCCTCCCATCCTTCTCAAATCCCACAAAGAAGTTGGTGAGGGGAGCAGCTTCCATTATCTGTTAGGCTCAATTAAGACCACAGCTGTCTTAAAAAATAAACAAGAGAAGAGGCTATTTTGCATTAGAATGCATTAGGGGAATAGACCTGGGAAGCACAGATGGCTGTAAGCAGGGACACTGGAAAATTACTACTCTATTTTTCCAATGTCTGTGTGACTTTCAGGTCTCAAAACCCCTATCTCTACTCCCTATCATAGCCAATTAGGAATAGAAATTTTTATCACTGGCTGTGATGGCTGTCTTTTTCAAGCTAATCTTGTAAGGATAGGCGCCCATTTCTTTCTGGGCAATTTATAGCACACATGCTTGTTACGTATTGGAGAGAGGGGAAAAAATTGGAGCCAGGTTCTAAAAAGATATTTGGCAACATAGGTGTCTATGAATAAAGCACTTCTGGGCATTTAAAATGTAAATGAAAATGACACTATATGATATGTTTAGGCCCAAAGCTAACTGGCAAATTGAGAATCAGAAATCCCTGGCCCATTCCCAATTTAACTAGTATCTCATTTTATAAACTCTGCCCTCTCCATGTTATTAAAATGCCTCTAATTAAAACTGTCTAGCATTTTAGTATCTCTCACTTCTTCATCAATATATTGATGAGAAGATAAGGTTCTCTTTTCTTCCCAAAATACACCTGAGTACTTTCCAAGGAATAAAAATGAATATAATAAATACAAAGTAACAATAACACAAAATGTGCTTGTTTGGGTGTGGGCACTTGACTTTGAATACTCCTGCCTGGTTGAGTGGGAAAGATCTCTGGAGGCTCTGGCTACTGGGTGTGGTTGTTGAGAGCTACTGAACACTTAGCAAAGTCTATCCGTGTAGAATATCCCCACTGTATTTGGGGTCAAGTGCAACTTTGCAAGAGTTACATTTTTACAAGACAGTCCACCATGCACATTGTCATCCTGTGCACTGAAATCCCCACTCACATTAAAGAGTGGTTCTGTTTGTTAGAGTAGCTCTTCCATGAAGTCCCCTGGCTGCACAATGGGATAGACAATACATAATGTTCAGAGGAAATGTAATTATGGTGATTTTTAACATTTAATAAAAGTGAAATCATTAATTTACCAACCAGAAACTACTTGCTTCCTAATTATAGTCTAAAAAGATATAGGGTTTATTTAATAAACCCCAATTTTAATTGACCAAAAGTAAATTTAGGCAAGTTTTTTATATATACTAGAGGCCCAGTGCACAAAATTTGTGCACTCAGGGTGGTGTGGGGGAAGGCCCGGCCTGCGCCCTCTTACAGTCTGGGAGCCCTCGGGGGATGTCCGACTGATGGCTTAGGCTTGCTCCCTGGCAGTCGGACATCCTTAACATTGCTGTGGAGGCGGGAGTGGTTCCTGCCACCAGTGCTACACTCACCAGCTGAAAGCCCAGCTTCTGTCTGAGCAGCGCTCCCCCTGTGTGAGTGCACCGACCACCAGGGGGCAGCACCTGCATTGAGCATCTGCCCCCTGGTCCATGTGCATCATAGCAACTGGCCATTCCGTCAATTTGCATATTAGCCTTTTATTATATAGGATTTAAATTGACTATATCTTCTTTTAGAATTTAATTGTTAAGTATGTAGTGAAGAGATTTTATAAGAAAATTAATTATTTTTGGTTATGCTAACCTTCTACTGTTTGCAATGGCTCTGAAGTAACATACCTAATAAAAAATCCCCCCAAACCTCAACCTTATATAAATACTCCCCAGGATGTCTACTTTTAACTGACCACATTCCCCCTTTGAGGACCATGCTTCTTATCCTGTTATCTCAAATTGGGACCTTGGGGACCACAGGTGAGGCTGATGTTCTCACTCTCTGATGCTATTTTCCAACCTCTAATGAAAATCCCTGCTGCTTTGATTTCTAGGCCTTTCAGCAATACCACCCCTCCCCCTTCTCATTGCCATATTCAATCACATCCTTGATTATTAGCTACAAACTTTGGCACTTGGCACATTACCCTGCTGAAAATTTGGCACTTCATCATCCGCATGGATTCCTTATCTAACAGCCTGACCATTCATTTCTTTGCCCCCCTCCAGTGACCTACACTACCACTCCATCTCAATGCTCACTCCTTAGTCCTTGCTGTACCCTTTGTACCACTTTCAAAATAATTTATTTCTACCACCTCTCTATTATCACCCTTATTATCCTATCTACTTTTAAATTTGATCATGATCAAGTACCTCCCATATAAGAACAAATTATCAAAAACCTCTCTTCACCTCCATTTCCCTCCTGATTCACCTAACATCCTGTCTTTTCTATTCCCCTTCAATGTCAAACTTCAAAAGGAGTTACATGTTCTCATCATCCACATTCTAATCTGGTTTCTTCTCTTCATTGCTTACCAAATATCTCCATGTCACTGAATCCAGTGGCTATTTCGCAGCCCTCATCTTACTCAATGCTGCTGACCACTTTCCCCTTCTTACAAGACTCTGTTCCTCTGATTCTGAGATTTACCATGCCCTGCATCTCCTCCTCCTCATGGCCCCTGCCTCGTCTCCTCTGACATCTCGTCCTCCTTCCCA
This sequence comes from Myotis daubentonii, assembly GCF_963259705.1. NCBI lineage: Eukaryota > Metazoa > Chordata > Mammalia > Chiroptera > Vespertilionidae > Myotis > Myotis daubentonii. The sequence continues at coordinate 53,472,357 of NC_081851.1, forward strand.
CAGGTATTAAATACTATAGTTCCTCAGTGCTGTCCAAGACCCTCAACTTTATTTACTCAATATCCACTCCCTAGGCAAACTATCCATGCCTTCAGCTTTAAGTACCACCAGTGCAATTTATAGTTACATCGTTATCTCCAGTCAGACTTCCAACTTTAGTATATATCAATATATCCACCTGCCTATTTAACTTCTCCACTTTGATGTCTCAATATACTTCATTCTTAAGTTATTCAAAGCCAAATTAATTATCTTCCTGTACCAACTCCCACTAACTAAATAAATAATAGGAACTGGTTCTATTCCAAGATTTGGTCAACCCCCTAAGCTGATTCTTACAACCTGCATATTCATCATTCTGTGTCTATTTCAACTTCTGCTTATGCTATCTTCTAATTGCCATTCAAATATATCTTCTTGTGTCCATAGCCACTACCTTCACCTTAATCCAACCTACTAGTACCTCTTACCTAGACAATTCCACTGAAATAACTTCCTGATTCACCTTTACAAACTCAAGTGCTATTTCCCCAAAATGCATTTTATCATGCTCCCCTAATTCTTGAAATACATAATGGGTCCCCACTGAATATAGAGACCTAATTTCTGCCCCTCCAGGAGCCAGTTAAATTATGTTCCTTCAGATATCCTCTAGATGTGGCCCCTCTGAGAAATTTTCCCTGGCTTCCCTGACATCCTCTGCCCCCTGCAGCAGCCCTTTACGAAGTCCTCATCTTACTCAATGCTGCTGATGAAAGTTCAAAGTCAAGTTTGAGTGAAGCTGATAAGTAATGAATGAGAGAAATCAGAAGCCTCACTCTTCCCATAAAATCTGAAATGCTGCTGGTAAAATTCTCCAGCAAAAAAAGTCCCTGTCTCTTTCAAAGGCCATTACCCTTCTTCACCAAAAATGAAAATTTGTAATTCCCAGCTTCAACAGATTGTTTTTTACCATGCCTGGCAAACATGGTCTTTTTATCCATTCACAATTCAGCTGAGAGCAGTCAGTCAGCACAACAGAATGAAGAGGTCCTTTGATTTCGGAAAAATGACAGCAAATATTAAATAGCATTTAGTGTTCACTGTTTCAATAAGCTCATTAGAGGTCTCTAGTCTAACTTCTATAGAATTATAAGGCTATAATAGGAACATTTACCAAAAGTGCTAAGCCATTTTTCAGAATGATTTGGTGTCCCCAATATTGAAGAGAATCGTTTTGGAACCATTTCCACAGATCACCTTAATTCAACTTGAACTAAATTCATTTATGAGAGCTGCTGGGCTGTACATCTCAACTTATCTCTGCCTTGAATTTGCCTACGATGGATATTGCTCCAGTTGCAGGGATCATTGAGCAGAGAACACTTTTGCCCTTCCTTGCCCTTCTCGGTAATCAGAGGGAACTTGCGACTTCTTATGTTTCCCTAAAGGGGAGTTCAGAAGTAGCCATTGCATGTGGCCTGAGAAGGGGCAATAGAAAATGGCCTTCTCCATCCTCCAGGGTTGTTGTTCTCTCTGTCAAGAGTGGTGGAGGGTGTGGACAACAGGATGGAAGTGAACTCAGAGAAGCTGTTAATCAAGGCTGCACTCTCTGGGTCTGGGACACACCCTCTGAACCTGACCGCCAAACCAGAGTTTGGGAACATGCTGCTCTCACCTCTGCCCTCTGCCTTTAACCGGCTAGCTTTTCTTTAATGGTAATTCAGTTACAGTCCTTTATGAAACTAAATATCTCTTGGATCTCTGTGCTAGTCTTTTTCATTCTATGCACTCTCGTTGCTTCCATCATTTTCTATGTGGTGACGATTCCCAAATCATAGTTTTTGGTCAGCTGTCACTCCTGAGCTACAGACACAATTACCTCTTAACCTAGACAAAGGCACCTGGATGTCATATAAGCACCTCAAACCTGAGATGTCCAAATCTGACCTCAATATCTTGCCCCCAACTTCTGCTCCTTTTTCTAGATTCCCTATGTTTATGGAAAGCATCAACTCTCTTCCAAGTAGCCCAAGCCACTAACCTGATGTATTAGTCAGCTATTGCCATAATAATTATGAATAACAAACTATATCAAAGCTCAGTGGCTTACAATCCCAAACATGTATCCTCATGTCTGTAGGTCTAAAAGTATCATTTGATTAATCTTGCATGAGCTTGGCTGGGCAGCTCTGCTTCCAGCTGCAGATCAGTGTGCTTAGCTCAAGTGATAGTCTGGGTCCAGGTCTGCACCACGTGTGTCTGGAGCCCTGGCTGTAAAGGCAAATGGCTCTCCTGAGCATTTTCTTCAGATACCACACTATTAGAGTGCAAGAGTCAACCAAGACTGCCCAGCGACACTTAAGGCCCTTGTTCTGATAATGAGTTACATGGACACATCTAACATCAATGAGATGGAAGTAAATATTTTCTCCACAAATAATTTAATCTATCGGATTAAGCATCATTATTAATGATCCCTTCCCCTTTATTAATATTTTATCACTCCTCTACCACCATCATTCCCAGTCAATTACTAAGCTCTGTTCATTCCACTTTCTAAACATTTCTGGACTCAGTGGTGCCGGTCACCATCATGTCCTCATCTACAACAGCTTCCAGCTTTCCTTCCTGGCTCCAGGTCTCCACTTCCATGTCTTGATAGAAATATTGATAAAATTCTAACTCCTAAATGTACATTACAAGTACTTTGTTAAATGTAACTTCATTTACCTTTTATTTATTTATTTATTTTTTATTGCTTAAAGTATTACAAAGGGTATTACATATGTGTCCTTCCCCCCCACCCCCCGCCCTTGACAGTCCCCTAGCCTCCCCTATCATTTACCTTTTAAATTCCAATTCTTGCCTTCCCATTCTATGCTCAAGCCACCAGAGCACCTTTCAGGTCTCTGAATCTACATTTCTCTATCTCAGCTCTGAATCACTGGATGTCTCACTCCCTTGATCTAAAACACACACACCCATCTCCCTCCCCACCATAGCTTTGTGTGGCAATTCTTCCTTTTCCATCTATTTATCAGTTAAATATCCTTTCCTCTGGGAAACCATCCCTGCCCTCCAAAGGCATTGTTGGGCTGCCCTCCAATGTGCTGCCACGCTGCAATAATCATCTGCTTATTGTCTGAATTCCCTATTTCTCACTAGACATCGCCTTACTTACACACAGTGTGGGATCCATCTTAAACAATGTACAGCACAGAGTGGGTACTCAGTGTATATATAGCATAAATGAAGATAAATATGATTCTAATAAAAGTATCATGCTTAAATTTGCTATGAGAACTATAAAAATTATCAGAGTTGGTGAAATCATCCTATATAATAAAAGGGTAATATGCAAATCGACCGAACGGTGGAACAACCAGTTGCTATGATGTGCACCGACCACTGGGGGCAGACACTTAACGCAGGAGCTGCCCCCTGGTGGTCAGTGCGCTCCCATAGGAGAAGCACAGGTCAGCCAGAAGCTGAGTTCATGGCTGGCAAGCGCAGGGGAGGTGGCGGGAGCCTCTACTGCCTCCGCGGTAGTGCTAAGGATATCCCCCAAGGGCTCCCGGACTGCAAAAGGGTGCAGGCCGGGCTGAGGGATCCCCTCTCCTCCAGTGCACAAATGTTGTGTACTGGGCCTCTAGTCATTAATAAAAGGGCACAGAGATATGTGTCCTTTAAATCAGCGGTCACAAACCTTTCACACCTTATGGACCACCAGTGGGCCACAGACCACCGGTTGGTGACTGCTGCTTTAAATAGCTCAAAGCTGATATTTAGAAACAATACCCTCTCTGTAGTATTTATTTCCTATAACCCTTTTCCTAGTTTGGTGCCTGAATTCCTCATTCCCACAGGGCAGGTAGCAAATATGTGTTAGATAATATAATCCCCAGTGCATTAGTAGAAAAGATTTAAGAGTTATGCTTCCCATTGGTATGTACATTTAAACAATCAGTTTTTTAAAGATAAAAAAACTTAAAGGATTTGCTTGTTAATGGTGGGATTTCAAGCACTGATGAAAAATACAAAGAGAGATATTTAGAGAAAGCAAGACATTCTTGGGAAATTTCAAATTGCACTGGATAAGTGGTCACCGACTCCATATATAAATAATAAAACCAATCCCTGAAATTCCTTCTGTCTTAGATTTTGTATTGCATTCATGTACTCTGCCTCCATTGAATTTTGCAATAGAAATGATGGACCAGTTTTAGAGATGAGGAAACGAAAAGCTTAGGGACTAGTATAAAAGAACAAACAAAGGTACAATCAATCCAAAATTCAGAACAGAATCCAAAGCCTATACTTTTTGAAGGAGAGAGAGGGAGTGAGATAGAGAGAGGGAGAAGAAGAGGGAAGGAGGAGGCGAGAGAGAGGAATTAATTTAATAATGCTGATCTAAATTAACTATCTAGGAGACAGGAATCTGCAATTTGTGATTGGTCTTTGTTCCTCTAGAGCTTTAGTATGAGCATTTGGTTGTGCTAAGAGTAATCCCCATATTTAAAATGGAAAAAATTGCTTTACTGTGACTCCTAAAGCACAAGCTAACAACTTTAGGAAGCAGTTTAACAGTGATTAAGAGCATAGACTCGCCAAAACCGGTTTGGCTCAGTGGATAGAGCGTCGGCCTGAGGACTGAAAGGTCCCACGTTCGATTCCGGTCAAGGGCATGTACCTGGGTTGTGGGCACATCCCCAGTGGGAGATGTGCAGGAGGCAGCTGATCGATGTTTCTCTCTTATCGATGTTTCTGACTCTCTATCTCTCTCCCTTCCTCTCTGTAAAAAATTAATAAAATATATTTTTAAAAAAAGCATAGACTCTGGATGGAGCCTCAAATCCTGCCTCTGAATCTTACCAATGTGCGACCTTGGGCAAGTGATTTAACCTCTCTGAACCTCAGTTTCCTTAACTATAAAAATAAGGATGCTAACACAGTGGTCTCATAGGATTGTTGTGAGGGTTAAATACCTTAATGTCTTCAAAGTCCCTGGCACATGGTAAATAATTATAGAAAAATGAACTATTCCTATCTTCTGCTCAACTGAACAAATAACTGTTTGAAAGTATTGCAAGTAGGTACTTTGATCCTCAGTGCAGCACATAATGCATTTTGTGCTGTGTGTTATGGATATGAGGCTGCCTCTTCTCAAACTCTAGGACTGCACTGATTATTTCACATTTTATAAGGTGAAGAAGCATGCTTTAAAATAGATAAATAAATAAATAAAAATAAAAAACCACACCCAATGGGTTTTCACTTGTGTTTAAAGGGTCTTGGATTTGGAGGTCAAAACAGAATTTGAGCATTAAATTGAGGGTTAGATATCACTCTAGAAATATACTTATTGGCATCTGGATAGTGAAAAAAATGTTGTAATTATAATTTAAGAATAAAGGGACTTTCCCAACCAATGCCATTTGGTGAATATTTTAAGGCCCCAAACAAGGTGAAAATTTCTACGTTGAAGAGACTAGGAAGTTCTCAAATGCCAAAGACCAGTTCTTAGCGGAAAGTGTTAATTCTAAAACTCAAGAGTTAACTCAGGCTTTGTTTTCTGAGGAACAGAAGGTTCTTAATAAAGTTGCCAAGACAACAGTAGCTCAGTCCCAGGGCAACCGTCCCTTTGATTTCTCACCATCCTACACCAGCTCATACCAACCCCATAAACAACTTCAAAGCCATTCAGGGCCCCTAGGAATGGCTGCTGGCTGCTGTTAGTAGACCCATGTGGCTACAAACAGAAGGATCAACATATCTAATTCAGCCGACCCAAGGTATGGGAGGATGTAGGTCACAGTGGAGCAGCTGGTGCTTATGGGAGTCTCATATCAGGGTCAGCTACAGAGTCAATCCTCCCGCAGAAGAAAATGAAGGATGGAAAAAGGAGATTCAAAAGAGCACAAGGTCATCTCCAATGTTTACTTTTTTCTCTAAACCTTTCTGAGTTTTTCATCTGTTTTTCCATAATAAGCACTTGGTTTTTCTAAATATTTCTAATTGTAAACATGAACATATTTTATAATCAATCAGGAAACAAATATTTTGTACCTCTGTGTACGGACCATAAGATATTGAAATAGAAAGATTTTGATCCTACATGTCTCCTTCATAGTATTTTATCACAATTTTGTTCAATTGTTAAATTATTCAGATAATGTCTCTCTTTCCTTCCAGTCTGCAAGATCCATAAGGATATTTATCTTACAACAATTTCATCTCTATGGCTGTATTGCTGTCTTTCACAGAGGTGGTGCTCAAAAGTGATTATTGAATGAATTTTTAAACTTTATAAGCAGTTAAAACTGCAGCTACTTATAATAAATGTTGCAAGTTATTTGAAGAAAGTCCTCTTGATTATATAGGGAATCATTTTGACAAACATTTTGGTGAAGCAGATAAAAGGCAATTATGAGGAAAAAGTAAACTGAAATAATATAAATGATAATGTTTCAGAGTTAGATTGAAAGTATTCTGTTTAAAAAGGAATAGTGGGTATATCTTTCAGTGGATCTAAGTCCACGAAGACAGATTATGTTTAAATAAAGGTATATAAACACAGATAGATATGACAAATAACAATATGTTATATTGTGTGTGTATATATGGTAATAATATATATATTTATATACACTATATATATATATATATATATATATATATATATATATATATACACACATATGTACATATTCTTAAATAAGTACTTATTATCTTATAGTTTCTGTAAGTCAAGAATCTGGGGGCAGCTTAGATGGGTGGTTCTAGCTCAAATCTCTCACAAGATTGCAGTCAAGCAGTGGCTGGCATTACCGTCATCTCAAGGTTGCTAGAATGGGGCTGAAGTATCTCCTGTCAAATATACATAATCACATAACCACCACCGCAATCAAAATACAGTGTATTTCCATCATTCTCGCAAATTCCCTCATGTCCTTTTGAAATCAATTCCTTCTCCCACTCCCAACCACTGATATGTTCTCTACCCAATCCCTGTAGTTTTGCCTTTCCTAGATTATATAAATGAGATCATACAGTATCATACGGTCTTTGCCTCAGCCTCTTTCACTTTTTATTGCTTTTTATTGCTGAGTACTATCCCATTGTAGAAATATACCACACAATTTTTTTCCATATACAAGTTGATGGACACTTGGGATATTTTCAGTTTGTAGCAATTATGACTAAAGCTGCTATAGACATACATGAAATATTATTTAGCCTTATAAAAGAAGGGAATTCTGCCCTTTTCCATAACATTGGTAGATCTAAAAGACATTATGCTTAGGAAAATATACCAGTCACATAAGGACAAATACTGTATGGTCTCACATGTGAAAACTAAAATAATCAAACTTATTAGAAACAAAACAACAGTGGTTGCTATGGGCTGAGTGGAGGAGAAAAGGAGGAGGCAAAAAAAAAAAAAGGAGGAGACAATGGTCAAAGAATACAAAGGTTCTGTTAATCAAGATAAGTTTGGGAGCTCTCCACAGCTTAGGGCCTATGATTAATAATACTGTATTGTATATATAAAAATGTTGCGCCCTAGCAGGTTTGGCTCAGTGGATAGAGTGTTGGCCTGCAGGCTGAAGGGTCCCGGATTCGATTCCGGTCAAGGGTACATGCCTGGGTTGTGGGTTCAGCCCCCAGTATGGGACATGTAGGAGGCAGCCAATCAATGATTCTCTCTCATTGTTGATGTTTCTATCTCTCTCTTTCTCTCCCTTCCTCTCTGAAATCAATAAAAATATGTAAATAAATAAATAAAAATGTTGCTGAAAGGGTACATCTTATGATAAGTACTATTACTAGAAAGGAAAATAAAATAAAAACAAAGGAGGTGAGAGAAAACTTTTAGAGATGATCGGTAAGTTTATGACATTGATGATGGCAAATGGCTTCACATGTGTATACTTATCTCCAAACACACAAAGTTGTATACATGAAATATCTATAGCTTTTATATGTCAATTATTCTTCAATAACATGTTTTTTTAAGTAGGAGTAAAAAAAATGATAAGAAGATAAACATTTTCCAGAAGGATAGTATAGAGGAAATTACCAAATAAATAAAAAAAGAAAAACTAACATAATTGAAGATCATGAGTCTCCAGACTGAAGAAGGCTACTGAACACCAATTGGTTACTTTTTGGCCCAGCAATGAAAACTACCTACTGATGACAATAAGGTTAACATAAACAAATTAACAATTAGGAAAACGGAAAATGAGAAAGTGGAAGAATGGGTCATGGTAAGTTTGCTAAGTTCTCCTGCCATCTTGGGGGATATGGCTCCATATTACAATTAGCCCGTAATGTATACCTTGTAATTTCTGAAGGACTAGTTTTCCCCCTTTATCTGCCATGGATTAACATGTGGTCCTATTGTATATGATGACACTAGTATGAAGATCACTATACCCATTGATGTGCTAGAGCTGGCTTGTGCTGGCTCAGGAGAGCTGGTTGTTAAATTTTAATTATTTGACATTACATTGGTAGCTTGAAGTCAACCATGGTGGGGGTATTTACAGAAGAAATCAGCAAATATTACAAATCAAGGAGGGTATTTTGTTGTTAGCTTGTTTCTTCTTGAGAGCTAGTTTACCTGTACACCACTACAAACAATTTACCATGTAAGTATAAAAATGTATGAAATGATCTATACCCTGTTCAGTGAGATGAGACCACCAAACATTGAATGTTGCAGCACTATAAAATTTCCTAAACTCTTTCTCATAATTTTTGTGCTTACCTGGTCATAGACAGGGAACAAACACCTTGCAGCCTAATACTGATTCCTGGACCACACATTGGATATATAAATTCTATCCTCCACCTTTAAGTCAATTTCAGTCAGCTTAATATCTTTGTTAGTTCCTATCAAACAATAAAACTTTAATATGTGCTCAAGGTAAATTTGCCTAACAAGTTTTACTTTAAAAATATTTTTTTAAATAAATTAAATAAGCCCTAGCCAGTTTTGCTCAGTGGATAGAGCATCAGCCTGCCGACTGAAGGGTTCCAGATTTGATTCTGGTCAAGGGCATATGTCCAGTTTGCAGACTTGATCCCCAGTGTGGGGCATGCAGGAGGCAGCCGATCAATGATTCTCTCTCATCATTGATGTTTCTATCTTTCCCTTCCTCTCCCTTCCTCTCTGAAATCAATAAAAATATATATATTTAAAAATAATAATAAATAGAATAAATTAAATTAAACACTGAAATGCATAGGGAAGTCCCTATCACACAATAAGTGATCAATAAATACCAGGAGTAAATATCATTAGCAGATTCATGGACCACTGTTTTTGGTTTTGGCTTTGTTTTACATGTATGCTCCTTAATATTTAGCATGATGCTTGGCCCTTCCTATGTGTCCAATACCTACTTATTGACTAAATTAATGATGAACAAATAAATAATTATAATGCTTATCTTCCTAAACTTAATTGATACACAGTTTTGACATTGAGACCAAGGCACAGGAGTGAGTGTCAGGGCACAGGAATTTTGAAAACCTCAACTTGCACAAATCCATTCTGAGCATTTCCTCTGATCTGAGGAAGTTGCCCATTTTCTGAATTTAGTCTCAGAATTTGACAAAAAAGAACAATGCAAGGATTTGCATTGAACTCACATCTAAACTGATATGGAAGCTTTGGTTTTTCCTAAAGGATACTAAGGTATACTCAGTGGAAAGTGACCTGGCCCCAGTCATCTCATCTGCCAAGTGAGAAAACTGGAGACTTTTCTTTTATTTCATTTTAAGTTCTATCATTCTGCATCATTAATGAATTGCTTGTGCAGAAGGACTACCTTACCCCAGAATAAAAATTAGCTGTGCTCTGTGCAATGAAGTAGAAAACATTACTTTTTTTGATTAGAGGAAATAAACTTGCTGGTCTCTCAGTGTCATCAGGAAAGACTTCATGGAAGCTGGTGATTTGACAAGTTTGATTCAAAGTTTGTGGGCACCTAAACACGTGGTGTTGCTCCCTCCTTTACCTTCTATCCTGCCATCTATCATCATCAGGAAACAAGGTGCCAACGACCATGAGATTCAAGAAGTAGGACATATTTCTAAGAAACGTATAAGGCCAGACATTTCAATGGCAACTGATGAACCGTGTAATAACATCTGTATTTCCCTGTAAAGGTTTTGTCACATCTAACTGATGCTCAGAATCCTAATAGAATGTAGTAGGAGGAGTGTCATTCATCAGATTCAGAAGAGCCAAGACTCTGGCTTACAATTTATGTTTTAAAGCCATGGTTCTTAATCTCTCTATGAAAAGCCATGTGCCTTTTGCAGAGAATTTAGGCAGAAATGTTTTCAGAAATTTAAGAAGGTCTATAACGGTGATGGTGAACCTATGACACGCGTGTCAGAGGTGACATGCGAACTCATTTTTTTGGTTGATTTTTCTGTTAAATGGCATTTAAATATATAAATAAATATCAAAAATATAAATCTTTGTTTTACTATGGTTGAAAATATCAAAAAATTTCTACATGTGACACGGCACCAGAGTTAAGTTAGGGTTTTTCAAAATGCTGACACGCCGAGCTCAAAAGGTTCGCCATCCCTGGTCTATAACCTCTGTAGCTAAATAATTAATCCAGATTAAGAACCTCATATTTGGTTGAGTTAGGAAACCCTGAGATGATTTCTATGTAAGTGCCCCGTGTTTGGGTGAGGAGTTTGAGCTAAGGCCAGAGTGCTTTCTGGCATGCGCAAATAGATGGGGGTGGATGGAGTAGTTGCATGGCTGCCTGCAGAACTGGGAGAGCCAGCCGTGGAGATATTGTGGTTTGTTTTTTTTTTAAGATTACATATCTGGGAGAGAGTTAAGAAGGTTGGAATGTAGTTTTGCTTTTACCTCCAAATGCCTAAGTGATGTCATATGATTTTCTTGGTGCCTTAGTTGTCTCATCCGAACAAGGATAGAAATAAATTAGACAATTCTTTTAATTCTAAAATTCTATCATTTGGGACAAGATATGTACAGAGTATAGGAAAGACTGGCATAATGGAGAGAAGTTGTATGGCAAGTAGACGAACCAGTGCAAAAGTTTGCCTGAGGGCTAAAATGTATATCCACCATGGTGTTCCTGAGTTATAATGAGTCCTCATGCCTTCTTCCTTTTTTCCCTAGAAGAACATCACTTCCATCTCTTTCAGCAATAATTGTGATCTCAATTTGAGGAGAATAAAACTAGTAGTAACCACATAGGGTACATCTAGAATTCAGACTGCCTTGGGTGAGACAGAAGGAAAAGAAAGCAATATAAACATTCCAGTTTAAGCAGCCTATATATTTTTTTATTAATTTCAGAGGGGAAGGGAGAGGGAGAGAGACAGAAACATCAATGATGAGAATCTTTGATCGGCTGCCTCCTGCACAACCCTACTGGGAATGGAGCCCACAACCCAGGCATGTGCCTTTGGCCAGAATTGAACCTGGGACCCTTCAGTCTGCAGGCTGACCCTCTAGCCACTGAGCCAAACCAGCTAGGGCTAAGCAGCCCATGTTAAGTCCATAGCCAAGACACTGGCCAGCCTGAATGGAGCCAGAGTGGTTTGTTTCAATTCAGTGTGCATCAGGATAACCACTAATTAGTACTTTGCTAACCTGGCTCTTTGATTCAAATGTCCAGATTTCCAACTAGATCTGCTTTTCTGTTTTCTAGCTTTCAGCTCCAGCCTCAACCTCCAAATCCAAAGTCTTATCTATGTTTCAGAGGGATTACAAAGAAAATTGGAAAGTATGTATCAACCAATCAGAAAGAAAACTTAATACCAGGTCCTTTGGCAGAGAAACAAAATTGATTTTTAACTTTTCAATAGCTATGTAAGGAATCAGACAAACTTACATCTCTTGGTTTCTACAAATGATGATACATAATTGACTTAAAATTATATCCAGCTTTCAGGTTTGTATAGACCTCACTGCTATAAACAGTAACTCAGGCTTAAATTGGCATTGTTGTTGTTGTTTTGTGTGTCTGTTTTTCTGAGAAACTCAAAGGCCCTCTTCTCTCATATATTAGCCTTGGAACTTTAGTAAACTCAGTGGTTCAGAAAATTTAAAATAAACATGCTTCAAGTCTATGAAAAACATGTCTACTAATTATATTTGTCTACCAGGCACCCAGACTCATGGTTTGTTATGGTAACTGGGACTGGCCTCTCCCTACTTCATTACTAAGTACCATGTTACCCTTTGCAAGGGCATTTTCTATTACGTAGATCTATCCTTTAAAACCAGAATATGACGGCGGGGGGGGGTGGAGGGGGGCGCGGAGTTTACCATTCATCTACTAGTACCAAACACTGCCACACACACTACCTCTTTTAATTTTCACAGTATCTCTAGAAAGTAATATCATATAGGAAACTAAGTCCCAGTGAAACCAAATTACTTGTCCAAATTCCCTTATTTATTAGATAAAAGACTGAGGATCTGAATCCATATATTCTAACTCCAAGGACAGTACACACTTCTTCCTCCTGAATCCAACTGCCTCCCTGTACTACTAGCTCTTTCATTTGCAAAGAGCAGAGACTCATAAATCTTAAAATATAGAACTTTAATTAAAAAACTAGAATTTAGGATTCAAAAAAATTGTTTGGTACTTGTTGCTCTATCCATCTTTCTCCCAGAGCCCATGATTTCTCTCATTGTAGGTCTTCTTCTCCATGTATGTCTCCTGCTAACTAGAAAATGTTCTAAAATCTTCCCATTGAAATTCTATTGACACCTGACCTAACTAGCTAGCTAATAACCCAAACTATCATTCTCATCATTGTTACAATGACTTTTGCACCAGGTTGCCTATTGACATACTGATTAGCCTCTGGGTGGACCACTCTTGGGGAAGTTTCTCTCTTGTCCAATCAGAGCAAAGTTTCCTTGCTCAAGCAGGGGTTATGGGTGGAATTATTTCTGCCCAGAACATATACTGCACCCAGAGAGTACTGACTGCCATTCCTGAGCACACTAGAGCTCTGGTAGATGTACAAGACATCAGCTGGAGGAAGATAGGGCATCTGATACCACTGTGTCTCCTGACATCACATATGTACATAGCTCATGGCTTCTGCAAATGCTTTCAGGCAGCTAGTTAATGTAAGTAGGTTAATGGATGACCTCACACCCTGTGCCTTTGCTACGTTCTGTTTTTTCCTCACCCTGTAGCCCTTTATATCATCCATGCACTTACAGCATGGCCATGCAGTTAAGGCACTATATCCATAAGGTAAAGACATTTTTACACATGAGATAATTAAGCATCATATATAAGAATTAATCCTAAAAATACTTCTATTGATTACTATGTTGCTATAGCGTTCATTACTGTTTTAAACTAATATACTTGCATAGTCTTTGCCTGAAAGCTCTCTTTGATTCATTCTGCTCTGAGAAGTAAACCATCTTTTAAAATCTGATGAGTACCACAAATCTAATTGGATCTTTATATTGATAAATTATAATATTTTAAGAAATTAGATCAAAGCATGTAATTCTGCTAGATTGATAAACAGTTTATCTTTCCAAATGCTTTCAATGGACTCATTTATCTCTGAAATGATATTATTCTGACTCTTTTTAATGTCTTCCTTTTCAAAAGTGGCATTCCAACATATCACATGTGTGTTGTAGTCTAATATATTTCATGGTGTGTGAGCAAGTAGTTAAACACGCCACATGGCCATGTAAACCCCACACCTTTCTCCCTACCATGTACCAGAAGTGCCTGGAGTTGCTTTTCTTCTACAGTCCCTCATGTTTCTTTGTTTTGCTTCTTTTCTGTCTCCGTTGACCTTGTATTTGGGATCGGCCATGACTTCCTCCATATTCCAGCCATTCCATATAAACACAAACATACACTCTGTATCACACTTCCCTCCACACACACCCTTCTCCCATAAAGAGAGGGCACTGACACCATGGCTGTAATGAGGACTCAGGAGGTCTTGGTGCCTCCAGGAGGAGGTGACTGGTTGTGATGCAGTAGTTTGCAAAATTGTGATCTTGGACTTTTAGTTCTATGGCCCTGCCCCAGAGACTTAAAGGGGGAGAATCCCTGGCAGAAAGGACTCCCTTTTAACAACCCCTATTTCAAATAAGGATTTATAAAATCTTTTAGAAATGGGGATTTATATTAGGATGACTTCCTGGACCCAGATCCTGGAATATAGATTCATGTAAAGTAAGAAAGTGGTCTGTAGCCTGATGCATGTCCTTCAAAGAGAACCAAAGTAGGAGTTGTTAGAAAAAGGAAGGACCCCCAAGGGATCTCGGCACAGCAGCAACAGTGTCCACTATAAACTTCTCACCTGCCAAATCCCCAGATGTGCCCAGTCCTCCTTTTGCCTTATTTCTCAAAGGTATTCCCTCTGACCTCTCCCTCCTCAAAGTCTTTTGCTTTGGCTTCTGTGACCTGATCATCTTTTGACCGTTTTAGCAGCTCTTGCCCCACCATTCTGCAAGGTCATCTAACTCTGCTCTGTCAATTAAGTTTTTGGAGTTCCTCAAGCCTTTGTTCTAGGCTGCTGTCCTTCTCTATACTTGTTCTGTCTTCACTCTCATTTGTTTTTAATGTTGGTATCTCCAAACCAGGCCTTCATCCTGATTTCCAGATATGTGGCGAACATAAGTGTCCTCTTTTCTTCTGATACACATATTCATATATAAATAGTTTTATGTAACCATCTGTATCTACAGTAAGCTAAACATGAGTTCATGTTGATGACTCCAACTCTCGCCTATTACCACAGGGATCATTACAGTGCCCCCTCCTGCTTATCTATAAAATCCTACTGCAACAGTGAAAAACCTGGCTCCCGTCACCTATCCAGGATACTCACATAGCAGTTTCAAAATTGTTAACTCGCACCCCCACAGGATGCAATTTTATCAACTAGAGTACATAATAGAGTTTCTTTTGCCTTTAGTTTTACTGACTCTAGTCACTTCCAAAGTTACTTGGGTCAGCGCCTTTTCCTCTCACCCTCCATGATTAAGTTTTCGTCATTATTCTCACTACTGACGAACAGCATCCCTAACATAGAGTGAGTGACCAATGGGTAATTTTTGCACAGTAGCAAAAAATTAGAGTATTTAATTTGAAAACTTTCAATTGCTTAAGAGAGAGAAAGGAGAAAAATTAAGACAAGGCAGTGTTTGATTCAAGCTCAACCACTAATTATAATTTGTGCCAAATTAACATCTCTAAAACTCAGTTTCTTCACCTATAAACTAGGGATGTTGATAACCTAAAGGGACTGTTGTGAGGAAAATATGAAAGAATGTGCATCAATTGCCGGGAAGAACATCAAGAACACATTTAGAATAATGAGTATATTCTAAACATTAGTTCCTTTTCTATTTTTGGAGACTTCTAGAATAATCAAAGTTTACTTCAAGGGTTCCAAGAAGTACCTAATCACCACAATTACTTTTCCCTGTCCAGCTAATGAGCCCTGAAATTCTTTCTAGAGGCTCTGAGCTTTGTATTAATGGTGACAATTTAGGCTTAAATGCACACATTTAGGGAGAAAGACAGTAATACTTTTCCAAGGAAACAATTAACAGCAATAATATTAACTGCTAAGGAATTTTAGCAATTGCTGTGCTTCATGCACTGTGCTGAGCCCTTTGAATACAAGCCTCACAATGATCCTCCTTCAAAAATACCATTTTTAACCACGTTCACACATGAAGAAATTCACCCATATTTCAATCCCTGCCTTAATACCATAAACCAAACAGAGAGGCTAGACTGCTACATGGTGGCAGGTCCACAGGCTTAAGAACTGGGGGTCTGAAGCATAAATATGGATATTTCTAGTAACTACTTCTGCTATAGTTATTTCTCACCCATGTGGATTATGTCAGATACTGTGCCTTCTAGAATTCAGCTCATCTTAAGTCTGCCACTCAGTGACCTCAGGCAAGTTATTCAACAATGCGTGGCCTTAGTTTTTGGGTTCCTTTAACATTGAAAATTCCAATGTGCTGAGCAGGCTTTGAGAATGTCTTCCTGGGATGGACTTGACTGTAGGCTATTTATTTCCAAATGCATAGCCACACTTCCTCACTCTTGCCTTCTGCCCTAAATTATTTGCAAAAACGTAATTTGCTGTCCTTACTCTTAAATTGGCCTCAAATCATACCTTCCCTACTGATTTCTCTTGCTGCATGTTCCTTTCATAATTAAAACAGAATTTCATTTCATGTAGTGAAATCTGGTTTGGAATGCCAATATAGCAAACCCAAAAGCAAAGTGCTGACGGCTTTAAAGGCATTATGCTATCTTACTCCTTCTACCAACCCTGTGATATAGTTACAGATCTTGTCATCCATTTTTTCAGGTAAAAAAAATAATAACCCACACATATACACCCACACATCCAAACCAGCTCCAGAGACCTTGGGCAAATTGCCCAGTAGGTAGCAGCAGTGCAGAATTCTGAATACCTGGCTCCAAAGCCCAAGCTTTTGACTTTTAAACTTCGTCCCTTGAGACAGGTGATAATTTATATCAAAGTGTTAATAAGAGGAGCATTAAACCAAGGTTATAGAGCTGGTGTATGACAAGGCAAAACTGTGCACTAACTGTACAGTGTGTATGGGACACTAAAATGTTACATTCAGAGGGGAAGTTACTATTAGTACTTCCATTTGCCAAAGGAGGATGATAAGATTAATAAGTCTAAGAGACTTGTCAAAGGTGGCTCTGACTCCTACCCAGGTAGCTTCCTATTGCCAAGATGCCAATGTCAAAATTATTTAGAGATATTTACTTTATTTTTTTATTTATTTTTTTTATTGCTTAAAGTATTACAAAGAATATTACATATGTCTCCTTTTTTCCCCCCCACCCTTGACAATCCCCTGGCCTCCCCTACCCCCCAGTGTCTTATGTCCATTGGTTATGCTTATATGTATGCATACAAGTCCTTTGGTTGATCTCTTACCCACCCCCCTCCTGCCCTCCCACCCTCCCCGGCCTTTAATCCAAACCAAAAACAAGTTGTAATTCAGGAAACCTAAATCACCAGGTGATTTTTAAAATATCCCAGGAGCCTCGCCCTAACTGGTTTGGCTCAGTGGAAAATATCCCAGGAGCTTCTGATATATTCCCAAGTATACAAGCATCATACAAATTTGCCTAATACAGGGTAAGTCCCATGTATAATACTAAACTTCCAGGTCAGTATTGATGAAGAGGATTTCTGATTCATTCATTCTTTCTTTCTCTCTCTCTCTCTCTCTCTCTCTCTCTCTCTCTCTCTCTCTCTCTCTTTCTCTCTCTCTCCCCTTCCCTGCAAACATAGAAAACTTTCAAAATGCATTTGTACATTGGATGACAAGAACATTCTCACTTCAAACAAGATCCTAACCCTTCCTTGTCTCTGAGGCAATGGAGACCCAGGACCTGGCCCTCCAGCTCCTGGTATCAACATCATGTCTGTAGGATGGGATACTTGAGAACTGATTTTTCTCTTTAAATCTGACCAGGCTTGCTTTGGTAGTGATATCTTCACCCCACTCCTTAAGCTGCCCTACCCTACGGACCACCATGCTTCTTCCTTTCATTCCATCAGTCCTGTACCCTAGGATAGTCCCTTCAAACAGTCACTTTCCTCCTCAGTCAAAATACTCCCTGCCCTAGAGGTATTTATATTCTACCTTTTCCTTTTCTTTCACCATCCATTTATTCAGTAAATTAATTTAAAAAATATATATTTTGAGCATCTGTTTCAGTGCCATTTTAGAAGCTAGGGAGAAAAAATCCTACAGTGTTATGTTGCTTATTCTCTCTCTCTCTCTCTCTCTCTCTCTCTCTCTCTCTCTCTCTCTCTCTTCTCTCTCTTCCTCTCTCTCTCTCTCTCTCTCTCTCTCTCTCTCTCTCTCTCTCTCTCTCTCTCACACACACACACACAACACATGCATGCCTTGGCCATGGCTTCCCAGTAGGAAGTCCCACATACAGAGAGTCCCATTTTCTGAACCTTTCCTGAATTCTCCCTTTCCCCCTTTGTATGAACTAATACTGTACACAATGAGGATCTTATCTCCCACTTGAGGATAAGCCAATCAGATGGCATCAGTTACTGACTATGAAGTATTAAGTCTCTCCTCCCAGATCACCTACATTTAATAATTGATTCCTTTAATCTAAATCTCCTTCTCTATGCCAAAATGTGGGGTATCTTTGGCATCCAAAGACGATTTTCAACTCTCTTCAAGCCACTATAACATGCAGCCAGCTCCTTCAGTCCCCAAATCCATGGAAAATTAGTATCTACAAGGATCTTGTTTTTCCCAACCTAGAAATCACAAAGTTTATTGCTCTACTCTGAGTCATCGTACATAGTTTCACCTAGTTTAAAGTTCTGCATAAATTTGGAGCTATTTTAATGTGCCTTTTCTGCATTTTTTCCTTACAGTGTTCCCCTCATCCTTCTGGTTAGATAACTAATCCATGCACCCAAGTGCAGATACATAAAATAGAAATTGCAAAAGTTTTTTGTTATCCCTGACTCTGCAAGAGGATAGAAAAGCAGGTCATTGACAGAAATAATTCTGGCTTACACCTAGTCAGGAGAAACATGTTATTAAAGAAACACCCCCCATCAACTTTTTAGAGATCAAAGGCCCTACCTCATTGTGAGTTGATTTTCAGATCTTTTCCTGAAAACAGGCCCCCATAGAAAATCAAGAGTTAAAAGTGCAGCCCACCTGAGAAAGAATGGAGTAGGCATGCCACAAACAAGGGGATAAGAGTGCATCAAGGAGCTATTGTGCCACCAGGCACCTTTTAGTCCTCTTATGTTTACACTCTGGAGAGTAAAAGCCAAAGTCAGCTCCAAGGTCCTGTATGATCTGCCCACTCCTCCAGTTATCTCTTGCCCATCCCTACCATGCTCTTTCTCACCTACCCCACCTCCATGCTCCTCCAGCAGAGCCGGCATGCACGTCACAGATGGTATTGCTGCTGCCCGAGGTATTATTTACCAATGGCAACCATATCCCACCCCAACACTCTCTATTCCCCATCCTTGCTTTATTATTTTCTATAACATGGGTCTCCCTCTAACTTACTGTATATTTTACTTACAACTTATTTGTATATTTTGAACCTCAATCCATAGAATATAGTTCTATGCAGGAAGGGATTTTGTCTGTTTTGTTTATTGCGTTTCCACCATCATTTAGAAAAATATTCAGTACAGAGTACATGCTCAATAAGAATTTGTTACACAAACAAGTTGACCCTGCAACCATGATCCGTGATTATAAAAACAAAATGAAACAACAACATAATTCAGTGTTTTCTGTTTTGAAACTAACAAATAGGAACTTTTAAGTATCTCATGGGCAAGGCATTGACCATCATGAATCACTGTAAAAAACAAATCTATTTCCTTTCCATTTTTTTCTGATCACATCAGGAACAAGATTCTTTGGGGACTGCTCTCACTGCAGACACAGCTGATTCTCACAGCCAGTTGGTCTGGAGGTCAAATCCCCACCAGTATTACCTACAACAATCTAGGCTTAACTACAACAAGACTGCGCATAAAGACCACTAGGGGTTGCACCAAGAAAGCATAAAAAAAATGCGGAGACAAAGATACAGGACGCAGATGTCAGAAATGGAAGATATAGAGCTCAAAACCACACTTTTAAGGTCTTTCAATAATTTTCTAAAAACTGCCGATAAATGTAGTGAGATCCTCAAGAAATCTAATGAGACCCTCGATGTTGTGATAAAGAACATACTAGAAATTAAGCATACACTGATTGAAATAAAGAATATTATACAGACACCCAATAGCAGACCAGAGGAGTGCAAGAATCAAGTCAAAGAATTGAAATGTGAAGAAGCAAAAAACACCCAACCAGAAAAGCAAAATGAAAAAAGAATCCAAAAATACAAAGATAGTGTAAGGAGCCTCTGGGACAGCTTCAAGCATACCAACATCAGAATTATAGGGGTGCCAGAAGATGAGAGAGGGCAAGATATTGAAAACTTATTTGAAGAAATAATGACAGAAAACTTCCCCTACCTGGTGAAAGAAATAGACTTACAGGTCCAAGAAGTGCAGAGAACCCCAAACAAAAGGAATCCAAAGAGGACCACACCAAGACACATCATAATTAAAATGCCAAGAGCAAAAGACAAAGAGAGAATCTTAAAAGCAGCAAGAGGAAGAAACTAAGTTACCTACAAGGGAATACCCATACGACTGTCAGCTGATTTCTCAACAGAAACTTTGCAGGCCAGAAGAGAGTGGCAAGAAATATTCAAAGTGATGAATGCCAAGCACCTACAACCAAGATTACTTTATCCAGCAAAGCTATCATTCAAAATAGAAGGTCAGATAAAGAGCTTCACAGATAAGGAAAAGCTAAAGGAGTTCATCACCACCAAACCAGTATTATATGAAATGCTGAAAGGTATCCTTTAAGAAGAGGAAGAAGAAGAAAAAGGTAAAGATACAAATTATGAACAACAAATATGCATCTATCAATGAGTGAATCTAAGAATCAAATGAATAAATAATCTGATGAACAGAATGAACTGTTGATTATAATAGAATCAGGGACATAGAGAGGGAATGGACTGACTATTCTTGGGGGGGGAGGGGTGTGGGGGATGCAGGAAGAGACTGGACAAAAATCGTGCACCTATGGGTGAGGACAGTGGGTGGGGAGTGAGGGCAGAGGGTGGGGCGGGAACTGGGAGGAAGGGAGTTATGGGGGGAAAAAGGAGGAACAAATGCAATAATCTGAACAATAAAGATTTAATTAAATAAAAATTAAAAAAAGATTCTTTGGGGACTAAAATGTCACAAACATTTACTAATTTGCTTTTTGACAAAATCAAAGGTTAAGTTTCAGGTTCAAATCCTTGGTAGGCAGCTGAATCTGGCTAAAATGCAATAACTTTTTTTCATGGTTTCTTAATTTAATTTTATTGCCAGGTAATGTAGTGACATGAAATTTCTTTCGTTACAATACTATTTACAAAAAGAAAAAAAGATGGGGAAGGGAAGAGGGAGATGAGAGATAGGAAGAGAAAGAGGAAAGGAAGGAAGGAAGGGAGGGAGGGAGAAAGGGAAGAAGGGAGGAAAAATTAAGGAAAACAGTGGCTGGGCATTGACCCATGAACCAAGAGACTCCTGGTTTGATTACTGGCCAGGGCATTTGCCCAGTTGCAGGCTCAATCTTTACTGGACATGCAGGAGGAAGCTGATCAATGTCACTCATTGATATTTCTATCTCTCCCTTCCTCTCTGTCTAAAATCAATTTTAAGATATTTTAAAAATAAAATAAAGTAAAACATCAGTTCAGATGGTATATATATTTTGTAATAAAAATGGTGAAGATGGTATAGCAATTACTAGCTTTTGGAAACACCTACCCGTGTGATTATACAACTCCTTCTCCTTAAGGGACACAGGAGGCATGTCCTTTGGATATTAATCACTGTCAGCTGTAGCCGCCCAGGATCCCGGTCATACACACAGTGTGGGTACATATCATATAAAATGCATGCTCTGGGATAGCCCCTGAGTGCCAACCAGGTGCTAGGAAAGTTGCATGAAAAGAGAAGAAATTATTAAAGGGAAACAAAATTCATGACTCTTACTAGCCTCCTGTTAGGTTGAGATTGATGTTGAGAAATTGGGTGGAATATAATTGACCTGTGCAAAGCCTGGGGGCTGTTTCCAGGTGAGCCTCAGAGGATGACGTGTCATTTCATCATGCCAGTGAGTGACAGTGTGGAGCCCAATCCCGGTCAGGTGGTGTGTGTAGTCTGTACAAGAACACTGACGTGCCCCTGCCCCTGCCTGAACTCATCTTACCCTCAGAATACAGCACAGCAACTTGCTGATTGCCGAGCCCCCAGGGAACGTGGACTGACTGCACCACAGACCATGAGCACTTGTCATTCTGATAAAAGAGCCACAGACATATTTGAACTACACAGAAATAACAGAAAAAAAACACATCCTTCTTATCTTTCATTGTGCATTTGAATGCAATTTATTTTCATTTTTATATTTTAAGGGGAAACTGTTGAAGATTTCATGGTTAGAATAGAAATGAAGTGCAGAGCATACTGCCTATTTTTTTGCAAAGGTGGCAGGATGAATATATTTGCCTTCAGCTCTGAAATTTGTATTCTCTACTATCTAGGAAAATAATACACGATAATGTACATTCTGCTGCCTTTTGCCCCATTCTGTTCAACCTCACAAGGTAGAATTTTAAAGAAAAGCGAAACACATTCATCTTTAGCTGGTAATTTATTTCCCCCCCCCCCCCATGTAAATATTTTAAAAGGCATCCTATCTAATAATAGACAAACATGGTAATTGACCATACCATCGCTATGCCTCCCATTGGCTAATCAGCGAGATATGCAAATTAACCACCAACAAAGGTGGCAGTTAATTTGCATACGTAGGCGCAAAGCGGCGGAGTGAAGACTGAAGGCAGCTCCGGCCGGAGTGAAGGCCTGGGTCCCGGGTGCCGGAGGAAAACTGGTGCCAGCAGCCAGGGGAAGGGAAGACCTATTGCACGAATCTTTTTGTGCAACAGGCCTCTAGTATTATTATAAGTGACCTTGCATTTCTTTTAAAAATCTGCATCCTTTTCCCTCCTTTAATTTTTTTAACTTTTAGTGAATTGAGGTGACATCCTATCTAATAAAGAGGGAATATGCTAATTGAACCTCACGCCATTGCAAAGATGGCAACACCCACAGCCAATAAGGAGGGAATATGCTAATTGTTGCTCCTCCCTCAAAGATGGCAGCACCCACAGCCAATAAGAAGGGAATATGCTAATTGACTGCCCCGCCCTCAAAGATGGCAGTGCCCACAGCCACAAGATGGCGGTGCCCAGTCCCATCAGCCCCGCCGGGGTGGCAGGTGCACAGCAAGGAGGGAGTTTGCACTAAAGGCTTTTTCCTCCCCAGAACAGAAGTAGCCAACCAAGTACTGTGATGAGGAGAGATCCTCACTCCTGGGCACAGTGCATCACAGAAGCCCTGCATGGAAATTCTGGGTGGGGCCCTGCCTGAATTCCTGTGGGAACACAGAGGCCCTGTGGTCCCCTGTGGTAGCCTTTTGTAGTTACCAGTTAGGAGCAAGGCAATCAGGGAGTAGACAGTATAGTGCTGAGAAAATGGCAGGTTTGGAAGTAGAAAACTTGGGTTTAAACCTTGGCCCACCACTACTTATTTAGTTACTGTGTAACCTTGGGGAAGGTACCTCTTCTGCGTCCTCACCCCACACTTGAGGTGATATTAGTTATCTCAAAGGTTATCAGGAGAGTAAAATGTAAGAATGCAGTAATCTCTGATCCTTTGTTTCCACTGTGAACAAGGAGGATAATAGCATCCATTTTGGATGATAATAAATCCACGCACCTGCCCCCAGTCTCCTCAGCCCCCCAGCCGCCCAGGGCCGGCCCAAGGCGCAGGCAAGCCTTGGATGGAAGCTGCCCAGCCGCCCAGGGCTGCCCGAGGCTCAGGTAACCAGGGCCGGCTGAGGCTTGCACTGCCGGCAGTAGCAGCAGCAGAGGAGTGATGGGGCATCACCTTCCCCTGATCACCGGGTCACCTCCCGCCTTTGAGGGCTTCCCGACTGTGAGAGGGGGCAGGCCAGGCTGAAGGATGCCCCCCTCCAGTGCATGAATTTTCATGCGCCAGGCCTCTAGTTGATTAATAAAATTATATAGGGTTCAGGTGCAAAAATTCCATAACATATCATATGCACATTATATTGTGTGTTCACCACCCAAAGTCAAATCTCCTTCCATCACCATGTATACACCCTTTCCCGCTTCTACCTCCCTCAACTCCCCCCCCCCTTTTCTCTTTTGTAATCAGCATACTGTTGTCTGTGTCTATGAGTTTGTTTATTTTTCTTTTTTGCTTAATCCCTCACCTTTTATCCACTACTCCCCCGCCCCGAAACACCCTAACATTTCTCTCCTCCTTTTAAAGCTGAATAGATCAATGAGCTTAATTCAGTCTCATGGGATTACTTCTCATCCTTAAGTCCACCTATGCTTCCAAGGACACCTCAGCATTCCTTGGAGAATGTCCACGTGGGAAGGAGGTGATGTGTTTGGAAGCCATAGGTCATTTCAAAATTCAACTTCCCCATGGGATCTCTTGATAAGGACTTCTAATACAAGTAGTACCTCCTTCCATCACTGAATTTGCAGGATGAAGCCATGCCTTCATTAAGGGAATCTGTGGTGTTCCTTACAACCACCATCTCAACCTCAAGTTAAACCAGAGATATCTTCCATCAGTTTTGAAAATCAAGAATATTGCCAATGACTTAGAATTAAGCTTTGAAAAAGAACAAAAGAAGGGTGATGATTTAAAACTAATAAGGCAAGTAGTAATTTATGATAGGAGTGTGGGAAGGTTAATCTGGCCTCTGATTACCCCTTGAATCTCTTCTGACAATTTTATCCTGTGTACAGATGTGGCTCTGACCCCCAAAATAATGAATGTCTTTATTGAATACTGCTTCACAGCTCAGGATTTACCCAGGATTGTCTATGATCTAGAATGCTCTTCTGCCTGACTCCATTGTATTCTTGGAAAATTTCATCCTCATTCAAGAAGATTTTAAGCACCAGTGTTTTATGGAACTAATAATGATACTATCTAATATTAGTTTATTATTTACATAATGGTGATTTCTTTGAATGATTATCTCATTCAACTATAACGTCACCACCATAAAACAGATATTGTTATTCCCACTTTACAATTGACAGATACTTAAAGAATCTTAGGGTTTTCTGTGTATAAGATCATGCAACCAGTAAACAGGTAATTTTACTTCTTCTGTTCCAATTTGGATGCCTTATATTAGTTTTAGTTCAAACTAGAACCTATTTGCTTGAGCTAGAACTTTTAATACTGTGTGAATAGAAGTGGTGAACAAGAGCACACTTGTCTTGTTCTTGATTTCAGAAGAAAAGCTGTCTTTCCCAAGATTTTCTTTCTGTTTGTTCTTTTGATTGATTGTTGTAGGATGTGTCTGTGTCTGAGGTGTAAACTGAGGATCCTTCTCAGGTCTTTTCTGAGCCTAAGACTTTCCCTGGGATGTGAAGTGACTTTCTGATTTCTCCTGGGCATGCAGTTGGTTTGAATGTCTTCATCTTTAAATGAGTGGCTCCCAAAAGAAGAAAAAGTGGGAAATGAAGAAGGAAAAACCCAGAGGTGCTAAGCCTTCACCTGAAAGCTTCAAGCCTTTGAATAGACTTGAGAGTTTCAAAATACTTATATCAGACACATTCTGCAAGTATAATGTGTGAGGGAAGCAGATTCATGGCACACCTATCTTCCACCATCTTCCCTAATATCCAAGGCTTACATTATTTTTCTAATCCTCACTCAAGGATATTTTTCCATTGATTTTTAGAGAGAGTGGAAGAGAGTGAAAGACAGAGAGAAATATCAATGTAAGAGAAATACATTGATTGGTTCCCTCCTGCATGTGCCCTGACCAGGGCCTGGGCCAGGGAGGAGCCTACAACCGAGGTACATGCCCTTGACTGGAATCAAACCCGGGACCATTCATTCCACAGGCCGATGCTCTATCCACTGAGCCAAAATAGCTAGGGCTCCAAGGCTTACATTTTAAAATACAATTAATTTTTCTACGTTTTTGTACCCCAGGTACAAGAGGTGCAGTAATTTTGAGTAATTACTATCCTTGTTCATAATAATTTTCAACTATTTTTCTATGCATCACCCACTTTTATTTGATGGCTTGTCTGTTCATCTGTTTATTTGTTTATTTATATACTAGAGGCCCAGTGCATGACATTTATGCACTGAGGGCGGGGGGGCAGTGTCCCTCAGTCCAGCCTGCACCCTCTTGCAGTCCAGGACCCCTTGAGGAATGTCCGCCTGATAGCTTAAGCGTGCAGTTGAACATCCCTCGAAGGGTCTTTAGCACTTCCTGGGAAGTGAGAGCTTGGCTTCTGACTGAGTGGTGCTCCCCTGTGGGAGTGCACTGACCACCAGGGGAAAGCTCCGGCATTGAGCGTCTGCCCCCTGGTGGTCAGTGTGCATCATAGCGACCGGCCGTTCTGCCACTTGGTTGATTTGCATATTAGGGTTTTATTATATAGGAGGATTCTCTTGTTTATGTATAATATAATGTACTCTTTAGAGCCCTCCACCCAGTGCAAGGACTAGAAACTATCAATAACTTAAATCTTAAAATCTTTTTATATTCCTTATTACATGGCCTAATAGCTCATAAATTTCTGAATATTATAAATATAATTTAAAATAATGAATTTTTGTTTATTAAATTCAAATTCTATATTTAGCTTTTAAACTGAATTTATTATGATTTCCAAATAGTGTTTATATTACTGTGATCCCTGGGAAAGAAGATACCTACCAAAACAGGCTCCCAGAGGCTCAGTGGGCTCAAATTAAAAACAGAGCCTAGGAGCCGTTTCTACTCAGGAGCCTCTCACACAAACTGTGCTTCAGGGAGAAGCTTGCACTAAACTACCTGCCTCTGTACTGAACTGCCTGCCAGCACTGTGTTCCCGCCATCTGAGCCAGCCCTTATAAAGAATTTCCTGAATCCTATTTCAACGAATAGGACTGAAGCTTTTCCCTATTCAATTGCAGTTGTGCAACTATATCCCCAACAGCTATGGCACTGACCAACCAGAGTGGCTGCATTCTGACCAATTAGGACAGTGCCTTTTGGACCAATCAGACTTTGAGGATTGGGCCTTTGTTTGCATGAGGATGAACCAATCAGGAACCAGGGGCAAGAACTTCTGTCTATATGAACCAGCTCCCCTCTGGCTCTGAGAGCACACTTTCCCCTTCCACTGAAGTCTCAAGACTGTGATTCCCTTGCTGGAACTGAAACACCGACAATGTCTTGCCAGAACTGAGTGGAGCAGACGAGTACAGGGCAGAACAGACCTGCATGAAGCAGAGCAAAGCAGAGCTGTCGACCTGAAAAAGGGCTTGGCTGCCTCAACCCAGGGCCGGTTTTCACAGCCGTGCTGTATCACAATTCACTGAATAAATTTCCTTCACTGCACTCCAAACTGGGGATCACTGTTGATGTTGAATTGATGCCAATGACCTTCAGTTGACACTATCTTATTTTTTTCTTCACTATTTAGGTTGTTTCTGTGGAGAATATGTTTCAGAACTGCTAGAGCCCCCATTTTCATAGTGGAATTCTGATGGATCTCTTCCTAATGTCTTCTGAGATGGTTTCTCAACCCAATCTTCCAGTACATTAGCTCAATTATAACTTAACCTTTCCTTTTTACATCTCTCTCACCTTCCCTTGACTGCAGGGAATCTCTTAATGCTTCAATCCCAGATAATGCTCTTTCCGGGTTCCTCTACCTTCTTTTATATTTCATTGGTCCCCTGGCTGTAGATGGGAGGACTAGGAAGAGGGAGAATAATGCTCTGGGACAGATGAGCATGTGTGCAATTTTTGGTGTAGCATCTATCCATTACCACTCGATTTCCATGCTGACATGAGCTTATTGCCTATGGCTGGTACTGGACTGGATTTGCTACTTCTCTCTCCCATGGTAGCTATAGTGCAGGTGATGATCTATCCAAAGCAATACAATAGCGAGGAAAGGGCATGATTAGAAAACTATTTCTAGAAACCCCCAACATCCATCCACATTGTATACCCCCATCCTTCTCTTGGTCTTCAGCCACACTCCAACCCCCTCCCACAAACACATATTCAGAGGCCAAATCACTTTATTTCCAAAGTATTTCACAATGTTTTAATTTTACTTGGTAAACTTGTTCTGAAACCCATCAACCTCCTTTTCTCTTTTGTGGAAATTCTAAGATTCTAGGGAAGAAAACAAGGTTTACTTGTTCTCCAACTGGTCCAGAGCTAGAGGTCAATTTTCTATGACTTGTACTTTAAGACATCTTTATTTGCTACTAATCAATCACATCTTAGTTCTATTATCTTCTAGTATGTGAGGAGAGGAATCATTTTTTTCTTCCTCTTTATGTCCCCAGTGCCTGGAAAGAATTGGAGAGACATACCAAGGACCTGATATGGATTAAGTGCTGTGACTTTTATGAAGGGAAATAACCTGGAATCCCAAATGTCAGGTAGCTTAGTATTTAGCAGAAGATGAAGAGAGAGAAACACACCTGGACTAGTCTTTTTTATTGATTTCAATGCTGGAGTAAATGAACCTAGCTTATCAAGAGTTAAACACATAAATTATATTCATTTCAGAATGCCAGTGTATGAAGAATGATTTATTACATTCCAACATGATTGCATTGATAACTAATGCAAAGCTAGCTTTTCAGCTGTGTATCAAAGCCTTTTCTTCTGCCAGGTATAACGGTACTTAAGTGCCTCCCAAAGCAATTGCATTTTTGTTTCTGCTTTTAATACCAGACCATTAATCCCAATGTTCTGTTTGGAATAAGGTGATATGCATGAATCCAGGCTTAGGAATTATGATAGTTAAAGGGCCACATTTAAAGAGGCAGATGCAAATGGGATTTCATTTCTTTCTGGTATTAGGTTTTTAAGTGCCAGAAAAATAACAATCTACAGAGAGGAATTTTTCAGTAAGAGCTGCAGCTCTGATATTTTAGTCACAGTTCTACCCAAATCAGCTGCAAATATGAATAGTGTTGGAGTAATGGTAGTTCAAAAATGAAATTGTATAAAACTGATTTAAATTTTTTTGACAGTATGTCTATGTTGTATAGTCAATTAAAAATAAAGAGTTTCATGGGACAAGGAAATGATTACTAGAAAGCAGATATGCTTCTTTCTTGAAAATTATAATACAAGACTTTATTCCCAAATGTTTTGCCTGCTCCTTCCCCAGCAAGCTTTGCAGCCCACTTGAATCAGGCCCATTTACTTGATGTGTCTGATGGAAAAAGTAAAAGTGATTGAGAGACATGCATTTGGGATCAACTGTCATTGAAATGGAAATATTTTTACATTTATACAAAGAATGAGAACTTTTCTACCAGAAGTTCTCAGATTTTTTTATGTTTTCTAAGATTAGAAGGTATCCCCACATGATAACACAGACCAAGTCTCTTTTTTGAGAATGGAAAATGAGACACTAAAGTTCTTTGTGACCTAG
The DNA here is from genome assembly GCF_963259705.1 of Myotis daubentonii. Classification (NCBI taxonomy): domain Eukaryota; kingdom Metazoa; phylum Chordata; class Mammalia; order Chiroptera; family Vespertilionidae; genus Myotis; species Myotis daubentonii. Next base: position 53,501,567 of record NC_081851.1, read on the forward strand.
ATCCTTCAGTGGGTGACTTTGATGCATTAATTCTCCCACCAGGGGAGGTGAGTTCCATTATCCTTGCTATAGGTGAGGGCATGAGGCACAGGGAAATAAGGTCACAGAGAGAATCAGTGCCACAACCATAGGCCTTGCTAACTCCCAGTGATCCATGATTGAGGGGAACTCTCTGCTTTTACCAAGCCAATATATTAAAATCCACAGCCACTAGGTAACAAATACAAAGGTGTTTCTTTACAGCACAAAAGAATTTCTTAGTAGATCCCTTTAAGTGGCCAAGACATTAAAAATACTAACATTTAAAAAATTAATATTAAAAATATTGAACCATTTATTTTATATTTAATTTGCATTCACCATTCCAACAATAGTTTCCATTTATCAAGTATTTATATATTTTATGCATATTATGCATTAATTCTTCACAATTCCCCTGTAAGATGGGTCCTATTTTAGCCAACATTATATAAGTGAGGAAACTAGGGCACAGAGGATGAATAAATCTCCCGAGGTCATATGCTTAGAAGCGGATGAAGGCAGGATTTGACACTTAGTTTTTTTTGAGTCCTAAACTCAGGCTCCAAGTCAATACACCATATCTCTGTTGCATAGAACATTTTTTCAACCTATGATATGACACTATGCCACTCAGGAACTTCATCCTTTTGACAAATCACTTTACTGATGGTCATGTGAATTTAATTTCAGACAGGTGCTGATTTAAAGTTGTTACCTGAATTTGCCCATCAGTTCACTGGATGAGGATATGGAGGATAATGGAATATGATGTGGTCACTGTCCTGTGGAAATTTTAGTCTTTTGGAAGAAATCTCTTGAACACTATCAGTGTATTCTAAATATAGAGACCTATTTATTGAATTTCAGTGTTGCTTTTTAAATAACTATTTTTAATGTTCTATTTAAAATACTACTTTACAGTGGTTTATACATGCTTCTAAGCCAGCAGTTCTCAATCTGTGGGTCGCGACCCCTTTGGCGGATGAACGACCCTTTCACAGGGGTCGCCTAAGACCATCCTGAATATCAGATATTTACATTATGATTCATAACAGTAGCAACATTACAGTTATGAAGTAGCAACAAAAATAATTTTATGGTTAGGTCACAACATGAGGAACTGTATTTAAAGGGCCAGAAGGCTGAGAACCACTGTAAGCTATCCTATGCTAGAAATTGGTTTTTGCAGCCATATCCTCTATTTGAACTAGCAGAATATTTTTTCTTCATGTTTTAACATTTGGAAGGTCTACAATATTTCTGCACCATTTCTCACCTTTTTAGAACTTTTGAAGGAGGGTAATCTCAACTGTACAAAAACTATAAGTTAACATTACATTAAAATAATGCTTTAAATTTCCAAAAATATTAAAAAATTAAGCAAATTGATTGACTCAAGAGAAATGACACCTTCAGTATTGATTTAATCTTTCAACCTACGTGTATGCTTTTGTCCATACATTCAAATTTAGCTTTGAATATTACTAATACTACTTGAAGTTGTCTTACATGAAATTTCTCATTAAAATATAACTGAGATGAATTAACTTTTTTAAGTTTGAACATTAAAATTTATTTATTGCCGAAACCGGTTTGGCTCAGTGGATAGAGCGTCGGCCTGCAGACTGAAAGGTCCCAGGTTCGATTCCGGTCAAGGGTATGTACCTGGGTTGCGGGCACATCCCCAGTGGGAGATGTGCAGGAGGTGGCTGATCGATGTTTCTGACTCTCTATCTCTCTCCCTTCCTCTCTGTAAAAAAGCAATAAAATATGTTAAAAAAAAATTATTTATTAATTAACATATTTGCTATATTTTTAAAATTACTAGTTTTGTATTATATATTTGTTAAATTTTCTCACTTTTAGTAGTCTTTTCCTTTAAGTATTTGTGTTTTTTTCTTATAAACATCTTTATTACATATGTTTTAAAACACTTCTCTAAATGCATTAAAGTCTTGCTTTTAAATCAGAAGGAAGTGGTCCTTCGTGCAGCTCAGCCTCGCTGACAGGTTTCCCAGAATTCCAGCCTGGTTCAGGGAGCCTGCGAAATGGCCATCTGAATGGAGAGCCCGGGACACATTTATTTCCCCTATTCCTCCCACTGCTATTTCACCAGAGAAAAAAAGGGGAAAAATGGTTATTAAAATATTTTTACCATAATTAGGTTTAAATTGGATATTTATAGAGAGGATGGAGCACTGCCTTGGAGCCCTGACTGGTGTGGCTCAGTGGATGGAGTGCCAGCAAACACACTGAGCTGCAGGTTCGATTCCCTGGGGTATGTGTAGGAGGCAACCAATCGATGTGTCTCTCTTATAGTGATGTCTCTCTCTCTCCCTCCCTCCCCACCACTCTCTCTAAAAAGCAATGGAAAAAATACCCTCCGGTGAGGATTAACAACAACACAAAACATTTTTAAAATGAAGTATTGTTTTCGAGGCTTCAGGGAGCTTAGAAGTTGCTGCCAGTCTTCTGTCCCTGGGCCTGAAGGAGGTCCCAGAGGATTTACACCACACGCATGGTCCTGTGCTGCCACACTGCTTTTCCTAACCATCAGCGATGGAGCACTCCCAGCCAAGCTTCCCAAGCTACAGGCTGCTTTAGATGCTGCTTGTGCTGTTCCTCTCTCCAGGGAAGCCCATGAGTGGGTGCAGGGAGATCTGTGTCTTCGTTTTCCTAAAAGACGATGAATGTCTGAGAACTTGGTATTCAGATAAAACCTGCAACATGATGTTGAAATGCTGATCTAAATAGTACTCAGAGGTCGCAGGGCATTAACAATGCCTACAGGCCCCGACTGTTCTCTAGCCCTGCACCATCAACCTTCATGGTTTTCTGCTTGAACTATTAAAATAAGATTGGGGTTGGTCTTCCTTTTTCCCCACCATGCCTTCTTCCAGTTTTTCTTAGGGACCTTGATCAGATCCAGCAACTTCAAACTGCAATTTTCAGCCTGCCATTCTTCAGCAAAATGTTTTCATTGACTCCCTATTATATACGGTGGGGTAAAAATATGCAAAACATGAAGTTTGTTCTTGTATTATTATTTATTATTATATTATTTTTCATGCAAACAATTGTAAACCTACTTTTGCCCCACCTTGTATGCAAAATGAAATTCAAACTCTTTATCATGGCATATAAGTCCCATGAGTTTCCCCTGTGAACTTTTACTCCAGTACATTGGCTCTCAACTGTGGGCAACTTGACTCCCCAGGGCACATTTGGTTGTCAAAACTCAGAGGAGGGGAGCTACTGCCATCTAGTTGGTAGAGATTAGAGATGCGGTTAAACATCCTACACTACCCACCACAACAAAGAATTCCACAGACTAAAACGTCAATAGTGCTGTGATTAAAAAACCCTGCCCCCGACAAATGGGGCTGGGTTGTTCCTGAATGTTCCTTGCATTTAGGCCTCAGCCTCCACCTTTGATTCCTATGTGTAATTCCTGCTTCAACTCCTACCAACTCCCAAAGCTTTCCAAGTGCAATGCCCCCTCCCTCTTATGCAGTTTTATAGCACGTTTTGGTCCTATTTATGTTACTCTTCTTAAATGTTTTATTTCCCCAACTGCATTATACATTTTTGAAGTATAAAAAATCTATCTCCTCTCATATACCCCACAGTACTTATCACAGGGCTGCACATATAATGGCTGCTAAAAAGTGTTTGTTGTTTGACTCGACACAAGGAAAATAGTTCATTTTGACGGTGGCCTCCCTTTATAGCCATGTCGCTCACTTACTATATAATTTGATTATGGCTACTGCAGTCATTGAATTTCTAATATGTAGACTCGAGTTCAGTTTCTTTGTTTTTAAGACACTGACAGTTTTCCAGGCCCACAGCTCAAGAAAACATAATGGAATATTTGTGATCAGGTACGGTCTTATGTCCCTTTGTCATGCCTCATGGCCTGTTATTATCCCAAATGAGTGGCCATATGGAACAAATCACTAACATGAAGGACAAGGCAAAATTACCAGGAAAGAAAGCATGAAATGGTAAATGTTTTATTTAATCTAGAATGATATGGAAATGTTTCATCTGATGCCAGCCTGCTGTTTTAAACAGCCTCAGCCTCATTATTCAGAACCACTAACGTTAATGTGTCTTTGCAGTGGAAAGCTTGCTAAGTAGGCTAAACAACACAGGAGTGGGATCCCGTCTGTCTTGGTCACTGCGTCTCATACATATAAACAGTTCGATTGCATTTAACTTATTGAACATGTATGGAGCATGTATACATAAAATGTTCAGATGTACAGTGCAATGTTAACACACATGGCATTGTGGCTGATATTAAGTTGCCCTCAGAGGACTAGCACTTTGTGACCCTTTTTGTCCATACACTTATCTAGAGATAACTAATCACTCCTTGACCTATATCACCATTGATTAGCTTCGCCTGTTTTAAAACTTCATATAAATGGAATCAAACAATATGTACGAACTTTGTGTTAGGCTTCTTTTTTGTCAATAGTTTGTGAGATTAATTCATGTTCATACAACTATAGCAATAGTTCATTTTTTGTATTGCTGTGTATTGTTCCATTATATGAATATTCTACAATTTATTTACCCTTCCTATTACTGATAGGCATTTCAGTTGTTTACAGTTTGGGGCTATTGTGAATAAAGCTATCATGAACTTTTATTTGCATATCTGTTGTTTCATATGTATACACATGTTCAGCTTTAGTAGATACTATTGAGTTTTCAAAGCAATTATACCAATTTACGCTCCCACCAGCAGTAATAAGAATTTCAGTTGCTTCGCATTCTCAAGGACACATGATATCATTGGACCTCTTAATTCAGGGCTTCAGCTGGGGTTATAGCAGTATCTCACTACTGTAATTGCATTTTTAATTTATATTTTCTTGATGACTATTGATGGTGAGCACCTTTTTCATGTTTATTGGCTATTTGCATATTGTCTTCAAATCATTTGCCCATTTTACTTTTAGTTCACTCATCTGTCTTTTTTAAATGGTTTACAGGTGTTCTTTATATATTTTGAAATGAATTCTTTGTCAGATATTTGCACTGCAATATTTCTAACCTGTGACTACTTTTTCACTCTTGCAATGACCACTTTGGGTGGATAAAATTTCTTAATTTTAATAAATATGATTTAATCAATCTTTTTATCGTTAATATTTTTGAGTTATAGTATTAAAATAGCTGCCTACTCCAAGAACAAGAGGATATTCTCCTATGTCATCTGCTATAAGCTATACGCTTTATTGTTTTACTTTTCACAATTAGTCTATGATTCATCTCAAAATACTATGGTTAGATAGGCATCAAGTTACATTAATTTCTATATGAATATCCATGTACCTCAGCACCATTTATTGAAAATACCATCTTTTCTCCCTGATTTATAGTGACATCTTTTGTTTTAAATCAGGTGTCTGTAGATATGTGGGTATATTTTTGGACTCCATTCTGTTCCACTGGTCTATTTGTCCATTCTCTTGCCAATATATCACACACATGCTAGGGCCAGCAATGCAATAACCATAGAGTGGATTCTGACTAACAGTATTTTCATTGGTTAGAACAACCAACAACTTTTCATGATGACTATATAATCTATTATAATTATTCTACCCCGTGCTAAGGTGATCTTATACATCAATATTTACACTGTAAGTTCCTTGAGGAAATCAATTTTGCTGCCTGTTTTGTAATTGCCATCCTATACCTCATAGACAATCAATAATAATTGATTATATCAAACTGTGAAGTTTCTCAACTAATAGATAAATAAGAATGATGGTGTTAGAATATTTAAAAGGCTAAAATCTTGTTGAGAAAAAAAAATAAACACAGGTAAAGTTATTTTACATAACTCCAGGCAAGTCATTTAATCTTTTGTGCTCTGTTGACCTATGTGTGAAAAGAGAAAAATACTAGTATAATAATATTTGAACCTTATATAACTACTGTGAGACTGAATTAAAAACAAATTTAAAAATAATTTTTCACTTGCTAGGAAAAGCCAGTTAAAAAAAAATATGAAATTCACCACCAGTCCATATTTATATTGTAAAATATATATATATACATATATATACATATATATGTATATATATATATATATATATTCTAAAACCTTGTAAGATACTACTGAACATTTAAATTAGCAATAGGAAAATAGATTAATTTTAAAACAGATTTAGAGTTCATTGTGCTAGTCTTTGGCTGAAAACTGATCAACAAATTATATTATGCATATATAGAGCAACTCTCTATTAACTAGATCCCTTTCTTAATTAATTTGGCCAGAGAAATGAATATTTGTAATAGTCACAAGTGCTCAATTAAATAATTGAGACTTTCTTTGGATTTGTCCAATTTAATTGAGTATGCCCATGAAATCAGAATCAAATGTAAATAATGGTTATAAAAGGTACAATCTAAACAATGCTTATATAACACAGAGATAAAAAGATTTCTTTCTCTATTTCTTCCCTGAGAAAAAGAAGATGTTTTATAAGAAAAAGGAAAGCCAGAATAAATTCTTTTCTTATATTTGATTTTTAAAACTTATTTTTAATTTCAGTTTTCCTCACCACATGGTGTTTGTCTAGCCCATACTTAGTGTTCAATAAATGTGTGAATGAATGGAAAATTGCTCCTTTGTGCTTCCAAAGACTTGTGTTATACAAGTTGCACATCTTATTATGATCATTCGTTAACATGCAGTTTCCTCCTGATCTCTGAAGTCCTCAAGGTGGAAACTCCTTTAATTATCTCGCTGCCCCAGTGCCTGACACTCAATAGACACTTAGAATATGTCTCAGCTAATGCAGATAGGCTTCTCACAGTAACCTCATGGTAACCAGCGAAAACATAACCTCCTATAAGGCTTTGACAAAGACGATACAATACTGAATGGGAGAGTATTAATTAGCACATTGCGTTGGGCAGGGCATGTTTGCACACAGGTGAAAGGGGACTGACAAGGAGGAGGAATGCCCCCACCAAAGTAGAAAAACTATGAAGAAGTCAGTTCTGTACACAAAGACGGTGAGCTTCCTATCAAAAACAATTGACCACAATACAACGGGACGTAAGTTCTGAACTAAATGAGTATTTATGGAAATTCAATAAATAGATATACTTCTAATATGAGCTGTCTTTGCCATGATAATGAGTTTATATCTTTCTGTACCCTACCCATTAGGATGGATTAACTATCCATCTATCTAGCCAAATTTGTCTAGCCATTTGTTCTCTTCTTCACACTGTCCAGAATGGTAATGTTGAGTCTCTGTAGTCGAAACATGCCAGCAATATTGCACTTAAAGGACTATACTGTATAGGTGACCCTGCTTGATGGGAAAGAGAACTAATCAAGATGATGAAGTAGATAAGCTCTGTGATTGTCTCTTGCCATGACTACATTAAAATTGCAACTAAATTATAGAATAGCCACCCTTAAGAATCACCTGAAGACTACCTGAACAGAATTTCTATAACCAATAGCCTGTTCTTTTGAGCCTAAACGTTCACAGTGTCAAAATGAGAATACCTGGCTTTGGTGATGAGGAGGATGAGCATTAACAAGTAAGATTCTCGATTCCGTGAAGAATCAGGGAACTAGGCAGAAAGGCAAGCAGGAATGTAGGAGCTGGGAATTCAGCACTAGGAGGACAAGGACTGGGTCTTAGAAGCAAACAGCGGGGTGTATTCAGGAGCAGTGGAGCACATGCCAGAGGGCAAGCCCCTGCCACGCCTGGCCCATTCAGAGTTAGGCCGGAGTTACTTAGAGACAGGGATTAGAGAAAGGCCGCATTGTGAGACCAGCAGCTTTTAGCTGCGGGGAGAAGAGGCATGCAGAGTCCGGATCCAGGCAGGGCCTGACATACCTAACAAATGAGATCAATTATGTGACTTTTCCCACAGACTTTTCCATGCAAACTCTGGGCCGAGTGTCAGCCTTAGCACCCGCGTATGTCAGGGCTCAGAGAACAGTCTCTTCAACCAAATAATACAAATTGAATTTATAAAAAAGGGAACTGACTGTGTGGGTTAAACCAGCATTTTCCAGAGATGCTTTATTGGTTTCAATAGACCTTTATTATACATTTTGGAACACAGTTCAAGTCAAGAAGACAGCTAGGTTTTTGTTGAAGACTAAATTTCAGTAGCAACATTTGAAGTCTGTGGTGTGTGCATATTAAACCATAGAGGCCTTCACTGCAGAGGATGAAATGATTATGTGTCTGCAACAAGCAGAATCCGAAGTAACCGCTTAAGCTAAAGCTGACCTGAGGATGAAATGATTAAACTCTGCCTCTATTCCTGAGATCCTGCAGGATGAGGGAGGGTATGTGTACTGTAAACAGTTTATTTATAGCCTGGCCTTGAGACACAATATTCTCTCTCAGTGTGCTCATTGGGTGCCTCTCTGTCCCTTTAGGTATGTGTCTACTTCATGTTGGTCTGTGTCTGGCTAAAAATAATATGAAATAAGGTGATGGCAGAGCACACATGGGCAGAGATGACCTTAGTCACTGCCTCCCTTTGAGACTCTCCTCTGCTCACATTACCTCACATTCCCTGCATAGAAGAGCAAGCTGGGAAACATGGTCAGGGTGCCCCATTACCCTCGGAGAATCTGATTTTTTTAAAAGATGACCAAGAAGAAGACAAGGACTAAAGGGAAATAAAGAGTGAGGGTGATGGGATTGAAAAGGCCTGCGCTTGGGTCCTGGCTCCATTCTCACTCTCGCAGCTGAGAAATCACAAGCAAGCAACACAACCCACCCCTGCCTGTGCTCCATTATTGTAAAGTGGGAGCCATGAGGTCTCTGACACCTTGGGCTTAGGTGAGATGAACAAAGAGTGGTATGTGTTCAGGGCATGGATCCTGGGCCATAGCAGCCTGGCTGAAATCCTGGCCTTGCCACTTAACCACTGTGTAGCCTTGCCCCAGTCACTTATTTCTGTATCTCTGTGAAATGGAGAAAAGAATAGCCCCTAGCTACTAGGGTAGGTAGTGTGAAAACTAACTGGGTTATGACATGTTATAACAAAGAAATCTCTTTTCCCATGTTACTGTGTAATTTACCCTGTGCAGGTCACAGAAAACAGACTCGGGCATTTGGACTGAGTTCAAAGGGGAGTAGGGATGATGAGTCAACTTGGTATGGATTTATTTATTTCCTTGCTGCTTTATTTGTGGTTTTATTATTATATGTATAGTTTTATTAAATAATTGCCCATCTCCAGAGTTTCGACTCACATCACCGTCTGTGGGAATGCCACCCCCAGACCAGTTGTATGCGGCAGCCGTGTGGCTCTGGGCACAGATTTGATCATGTAATAGCTCTAACCATGGAACCTTGCTTATTGCAGGGTCAGGAGGGATCACAAATGAAAACTGACTTTTAATTTCTTGCCATCTAGGTGGGATGAGGCTCTGAGTCAGATTTAATGTGATTGGAAGGCAATAAAGAGCCGTGGCTGTTCCTGCGCACTCCAAAGTTGTAATTTTATTTCTACCACAGAAGCATGGAGTCATGATGTTATCTTCTCTCCAACTTTTTTCTCTTCCAGTCCCTAGATAACTTATCCAAGTTCCTATAGGGCACATGAATAGCACTGTAGGAGACTAAAGGTATAAGACTGGAGGAAGTTGGGGAAGGCTTTCATCCAAGACCATGAGAGTCATGCCTTAGGAGAGAGGAGGCCCTCGCTTTGGCAGAGCAGATGGCACCACAAGACAATGGCAGGCGCAGAACTAAATCCAGGAGGAGTGATGTCATGGCCATCTGATAAATCCTGGACAAGCTGAGGACAATCTTCCCCAGGTGAGGAGGAAGCAGGTATGTTTAGAGTCAGGAACAAAAGTATAATCCTCCTGACCCTCTAACTGGTTTGATCCGGGGACAGTGGGTTATAGGTGTACCTGAGTGTAGGCAGAATTAGGAAGATAAGTAGTTAGAAAACTCCTAAGTTTAAAAAATGAAAACAGAAGGTTCTTTGAGCTTGAGAGATTTGAAAAAGCAAGTTTCATCTGTCTCCATACCTGACTGTCTGATTAAGATGGTGAGAAGAGTCCCTATAAAGACAGGGTGGTTTATTCACATGTATACACCGAATTGAAATAATCTAAGTCAAAGAGGGGCAGGCCTAGAAGAAATCCCTAAGTCACCATAAATAAGTCTTCAGCACCTCCCGACTTAAGAAATAGTAAGGTTTCCTCTCTATAATTTCTGCCCAGGTTTTGCTCTATGTACACCTCATCTCATCACAATCACTAATATTCTCACTTGGAGCACTACTTCCAAAGCCATGAAGTTACAAAGCATCTGAGTGGGTAGGAACTTTGAGATCACTGGTCTGAAGTCCTCATAAGAGAATAAACTAAAGCCAAGATATGTTACCCAGAGAGATGCTCCAAATAGCACAGCAACAGAGGTGTAACTGGAAACCAGGTGATGTCTATAATAAAAAGAGGATAGAATTAACCACCAAAGGGATCTGGATTATAGTGTTGCTTCCACTAATGAATAACTGTACAGAATTAGGAAGAACCTTACACTCTGCATGCTTTAGTTTCTTATCTGCAAAATGAGGATGCTAATCCTCACAGTGCATGGTTGTGAGAATTTAATGAAATAAAATGTTAGAGAACAGCAAGTGGCAAGGCTTTGCAGCTGCGAGAGAGTAGGCAAGGGTGGTAGAAAATGAGGTCATCCTGGAGATCACATTGTTTAGATCCTTTGGGTCATGATGGAGACTTGGCCTTTGCTCTGAGTGAGATGGGATACTCCTATGGAGAGTTTTATGCAGAAAAGTGACATGGTCTGACATGTCTTCTGAAGTATTCATCTGATTGCTATGGAGGAATAGCCTACAGGAGCAGCAGAGAGAACAGGTAAGAGAATACTGCTATAATTCTTGTAAGAGATAACCAGGGCTTGGGCCAGAGCATGACAGTGGAGATGTTGACAAGTGGGTGGATTCAGAAATATTTTGAAATTAGAGCTCAGAGGATGTGCTAGTGGAATGGATGTGAGGTATAAGAAAGAGAGAAGAGTTAAGGATTACTTCAAGTTTTTTGGTTTGTTCAACAGAAAGAAGAACAGATTTTGTAGAGGGAAGCAGTTTTGGGGAGAGTAATTTTTAGTACAAGGAGAAATGTTGAGTGAACAGTTGGGTATATGAGTCTGGAGTTCATGAGAGAGGACCTGGCTAGAAATATAAAATGTGGTAATCATTAGGATACAGGTGGCATTTAAAACCCTGTTCCTAAATGAGATCACCTAGAAAATGCATTTGGAGAGGATGGAAAAGTGTCACAAGACTAAGCCATGGGGCACACAGGGCACATGCAGGTCAGAGAAATGAAAAAGACTGCAAGGGAAATTAAGAAGGAGCAACCAGTGAAATAAGAAGAGAAAGTTGTCTACGGCCATACCACCCTGAACGCGCCCGATCTCGTCTGATCTCGGAAGCTAAGCAGGGTCGGGCCTGGTTAGTACTTGGATGGGAGAAGAGAAAGCTATTCCTGAAGAAAGAATTTTAATAAGGAGGGACTTATCAACTATATAAAATATTCTTGACTGGGTTAGTTAGATGAGTACTGAGAACCTACCATTTGTCTTAACAACATGGAGACCACTGGAAATCTTGAAAAGAACAATTTTAATAAAGTAATGGGGATGGAGGCTTAATTAGAGAGGGTTCATTAGAGAAAGTGGGTGGAGAATTGACTAGCCTTCCTACATATTAAAATATATTACAAAACTTCAGAATTAAGACAGGTTTTATTGGCACACAAATGGAAAGACAGGCCAATGAGCCAGAATAGATTTTCCAGAATTAGATCAAAATATATATGAGAATTCATTATATGATAAAGGTAACATTTTAAGAATAGATGGTGTTGAAATAAACTGTGTACCATATGGAAAAGATAAAGTTGGATCCAATGTGAAGTTTTCCAATGAACCGCTTTGATGAAGAAAAAAGTTCTGAGAATACATGGGTGAGTTCCTTTATAAACTTGAAGAAAATTTTCCTATCTATGATTCAAATTCCAGAAGCCACACAGAAGATTAATAAATTAGTCTAAACAAAAATTTAGCAAGCAGGTATTTTAATAAACAAATGATAAACTAGAAAAGATATTTGTAATACATATCACAAAGCACTAATAATTGTAAATTGGAACAAAAAATACAGTGACAGACCAAAAAAATGGCAAAAGTTATAGAGAATTCATAGAAAAAGAGATATTAATAATTGTTTTTTCATGTGACAAGATACTCACTCATGAAAAGGAAAATATAAATTGAAGCACTGAAGTATCATTTATCACCTCTGAGAAGGACAGCCACCCAGAAGTTTAACAAATACCCTCTGTTGGTGAGTTCAAGGATACCAATCATTGCCATGCTTGCTGGTGAAGGGGTATATGGTGAATGTCCATGGAGGCTAACCCAGGAATAGTTATAAAAATTATGAATGCACTGCATTAGCTTCCTAGGACTTCCATAACAAAGAACCACAGACTGGATAGCTTAAACCAACAGAATTTTCTTTCACATTTCTGGAGAGCAGAAGTCTGAAATCAAGGCATTGGCAGGACAATGGAGTAGGCTCTCGGGAAGAATCCTTCCTTGCCTCTTGGCACAGTTAGAGATGGAATCTAAGCTGGGTCAGAAGGGAAGTGAGGGCATGCGAAATGTCAGTGTGCAGCTTTCTTTTTGCATGTGGCATATTTGCATGCCTTGTATGTATTATTTATTCATTTTCTTAACATTAATTGAGTGCTCCCATATGTGTCATGAACCATTTTAAACACTCTAGCAGATGATATTAGCAAGACAGGAAAGTTCCTTCATGCCACCAAGTTCCATTCCAGGAAATAGTTCATACACAACAAAGAAATACACACACACACACACACACATACACACACAAACACACACAAAGAACAAATTAAATAACGCTCACAGTTATGCAGATAAGTAAAACTGGGTGATTGAGTAAGGTTAACTACACAGCTAATACATTTAAGGTAGTCAAGAAAAGCTTCTGTGATGAGGTGATATTTAAGCTGAGATCTAGTTTGTTAGAAATACAGACAGGAGGCCAATGTAGCTGGAGCAAGAGAGCTGAGGTGGGAAGTAAGGACATGAGATGGGAGAGGTAAATGCGGGCCAGATCAGACAGAGCTCTGGAAACCACAATAAAATGTTAGGTTTTATTCTAAGCATGAATGGCATGATATGAGCTGATTTGTGTTCATCAATCCTCAGTCTAGAGGCTGCAGAAGGAATTATAGAATCAGTTGCAGAGGAATAAGGGAGAACAGTTAGGAAGTTATTACAATAATACAGATGAGAAATTATGGTGTTTTGGTTATGGAGATTGAGAGAAACATAGATTTACGATAAGTACTGTTCAATATTTTGCACTTTTATAGTGGCCAATGCTTTATCCCTAAAAAGGGACACATATGACAGGTCAGAGAAAAATCATTCTGAGAGGTAAGTGAATACTTGACTCCAACATTGAATATTGTCCCTAATTATATCCACCCCCTATAGCTATGGGCCCTAGAGGCAATCTCAGGAATATTCATTTATAACAAACTAGAGGTCTGATGCACGAAATTTGTGCAAGGGGCTCAGCCCTTGCAGCCCCAGCTTCATCTGGAAGGTCATCCAGACAGTCATCCGGAAGGATGTCTGGACGGTCGTTCAGCTGTTTGGTCTATTTAGCATATTAGCTCTTTATTATATAGATGATTCCATTCTACCTAAAGCTTACTACAGTGCCAATAGGGAATTCACTCCTTGTCTGGAAGGAAGGGGAGAGGGAAGAAGTGAGGGAGGGAGGGAAGAAGAGAGGAAGGAAGGGGAAAGGAAGAGGAGGAGAGGGGAGGGAGGTAAGAGGATGGGAGGCAAGGGAGGGGGGAAAGGAAGGAAAGAAGAGCAGAAAGGTCATTGAAAAGATGGCTATATTCCATCAAAGGGACTTTTTAGGGGAAAGGATACAATAAATATGTAGCTCAGTTTTCAGTTGTTAATTGCAGAGCTGTATTTATAATATTCAGCACGTCCTTCTCAGAGGCATGATTGGAAAAAAAATAGCATTTCTATTTATCTAGGAAACGATTAAACATGCACTTGTCCTAATTTTCTCAGCCTGCACGTGGTGGTGAGCACACCTGTCCCTGCTGTCCTCTATAAACAATGAGGGTAGTAACCGCACTGCCAGTGAGATCATGGGATGCCTCCATCCGCATTAACCTTTAAGATGAGGGATAACATTTGCCTTTGTATGAGGTGGGGGCACGGAAAAGAAAAGGCCCCAAAGACATGAGGGACAGCAACACGCTGACTGTGACATAAATAGTAACTACTAGTCTGGAATGACATTGCAGTAAAGCCTTTGTAATAACAGATTGAAAAGAAGAAGGAAAAAAAAAACAGCTTAAATTGAAAACCACAAGTAAGTTCTAAAGGGTAAAGATACAGGTCAGCTCAGTGGATTCCAGTGAAAGTAATGGCAATGGTCTGAGTAGGGGAATATGCCTTTAAACAATTCCCGGCAGGACAGCCAATTTAGAAACTCTGGTCACATATCCAGCTGTATGATTTCAAAAAGCAGGTCTGGGAGGAAATATAGAGATATTTGAACCCGAACACTAATCTTAACATAATTTAAATGTGCTGTGGACAGCCGCACCTATGCAATTGGCAGTATTTTCAGTAATTAGAGTAAACTCTAACCTCAGCAAGATGTGGTTGGTATACAGCAATTTTATTTTCTATCCTTTTAGGATGGCTTTGAAAAGGTTCTGCATTTGTGCCTCACTTGCTCACAAGTAATAGAAAGAGTGATATTCACACTTTTATTTTTTTAAAGTCTCAAATTGGAGAAAGGATGCCCTCAAACTTAGATGTTTTTCACTTACTGATAGAATTTTAGAGAAGGTACTAAGAATGGATAATGGTGGATTATCATTAACATTTTCTGGAGAGGATATATTCTGATAACATAAATTGGAAATACAAGTTAATCGTTAAGCAAAATTGTAATGCTGGTGAATTAATGCATAAAATTTGTGTCAGAAGCATGACACCTGTCAGAGCATCTTTTGACACAAGGTGACCAGAGTTGTGATGCTTTCCCCAGTGCTTAATCATGTGACTCTATAAAATAGAGCATTCATTTTAGAATTGCTGACACCAAGTAGCAAAAATAGGAGCCAAAAATCATGTTTCTGGAACATTCTGTGATGAGACTAAAGCGAGTAGGCCTGAGAGGTATTCTAGAATCAAATTAAAATGGCTCTGGTGGAGGCAGGTCTATGCTGGAAAAATTGAAGCAAAACATTCTTCCTTCTCAATGCAAGAAGCCACAGGGGGATACAGGAGAAAGGGCTGTGCCAGCATCTCCCAGGTGAGAATGTTTTTTCAGTACCAATATCTCGAGAAAACCTCCCTTGACTTCATCTTAAATGATCAATTCATTAGAGCAGTCTCTGAATAAGGAAGAGCCCTTAGAAAAGAATTCTAGTCTCTTAACTCAATTCTGCAAATTAGGGTTACAACTAGTAAATCCATTTGACCCAGCGAAGAACAGAGTATGGCAAGAGTATATTTCAAAAGGTTGACCATTATTTAATTTCCTTCTCAGTCCTCCAGAAGGTCCAACATAGTGCTGGATACATGGTCCGTAGCTAGCCCTCCATGCTGGGTGACTGATCCAAACATTACTGAAGTGACTGACCTCAAGTTTGAGAAGGCAGGTACGGCACCTTTTGTATATACACTACCACCATTTTGCATTAAGAATAGGGGTTGTCTTGCTGATTGCCTAAACTTTTTTAAGTGATGGAGAAAACAGTAATAATGCATATTAAATTTATGTGTGTCATTCTATAGTTGTCGCATCGTTAATAGCACAAAAAGTTGAGGAAACATTCGTCAGGTAATTAAAAAAACTATTATCTAATCCAACAACAAAGTTTCTTAAGGCCTTGGAGAAAGAATAAATTTCTGTCATACATCTCCATTGTTTTATGTTTGTTTTTCTCTTTAATGCAAAGACGATTTCAACCAATATTCATATTGGAACTCCTCATATTCATCAGTTACAACCATAAGCTATCTACAGATAAAACATTTCAACAAAAATATTATATGTGAATCAATTGGCTTTATGGAATTTAGAATAAAGAATACTGTTTATATTACTATTAGTCATAAATTGTATGCTACACATACTTTATATCAATAAATTCATAATAAGCTGTGTGTGTGTGTGTGTGTGTGTGTGTGTGTGTGAAAGAGAGAGAGAGAGAGAGAGAGAGAGAGAGAGAGAGAGAGAGAGAGAGAGAAAGAGAGAGAGTTAGGAGAACCAGTTGTCAGACACTTGCCACAAACCCACTGAGGACTGGGGATAGAGTAGATAGTTCCAAAAGTAAAATCCCCAAAGGCAAAGGAAATGAGGCCTGAAATAACCAAACTTCCATATTTAAAATGTATAAGTACAGATGGAAATCTGGGGCACAGGAAATCTAAAAATGCAAGAATTAACAGATGCTAGTCAAAGCAGGTAGAATTGACCAGTGTTCTATGTTTTTGAGAATACCTGTAGTCTTTGCTCATACTTTCCTCTTGTCACAGAAACTATTAACTAAATAACTAATAATTATTAAGTAATTAATATATATCAGAAGTATACTAAACACATTGTATAGACATCCATTTAATGACAGTAACCCAAGGAGTCAATATGGTCACCCCCATTTTTTGACAAAACAGAGGGTAAGTGTGATGTGAGGCATCTTGCTTAAGGACACAACCTACTGAGTCCTCTCCATTGCCCAGTCTCAAACTCTGTGCTGGTAACTGCTTCTGCTAAGTTATTGGGTTTTTCTAAACTAAAAGAAAAAGTGCTTGTCATTTCTACTGGGGGGTGGGGGGAATAAAAAGCTCCTTCATTTGAGTCAAATCTTCCTGGATTTAATCTATCTTTCCAGCCCCTATTCACCACAGTGACTCTTCAACAAGCTACCTCACCTAATCTTTCACTTACATATGTTATGTTTTCTACCTGTTTGTTTTTTTTCAGGTATCCTTCTTCAAAATAACTTGTCCTCACAAGTCCCAATTCCAAATTCTACCTAGCCCTTAGGATTCAATTTAAAAGCAGTATTCTCTGTGGATTCCTTGATTTTCCTAGTTAAAAAAAACAAACCCTCTACTCTGTTCACCCAAAACAGCTCTTAACCCCTTTCCACCCTGAGTTAGGCAGCTTTCCCAAGCTAGAGTCTGGAAGAACTTTACCCACTTGGTCCTACAACTGCCAATATCTATTAGCATAATCAAAGACTTGAGAAATCCTGCAGTGCATAAACTTTTTTTAACTTTATTTTCCCCAATGTTACCCCCATTGATTTTACTCTGGAATCCATTTATTTCACCCCAAATACTCATTAATGGCACATGGCTCCAGTGTTTCGAAGCAACAACAATTAGGGAAATACCGGTATATATTATTCTCCTTGACCATGGATGCAAGGACACAAGATCAGATTTCATCTTATATCACTCAATGCCATATACCCATTGCTTTGCATTTAGAAACTGAGAAAATATTGGTGGAATGAATGAACATGAATAACAAGTTATATATACTTGAGTGGCCAAGTGCTTGCTTTCTGGAAGCACTCATTTTACAAGTATCCAACTAGATAACATCCCTATAACACAGTTTGGCCAAAGAGCAGCCTAAGTAGCAATTGACAGAGAACCAGAGAACATCACTAGATGTCTGTCTGACTCCTTCTCAGTTTACTGCACAAATAGGATAAAATAACAGCAAAGATTTAGGAAATATCAGTACAGCCTGTTATTATCCCCAAAGTGTCTTCCACACTATCTTGCCAGAAGTCTAAACTGTTGATAGAGGTTCTTTCTTTTGGGTAGGCCTTCTCCCTATGCCTCTAATTGCAATCTTCTGGTAGGAATCTCTCATGTATATCTTATGATTTTATCCTATGATTTTATCCTCTTTCTTCAGATTAGAGGAAAAGGACCACAAGAGACAATAGGTACCTCCCATGGAGAGACTCCTGAGGGGGGAGTTGGGGGGTACTTAAAAGAAGGTCACCATAGGACTAACTTATCAAATGTCAGAACTTTCCCAAATATGTATATGGGTATGTATATTGGTATGTGCCTATGTGTATAAAGGTTTCCTCCTTTTGAAAGCCTTATTTTTCAGCGACTGCCATCTATGAAAACATTGAATAGTTAGAATAAAATTTGTATTAATAACAAAATTATTTTCCTTTTAACTTGATCCAGAGCTGCCAGGAGGAAAGATCAGTGGAAAAGTTTGAAAACTGCAGACATAATGAACCCAAGTTCTGTACAGCCTAGCAAAAAAATGATGGAAAGATGCATCTTTATTACCAATTACAGGCTGCCTGCTGTGTTCCCTGAAAAATGATCAAATCTGTTACCTCCTAAAAGCAAGTCACTGGTGCATGCTCCTCCCATGCCCACCCACCAGGGGCTGCCTTCTCCTACCTCGTGCCCACACACTCTCCCCCACCATGATTTATGGTTCAGGAAGAAGAGAAATGGCTGGATTAGTGGTACACTAGAGCAGAAGCAAGCAAAGGGAAGGAGTGAACAGGGGAAAAATAAAACAACTATAAAATAATTCAAGACAATTATGCAAAGGAAAACACACTGAATGGGAATGAGGGAAATAAATAATTGAGATTTAAGGCAGAAGGAAAAAAAATAGAGTGAAAAGAAGAGGAGATGAAAAAGCCCACTCAAGGGAGAAAAGCAAGAAGGCAGTGGTGGTCCTGGCAGGAATATTTATAACTGGATAAAAAATAGAAAAGAAACAGCTCATAATTTCTTGACATCCTCTGAAGAGGCCATCAGCTCTGAGTCCTTATATTTTGCACAGGTTTGTATGTTGTCAGAAAGCCCATTTCTCTGGCCCAGTCAGAGGCCCTTTGGAGTAAAGTCAGGTGGGTATGGGGCTGACAGTGACTTCTGGAAGTAGTAATCTGGGGATAGTGGCTAAGGATGAAAAGGAAGGAATTTTAACTTTATTCTAGAATTGAGATGGTACAGATTCTGAACTAACAGTGAGGCATGATTCATCCTATGCTGTGGATATTGCTCCATTGGAGCTATTTTTTCCCGGTGATCAGTGAAAGTTTTCCTTGATAACAAATGCAATGAATATGAGAGTCAGAGGAATTCAAACTTTACTTGACAGGAGGGAATCTGTACAGAAAGGAGATCCTGTGATTGTACTGAAAATGTGAAATTAGGGGAGCAAATACTTACTCAGCAGACATTCACTAAGCACTTTCTAGATGCCAATCTATCCCCTTCTGAGTGAGTGGAGCTGGAAATCTGGAATGGAGCCCAGGATCTGCAACTTAGCAAACACTCAAGCTGATTCTGGAGTGCTAATCCACTCAATATTTTTCCAGAAACACTATTCTAGGGCATATACTGTATATCTGTTTATATACTACTAGAGGCCTGATGCACAAAATTAGTGCAAGAGTAGGCCTTCGCAGCTGCAGCCACAGCCACAGCGGCTGCCTGGATCCGCCCCTTGCAGCCGCAGTGGCTGCCTCCATCCGGTGGCTGCAGCCCCAGCTTCATCCAGAAGAACATCTGGTCTAATTAGCATATTATGCTTTTATTATTATAGGTGGCCCTTTGAAAGACCACAAACTATTTTATTTTTATTTATTTTTTCAATTAAATCTTTATTGTTGAAAGTATTACATATGTCCTCCTTTTTCCCCATTGACCCCTTCTAGCCCACCCAGTTCCCTGCCCCAGGCCTTCACCACCCTATTGCCTGTGTCCATGGGTTAAGCATGAACTTGTTGTTGTTGCTGTTAAGCTAATCTTCCCTAAAAGAAACTTTAAGAACAATACTTGCATAACAAGGGAGAGTGTGGTATAGTGGAAAGGGCACAGTTATTATAAGCAGACAGACTTGGGCTCATAGCCCAGCTCTGACAGATACTAACAAATACTAGAGCAATGGTTCGGTTCTCAAAGTGTGGCCCCAAGTATCATCTGGAAACTTGTTAGAAATGTCAACCTCATGGTCTCATTCTATACCTACTGAATCCGAAATGCTGGCCATAGAAACCAGCACTGGTCTAGGCTTAACAAGCTTCTCAGATAATTATGAAGCGCACTAAAGCAGACACTTTATTTAAACTCTCAGAGCCTCATCTGACCATTCGTGAAATGTTGCTAACAACCTGCCTTATGGTTTACCCATGGCTTGAGGTAGGCATTTTTAAATGTTAGAAACATATATCAGTCTATAGGTCCTTTCAGAGTTACAGATGACACATTTAAATTATTACATTAAAAGGAGTCCAGTGAAATCATAAACCTGGGGAGAATTGATAAAGCCCACACAGAGGCTTGGGTCGATCCTCCACACTCAATACAGGGCAGGTGGAAGGGAAATTAGAGAGATGCCCACCAAGTGCATGACTCATGTGTTATAGCACCTACAACTATTTTAACTCTCTGATACCTATCTTGTCCCCTTCATCAGACTGCAAGTTCCTCAAGGGCAGAGCCCATGTCATCCAAATTTATTTTTCTATACCCAGCATAGTGGGTCCTCAATTCATGTTTGAATAAAAGATCACAAAGGTTAAAAAACAGTCTCTGGATTGTCTTGACATCAGAAAAGAGAGAGGAGAGAGCTGACAATGAGATAACAACTCCTCTAGCATGTACCAGCCCACAGGATTTGTCACCAGCCCAGAGCAAGTTGTTCCAGTTCCTTGCTTAGATTTCTGTGTCTTTTAAAACAAAGGCATAGTGCATGAGGCTAAAGATGGAGCCTCAGCAGCACAATTTTTCTGGATATAGCTATTTCAAGCTCCCTTCTGCTGTGCGCACAGCTCCACTGCAATGTATATATGTCTCATCACAAGCAAACTTTGTCCTGGGTTTGGTGAGTTTGACAATTATCATACTGTAGGCAGGTCAGTGGAAAGATGGGAAATATAAACAGCTTCCTATGACTCACTGGGTAAATCACCCCTCAATTTACAGATGCTTAGAGAATTTGTTAATTGATCTAAAGCAAGATTTCACTTGAGGGTGCATTATAATTCAGAAGAGAGTGGGATGCTCCTAGTCTTGGACATAATGCTTTGCCTGATCCCTCTTATCTGCCCACTAAAGGTCTGAACACAGGTAGGGCTGTGGTCAATTAACAAGATGACAAGCATTCCATCTGTTTGGTCTGCTTGGTGAAAAAAATCTTTTCAGCCTCTAGTTTTGACGCATTCAGTTCCTCAGCAGCCCCAAATCTTTCTTCAGTATGTATATTTCTTTCTCTACTTGATCTAGCCTTCAGCTTCTCTTTATTTAATAAGCAATGCCCAGCATATGTTCAGAAAATACTTAGTTACTCCAGTTCTAGTCCCTGCTAGAACTCTTGTTTGATCCTATCTGTCTGTCTGTCTGTCTAACTGACCCTTGTTTCAGTTCTTCTAGTCTCCTTAGACTATTTAATTCCCCCTGATATTTTTAGGGTATTAGCAAGAGAATTCATATAATCTCCCAGAATCTGCTTCCTAGTTGATTAATCACTCCCATTTGTCAAAAGTCATACTCTCAATAGTGCACAAGCCAGTTCCATTTTCTGCTTTCCCCTCCACCTCCAGTCAGTGGCACCTTCCCAGGAATATTAACTCAGAGTCATGTATTGTTTAGGATACCATTCCCAGGCTCCAACTTGCACTTACTAATATTACCAATAATATTAATATTTCCAAATCCAACTGCCATTTTTCTCTCCTTACCCTAATCAACCTCTCAATAGCATTTGACACAGTTGACCCCTCTTAAAAAACATGGTTTGTTTTCCTATGACATCATGTTTTTCTGTGTTGTGTTTGTTTGGTTTTTCTATCCCATTTGTCCTTTGCTAACTCTTTCTCTTCTACTTCATGTATGAATGCTGAGGCCCCTCCCTCTTCTCTTCTCCCTCTGTACTCCTCGCTCCCTGGGTGATCATAGAGCTCAGATTTAGGATATTAGAGTAAGAACAGTCTAGTGACATCAGGACCTAGGAAGATCTGACTGAGCAGATTAATAAACCAGGAATCCAATGTTTTTGGACAGTTGCCCACATGGACCTTGAAATCACCCAAAAAAGAGTGTCAGGTAGTGGAGTAAGATAGCGATTATGAGC
This sequence comes from Myotis daubentonii, assembly GCF_963259705.1. Lineage (NCBI taxonomy): Eukaryota > Metazoa > Chordata > Mammalia > Chiroptera > Vespertilionidae > Myotis > Myotis daubentonii. The sequence continues at coordinate 53,523,860 of NC_081851.1, forward strand.
TAGTTTTCAGATCATTTGATGAAGCATGGATGAGAGAGCCAAAATAAGAACCACAAGAGGCTGAAGAGCTGAAAGCGCCCTTGGGACCTGAAGCGTGGTAACAATCTCACCGCTCAGTTACTAATATCTTTAGTCACCAGTGACCTTTCTCCTTTGGACCACATACTGTAAGTGTGTCAAAAGATGCAGCTTTGTACTATTCTCTGTTGTTGGCCATGCTGTAAGCCCTGGACCTGGACTCAGTAGAGAAGGAACTGGGTCATATTCTAGTATCCTTTCAGCATTGCTCATCCATAATCTCACACAAATAAGAGACTAGCACCTAGCATAGGTCTGGACAGGAAGGACCCAGGAAATATTAATATAGTTTTTGGAAACAGAATTATCTTTTCCCTCAACTTTGTAAAATACTTGGAGCCTATAAGGTTCCCTTTACTTTCTTTTTACATAAGGAACAATCATCCTATCTGGACAGATGTAGTGAAGCCATAGACTCAGGTTGGTAAGAGGGGTCTGAGGGTTTATTGTGAGTTGGGTCTTGTGTGTCTGTTTCTTGAGAATCTTGTGCAAAGAATAATCTGGGGTGGGGAGGAGGGTGATGCTCAGATGTTTGCCTCTGAGATCATCAAAGTAATGAGAACCATTCTATTCTTTTCAGGGGACCAGTCTGTGAAAATGGGGAGCATGCCCATCATCCCATGATTGGAGAATTCAGGTCTACCATCCTTGACCCTGAACTTTAGTTGATTTTCACAAATTAGATCAATCCAAGGAATATCTGGATATTTCCCCACTTCCACTTAACATTAGAGTGTTCTGGACATGAACATTGTAAATTCAACTTCCTTGGCATCAATTTAGGACTTCTTAAAATGGCCAGGGGCATTTCAGTGAGTGAACTAAGAACCAACGCTAGAAAAGGCCACCGAAAGCAACACTTTAGAAAGTCAATGGCATTTTTGAGGGTTCTACAATCTATCAGGACTCATAGAGAGCTCTGGTAGAGACAACAAAGAGAGTATCCTCTTCATTCTGCTTCTTCCAGCCAAGTTGGGGAAGAAGTAACATTAAATAGTTTATTTTCTCTGGTGATTTGTTTGGTCTATGCATATATTTTTTAAATATGTTTTGTTGATTTAGACTCATCTTTTCATTTCACAGTAACCATCACACCCACCATCATTGAAGAGAGCTGCCTACGACACGATTTTAGGCTGGGAAGACATTAGCAGCCTCTCAATCCAAGTCTTATCAGAGGAAGGTACACTCCCTGGGCACTCAGGGCCTTGAAGCTTCATAATTAACATGAGATCAAGCTCATCAAATAATTGTTGTAGACCCAAGTGAATGAATGGAATTGGTCCTAAAGTTCCCTAACATTTGTGCACTCCTATATCTGCCTGTTATATTGTATACCTTACCATTGGAAAATGTGGTTGCCGCTTTCTAAGTCCAAGTGACCCGAACAAATCTCCCTTCCAGCCCAGCCCCAATCCAGCACTTGTGCATTTTGAATTTATGGCTACAATTCTGTTTGTTCCCAGCAGTATTCTCTAGATTAAAGCTGCATCGGAAATCAGATTTCTGTGGTTTTTTTTGTTTTTTTTTTTTTTTTGCTCCTGAAGAGTATAGTAAAAAAAATAACTCAATAAATCTGGCCAATTAGCAATAAGATCTCAAACTCTGGGGCATATGTGTAACTCTGCTGTTGTGGAAGAAATGTAAAAGTACTGGCAGCTGAACCAATCAGACTACATATTACTATTTACAAGCAGGAAGGATGAAAGACAATTCTTCCACCCAATTTGAACCAAGTTCACCACAAGGAACAAAAAACTTTCAGGGGTGGAGAATATCCTGAATATCCTCATTTTCTATGCAGCTATCATAATCTTATGTGAAATGGAACATTTTGAAAAGTCATTTCTTCAGATTTTTTTCACTCTAAAGTTGAAAACCTGGATAGGTGTGAGTTTTGAAGCATTTCCCCTCAAATCCATCAGCTGCGGTTTTGGGCTGGATATGACCTGATTTATGGTCTCCTGATTGTAATAAAAGATATATTAATTTCAAGTTCAAAGATATTTAATTTCAAGCGCTTAGAAAGGGAAAGTAAGGATGTCATTCATTGAAAAGCTTGTGAGCACTCAGACCACTGAGATCTACTTTACTTGAAAGGAGAACTGGAGAGCATGGGGCCATAAAGTGGCTTCTTGTTTGGGGGTTGTAATTGAGTCAGTTATGAGTAATCAATATCCCTGTCTTCATTATCCATGTCTCCCTAAAATAATTTTCTTCCAAGACAGTGGCTCATAGCCCCTGTCGACAGTGACTGTCATGGACTTCAAAAGCAAAGCAAAACAAAACAAAACACTTTATTCCCTAAATCTTCCATCTCAAAATATGCAGCCTCAGGTAAAGGGCTGAGTATGGATGCCCTTAAGCCTTTGAAATCTCACCCTTGCACTCAGCATTCACCCAACATGTACCACGTGCTCCTCAGTTCCAGGCCCTTTGCTGGACCTGCAGTGATAAAGGGCATTGACTCCGCTCTGAGCAGGTTACCAGTGTGAAGCTTTACAGATACTCTGCTCTCCACCTGCAATGCATTTCTTTACCTTATTTCCATTTGTTCCAACTCTACATTTTCATAAAAGTTCTATTACAGTCCCACCATATTTGTGAAATATTCCCTGAAACTCTTTTTTTTTTCTTGAACACATGTAGTCTGTATTGCCTTTTTGACATTGAATGGTTCCTAGTCTGAGTTGTGACATATATAATATTATTATAATTAATTATAGAACAGTTAACATGCTCTGTGCATTTGTGTGTGCTTTTTTGTTTGTGTTGCATTTTTTAATATATATATTTATTGATTTCAGAGAGGAAGGGAGAGGGAGAGAGAGAGATAAAAACATCAATAATGAAAGAGAATAATTGATCAGCTGCCTCCTACATGCTCCACACAGGGGATCAAGCCCTCAACCCAGGCATGTGCCCTGACCTGGAATTGAACCTCCTCATTCATAGGACAATGCTCAACCACTGAGCCATGCTGGCTGAGCATAGGGCATTTGTTTTATTTTTCCAGGTTAGGACATTCTTGAGAGCAATGACAGCTTCAACTATGTTTCTGGAACCCTCCAAAAATCTTAGGTAGTACTGTATGTGTAGTAGGCATTCAGTTACTCTTTTTTAAAAAAATAAGGAAGGAAGGAAAAAGAGAGGGAGGAGGGAGAAATAGCCTAAACATTTGTGAATTCTAATCTACCTAATCAAACCCTCATCAATATTAGTAAGTCTCACAAAGGCTACAAATATAAATCTTGATGGATGCCAGGTAAGAATATTATGGTAATAGTGAATTTTCTCTGTAAATTAGAAAGCTAAGTTTAGTGGCCTTATTATTTATGTTTAGTGGTGTGTGTGAAGTTAGGAAGGGAGGGAGGGGAGAGAGAGAGAGAGAGAGAAAGAGAGAGAGAAAGAGAGAGAGAGAGAGAGACCTGTGAATAAGACATTGAAAATATAATAGAATCCAAAAAGACTGGCTCTTAAGTGTTTAATCCTGTCTAATTCACGTTTTTACTTATAGTTTTAGAATCACAATATTTTTCTGCACTCATCCATTCCTATCATCTTTCTCTCCCAAGACCTACCACCTCTTAAACAAAAAGGCAAAGCTTCTATGAATGATTGACAGTGGGAAATGTCAGCTGTCAGCAAACTGACACCAGCCAGTGTAAGTACAGATGGGATTTTGGCCCAGGACCCCGACTCAGCTGGTGAGTGAGGATCTTGGAAGTTACAGAGACAGCTGTCCTCCACAATAAATGTTAGTGAAGACAATTTGAACCCCTTCCAATTCATACATCCTGAGCAAGGAGCAAGGTTGACAGAAATGAATTGGCAATTCTGTTATTTGGGTAATATGATCAATATATCCAGCTGAGCAACATCATTGGCTTGCTGAAGCATGTCCTGGCCTGGGACAGAACTTTAGCCAGACAGGGGCACTGGAAAACCATTTCCTCAATTCATCTTCTGGCTCCAGGATTTTGGGGGAAGAGACACAGAATAGGAATGATGTGTCTTTCGCCTAAGGAAGCCAGTGTGTTATATACCTTATTGAGAGTGTGGAATGGGAAAGCTGTACACATGGGGTAGGAAGTGAGTAAACAATAATATCAAATGAAAATTTATGAGGTTTCAAAAATATAAATTGTTGGAGATCAGCACTAGTGGGTTTATAGGAAATTGGTATTCTCAACTTCGTAATACTCAACTTATAAGAGTCACAAACATATAAACAACTGCCTAAACAGTTGTGAAGATTTTGAACTTCTGGGCTATTACAAATGGCATGATGTAGAATTCTCTGCATAATGGGGTATCCAGCAAAGACCAAGCCTTAACCATTTTTTTCAGAGCAGGAAAATCTCTATTTAAGAAAATGTAAGTCGTTTGTGTTTCTGAGGTTCAGCTTTTGGGCAAGGAGTCTCTTTGTCTGGGAGGAAATGTTTGTAAAGTTTGTTTGCAAACCGTTTTTCTTAGGGGCAACAACAGTTCTTTTTCTGAATCAGGGGAGTTCTGCTGGATCTGGATTCTAGAGTGTAAAGAACCCTGGAGATCTTTAGTAATTGGTGGACAGTAGGGATAGTGTAAGCTTGTTCCTGTCCTGTGGTGAACATCAGGGAGGTAGGCAGGGAACATGTCCATTAAGAAACTCTGCAATACAATTGGGGTATATGGTCTCTAGGAAGTGTCTCCCTGCCGGAAGCCAATTCCAGCATGACAGCAAGAGCTGAATCATCTGGAGCGGCAAGGGCATTTCCCCAAACCTGAAAAGGGATGGTAGCTTGCTGCCAGACAGCTCAGGGCATCTTAATCTACATGTTATTGCCTCCCACTGGCCAAACACCTGAATAGCTGTAAGCAAATTCCCCCATTCTGACAATGCTGTGTATACGAAAACCTGACCCTTTGATGTGTATAACTCTGCCTCGCCTCAGGACAATTTGTGTTAATAAAAAACATGGGGTCCTGAGTTGAGGAGATCTTAGTTTCTTTAGCTGGGCTCCTCTGACCTCCAGATGCCTTTCAAAATTATGCTTCATCTCTGGAATCTTTATTAAGTTCCACACAGCCCTTCTCCAGATTGCTGAACCCTTCTAGATGCTGGAACAAGAACCCCAGCACCTCCCTTTAAAATAGAGGACCTGGCCATATTTCAGAAGAAGTAACTCAGGAGAAAGCCATGTCCCCTGTGGAGGCCAGAACAAATGGACTAGCAATGTCATTAGCCTAGAGATTGTGGTGCAGAAGGAGCAGACACACCTAAAGGAAGACAGACTCAAGAAGGCAAGTGGTAACAGGCAGAAGCTCAGAGGGGCAGCTTGGAGTCAGAGGCTGGCTAAGACAGGAAGAGATGCCCAGGCTGGTCTGTGAAGCAAGTATGAGTAGGCTCTGGAGATGAACAATGTGGCAAAAAGACGAGGCTTCCTGAACTTAAGCAGGATGGGAGCTCTCACAGTAATTTGGATATCAATGTAACTGTGTCATTATTTTATATACTCACACTATTCAGGTGAGGGACATGTGAATTATACCTGTAATTAGTGTACACGCCTTCCTATTTTTACCCACATAAGAAGGTATGGTAGATAAAAATAGGAAGGCTGATTACCACCCCCTATCTCCCCAAAAAAGAGAACATGAAAGAAGTCTATAAAAGGTGAGGCATTTTTCTGGGTCACATAGAGATAAGAGTTTCACCAATATTCTGTTAAGAAGGGGAAGTCAGTACTGGCATGCAGTATGTAATAATACTGTATAGCTTGTTATATTGCAACTATGCTTGTTATTTAGCTAAAGAGATGTAATTCACCCCATTGTACATAATCAGAACAACCCTTGTTTGTTAACTTACAATGGTTATATTAAACTGACAAATTCTCAGATACCTAGAAAATCAACACACACAAAAAAATGTCTAACTGAAGTATTTACCTCTTCTTTGGGTATTACATACCCTTAAAGAATGTACATCTTTCACACTAAGATATCACCTCACTTCTTCAGAATGGCTATAATCAACAAATCAACAAGTATTGGAGAGGATATGGAGAAAAGGGAACTCTTGTGCACTACTGGTGAGTTATAAATTATAAATTGGTGCAGCCACTATGGAAGTTACTAAAAAAATTAAAATTAGAACTACCATATAAACCAGCAATTCCACTTCTGGGTTATTTATCCAAAGAAATCCAACACTAATAGGAAAAGATATATGCATCCCTATGTTCACTTCAGCATTATTTACACTAGCCAAGACATGGAAGCAACCTAAATTTCCATCAATAGATGAATGGATAAAGAATGGTATATCTATCCAGTGTAATATTACTCAGTCACAAAAACAAGAATGAAATCTTACCATTTGTGACAACACAGATGAACCTAGAGGGTATTATGCTAAGTGAAATAAGTCAGACAGAGAAAAACAAATGCCATACTCTTTCTCTTATATGTGGAATCTAAAAAACAATATAAATGGACAAACTAAACAGAAACAAACTCATAAATGCAAAAACAGATTGGTGGTCACCAGATAAAAGGGAAGTGAGGGAATGAGTAAAAAATGTTAAAGAGAATAGGAAGTACAAATTGCTAGTTATTAAAGTAGTCATGAGGATGTAAAGTACAGCCTATGGAATGTACTCAATAATATTGTAATAAGTATATATGGTGTCACATGGGTACTAGACTTATTGGGGTGATCACTTGATAAGCTATATAAATGTCTAATCACTGGGGTATACACCTGAGACTAATATTTTATGTCATCTTTAATTGAAAAATAATTTTTAAAAATGAACATACATCTCTAAGAACAGCATCTAGAGGTGTTGTATGAAGTGTCCTTTTCATAATCATGTACCAATGCTTTGGGGGCTCAACAGTCATGTTCACAAATCAAGGGCCAAATGGAAGTACGGAAATCTGACAAACCCAAGCCAGGTGAGATGCCTATATTAAAAACCTCTCCTTGGCTATCATTGGATACTTTTCCTTATACCACTTTTTTTTTTCAGTGACATTAACTTTTAGATGTAGGGCAAAATTTGAACTATTTCCTGATTTTGAGAGTTGGGACAGTAAATGGATGGATGCCCTAAAGGCATCCTCAGGAAAGAAACTTAAAATAAAATCAAGAAAATTGTGCGAGTCCAGAGAGCTAGTTGAGAATCACTTTTACTCTGACCAAAGGCAGCACGGTATAGGATTAGGGGTCAAAGTCAAGTATTGGGCCTGCTGCTTAATTTCCATGTATGACCTGGCAAAGCAATTATGTCTTTCTGAGCCTCAGCTTCTCCGACTTCAAAATGAAAAGACTTATGAAAACCAGCACATAAGTTTGCTCTGAATATTAAGTGAAATGGTGTATTTGGGAAGCATTTTGTAAACTATATCTGTTCATACCAAACTATAATCTTCAGGGGGTTTGATTTGGAAAGTCCAAAACTGACACTGGAATAAACCATTGTGTTTTTATAGGTGTGGATGACAGGAGTGGTGAAATACTGTGTCAGAGGGAAGGAGACTGTGTGGTAGACGAAAAATCAGAGTCTGAAAAAAACACATCTCTATGCTGACCCCTCACACCTGTGCTGAGACTGGGGCAGAGAGTTTTCCAGTGCAAACCGATGGGGCTGTCAGCACACAACTAGGCATTTCTCAGCGCTTCAGGATCTAATCGGGACCATGTCTTGTAGCCTGTCAAGGGTCAGAAACAGTGAATAGGTGAAGAATTAAGTTCTTGGGAAATCTAGTCAACCAAATGTAAGTTTGAAAAGATAAAAGAAAAAGAAGTCGTAAAAACTCTTTATAGGTGACAGAGGGCATGGCTGTGGAGGTGAGATATTTTGTTTTGCTGTATACTGTCAGTAAAGCAATTTCTTCTCTTAGAAAATGATGTTTCTATTGGACTCTGAGCTGTTTGTTATTCTGAGCCACAAACAAAATATTTTTCATAAGAACATCAGAAATGCCATGCTGTGTCAAACTCATGGTCCCCCTAGTCCCGGGTTTTGCCTTTGAAAATAGCACCAAGAGAGGGTTCAGGAGAGGACACATATCTTTATTTTAGTGGCTTTGAAAACATTTTTACTGTGGCTCACACTTAGAAATATATTTTTCACTGTAATCCAGTATTCTCATTCATTTTCTCTCTCTCTCTCTCTCTCTCTCTCTCTCTCTCTCTCTCTCTCTCTCTCACACACACACACACACACACACACACACACACTCACACACACACACGCAAAAAATTATATATATACATACCTATGTATATGTTAGTCTGTGTATAACTAATACTTTGTATTTTATTTAATTTCTTTTTAATTTTTCACTACTGGCCCCAACCCACTTAACTGATTTCATGATCCACTAATAGGATTACAACATATAGGCTGAACACCATGCTCTACATGTTGTCAGCCTCAAAGAATCTATTACCCATGAATTTACCCAAAGCCATCTTTTAGGGAAATTAGTTCTACAAGGTAAGGACTCACAACATGAAGTGGAACTTATTCTCACTTGTGATTCTATAGTACGTTAGGTAAGATAAATATGATCAGATGATCTAGATAAAGGACAGCAGGCTTGGTTTTCCTTCTCTTTCTCAGAGATTCCATCTTTATGGCAGAGAGAGACTACAAAATGAAGCTTACACCAGATGAATCCTTATCACAGTGAAAGGCACTGAATATTTCTGAATTGATTTTTATGACAAGGTGTCTCAGGCACTGATTTGTCAAACATATACTAATTATATCAGGTTGTATTTCCCAAAGATGGCTGCAAAACCATCCTCTATCTCACATGCTTTTCTTCAATGTAATCTAATCACATCCCACTAAGAGATGGGTCCATTTCTCTACCCCATCAAATCTATTTGGACTCTGTATCTGCTTTGACCAATAAAGTATGGAGGAAGTGACCAGTGCCAGCTCCAGGAATAGTTCTTAGCTGAACTGGCAGCATTGCCTTCTTGCCTTTGGGAGGCAGCATTTGGGAAGAAGTGTAAGTACTCAGAGACCCTCATGGGAGAAGTCCAATCTAGCTGAAGGGTCCCTGCAGGATGAGATGTCACATGGAGATAAGAGACAAGTCAAGGAGAACCATGTATAAAGAAACTCTCTCAGCAGAGACTTCCCAACTGTAGGGACCAAGCATTCAGCCAAATCCTTCCTGAATTTCTGACTCACAAAATTTTGAGTAAAATAATTTTTGTTTTAAGCATCTAAACTTTAGGGTAGCTTGAAAAGCAGAAATATATGAGCAAAATAATTATCTATATCATGTAAATCTGAAGTTCTTCTATGGTCTAACAAACAGAATGGACTTTGTGATTTTTCTTTTGAATTTAAATTTTTGCTTTTTGTCTAGTAATAAAATAGAGATAATAAAATTGGGTAAATAAAAATATGAAGCACATGTTCACAAAGACAATGTTCCATTTCACCAATATTTGTATTTCACTAGTATCTACCCATTATTTATTCTTTTTTTTCCCTCCTGGGTGCTTAGTATGTGTTAAGCATTCTACATTTAAGCTGGATCTTAGAGGATGAGCAGATCAGGAAGAAGAACTGGGGAAGGGACACGATAGAGCAAAATAATGGAATTCCAAGAAGAGAAAATGGAATATTCAAAGGCAAAAAGAAATAAAAATGTGGTGGGCTGGCTGTGGTTCAAGGAATAAGTGATCAGTGGATAGAAAGGAACAGTAAGGCTTAGTTAGTGTGGTTGGGGCCATATTATCAAGGGCTTCAGATGCCTGCTAAGAAATCTAGACTCAAACCAACAAGTGATAAGGAACCAAGAAAGTACTTTCGAATAAAAACATGTCCTGAGTGCTTTCATACTGAGGAAGAACTCAGCAGAGGATGTACAATGTGACATGACCCCAGGGTTCCAGTTCCCCTCCCCCACATGCTCTGGACTAACTCACAAGAGATAAAAAGCACACACCAACGGGAATCACTTCCTTTACTTGTTTCCTGTACTAAAATGGAGGGAGGGCAGCCAATTCCTAGGATCACTGTTCACCTGTGAGTGGTAAATAATAATAGGGAAGAAAGAGTTCTCAAAAATAAAGGAAGGAAAACAGTTAATCAAAATTACAGCAACTCAGAGTGGGGAAAGTTTGCACTGGGGGCATATATTTCAAACACTGGGATAATACACTTTATCCTCAAATCTAAGACCACATTCCTATCACAGCTTACAAAGCAGAAAACATAAATCACTAGCAGACATTTACCTTTCTGAGGTGCATTTAGGGGTTTTCTCTCTCCCATGCACAGGATTCAACTTCAGAATTTACACTTCCCTAACGTTAAAAAACAAGTTTCAGCAAAAGCAGGGGTCAAGATGTTTGGGGTTTTGCAGCTAATCTTATTATTACTTCAGAGCATCCAAGCAAGGAAAAAAGCAACCAGACCAGATCGCCCATGGCCAAATACTGTAACATAAACGGACATCGTAGCCCAAGGAATCTTGCTGCTGGGAACAAAGAGGCAGAAAAGCATCTTAACCTCTTTGCATGCAAACGTCATGGAAATGACACAGGAAAATAAAATTCTCCATGGTGGTGTACAGCGCTTTATTATGATGACCCAGTCTCCAGGGATATTTAAAATTCTGAACCCAGGTTCACTGAGTTTTTATTCCCTTCCCATCAGAATTGCTATCCCAATTTTAACTGCACTTCCCTGAGGGCACAGAACATCAAGTCACCATATTTATAGCTGATGCATAATCGCTGTATGTAATATTTACCTGGCTATTCATCTGTTTGTGTGTCTTCTGTAGCCGGTGAAACTGTCAATAGACATGTTTCTCAGGATCTTGTAGAGGATTATGTCATTCACTGGATATTTTATCCATTTGGCTTGTCCCTTTGTTTCTTAAAGGAGTCACCCACCTTTACTTGTACCTTCTTAAGAAGTTTCTTTTGCTTCTCAGTGAGGTTTATGCCCCCATTGGACTTTTAGTTCTATCTTGTAACTCTCATCATTGATGTATTCCAATGTTCCAAGTTATCTTTTTGAATATTCTATACTGAGCCCCTTACCTTATATAATCACAGTACAATTTCAAGCCACTGGAATTAATAAATAGGATGAGTATTTTAGTATCCTTTAAAACACTCCATCAATGTGTATGTATATTAGCACTCGAAACTGCAAGAGTGTCATCTTCATACTTTCTAGAGATTCTAATCTGTGCGTATAAGGAGAGGAGCCAGGCAAGGTTTCTCTAGAGTCCACCCTCTTTCACACTCAGCTGGTCAGAACTTCTAGCTGGTGAGAAGAACTCCAGCATGGTAAGCAGCCTCTTCTTAGCTCTCCAATTTTGCCACCTCTCAGTTTTGATAAAATCCCAACTGAGCCTTAGTACAAGTGTTTGCCTCAAGACTGGAGAACCTGGTTAGCTCACTACCACACCAGAAATATGAACCATTTTCTTCAACCTCTTTATTTCCCAAAGCTTTGACCAGGGGACATTTTGACATCCTAGTTTGATACTAACCCAGGACTAATCTATAACAACAAGAGTGGCTGTATTCTCTAGGGCTGGTTGGCCTTGTCCAAAGCTATGATTTACCATCTACCATTGTTTCAGCTTTAATTCTTGCTTCCCCAACATATAAGACTTATGGAATTGGAGAAATAAATTTTATTTTGACAGTCAAGCTTTCCTTCACCCATTGTAAATTTTCCAGGGAAAAGTTTTGACCTTCACTTATTCCCCCCATTGTGCCTAGCAGAATGCTGGAAAAATGGCAGATGGATAATTACTAATTTTTCATTAGTTGATCTTAGAAGATTTATCATTAGAACTTATTGCTTTAGTTTTGTCTTTCAACATAGTCTTGAATTCTAGCTCTCAATGTCTCTCTATGTATCTACATTTCTATCCTCTCCCCCATGCCTCCTTATTCCTTTAGGTCTTTTATTTCTTATGAATCTCAGCCTTCATCACATTCTTCCTACTAGTTTAAACCTAAACAATAGGCAATGGTATCTAAGTGTCATCGTTATTGAGGGGCAGAGGGTGAGATGGGATATGAGGTACACTTCTCTGGACAGGGAAGCCAGAGCCAACCTCCTCTGGAGCCCAGCACTCCTGCTCTCCCTGCTTTGCCTCCTCTGTTGTGGATGCTATGGAGATACCCCCCTGCAATGCCTCCTACTCTTGGCATCTGTCTGTTGTAGCTCTCAGCAACCACCTATTCCCTGCTCCATCCACCCGCTTCAGTGAACAGGGCAAAATCCCTATCTCTTTCTTCCCTGCTGTTTGTAATCATTTCAGGAACAACAGTTGCCATAGCTTCCCTGAGAAGAGCAGGTGCTAACAGCTGTGTGTGGGCCAGACACCAACTAATAATCCATAGATTCCTTTGAGAACGTCCTCTTCTGCTTAGATTGGCCACAACTTTCACTATGATATCCAAAGGGACAGGGAACTGACAAACCTTTATCTCCCTCCTATCACTCACATCCAGAAAAAAAAAGTCCAGTGTACTTTAACTTATTATTGTAAACTTGATTTGCTAAGTGGTAATTAGACAGTGGAAGATGGGCAGTCCAGAGCACTCTTACTATTTATAGACCATGTCATAGCTTTATTTATCACTACTACCTCTCCTCAGATTCACTTAACCTATGAATTGTCAATGTTGTCCATGAAAACAAATTGGCATAATGGACAGTGCTCTTGGAGAGGGAAAGAGAGAGGGAGGGAGGGAGGGAGGGAGGGAGGGAGGGAGGGAGGGAGGGAGGGAGGTGTAGAGAGAGAAAGAAAGAGAGAGAGAGAGAGAGAGAGAGAGAGAGAGAGAGAGAGAGAACACAAACGACAAAAAGAACCATATCAAAAAATAAAACCAGTTTTCTTTTTAAAATCACACACATGTCATTGTCATTTCATTTGTGATTTCAAAAGACAGAAATCAGGACCAGTTTTTCCTCCAGCACGATAATCACTTTTCCTTCTAGGAAGTTGGGTACAGCTGGCCAAGAGAAAGCAGGCAGGACCCACAGGCAAGCCTAGAGGACCTGGCCTTTTTGTCTTGAGTGTCCCCTCTTTCCATCTTCTCTGTCCCTTCCCCTCCTTTGGTCCTCTCCTCCTCCCACTCTGGCATCCAGTGTTTGCACTCTCCCCATAGAGAAGTTTCCTGATTGCCTACCTTTAAGTACAGCTGAAATGACTGATCATTAGTCAGGGGTGTTGAGAAGGGAAGCCCTAACAAAGAAGGAAACTCAAGTCTTTGAGCTTGAAGTTTTATTCTTCCATCCATTGATTTTTTTAGCAATCACACTGATATTTAAGGACTTAATGCACCATCTCTCCTGATATTTCTGCAATTTCAGAAATCTTTAGAGGCCAATACTTTAAAAAGTCATTCAAACATCACTGTGCCATAAGTGCTTTATGTCTAAATGTATGCTAAGCCCAAAGGAGATACCGAGAAAATTGACTTACTATATAAAACCATTTGTGGAGAGGGGAGGGAAACTCATTCATTTATCCTTCCCAGTATGTCTTTATTGAGCTCCATCATGTCATAAAGGGGCAAGTTGGTTGGGTGGTAGAAGAGTGGCAGGATACAAAAAAATAAATATAAAGAAGGTTATTATCATTATAGAGGAAAAAATATATAATTATAGTAATAAGAGCTAAAATTTATTGAGCAGTTTTTTCCATATGCCGAATGCTGCTCTAAACTCATTTCATACCCACAACAACCTGTGCCTCTTCTCAGACTCACTTAAATGAGCCATAAATTTTCAGTTGGTTCTATGTGAACAAACTGGCAAAGTGGACAGTACACCTAAAAAAATACAGAGGACAAAAAAGAGCTTGTCGAAAATAAAACCAGTTTCATTTCTAGAATCTCACGTAATGCATAGTCAATGCAATTATGTTTTAGAAGATAGAAATCAGGGCCAATTTTTCCTCTAAAATGTACAGAGTGGGACAAAAGTAGGTTTTCAGTTGTTTATATGGAAAATAATATAATAATGAATAAATACAAATACAAGAATAAACTGTGTTTCGCCTACTCACATTGTAAACCTACTTTTGCCCCACCTGTACATTCGTTGCTTCTCCAGGGAAGGTGGATAAGGCTGGTCCAGGGGGAGCAGGGCAGATCTGCAGGAAAACCCACAAAGTCCAGAACTTTCATCTTGGGTGTTCCTTGCTCCTATATTCTCTGCACCTTCTCCCTTTTTTGAGCTCTCTCTCACTTCTACTCCATCAGGTTAGTTTTATTCCTCCCATTTTGGAAAGGAGGAACTTGCTGAAGGTGACACAGCTGGTAAATGGCAGAGCTACAGCTTAACTCGGGGAGCCTGGCACCAGAATCCATACTTGTAACTCCCTCCCTAAAAGTCACAATTATCTCATGAAATAGAGGTGCTTACAATATGCCAAGGAGCACAGACGAGGACGATTTCTTTTGCCTATAGAGTTAGGAAGGGTGTTCTGGAATAAGTGGCTTTTAAACTGAATCTTGAGAGATGTGTAGAGATTCACCAGGAAGGAAAGAGCATTTCACAGAAACCAACAGCATGTGCACCATAAAATAGCAGGCCATGTTAGGCAAAGGGGAGGTATTTGGATGTGAGTTCATCTTCAGATGTGCACATTTAGAAGCAGGGACACTGTGACAAGTGGTAAAGCTGGAAAGATGAGCTGTGTTGAACTTACAAAGGAACTTTTACTATATTACCCCCACACACACACACACACACACACATCTGGTTAGATTTAAATGAATCCTTTAAGACTCCTTACGCATCATGTCTTTGAGAAAGTCTTCACTCTTTCCAAACATTCCTGCAATTTCAGAAATATTTAGAGGCCACAAACCTTTTCAAGGTTTTCCTGGGAGCTCTGTACTCCAGCAGTATCCCATGAATTCCTGTATATTAACAGCATACTATGTTGTTAGTTTACTAATCTCTCCTCCACTACTCTGTGCTGTTCTTGAGGGCAGAAAATGAGTGCTGAATACATATAGTAGTTCCTTGAATAATGCCTGCCATGAAATAGATATTCAGTAAAACCCATAACTTATTTTCTATTCAAGAACATCCCTGAAAGTATTCTTTCTTCTTCATCATTTTCCTTTTATTGAATTATTCTCATCAATCTAGAAATGGGTCTTTGTTTCTTCCTTATTAAAAAAAAAATGTTTTGACCCCATGTTGTCCATCTATTGACTACACTATTTATCTTATTCAGTTCCATAGCAACACATCTTAAGAGTTGTCAGTTCTTGCTTTCTTGACTTCCTCACTTCCATCCTCTCTTTGACTCATTTCAAACAGGCTTATATTTCTACCTACCTCTCCACCGAAATTGCTTTTGCAACAGTTACTCATAATCTTCATCTTGCCGAATTCAAAACTCACTTCTCTGATGTCATCTTACTTAACTAAACCTCCTTAAAACACTCATTTCTTCTTCTTTCCATGATACCACATTCTCCAGAGTGCCCTGAGATTTGGTCCTGGTCCCCACTGTCTTTCTCTGTACACTTCAAAACTGAACCCCTGATTTCTACATTCAGAATTGTTTCTTTTTTGTTCTTCCTCATCTCAATCAATGACCCAATCTGCTGTATAGTCAGTCTAAAAACTGACATGTTATTCTTTATACCTTCTATTTGGAGGGAATAAGACTCCGTCTACACATACATTATACTAAAAATTCTTATTAATTCCATCTCCAAACTGTGTCTGAAATCCACCCACTTAGCTCCATCTCCCTATCCACCATGTTGGTTCAGCACCATCATCTATCACATAGACTCTGGTAAATTCTTCCTATCTCCCTGTTTCCATGCTTCTCTCTTCAAATCCACTCTCTGTATAGCAACCAGAATTACATAAATGTTCAGCTCAATCATTACTATAAAGCAAATATCCGTGAAACCACCCCTAGTTCAGAGACTAGACCAGGGGTGGGCAAACTTTTTGACTCAAGGGCCACAATGGGTTCTTAAACTGGACCGGAGGGCCGGAACAAAAGCATGGATGGAGTGTTTGTGTGAACTAATATAAATTCAAAGTAAACATCATTACATAAAAGGGTACGGTCTTTTATTTCATAGGTTTGGTTCATTGGATAGAGCATCGACCTGCAGACTGAAGGGTCCCAGGTTCAATTTTGGTCAAGGGCACATGACAGGGTTGTGCACTCAATCCCCAGTTAGGGGCATGCAGGAGGCAGCCGATCAATGATTCTCTCTCATCATTGATGTTTCTATCTCCCTCTCCCTTCCACTCTGAAATCAATAAGATATAATAAAATAAAATAAAGGGTTGCTTCCAGGGGCAATTAAATTCCAACAGAGGGTATATGTGAGGTGGACCACCAGGAAACCAGAAGTTGAGGGACACAAGGAGCAACCAGTCAAAGAGGAGTCAATTGCCAAATGAAAGAAGCTACAGTCAGGGGGCCCAGCCAGGGAGCCTCTAAAGAACCCACAATTGACACAAGAGAGTCATTTTATACATCTTGGAGTCAGCTGGAAGGCAAAGCTGTCTTCTAACAAGTAAGTATTTTTGTTCCACTACTTTCTTCTTTACATGCACCACGATCCTGAAAAAGATCAGTAACAGCATCTAGTAAGCAGGAGAACAGGTGAGCAAGCAGAAAGGATGGATCTGATTGCATTTTGCTCCTTGAAGGCAGGAAGGCTCGGCTGCAAGAGAGTGGGAGAAATCTTTCCATTAAATGAAGATTAAAGTCTTGCTTAATATATTGGAATGGACATCTTGCTTTCTGCATTGGGTTTATATCTGTGGCTTACTGCAACAATAGGGCTTTCTATTACCTATGAGTCACTGGAAAATTCATGAGGGTCACTAAGGTGTTTGTTCAGAGGGGAAGAAAGAAATTTTCAGTGAATTAATTTTTAAGGGTCAATGGAAGGTAAAAAGTTGAGTTTTTTATGAAACCCCACTTTTCTAAATAAGAAAAAAAAATGACATCAGAGTTTTAATAAGATGATTCCAAAAGGGAAAGGTAATAGTATAGACAAAGTAGAGAAGAGGCTGAAGTCAGGAAGGTCTGCAAAGACTCTATTACAAATAACCCAACGTGGGATAGTGAGAGAATGGAGGCCTTTCAGGTGCTGGGCCTCTAGAGGTAAGAGGTGTTTGTGTCACCCCCAAATCAACTGGGGATGTAAAAAGAAAAAAAATCGTCAAAAACCCTCTGTATATTTTCACCTCTATAGTTTATTTTCCATATTGCCATCAACTAAACCTTGCTAATCCACACTTTCTTCTATAAAATAGAAAAAATAATACTTGAAAAATAAATTGATAAAATATCTATAATAATAAAAGCATAATATGCTAATTAGACCAGACAGCTGAATGACCTTCCCAAGGAAGCTGGGGTTGCAAGGGCCGAGGCAGCTGCCATGGCTGCGAGGGCCAAGCCCCTTGCATGAATTTCATGCATCGGGCCTCTAGTATAATGATAAATGAAATCACCATTAATTAAATGAATAAAACTGAGTTATCAAATGAAGGATGAATGAATGCCCATCTCTGGTGTGGGACTGGGAGGAAAAAAGGGAGAAACTCCACATCTTGAAAACACAATCCAGATGCTACATTAGACCTGATCTTCCCCATGTAAAAATTTCCTTGTGTATGTTTTATTTTGATAACCAAAGTCATGTTGAATATTAAGTAGATGGCTCTACTGCCTCAAGGGCAGTCTGGAGAATCCACCTAGACTGGCACAAACATGTTGGGGTGAATGATCCTAATTTCTATTCAGTTTAGTCTTTACCAGCAAGTGTTAGTCAAAGCTGGATGCTAAAGGCTGCTGTAGAGTCTTCCCATGACAGCTGAGTTGAAATTAATGCCAAGATGGTGTCAGCTGCTGGCTTGCATTAGATTCTCTTCAACTGAGTTAAATATTAAAATAAGGCCACCTGATAGAGTCATCTTGGATTCCTGCAGGAAAGGACTGGACATGCTGGAAGCAAAATGAGGTGCAGGTGGGATAGCATAATAAGTTCTGCAATTTACAAGTATTAATATGAAAAACCAGAATGTGAATCTCACTGGCAAGGATCTATAGGCTATTTATCTACTCAAAGTGACCTTGTAATCTATCAGTCATTAAAGTGGTGGCAAAGAACATGAATGCCACCCTGTGGCTACCAGCAGAAATTATACCTAATCTAACTTAATTTTACATAATTAGAAGGTAATGGGAGTGTGATTAGAAGAAATAATGCAGATGCCATGAGAATGAGGGATAGCCCAGATAAACAGTTATCGTTGCTAATATATGACTCAGGGAGACATTACCCAAAATGTTAAGGAAAAAAACTCCCTTGTCTCTCCTCTGAATAATGGAAGCATAAAAACAAATTCTAATTATAGACACACAAAGCATTAGACAAAGACATAAATAGACTACTGATATTAATAGAGAAGAGAACAGAAAAGAAAAGATATGTGTTGTGCTAACCTTGTCACTCAAGCATATTAAGTTTATGTAAGACCCTCACATATACACAAAGATAATTATTCCTACATGCATCTCCTTATACACAAATGTGCACATTCCAATTCACGAACACCTACATCAACCCATTTTTTTCTTCTGTTAGTTTTTTTCTGACTAATGCAAAACAATTATTGATTTCATTCCTTTATTCACCAGATGTTCATGGAGCCAGGTACTTTTTTAAGTTCTGGGGCTATAATAGTAAAGGTTCCTGCCCTCACTCAGTTTACATTCTATGTGGACCAACAAACCAAAAAAAAAAAAAAAAGTAAATACATATCGGGTGGTGAACAATTCTATGCAGAAAAATTGAACAATGTAAATGGAATAGTGACTCTGAAGGATAGAGGAGGGGTGAAAGCTTCTCCAATAAGACAACATTTGAAAGCCTAAAGGGTAGAGTGGGAGAGCAAGCCATGAGAATATGGGGCCAGGTAACTCCCAGGCAAAGGAGAGTGCAGTGCAAAGGCTCCAAGGTCAAGTTTGTTTGGTGTATTTGTGGAAGGATGAGGATGCCAGAGTACATAGAGCAAGTGAGAGGAGGAGTGTTTGGGGATGAAGAAGGAGAGCTCATGGGGGTGGGAGAGCAGTTGCACACAGAGCTTTGTGATCAGTCTTGAGAAATTTGGTTTTTACTCAGAATTAGAGCTTTCTGACATGCTCTGACTTATGTCTTAAAATTTTTTAATATTTTTATTGATATTTAGAGAGAGAAAGATAGAGGGAAAAGGAGAAATATCAATGTAAAAGCAGAACATCAATCAGCTGCCTCCTGCATGCCCCTCACTGAGGACCCAAGCCCACAACATGTGCCCTACCAGGGATTGAACCACAGCCCAGATGTGTTTGTGCCCTGACTGGGACTCAAACTGGAAACCTTTAGATGCACAAGATGATGCTCAACCAACTGAGCCACTCCAGCCTGGGTACTATTTAAATTTGAATGTGAGTGTTTGAAACTTTAAGCAAACGAGCATGAAGGTTTGTGTAAATCTCCATTTTATTTAAGGTTTCAAGTGGCGGAACAGAGGGTCAATCTGTAGATTAATGAGCAGTCAATTTGAAATAAAAGGAGCAGACTACCTGGTAATATGGCACAGGAATGTGGCACTTTATTCCTGTGCCTGGACACTAGGAGTGCTTGGCGATTTCACTGGTCTTACATACCCTGATTGGCACTTAGGGCTCATCTCTCTTCCAAAAGCCATTTGAGTGTCCGGCCGGATTCTTCCTTCAGTCCTTTTTTATAAATTAATCCAAGTGGTAGAACCACAAGTCATAAAAAAACCTGCCTTGGCTGTTGGACAGATCATGGTTTGTGTCTTGGTTCTGCCCTTCCTAATTGCCGGATCTGAGGCTTATTAATTAACCTCTCAAACTCTCGATTTCTCCATCGGCAAAATAGAAGTACTAATAGTACCTGGCATGGAAGAATTTTGTAAGGCTTAAATGTTTGTGCCTTTATTAGAAAACCTGCTACATAAAAAGTTCTCAATAAGTGTTTGAAACCTCTTTTATAATCATTAATGCTACACAGGCAGTGTCCATTAGTGAAAAACAGTACAACAGCATTCATAGTATAAGCAACTGGGCGGGGGCGGGGGGGGATATTTCACATTTAATTGCCTCCCAAGCTCCTTGCTTTGTAACACATGGTGAATTCCCCTTTTACAAATGACTGTGGAAACCATCGCTGCCCTGACAGAGGTTACAGATGCCACGCTGGACCTCGGCCCTGACTCCAGGAGTACTCCACTCACCTTGGCATGGCTTCACTGACATATCAGGACCCAGGTGGGCACTGTAATACTATCGTCTAACATGAATTTTGAGAACTAATTTATAGAAAGAAATAAAATTAATGAAAGAAAGTGTGTGCTATATAACCTTTAAACATGGAGATTACAAATCCCAGTTTAAGAAATCACCAAATTTTGTTTTTATCACTCACGAGAATATAGTGCTTGGAGTAAGTGGTAAAGTGGGCTTGGGAGGCAAAGATTCCATAATTCTTAGAATTTGGGCTTCCTACTCTCAGGGGATATCTTCTCCACAGTCAGAAGCTCATTTCTAAAGGTGATTCCCTAGAGAAAAGGCTTTGGATCTTCCCAGCACCCCTTCTCTCACTGCTCCCTGTCCCAGGCCGCAATCGAATTCCTGCTACTTCACCCTTCCCTCTTTATTCCTAAGAACAGTCTTTGGCACACCTTTTCCTTACCCAGGGCACATGTGTCCACATGCAAAATGGCAACACAGCACTTCCTCAAGACTGCATCAGCTGCGTCAGGCCCCTGAGCTGTGTCATCTGATGAACTACCTGTCACTTTATATTGCAGAGGAAGGAGGAAACCTTATTACTTAATAATACTGATTAATAAAAACACATGATGATATTACTTCTATTTAGGGAAGCAGGATGGATATGGTGTGGTCCACATATTAAAAGACAAAACATTTATGCAGAAAAACAATCATCTGAGATAGTAGCTGAACTATATGAAATTGCTGGTATTTGGTCATTTTTTCCTGCAAATATAGCAATCTCATACAGTTCAACCTAATAGAAACATTACATTATTTTATAAAGTGCATATTGCCTCTGGAGGGCAAAAGAAAAAAAGTGCTGGAACACTGAACTACTATTTGCCATCACAAAAAGGCACCGTAGGCGATCAGTGTGATTCAGAGGAACCCATGAGTTTTCCAAACACCTTTTCAGTAGTATTCAGAATAAAGACACCTGAGCGGGCACCATAGCCTCATAGTCTCATTTTGTAGATGGGAATTTGAAAGGACCACTAAAAATAAATTGACCGACCATAATGTAAATCGATGGCCAACATGTTTCTCATTTAGTGTCCAATTTTTGGCACAAAAAATAGTATTTCAGATAATGGGAACATAGGAAGGAAACTGTTGCAGAGAAATAAAAGTTGTGAAAGGGAAGGTCCCTAAGAGTTTAGAGGGCAGTAGAAGGGGCGTTGATGCACTAAACACGCACTGACCAAAAGAAATTTCTCCATCTCAGTTTAGAAATCACCTAATTCATCTCAGATTTTCTCTTACCAGATTCAATATATGTGTTTCTAAGACACCACTCCTCCATGGCTGTCATTTTTTCCCCCTTCAAAAATTGTTCTTGGTGAGTAGACCTCAGCCCTGTTTTTTAAAAATCCCAAAGATAGCTTTGAAGCAGGAAGAAAAGAAAAATCAACAAGTCACCATGAAAAGAAGGACCAGGAGGCTGAGTTCAAAGGGACACTCTAAAGAGCCCTACTCTTTCTCATTCATATGTGGGCCTAGTCATCATATTATTTAAATTCATTCAGAATCTGGGGCCTAATGCAATATACTTCTATGAGATGTTTCCATTTTTAAAACATATTCCCAACCATTATCAAATCAACCCCATGAAATAGGTTAAGGAAAATAATGTTATTTCTATGAATAGGTAAGAAAAATAGAAATTGTGGGCTAATAAGGAAATGGAGCCTCGTGTATTTGCTCCTGACCTCACAAGCATTGCAAAATCCCTGATTTATAATCTAGGCCTTCCGGTTGTTAGTTTCGGAAATAACACGCAGTGGGTATAGAGAGGTCTGAGTGCCGGCTCTACAACCACTGCCCTCTGTGTGCATCTAGCTAGGTCTGTCTGGTTAGCTGCAAAAAGGGGGATACATGTGTCTTATTTCTTGGAGCCACAGGCTGTGCTTAATTAATGTTGGTTCTCATTCCCCTGCCTTCCCAAGGAAGAATGTTACAGTGGGGAAAGTGAAGTAAAATGAGTGGATATAGGAAATGGTTAACCATGAAAAGAAATGAAGGAAGACAGTTTTCTGGGTCAACATTTGAAACAAGAAGAATGTCTTTTGAAACGTTGGTGCCTCCTAGACGGTGTTCTCCAAATAGCTCAGAACTGTGGTTTCAACCTGCAGCTGACATCCCTAAGGTTGTTAATTTTCTCTGTTAAACGTGAATAATATGCTTTAACCTGGGGATTAAATAGACTTTAAAATCTAATTAAAAAATGAAGATTGCAATGTGCTTCCCCTTATCCAAAGGAAACAAAATACGAAGGAAGTTGCCCTTGAGGTTAATGTGACAAAGAAGGTGTTATCTTGATTCTTTCGCTTTCCCGAAACATTTCAATTCAAACCTAAATTGAATATTGGATTAGTTTTAATGAAGGATGGTAATTTCTTGAAAAAGACAATTATTTTGTATCCTTATTTACAGAGAGAACCACAGAAACAAAAAACCCTAAGACAGAATATTGCCTCAAAGTATTTTCTTGTCATAAAGGTCAGAATACAGGTAATGTTGTATGATTTGAGGGAACACAAACTATTTCTTCATGAACATACACATCTTTGGGGGTGGCAAACACAGTAAGCTATCACCTTAATACAAATTAGTTCATTAAGTTCTCACCTCCACTCTAAGCTAGTTGTCACCTTCATCTTCAGTAGAACATTGAGGGAATGGGACATGGGAACAATGCATTTTGATGTGGGAACACTGAATTCAACAGAAACACTCAATTCTCAGTGCTTCTGGGAAGCATGAAAGCTCATTACCTTTTGCCCAGATAAGATACTGTATTGAAATTTACAGGATATTAACCACTATTTTTTCAAAATTATTTATAAAATATTTATTCATTTTTTCATTCACTATTTTGAGCACTGGCCATTTGCCATACAAAATAGGAGGGCTTAAGTGGGGGGGAGGGAAACTGATTAATTCATGACTAATGTTCTCAGTTTAAAATGTAGTGAGATAAACTTGTTTTAAAATAAGCTTACGTTCTTTGAACCATATATACTGGAAATGACATTAGGAAGTCACCAATCGAACATTAAAAATTAATTGTGAGCATGGCAAACTAGATAACGCATTAGTTAAATGGCTTATGGTACATGTGTAGTGGAATATAATCAAATCATTTAGAAATAGGATTCTTGAGTTCTATTTAGGAACAGAAGAAATTTTCACCACATATTAAGTAAAAAAAATCAAGTTTAAAATACCACATTAGTTTTACCCCCACACGTAATGGCTTAAAATAACAACATAGTAATTCTCATAATCTTTAGTTTGCTAAGGAGTCTTTTGCTGGAGTCTTCTGGGGTCACTAACAGGAATGCTATGCAATGCAGCTACTGGCTCACCTGGGGACTAGCCTATCTGGAACCTGTGGGATGACTGGATTTCTCTATAAATGTGATCTTCTATCCTCAAGGAAGCTAGAGCAGATAGCTGCCAAGCCTTCTGCTTGCATCATGCTTCCCAGTGTCCCACTGGCCAATGAAAGTCACAGGGCTGATTCCAAAGTCAGTGTTGGAAGGTACTACCCCAGGCATACACATACCTGGAGGGATGACGCACTGGAAGCCATAGTGTACAGCAGGTCCTCAAATAATGTTGTTGCATTATAATATTAATGAGAAGAAAATCGATTCCCAGTTGGACCATTCTGTGCGGAGTTTGCACATTCTCCCCACCCCTACATGTTTTCTTTGGGTTCTCTGGTTTCCTCCCACATCTCAAAGATGTGCTCATTAGGTGAGCTGGTGTATCTATATTGTCCCAGCCTGAACTGAGTGTGTGTGGGGGGGGGGGGCGAGGGGGGAGGGCGGTGCCCTGTGATGGAATGCTGTCCTGACCAGGGACGGTGCTCACCTTGCACCCTGAGTTTTGGGATAGGCTCAGTCCACCTGAGACCCTGAACTGGAATCTGCAGGTTGGAAAGTCATGATCTTACTTGTTTTTATTCATCTTCCTTAATGTATAAATAGCTCAAGTTTATAACAGCATTTAATATTAGAAGTGTTTGGGGTCTTTATTTAAAATTTGGTGATTTTTTTGTGACCAGATAAGAAATATGCTGTAGGAACTTAACCCTTATTAATATCAATTAGACTATGGTAAAATTACTTTCATTATATATCGTTTGCTTAAAGTCACATTTTCCAAGAACCTATCAACAATGTTAAGTAAGGGCTTACTTTATATAATTTGCCACAAATTGTGTGCCATTATAATCACATTTTAACACACATACATTCTCATACACACAGTCTGAAGGAGATACACCAAAACATTAATTGATCTTTGGGGGAAGAACAGTGTACATATAAGTATTTTTTTTAATTTTTAAAATGTGCACTTAAATCTTTTTCTACATTGAGCAAATATAGGATGCATTATTTCTATAAATATCCAAAGTTAGTTCAAATAAAATTACCTGTGGATATTCCCCACCCAACAATATAGAATTGGTTCGGCTGCTAAAACGTCTGAATGATTCACATTTCACACCAAAAGTTCTACTTAGAGATATTGACTTGCTTCTCTCTTTAATTCTTCTAGAAGGAAATTGGCAACCCTGTCATTGCTATTTTTTTAAAACATTGCTAAACTTCACCCATCCATTTCGATTTGAGTCATGTGCTATTCATCAAAAATTACAGTAATATTAGCCTGCTTTCAGACAGTGATTTAAATACACACACTGTAGCCAAATCAAGTTATATTCCTGAGGGTCACCTTGTTCTTCAAGAACATTCCCATCCCTCAAGCCCTGCTAATGTGCTTTCTGTCTTCCTATTGTCCTCACCCCTTTTGTCGTCAGTCATTTCCTCCAGGCCCACTTTGTCCCAAATCCTTACCTCACTAGCTCAGCCCACACTGATATCTTTTTTTTTGTAGTTTATTTTTTTATCAACTTGTTATGTTCAGTTTTATAATGTCATTCAATGGCCAATCTAATGTGCGTGCAGGTCTCTGATGAACACAGTAGTTACTCAAATATTTGAAATCTCTCATAAGCTCTGAGCTTTGCATATAGCTCTTGAACATAAAACTTAGATTATTTAAATTTCAAATAGTTGAGCCTTCAAATTTCAATTAGTTGAGCCTTTGGGTTTTCAAAGGTAAGGAGCAGTTTCCATCCTGTCCCTTGCAGCAGGAGAATATAGAATATATAATTTCTTGCTTATGACCACTCGGCATTTCTTCTGAGCTGTGACACTGTGAGAATAAACAAGTAATCTTTTCTGTCAAAGAACAGTTTAGGCAGCCGCCATTTGGGGCCTTGTAAGTTGGCAGCCACCGTTTTGGTCCACATGACTTGCAGCTCCCCTGGGGGCCGCCATCTTGAAATGGCCAAGGTCAACCCCTTCCTTTAAATTAGCCAATCGTGAAAGACTGTGAGCCTGACCTCCAATCAAGAGTAAGGGACAGGTCAGGTGCTTTAGGATTAAAGAGCCCAGCAGACCACTGGCTCAGTGTGCATGTGTTCCCGGACCATGTGCCTGCGCACTCTCCTGCAGGAGTAAAGGTATTTGCCTTGCTGCCTGGCTCCCGAATATGCTTTGTGTTCTACCAGGACCCCTGAATTTGGGGGCTCACCTTATTTCTAACAACACCATGTTTGGGGGGGATGGAATCTCCTTTCAAGTGGAAAGTCCTGGCCTTGGAGCAGGTGTGCCTATTTTGGAGATCTGCTGAGGGCATCTGGTGAGAAGGCATTTTAGTAAATGAAGAAACATATCTGCCTTTTTAGAGCAGCATAGTATTCCATCGTGTAGATGTACCACAGTTTTCTAATCCATTCATCTACTGATGGGCACTTAGGCTGTTTCCAGATCTTAGCTATGGTGAATTGTGCTGCTATGAACATAGGGGTGCATATATCCTTTCTGATTGGTGTTTCTGGTTTCTTGGGATATATTCCTAGAAGTGGGATCACAGGGTCAAATGGGAGTTCCATTTTCAGTTTTTTAAGGAAACTCCATACTGTCTATGCTAAGTGAAATAAGCCAGTCAATAAAGGAAAAATACCACATGATCTCACTCATTCGTGGACAATAGAGACCATTATAAACTTTTGAACAATAATAGATACAGAGGCAGAGCTGCCTCAAACAGATTGTCGAGCTGCAGCGGGAAGGCCGGGGAGGGTTGGGGGGCAGGAGGTAGGGGGGTAAGAGATCAACTAAAGGACTTGTATGCATGCATATAAGCATAACCAATGGACATAAGACACTGGGTGATAGGGGAGGCTAGGGGACTGTCTAGGGCGGGGGGATAAAATGGATACATATGTAATACCCTTTGTAATACTTTAAGCAATAAAAAAAAAAAACTGACACTGAAAAAAAAAAAAAAAAAGAAAAAGAAACATATCTGCAGTGGTTGCTTTTACTCGTCAGAAATTGAACAAACTTATTTTGAAGACCCCTTCTCTTTCCCCTCCACCTACATCCTGAGTGTTCTTTCTATCATCTGGAAATGAGGGAAGATGGTTGGGCAGAGATAAGATTTATACATTAATATTTCCTGGAGTCAGAGTGGAGGCAGACAGCTCTTCTTGCATTATGGAGATATAAGGCAATGGGGTTGTTTCAAAAGCAATAAAAGTTTCCTTTATAGTCTCCTGTTTTTTATGCTAGTTGTTTAAATGTGAATATTTCCTGGCTTTTTCAGATGATAAAATAGGTGGGGAAATGTTTATCTAATAAAATGCATGCTATTAAATAAGCAATTGTGTTTTGGAAAAAGGTGCATCATCACTTTCTTCCACTAGAATCCAAAGTAGGATTTAGGAACATTTTCTTTTTTCCTTTTTTTCTTTCTTTCTTTTCTTTTCTTTTTGAAATCTCAGCCACTCCTTCCAGGATCAGTATCCATGTCTGTGTCCTGTCACTGCCACAGGCACATGGTGGTCTCCTCACGGTGGTGATTCCCCTTCCGTGACTAACCTCTTTCTGGTGGAGTTGTGTGAGAGAAGACTGCTTATCCAAGCCAAAAGGAGTTTTCCAGGCTCACAACTGGTAATGAGCAAAGCAGGAATTCTGGTCAGTTGTGGCTTCCTCCAGAATCCAAGGTTCTAACCAGTCTCCTTTACTGCCTATGGTTACACCTCAGAGAGTTTGCAAACTCACTAAAATTATATGTAAAAATGTTAGATGTATATAAGTGTTTTCTTTCTGATAAGTAATGAGAGATACTCAAAGGGCCCAAAATGGTCCTAGCTTTATGTTGAGCTTACCTATGGGACTAAAATCTCTTATGAAAATAGACACTTGCTATGTCCCATCACCCTCACCCATCACCAAAACTGCCCAGACACGTCTGAGCCTTCATAGTGGATGCAGCTCAGGCCACTGTTAGAAGCTACTATTAGCAGATCCAGGACCACGTGTTCAGCTGTGTAGACTTATTCAAACAACAAGATCATGTGCTTCTTGTTCCTATCTGCATAGACTTTCTACTTGAAGTCTTTGTGGGAGACTGGAGACCCTATGAAATTGAGGGTCGAGGCTATGAAAACTGAAAAAATCCAATCCATGCGAATGTTGAGCAGATTGGCAGCCCAGTCGGTGGAAGCCACCTTTGTAAAGGCCAAGGGCAAGGGCATCCCTTCCCACCAGTGTTTGGAGGCAACCACATGAGGTGGCTTAGCCTGCTGCAGCTGTGCACATTTCCAGCACTGATAAAACTTTGCCTGAGAGGTATTTGCTGATGATTGTCAACAATCAAATGAATTATAGATGATGTTGGTAAACAAAATGCTGCCTTGATGAACGATGAGTTGGCTCTTTTCTGACATGACTGCTAAGTCATTCAAAGGGCTGATTAAACCCATTACTGTAAAATAATCACCATCCATTACCTTTAATGTCATGAACTGACATCCTAGTTAAGGCAGCTGATGGTGTCAGCAAAGTGATTTGTTGTACTGCATGTCCATTGACAATAAATCACTTCAATAAATCAATGAACAGTAGCAATAAAACAATATATTTTCATATTTCTTGACATTCAATTACAGAGTGGGTATACTGACTTATTCTTAAACACAAACACCCATGTGGAAGGATTTAGCATTCACCAGCAATGAACACAGGATTAATTCTATTTTAGCCTAGACTGGAGGAGGCTTGTATAATAATGTGTGTGTGTGTGTGTGTGTGTGTGTGTGTGTGTGCGCGCACACACACTCCTTCTTCAGAAGAGTTGCTGCTGCCAAGAAAACATATTACACAAGCATAATGATGATACTAAAGATGTTCCTCAACCTAAACTTAGATAAGAAAAGGCAGTAACATAAAATAAAGAATAGTGGAGGAGGAGGACTAGGGAGACCTGAGAACTATATTTTAAACCACCTGTTTGACCTTCCACAAGTCACTTAACCTTTTCGGGATTTCATTTCTTCATCTCTAAAATAGGGGTAATACCTACCTACTTCAGAGAGTTCTTATAACAACCAAATGAAGAGATAATATATATGAGAATCCTTTGCAAAGTGTGAAACCTTTAAAACTTACTTTTCATTTTCCCTATCAGTAAGCTACTATTAGCTTTAAAATGTTCTTATCTTATACAGGGTGAGGCAAAAGTAGGCTTACAGTTGTGAGTGCATAAAACACAGTTTATTCTTACATTATTTATTAATTATTATATTTTTTTATTATTATCAGCCTACTTTTGCCCATCCCTGTATGTTGAGGGCTCTTAAATCTTACCTAACTCAATTTTTAGTACAGTGATATTTTATGTACTGAATTGTTCCTTATTCACTGACATATTATCTAGCACTTAGTTTTGTGCCAAGCAATGTCCTACGCTTTGAGAGGACAACAGTGAGAAAAAAAAGTTTACCATTTAATTATGAATACAGGAAAAGAACAGAATTTGTCTTAAAAAAATCATTGTATAGAAATTAGTTCCCCAGATACCCCAAAAATATTTTGTTAGCCATTATGGTAGAAATTTTTAAAACTATATCACACATTTTGAGTTTTCAATTCAGTTCCACAAATATTTTCCAGAAAACTATGTGATATTAGGGGCTGTGCAGGTTAGATGTATATGACTCCAACCCTCAGAAGGGCCTACTATTCTAATTGAGAGTAAAAGTAAGTATATTAATAACTACAATATGAGAGAGAATTTGTGAAGAGCAATCATAAAGGTAGCTACCAAGTTTCTTTATGATTAGAAGAAAAAGAAATTATATCTGATAGGGCAAAGCAAGGTTGGTTCTGGGAGGATGAATAAAATTTAAATAAGTAGAGCAATGTGATGAGAAATGGGGGAATTGATTATGCAAAGAAAGAAGTTCCCAATGGAAAGATAAAGGCAAAGGTAAGGATATGGGTAAGGGCAAATTGGTATGGGAATTGGTGAGTTCACCCACTCTTGATGTATTTGTTTAAACAAGCTAGGATATGTTGTGGTAACAAATCCTAAATCCCAATGGCTCCACAGAACAACACACCAATACATCAAAGGTTTATTTCTTGCTCACACTGTGTATCTATCAGAGATCAGTGGGGACTCAGATTCTACTCCTTTGTAGCTGCATGATCTGAAATTTGCAGCTTCCCCTATTGTTTTAGGAGAATAAAGAAGCCTGGAGAACTCACACCTGTTCTGTGCTCTGGCACAGGAGCGGTACATGTCTTGCCTGCTAACAGCCAGTTAACCATAACTAGCTGTATGGTCTGCCTAACTGCAAAAAGCTGGAAAAAATATATAAAGTAGGTTATTTGGTGAGCATTACTATCTCTGCCATCACTGGACTATAAAACATGTATACTTGAGAGTAAAAAATAAAACAAGCAATGTCTGGCCACCGATGTCAGGATGAGGAGTTTTGCACTTACTGTAATAGAAATTGGGGTGTCCATGGAAAGTGCTCGATCAGGGGTATGACCTGATTGGATTAGGCTAATTCCAGCTATTATCCTGAAGGGGGTCTTCTGGATAAATTGTGAGGCTATGGAGAGATTAGGGTGATACCTATATTAGAGAGGAAGAGAGAGTGGGAGGAGAGAGAGAGAATTAAAGCCTAAACCGGTGTCACAACTATGACAATGGAAAGAAGAGGACATGTGTAAGGAAATGAAGGAGGGAAAACCTATTGGATTCGCATTCATTGAATGTGGGACCTGAGGAGTAGGGAGTAAAAAGGAGAGATCCAGTGCTTTGAATGATTGTGGTGCCATTGTACAGGTAGTCCAGAGGACGAGCCATTTGGAAGACTCCATACCTGGGGATAAAAGTTGTCAATATGAGAATCAGTGTTGAACTGAAGCACAGGAACTATAGCAGAAGCCAGAGCAGTGGGCCATGTCTAGGGTGTCTTGACATCCATTCAAAATTGTTAAGGCTTCTCAGAGGCTACTCTGCTATTTCTTTACTGCTATTATGGCCACACACATTACCACTAAATGATACTATGTACCTTAATAATTAACAAACATGGTGGTTTTTAAGGCATTAATATGTCTCAACACCATGAATAATTACTATTAATAATTCAAAATATAATTCTAAAGTTTATATTGAAAGCACAGTGGAATTAGGCTGCTTGAGTTCTGCCTTTTGTACTAACCAGGTGTCAGACATCAGGGAAATTACTTCATGACTGACTGTATTTTCAAATTTCGCATGGGATATGTGTTGTTTGGGAAAAAAAAAAGTTGTCATTGTGAGGTCCTTCTTGGTCACTCATAAATAGTGCATAGAGGGCTCTCTATAGAGAAGAATTATTACCTTAAAAGAGCTTGCAATAGGACTTGTTAACAAAGTAAATATAGGAGCTATTGTACTAGACTTTTTTAACTCAAATAATGCATATTTTCTTGACCCTAAATATATTTTTACATTGTTGTTTTAATATATGCATAATATTCCAATATATGTCCCTTAAATTTGTATTGACATTCCCTGTATCTTTTATTTAGGATCATATTCTTAGTATGGACTATACTATAATAAATATCATTGCACATATAATCTTGCATTATTCTCACATCATTTATTATATTCCTAAAAAGTGAATTCTTGGGAAAAGCATATGAACATTTTAACAACTTTTGTCATTAAATTGGTTTTTCCAAATTGTCTTCTGTAAGGGCATTTTTAATGTATATTCCCTTCTAATGGAGGTGGCCTTACAGTGATGACTAAGACTAGGTTCTCTTAGAATATCTCTGGGTTCAAATCTCAGCTTAAGAACCTCTTGGTAAAAATACTGGGTAACTTACTAAATTCCTATAGGTTTTAATTTCTACATCTGAAAAATAGGTAAAATAATGATATTTATTTCATAGAGTTAAGATTAAATGTGAAACTATACATAAAATGTAAAATAGAATCTGACACATAGTATATATTAAATAAAATTTGACTGTTGCTGGTTCAGTGTATGAGATCGTCTTTTGCCCATATTCTTATCAACACCGGATATTTTTCTTTTATCATCTCAAAGTCAAAATATGTTGTTATTCTTTTTTAATATGTTTTTATTATTGATTTTAGAGAGGAAGAGAGAGATGGAGATAGAGATAAAAACATCAATGATGAGAGAGAATCATTGATCAGCTGCCTCCTGCACACCCCACACTGGGGACCAAGCCTGCAACCTGGGCAGGTGCCCTGACCAGGGATTGAACTGTGACCTTCTGGTTCATAGGCTGATGCTCAACCACTGACCCACGCTGGCTGGGCCACATACGTTTTTATTGGTAATAAAATTAGCATTTATTTGATGACTGGTGATGATGAACATTCTTTCTTATGTTATTACTAGAGACCGGGTACACGAATTCGTGCACCAGTGGGGTCCCTAAGCCTGGCCTGCAGGATCAGACTAAAAATGGCTCTCTAACATCCCCTGAGGGGTCTTGGATTGCGAGAAGGTGCAGGCCAGGCTGAGGGACCCCACCAGTGCACGATTGAGGCCAGGGAGGGATGTGGGAAGTTGGCCAGCTGGGAAGGGACCATGGGAGGGCTCCAGGGCATATCTGGCCTGTCTCGCTCAGTCTCAATTGGCAGGACCCCAGCAGCAAGCTAACCTAACAGTCAGAGTGTCTGCCCCCTGGTGGTCAGTGCACGTCATAGAGACCGGTCGACTGGTCTACTGTCTGCCCCTGGTGGTCAGTGCACATCATAGTGAGAAGTTGAGCGGCCTTAGCATATTATTAGCATATTATGCACTGATTGGTTGAATGGATGACCAGATGACCAGACACTTAGCATATTAGGCTTTTATTATATAGGATTTCATTTTTCCATTGAGATCATCATGTCTTACTGATCTATAATATTTCTTTAAATGTTAAGCAAATTAGTCTTTTATCTGTCAGATGTATTATAAATATGATTCCAGATTGTGCTTTGCTTTTTCATTGGGTCTATGGATTTATCTACCTTACCAAATTTTAAAATTTTGTTATTAAATCTATCAATATTTTCCCTTAGAAGCTTTGTTTGGGGATATGCCTAGGCAGTTCTCCTTTACCAAGTATAATTATTATTCAGTTCTTTCTTATAGTCCTCTCAAGCTTCTGTTATTTATATCTAAAATTTCAGCCCATATGGAATTTATTTTGGTTTAAGGCATGTGGTAAGCATCTAGATTTTTTTCCACACACTAATTCAATTGATTGTGTTTTCTGTTCATAACTTCTATTCTTTACGGCTTTGAGTGTTGTTTTTATTTTCCCTGATAAACTAAAAGAAACAAAGGTACCAGGAATAAAACATTAACCAGATTAACTAAATCCAGATTATTATTTTATGCAACATTCTAACTTATAGAACATGATCTGACTTCTCTAAACTTATTAATAAAGTTCAATAAAGTAAATGGGCTTTGTAACAACTATTTTCCTGATTATGTTCCCTTTTTGCTTCTGCCAAACCTGGTCTTCAAGCTGAGTTTGCTCTAAGAATACCACAGGCACTATAAGCATTACCTTTGCAAAAGTTGACATTGATACTACTCATAGAAATGTTAGTTTCTCTGGAAAAAGTTGCAGAGAGAATTCCCAAAACAATATAAGACTACCCTGTAGACACTTATTTCAGGGGAATCTTCTTTAAAATTTCAATTTTACCTCCCTACCTAAATCTCTCCCATTATCTCAAATAGTATAGGGTGAACATGCCTCTATATCTATTGGAAGTCAAAACTTCATGCTTCAAAATATAATTGATTTTTAATTATTTTTTTTCAGCCTATAGAGTCAAATCTTCCCAGAGATTTCTCAAAACTTATTGGTATTAATAATTTATCTGAAATAAAATAAGAAGACCAATTTAAGACCTCTTTTAGGCTCTGTGGTTCTTTGGGCTCAGTGAGCATAAGACTTTCTTCCTATGACAAGGATCTTATAGAAACAGGATTGCAATGTAGAATTTTATTACTGAGAGTTATTATTGATCTAATGGCGTCCCACCCATTTCCCCAACCCTAAGCCTTAAATGTCTTCTTTAGGCTCATAAAAGCAAGCTCTGTTTACCAGCTGGCTTTGCAGGCAAAGGCTCATGGCCTTCTTAACTCTTTCTAGAGGTTCTGCTCTTGTTTGACTTCAAATCTCCTTGATTTTGAACTATTGATTCTCTATTTGATTCTCTATTCTATATTTGATTCTTTAGCTAGATCCCCTTAAGGAAAGACTAGCATGTTCTGGAATTCCCACAATGACTAACATAGTGTTAAGTGCACCACACGTGCTCAATAGATAGTGGGCTAGCAGCGCCATTCCCAAGCACTGTAGCATCATGGAAAATTACCATATAATGGAAAATGGGGTTTGCCTATTCTGATTAGAACTAGTTCAAGGAGGTAAAATTCCCAATGTGCCCTTTTTGTCCATGCTGTGGTTCTCCATAAAACTCATACTTTTTCTTTACCTCCCTCTAGCCTTCCTCTCAATTTTATAGATGACTGTGAATGATAAACATCTGTTTATCTTACTAAAAATATATACTAGTTTGATTTTACTAAAAGGCCTTAAAGCCATCATTTTGTAACTTTTCAAGTATTTTAACAATCAATTCTGCAAATTAGATAAGGGTAACCTTTGCTTTATCCTCAATATGTTGATGAGAAAATGAGATGTGAAATTTTCAAGTGGCTACTCCAGGTTCGTATATTTAGCAGTTAGCATAGGTGAGAGTAAAACATAATTCATCTAGCCTAGAGTCAGTGTCTCCAGAACTGGACCAGTGCTCATTTCACTAAGCCCCACTGGCCGTCAGATACTACAAGGCCAAATTCCAATTAAAATCCATTCCAATTGAAAGTGTATATAAACTTTAAACAGTGGCAAGGTCTCGATATTATCATGAACCATTCCTCTCTGGTACTTTACTAAAAGAGGATCCCAGAATTTAAGGCTATGAGTTGCCCATCTTTTTTATCCCCTATTCTTTCTCCTTCAGAATCAACTATTCCCTTAATTGAGCCACTCTTTAAACTGGAAAACATGTTCATTTTTCTGTAAGAGGCATTTCAGTTCCTTTTTACTGAATTGGGTATGAGGATTGCGTCTGAAATTAGTTAGGGAGATAGAGTGGCAAGTGTGGTATTACTACTTGCAAAATGCAATTAAGCCCTGGGATGGTGGCCAAGAGCCCTGGCAGGCAGACATGAAACCAAGGGAGGGATTATATTGGAGCCATATTAGTACCATCTAATTGCTGTTTTAACTTTCTCTTTTCAGCCATACTGGTTGTCCTGGCAGGGACTTCATGCCTCCAACATAAGGGCAAGAGCCAAAGCGAATTTATCATTAGATTGAACTTGTTTGTGTTTGAATTAGTCTGAAACCTGGCCATGAGAAATTGTTTCCTTTACCCCTCTGGTATTGTTCCAGATGTTGCAGCTGCTTGTAGGTTGTCATGCTGCTGATTCAGCCCTGGCCCTAGGGCTGGGAAATGAGAGCCGATCAACCTTTAGAAGTCCATTCCCAAGTTAACTGTTAATAGGTTTGTGGGCATTCCAGAGACTGAGGCTTTAGAGAAAAGTACTTACATATTACACTGAGAGAGAAATAGCGTTTAAATTGCTTTTTCTGGTAAAGGAAATTGTAATATCAGGATATCAAACATAGTATTTTTTTGCAGGAGAAAATGACCTTTTTTTCTCAAATATCTCCTATCCCTTTACCTGCAATTCTGTACTAATTATGTATACTAGAAAGTGTCATTTACTTCAAAGTTTTAAAATGCAAACTCTCTTGAGATGGGGAGCACATCAGCTCTAAAGTGTCAGTGTGGACAAGCAGGAGAGACTGTGTCAGCTTGAATGAGGTGAATTTACAAAGGAGAGGTTGTACAGGATGAAGTAAATCTTAGACTGTAGCTTCAATACATCTTGTTAAGCCAACATTTCTCAAAAATTATTGTCTTACCCATTTCACCGTATGTGTATACCAAAATTTTAAAGCAATAATCAGATACCAGACTCAAAGAATACCTCCTGTAGTTGAAATTAACTATTTTAAAATTCTTTCACTAAAGAGATTTCCTTCACGTTACTCTTCAAATGCCTGCTATCTATTTCTGTTACTTATTTGCATCTCTATTTGCAAGATACTAGAGTTACATTTCTATTTTTGTTCTGAGTGTCTTATATAGTAGCCTTAAAAAGTTCAGCATTTAGTTATATAAAATAAATAATTTCTGTATATCTATTATTAGCATAGTGCCTATAGCTAGCAATACTGTACTGTATAATTAAAATTTGTGGAAAAGGTGGGTCTTATGTTGTGTTCTTATAATAATAAGAATAAACTGTGGGATGTGACAAATATGTTTATGGTCTTGATGGCAATAATGGTTTCATGGGTGTATACTTGTCCCCAAACTCATCAAGTTGTAACACATTATAATATGTGCAACTTTGTAATGTCAATAATACCTAAATGAAGTGGTTTAAAATAAACTCAGTATTCTGCATTTTGCCCATGCTGCAGAATTTTGCCTGTATTGCAGAATTGGAATGAAAAAAGTCACACCAAGTTTAGAGTCCAGCTTTCAAAGATATTCACATGGAAACACAGATACCATGATATATTGAGCATAACACCCACTGACTTCATCCTCCCTTGGCTACCAGAATTCTCACCACTTGGCTGTTTACCATGAACCATTCCTCTCTAGTGCTTTACTAAAGAGAATCCAATGTTGTTACAGTAAATGACAAGCATAATGTAATCACTTTATCCTATAAGAACCATTTCTTCTCCTGCTCTGTACAAAGCATATACTGTGGTCAGTATTTACCTTCTGACTAGACTAGAGTGACTGAGAATGTGAGGAGCCTCTTGTTTGAGCTAGGATGTAAGAGAGTAGATGGGACATGGAATAGCAAATATGACATGAAAGAATCAAGTACTAATGGGAAAATAATAACCAGATAACAAAAAAGGTAAAAGAGAAGAGGCTATTGAACAGCTAGGAAAAAAACACACCCTGTTGTGAATTAAACAGGACACTGGCTTTGAACATTTATTTGGTCTAAGTGATTCCCAAGAGAAAAGTCATGTGACACTCTTGAGCTGCTGCATCACCTCTAAACCTTAAGAAGAGTGCTTCAGCTAACCAGAAGGCAAAAGTAGACTTTACTTATATGATCTATTAGTGCTGCCAAATGAAAAACTTGTGATGTCTATAGCTCCAGCCTCTTAACAGTCTTTCATTACTCTCCTCCTCAAATCCATTCTCCACAAAGCAGCCAAAATGATAATTATAAACATAAATTGGGTTACCCCTGCTTAAACCCAATCAGTGACTTCCTTTGCATTTAGAACAAAACTCAAACTCTTGACTATGGCTTACAAGTCAATCCAATTCTTGCTTACCTCTACCTTCTCATGTGACTGCCACCCTCGCTCCTATTGCACCTGCCATCCTGGCCTTGTTTCTGTTCTTAAACATGCTGATTTTATCCTCATTTTTGGCTTCTGTGGGCCGAATCCTCTTTCACTTCTTCACTTGCCTGCCTCTTTCTTGTGAGCCAAGTTTCCAGCATGAATGTCATTTCCTAAGAGAGGGCCTTTCAATATGTATTTTGCAAATAACCCTTTGTTATTTTCCTCTCCAGCACTTTGAAACATATAAATCTTTCCATGAGGGGAATAGTTTGTTCTTTTTTCATCATCATTATATTAAAAAGACCCAACCCACTGTTCTGCATATAGCAGGCACACAAGTATTCATTGAATGAATAAATGGTAGGAGGCCAGTATCCTAGGGAGAAAGATATGTGGACCAAATAGTACTTTTAAGAGCAGTCAGATGTTGTAAATTAAAGTTTAGACTTTTCAGGAAATTAAACTCTCCCTCTTTTTGGCCAAGTGCAAAGTTCCCCAAAGACTACTAGTATGCTTTTCCCTGTTTTCATTTCTTCCTGGTATCCTTCAGTACTGGGAATCTTATACTACAACTGGCCTTTTTAAAATGTCTTTTTAGTCTTCTTGTTCTACATGATTTTGTTCACTGCTTTATCTCTAGCCTCTAGACCTCTGCCCGGCATCCAGTAGGTGCTTAATGGATATTTATTGAATGAACAAGAGTAGAAATCCTTGAGGACAAGAACCATGCCAAACACCTCTGAGCCATTTTTAAAAATTAAGTAGCATGTCAAGGAATGAGTTGACATTAATGAATTCAGGCACCAATATTTAGAAAAATAAACATACTAAAATCTTTCGGAAATATGGGATGCATATTTTTGTCTTCTTATATGTAGACCACTGAACACAATTTTCCATTTCCTTCATGTTTCGGGGTTATTAATATAAACATCAATTCTTGTTTACTTTGGCCTCTGAGGATATATTTGAGCCTAACAGATGCAGGAAAGAAAGGAGGCGCACCAGCCAATGTAGCCCCTCACAGCTCCCTTAAGCTATTACGCCAAATGGCCCGGAGCATGCAAGACAGACATTCTAAGATAACCAAACAAACAATTTCCTTGGGAAAAAGAAACTGATCCAAACATGATCTCTCTAAAGATAGTAACAGGCTTCATTTCTGGTGGAGGATGGCTCTCTCCTTCTCTCTTTCACCATATTGTACACATTTAAGAAAATAAGTTGTCAATTCTATTCCTGGGGCTTCCCTCCTAACCTTATGCCATTATTCTGAGAAAGTGTGAGGAAAAGAGCAGAGTCTGAATCTCAGCTCCCTTCCAGCCCTGGGGGATGTGGGCATCGAGTTACACAGCCCACATGTCATACTTTACACAGAACCTGGCACACAGTGAATGCCTGACTCATGGGGTTTCCTCGTCCTTCCCCAGTGTGCCCTCTGCTCTCCCAAGGACCCAACTGACCTGTGATCCTCATTCTCCTTTCCAACACCTTCTGCCATTTCTCAACAGTCCTACGGAAAGAATTTGATTAATGTACCTAAATATACTGGGTTCTGAAAATTACTGACATGTTTTTCCTTCCGAAGCCATTCACGTTTGGAAAAGGAACAGTAAATTCATCCATAGGAGTGGCTCTTAAATAATAGAACAGCAGGCATCATGGTCAAACTGGAAGTAGTCTGTCCGGGGTGTTGTTTTGCTAGTGCTCTTCAAATCTTACTATGATAAGCCTTGCACCAAATATTTTAATGTGTACATCGAAACTTGTGGCGGATAGCTCTGGTAGCTCAGATTTACAAAAACTTTCTTCTTCAAATGTAATATGGTTCAGCATAGCCCACACAGTCCCTACCTGGAAAATAATGCAACTGCTGTGTCTTTATACAGTGGCATCTTGTTCTGACTTATTGGCGGATTTTGAGTGTTCATAGAGAGGGTTTGAACGAAGCCACTCTAAGACCTTTTTTATATCTGAGATGATAAAAGCATCAGCAGGACTTGTAAGAGATGGCCCGGGGTTGCCATATGAACGTCTTTAACAGCGGAAACCTGCCCCTATCCAAAGAGAGCACTTTGCTTTTTATTAAGATTTAGGGAAGAGACTGAAGTGCAAGCATGATGCAATTTTGAAAGACCCTGTTAAAGGTAAACATTTTCACACCCACTGGAAATGGGGATCGATTTACCTGAAAGTTCATAGGTGGCGCATTTTCCATTTCTGTGGCCATTACAGGATGAATTCTGGGGGGAGATTGCCCTGCAGATCTCAAAGTTCTCTATAACTAAAGGAAATCTCTCAGGTAAACCAGTAATATCTAAAGTGACTTATTTGGTAATTTTACATAATCTATAATAATAAAAGCATAATATGCTAATTTGACCGGACATCCTTCCATACGTCCTTCCAGACGGATCGGGGCTGCAAGGGAAGCCCAGGTCCCCGGTGCCAGAGGGAAGCCAGAGCCGGCAGCTGAGGGAAGGAAGGCCTCCTCTTGCATAAATTTCGTGCATTGGGCCTCTACTATAGAAATAAAAACTAATAACATATTAATTGGAGTCTCAAGAAATAAGTGTATATTCCAGCATGGAAAAGGAGGTGGTTTAATTAGTTCAGCTGCCTGTCACTTCTGCTTATAAGTTTATATGTTTAGTCACTAAAACTAAAGAATTAGGCTGTCTATGCTACAAGCCCAACTTTCATCAACATTATGCTAAGTACTGAAGCAGAAACCAAGAAATATACTGTTTCTTTAAGAAAGTAATAGGTTGACACTTTCTGAAATGATCCCCACTTCCTGGTATTCACTCGCCTGTGCGATCCCTCTGCCCTCATGTAGGGGCTGGATATACAGTCAAACCTCTGTTTTTTAATGTCTCCCATCTCGAACAATTCCATTCTGGACAAGTGTTCATGGAAAAAAAAGTCTGGGTCTTTGAACAAAACTTCAGTTCTCTACCTGACAAGCCTTGCATGCTGATACATCAGCATGACAAAGTGTCTCCCAGGCCACAGAGGAGGGGATGCAGTCAGTTACCACTAAACCTCTTGTTGTTTACATCTCGGGAAATGGTGCTGTGAATATGTTTGTGTGTGGGGTTTTTGTTTTTTTTAATTTTGTTGCTGGCAAAATGGACAATTAGCACAATTTTAAAACATAAAGAGGCTAAGGGTGTGAAGAAACAATGAAAAAAATCACAGGCAACTGAAGAGGGAAAAAAACTGTTGTTGATTTGGATAAAGGGAAAACAGGTGGTGACAGCATTGCAGAGGCAGTGATATGTGCAAAAGCAAAGATGCTGTACACTGACTTCTTAAAAGGCACCCCTGCAAAGAGTGCTGAGAGTGATCTGTTTAAAAGCATCAGCAGGTCTCATTAGTAGGAGGTGGTTTGATAAATTTAAGAAGTGTTTGCTTATAGATTAATCTGTATATTAG
This sequence comes from Myotis daubentonii, assembly GCF_963259705.1. Lineage (NCBI taxonomy): Eukaryota > Metazoa > Chordata > Mammalia > Chiroptera > Vespertilionidae > Myotis > Myotis daubentonii. The sequence continues at coordinate 53,564,602 of NC_081851.1, forward strand.
ACATGCACTAATGTATATAGACATGTATATAGGAAAGGTTGAAACAGGGAAACATTTGGGGATCTGAAATGAATTAATTCAATTTACATTATTTCTAATGGGAAAACATGATTTGGACAAATCGCATCTCAAACAGCCTTCTGGTACGAATTAAGTTAGAGAACTGAGGTTCCACTGTAGTGACTTGCTTCCAACAAATAGAATATGGAAAAAGTGGTGGGATGTCCCTTCCAAGATTAGATTATAAACCTCTCTCTCTCTCTCTCTCTCTCTCTCTCGCTCGCTCTCGCTCTCGCTCTCGCTCTCGCTCTCGCTCTCACTCTTGCTCTCTCACTCTCTCCTCTCTCTCCACTCTCTCAGTTCTGTCCCTCTTCGCTCCTGCTTTCTGTGATGGCCAGCCACCATACCAGGCAGTGAGCTCCCTTGCTGAGAAACACCATGGCAAGGAAGTGAAGGCAGCTTCCAGGTAACAACCAGCGAGGAATTCAAGCCTTCAGTTCAACAGCCCATGAGGAACTGAATCTCTTTAACGACCATATGTTGGAAGCAGATCCTCCGCTAGTTAAGCCATCAGTTTAAGACCAAAACACCTGCCACTGCCTTGGCTGCAGTTTTGAGAGACCCTGAGACATCTGTCCCAGCTATGTCACACCTGATTCCTGACCTACAGAAACTGAGTTAATAATTGTTATTTTAAGCCACTAAGGCTTGGGGTAATTCATTATGCTATAATACATAATTAATGCAAGAACATTCGAATAGAGAGCATGCAACAGAAAGATAGATAATGTGTAGTATATTCATATGATATAAAATAAGGTTTGAAGACTATTTGATTACACGAAAATAATTTCTATGTAGTTACACATATGACCTCCAAATAAGACTAAATCAACTTCCTCAGAAAGCCAAGATATAGAGAAACCAGAACATCAGGCCAACATCCAGAAATAAGAAAACACTTTATCAAAAAGCAAAGAAAAATCCTGATTTTACTTTTAAAAATTCTGTTCTTTATCAGCCAGTGCCCAGGAAGGTAAACAGGAACCACTCTGCATAGCCTATGGAGACAGAGAGTTAACGCAAGATATTAGTTAGAAAAGGGCTGGAGGTTCCCCAGGGGCAAAAGAGGGAGGTGGAATATTGATCAAGAAGCTGCTGGCGCCCTGACCGGTTTGGCTCAGTGGATAGAGCGTCGGCCTGCGGACTGAAGGGTCCCAGGTTTGATTCCGGTCAAGCGCATGTACCTTGGTTGCGGGCACATCCCCAATGGGAGGTGTGCAGGAGGCAGCTGATCAATGTTTCTCTCTCATCGATGTTTCTAACTCTCTATCCCTCTTGCTCCCTCTCTGTAAAAAATCAATAAAATATATTTTTTTAAAAAAAGAAGAAGAAGCTGCTGGCGCCATTGCAAGAACCTGAGGGAGGACACTTGCTTCTAGTGCCATTGAAGGTGCCGAACCAGAGCCAAGACCCTACTGCTAGCACTGCTGGCTCATCTGCCTGAGGTGCAGCCATAGTGGAATGGCTCCTCCCGTCCCCCTGGCTTCCAGGATCCCATGAAGGTCTCCTATGGACAGAGCTTCCCTTCAGCCCAACTGAAATGTACTACAGTCAACAATACCTGTCACACAGATGGAAACCATTTAAATAGTTCTCTTTGAGAGATGGTACATATTTTTCAAGACTAAAATTATCACAAGAGGATACTTGGTACAAATTCCTCAAGTGCTTTATATTAGTTTTACAAATTAAGCCCCAGTTCACAACTGTATTCATGTGATAACAACTGGATGAATACATTCACTTCATCATATTTGAAACTAAGGGACTCCAGATTTTTAAATGTTGCTCAAACCTGTTGTAAGAGTGGGGTTTTGACTGAAAAATTTAGATAATCTAGTCAGAATAATTTATTCAAAATTCCCTTATATATAATACTTACAAGCCTGGTATATGCAGATTTATATTCTCATTTTATTGAAAAAGGTAAGTAAAAATGTGTCAGTTATGTACAAGTGCTTTAGGATCCAAGTATTTTCCTTGCCCGTGTTCATTCACAGAACTATTTTGGATCCCAAAAATCTAGCCACATCAGGTGATATTCAGTACCTTGAATATTTTACATAAGATTTTATCACGCAATTACTCTCTCCTCAGCTTGGTCAAGTTTTTCAGGCCCACATGGGAAGGGAGCTGAGTAATTAATTTCCACCTGATTATTACTCTAGCTTTCAGACCTTCTAAAGCTTTGTTTCTTCTATGCACTCTCACATGCTGCCTTTACCTCGCTATCCAGAGAGCAGGCTACTTGACAGCAATGCCCATATTTTCACTCTAATAGATATATACTAAGGGCAAAGATGTTCCAAGCACTGTGGTAGGTGCTACCCCACATCTCTTTTCAGTTCTAATAGTATGAGCCTCATACTCCACCTGCCCTGAAGCAGTGCTTAGTGAGTAGTTATCAAATTGCTGATCAGCTCAAGCAAAAGTACAGATTCAAGAGAACTAAGGGTTTTCCAATCAAGCCACCATCTGCCACCTATTATTGTAACCAGTTTATTCCTGTCTGCCTTCAGAATCCCTGGTAACTTGTCGAAGGCATGGCTACTCCAGAGAGAAAAACCTGCATGCCCTGCTTTAACACTCGGGTTTATACCGGTAATTGGATTTCTTCCTTCTTGAAGAGGTTCAATTAGACATAGGCAGTCTTGTCACTAGTCCTGTTCCTTAAAGAGCCTCCATAACACTCAACTGCAATTTCCACACTCCTTGTATGAGCCTTTGCTAAGCTGAGATAAGTGGCAGCATTATAGCTGTTTCTGAAGGCTGATGTTGAGGAAGGAAGTGTGGGTGTTGATAGCTGTATCTGAAAATCTGTACTTAACACTAGTGTATTCTATCAGGCTCTGGAGTAAGGGCCTTTCATATGGTTCTTACCCTGGATTCTTATTTGTTCATCTGAATGAACCATTCAAACTGCCAGTGTTGACTGAGTAAGGCCTGAAAAGACAACACATCTGGAAAATAACACAGTTGGCTCAGGTGCCAGTGAAAACTGGCAGATGACAGAGTGAGCATAAGTGTTTACCTCTGCTCCCTTTCAAGACCTACTGAGATGATAGCAAAGCAATATTTAAAAGGTATAATATTCTCTCCTAAAGCCAAGGAGAGAAGACAACATTATGAAATCTGCAAAGCAGATGCATAAGGGCAAACCCGAAAAGCTGATTCTTAAATGAAGGAGAGAATGCTGAAAAGCAACTTGGTTCATACTCCAGAACCCCACAAAAGGCTTAGAAAGGGGCATCCCCTGTCACCTCTGACATGGGGTGTGGATGGGGCTCCAAATGGGAGAACAGGTTCAAAGTATGTTACAGAGCCATTGGACCCCATGATCATCTCTCTGATTTAATTCCACCCCATCAGGAGACTAGAAATTTATTCTCCAGAGGGAAAAAACAACAACAGAGTATCTTTGATTTGGAGGAAAGAAAGCACTGGTAAGAATAGAAATGTGAAACCGAGAAAATATAAAAGCCTACATGCAGAATCTTGATACTCTCACCACTAACAACAACCAGGAGCTCTCTTTCATGACCAAGTCCAAGGATGCTATTACTCTTAGAAAACTAAACAGCTCTAGAGAAAGGGCCTGACCCACAACACTGGTGATTCCCATAAACTTGAAGAGTGCAAATCAAAACAGAGAAAAGCAACTTGGGGGAAAAATAATAAAATACAAATATATCATTCATATACTTAGAGAACTGAGTGTACTATGCTATCCAAAAGTAGTAATCAGATGAAAAAAGAAAACTTCTGTAAATTAAAACTGTGATAGCGTGCATTAAAAATTTAATAGAGAAGTTAGGAGAAAAGATTAAAAAATTAACACAAAAGATGTTCAAAATGAAAGAATTTTCTTTAAATGGGAATTTTTTAAAAAAGAAGTGAGGTAAGGCAGAAGAGAGAGTTAAATTATCCCAATTTTCCAAAGGGAGAAGTCACTATATAAATAATAAAACTGGAAAATCAAGAAACAGCGTACACATGTTGTATAGAGCTATGGAGGTAACCAAACTGATAAAATAATTGGAAGCCGTTATCTTTGGGAGATGAAAATGGAAATGATAAGAGCAGAAGACTGCTATTTCTGGTAACAAGCCTTATATAATAACTGTGTAAAATATTCTCATATGTAACTTTAATAAAGATAAGCACTTACTTTTTCTAAACAGCACAGGCTTTGCACCTGGCTTTAAAATCTTAGCTCCACCACCCATAAGCCTTGGGCTTATCACCTGACTCCTTTAATGCCTCCTTATCTATATTCTGGGGGAAATAATCTACCTCACAGAGTTGTTGTGAATGTCAAATATGATAATGTTTGTAAAGAGCTAATCAAATAGCCTAGTAAATTTAAGGGCATAACCATTATTATTATTCCCTAAGTTAGCTAAAAGCAAACTTGTCATTTGCCAGAGGATTCCCTTATTCCATCCTTGTAATAACAGAGATGGAAGAAGTTTTCTAAGAAAACTATATTTCTAGAGTTGTCTCTGGCCTCTGTGAATAACACTGGCCAACGAAAGGCTTCTATAAATTAACCCTTGTTACCTATAGTTATGCCTATTAATCATCTCTTTAATATAAAAGGAAGAAGTCTGGGAGAATTATGAAGGAGGTAATGCAGACATCCTTATTCCATGATAAATAAAAGAGCTATTTTCATGTTATTGCTTAATTACTCCTATTAACCTGATATATTTTCCAGCCACTAATAAGTAAAATTGTAACAATATATGGATAAGCAGAATGGTACTCCAAGGATATCTATGCCCTCATTGCTGGAATCCGTTCTATTACATGGCAAGGGGAACTTTGCAAATTAACTAACCTGATTAAACTTAAAGTAGGATAATTTTTCTGGATTATCTAGGAAGCCATATCTGATCATATGAGCCCTTAAAAGCAGAGACTTTTCCTGACTGGAGGCAAAAGAGAAGTAATATACACTGAGTGGCCAGATTATTATGACCAGCCAGATTATTATGACCACCCCATCAGTACAATGAAGTGAGTTAGTTATGCAAATAATAATAATAATAAAACCTTGAGAGTATTTGCTTAGGAAGTTTTCAATATTCAGTATTTTTAGAAGTGTCAATGAAGTACTGGTGGGGTGGTCATAATAATCTGGCCACTCAGTGTAAGTGGAGGCCAGAGACATTAAAAGCAAGAAAAGACTCAATCTGCCATGTCTGGGGCTACTTAGAAAGCATGGAAAGGAATTCAGGCAGCCCGTAGGAGAAATACCAGTCCCTGGCTAATGACCAGCAAGGACATAGGAATTTCAGTTCTATACTTGCAGAAAACTGAATCCAGGCAACCATCTGAATGAGCATGGAAGTAGATTCTTCTCCAGAGCCACCAGTAAGAATGTAGCCTTGCCAGCACCTTGAGTTTGCCCTTGTTGGACCTCATCTGATGATCTAGTGCTGCCCACCCAGACATCTGACCAACTAACTACGGCACCACAGAAAACTAATGCAATATGCCAATGGGTCATACTTCTAGTAAATTCTCATCTGATTCGGAATGGATAATCTGATCCACTGGATATAGCACATTTTCCAAGGTTTTGTAATATAAAAACATTAAATTACACCACTTTGTACTTTTAAAGGGGCCTGTAAGATGTAAACATTAAGTACTTCCATCGTGAAGGTATCAGTGAAGCTTGACAGATCTACATGCTGCTGCATATAAGATGAGCTGTAAGGGCCAGATAATCAGCCAGAAAACATGATGTTTCTCAGCATCAACTGTCTATTGAATGTGATTTAGTCATTCATAAACTTAACACATAGCTACAGACACTAATATATACCATAAAGTATAACTTGGCAATGTTTTCCTGTTATAGTTATTAGACTACAGTTTAGCCTCCATTGAAAGATAGCAAAATACATTATAGGAGACTTCTTAATTCATTTCTAAAAGAGAAAATTTAAGTACAAAATGAATAACATGAAGTGTTGAATTTCAACACTAAATTCAATAAGGAATTTAGATCATATCAAGTATTATATATAATAGCACTTTACTCTGGGAAAGGTATCTGGGTTAGAAACTAGAAAAGAGAACAAAAGAAAATAAGATATGTTCTAAGCAAGATCTTGAGGCTTACTGTAAATATGAGACAATAAAAATTATGAATAGTCATATTGGATCACATTAAAACAGTGAAGCCTGGCCAGCATGGCTCAGTGGTTGAGTGTCAACCTATGAACAAGGAGGTCACAGTTTGATTCCCGATCAGAGTATATGCCTGACACCTGAGTTCATGCGTCCCTCAAAATAACCAATGGATACTTACTAGCAATCTCAGCAGGTTAGTACAAAAATACTGTCTAAACTGGAGAAAGTTTTGCAAACTCCAAATCTTAGGTAAATGCCAAGGGACAGTGGTAATAAAGTCAAATGAGGCTGGAGTGGTCTGGAGCTAAGAACTGTGAACTATACTAACTGAAGTTCCCTTCAAGAAAGAAAATACAAATATTCTGAGGAGAAATTGCTGAGCATAGAATGCAAATTAAGTAGAATAGGAAGAACAGGAGGGAGAGAGAGAGAGAGAGAGAGGGAGAAAGAGAGGGAGAGAGAGAGAGAGAGAGAGGGAGAGAGAGAGAGAGAGAACATGTAAACAAAAGTAAAGAAGGGAAAAAGAGTAAATTGACCTTGGAAAGCAAGAGTCCACATTTTGAAAACAGACGAGAGGGTTCTACAGCTCTGAAACTGGAACATTTACCTGGCCACCCTCCCAATGAATGTACAAAGGAGTTCACGTCATTTAAAACAGAACAAAAGAGGAACATGGGTGAATCCTAAATAAGATCAGTACAGGGGAAACAAAAAAAGAACAAAATTCCTATATAAAGTGAAGATGTCCAAGAAAGTCATGCCTGTATAACAGGGGGAAACAAACCAATAGTAGTCCAACATTTCAAAACGAGCTAAAACATATCAAGGAAATTATAGAAGTTTTGAAAACAATATATCAGAATTAGAAAATTTGAGAAATGAGGTTACTATTCAAAGTACAATTTAAAAAAGAACTTAAAAGTAATTTAAAATAAAATATTATTTCAGAAAAGAAGAATAGTTGTGACAGACACTATATGGCCCATGCAACCCAAAATAGCTCCTGATTTTCTTTTTTTACAGAAAAAGAGTTTGCTACTCTGGTGTAAGTCCCCATATGCCATGCTTACATCCTTGAACGTTTTTCCTATCAACAGTTAAAGAAATAAAATAGCTGAATAAAATCAGAATCATAGATCTGACAGCAGTGTAGAGGATATATTAGCTGAAGAAGCAGCTATATACAGATCAATCACTTGGATATTATTGTAAGGACCAAAATTACAAATGAAAAGGGAATGCCCTTGGAGGAGAGGGTGGGAGCAGTGGAGAGAGGAAGGGCGTATGTTGTGAGACATTTATCATACAGACTTGACAAAACCTGGCTGGGGAGAAGGAGGGAAAAGAGTGGAGAGAAAAAAAATCAATATTGTGAGTTTGGTTGGCTAGAATGACATGATTTGAAGAAGAAGAAAAAGGAGGAGAAAAATTGAGGGCAGGAATAGAAAAATAAAAGCAAATGAGTTCAGCATTATACATTAAAAATGTAGTATACCTGAAAAACCATCAGAGAATCCTTGCTGCTAAACATTTGCAACATACTCTTATGTCATTTATTGCACAGGACATTGGGTGTGTTTTTATATAAGACTAATCTTAAGATATAGTAATCTCTCAAGGATATACCCCACATCTCATTCATTTAGTGCCTGACACAATATATTGTTTAATAGGTAATTCCACTTATTCTTGAGTGAATGGATTAGATTGTCAACTCCTTAAGGGCAAGAATATGTTTTAAACTGCTCTAGAGCCCCTCGGCACCCGAGGTATTGCAGAGAACACAGTAAGCAGGAACAAGTGGTTTGTGATAGAGGCCAAGGGGACAGACCCTTCAATGAACAGGAGGAGAGTGCGTTGGCCATCAGACTGCCCCCTGTCTTTACTTAGTCAATGTTCTGTAACACCACTTCAGGTGGAGATGTAGTCCGGTCAAAAACCTCTCTCTTAGCAGGTGGATGCTGCGAAAGCAGAAACCTTTGTTTTTTTCCTTTCTGTCTTCAGGGGACACAGAGAGACAATGGTTGCTATTTCATAAGACAGGTTATTGGGAAAGTTGACAGTTTAGATGAATGGGTGAGCATCTTGCAGTGAAAAGAATAAACATGGGGGCATTAGGAGAGACATCAAGAGATGCCATCCCTAGAGGCTGAATAGACTCATCTGCCAGTGACACTATTCAAAACCGCAGTCCGAACTGCGATCGTTTGGCAAATAGACTCTCACATCGTTAGAGGAAAAATATAGGTAGTGACAGGTAAAATTGGACGAAGTTTACCTTGTTATATGTAGTGTATGCCTGAGGGTATTTTTGAATGTGTAGATTACCATTTGAAATTAAAATCACTCTCCAGTAGTTGTAAAAAAAAAAGAATAAAATAAAACAAAGGGATGCTGTGTGGAGGCCCAGTGAATGTGGGACTTGTGCTGAATTAAAAGCGGTGATTCCTAGGAGGCAAAGGGCAGAGTCAGATAGGTGTCCACAGCTACAGTGAGGTCTTGCAAGTAGGACAGAGGAGAAAAGGTCATAATTTAAAATGACTGGTCTCATGATGAATGTCCCTTACTATGGACCTTTGCTCTTTACTTCTTTGGCTCATAGTCATTACCTCCTCATTACAAACCAGGATCCATTTTCAATACATAGTGCTCAATGGTGCTATGGTAGACTGGAAAGGAATAAAAAATATATTCCCTCCTTTTACCATTTAATGTCTACAGTTAGTCAGCCAAAACCAAGCTTCTCATCAGCCTTTATATCACCAATAATCCTAAATTATACTTACTTTTTAAAGGCATAATGCCTCTATTGACCCTCTTAAAGAACAGATTTACCCTAGGATAGTAGCATTAATAATTTTCTAGGGCACCCTCAGTGTAAGATGTCATGTGAGACATCTCCTTTTATGAAAAATGGCCAGGCGCAATAACAGGATCCCTGAGAGAGAGAAAGAGAAAACTGACCCTGGGAGTTAGAGAGCCTCTTAAGCTGAACAAAGCCCGCTGTGCTCAGGTCACTGTCATCAACGAACTGTCCACAAGAGTTGCTGTCGCATCTACAGTCTTGACATGGGGCAGGGAGCAACTTTGCCGATCAGTTTGGGCTGTGACAGCCTCTGACCCCATTTTTGTTCTTGTCAATCATGCAGAACTCACCCATTAAAAAACAAAATGAATTATTCTTATAGTTTATGAGTGAGCTTCAATGAAGATTTCAAAGCCCCAGCCAAATTCTCACATCTGTCTCTAGAGCAGCGGTTCTCAACCTGTGGGTCGCGACCCCTTTGGCAGTCGAACGACCCTTTCACAGGGGTCGCCTAAGACCATCCTGCATATCAGATATTTACATTATGATTCATAACAGTAGCAACATTACAGTTATGAAGTAGCAGCGAAAATAATTTTATGGTTGGGTCACAACATGAGGAACTGTATTGAAAGGGCCAGAAGGTTGAGAACCACTGCTGTAGAGAGACAGAGCATATGCTCATTGAAAAGACAAAGTTTATAGAGACTTCCCATGGAAAACTTAGCCGTCAATAAAGTAGAACATTGTGATTGATCATATGCTGTGGCCAAAGATGAGGTCAATGTTGAGGGAAATAAAATAAAAAAGAATCCATCTCTGCCTCAAGGAGGATGGTATGAGAAGAGAGAAAGGAGACACCCAAGCTTCCGAGTTAGGCAGAGCTACATTTGAACGCTGCCCCTATTGCTTTCTGTGTTGAGTAAGCATTTTAACTTCTATGAGGCTTAGTGTGCTCATTTGTAAAACTAAGTGTGATACATTATCTCACAGGGTGTTTGTAACAAATGTGGCTGGTACATGGTGGGTGGGACATTTGATCTTCCACCTCAAGCTGGGCAGGCAAGGCTTAACCAGAATAACAGCAACTTAATAGAGGCAGTTTGGTATAATGGATACAGCAGGAAGGAGCTGAAAGACTTGGCTCTGAGACATGACTCTGCCACTACAAAAACAACTGCTTTTTATAGAAATTTTCAGTTTATAAACATGTTACTCTATATTCCCAGTGGGTGATCTAAAGTCAGTAACAGTATGTCACTGAACCTCAGTTGCATCATCGAAATCTTGGTTACATCATGAAAACATCGGATATGTTCCGTAAGGGTTCCTCCAACTCTCCAATCTTATGAGTCTGATTACTAAGCTTCATAAAATAATTAATACTTGACAAAGCAGTACAACAAACACAGAAAGACCCTGGTGAACTTGAGAACTTGAGTAGATCATGAGAGCTTTGCATGTCCCCTGAAGTATGGGTAGGGTGCAAATAGATAAAGGGAAGGTAAGAGGGTGTCCCCAAGTGAGGGTGACAGCCTGAGCAAAGGCAGGGAGTCAGAACTGAAGAAGATGTGCAAGGTCAAAAGAGGAGAAGAACTTGAATGAAGCAAACACAAGTGCTGGAATATAATGTACAGAAAGGCGAAGGCCAGCATTCAGATACACCACAAAGCAAGGATAAGATACCTACAGCAGGAAACAGGAGCTATTCAAATTCTTGTGTGCCTGAGCCTCTCTCTGTCACTCATGGCTATCACTACAGTGAACAACCAACATATTGAACAAACAACACCCCTAAAACATTTTCCAGTCTTTCATCTTCCTAAGTGGATATGTCCAGGGCTCCAACTACAATCCATGTTTGTCTTGTAGGAGGCTGACAGCAGATACCTACAATGCACAGGAATTAACCAGTGGCTGCACCAAATACAATGCTATAATGATGTGCTCCACATAGTTTGGCACCAGAATGGCACTGCAGTCAAAGAACATGGGCCATACCACCAAAATAATACAAAATAATTTAGCTCCAATTTTTATTTTTTTCTCTGACACCTAACACCATGAAAATAACTTTAGTGAACAGCAACACTTCTTCAAATCTCTTTCCTTCTCCAATGCATGAATTATACACATTGAACCTTCTCTCGGGTCTCTTCTCAAAACCACCTGAAACCTCCCCTCAAAACCTTCTTGTTATCACTCTCTTCCCCCCACCAATTTGTCATCCCCAAGTCATAAAATGAATCCAGGGAAAAAGTAGAGAGATACTGAAACAACCCACTTAGAATCCTTGACAGCCAGAGCAGGAGGGAAATTTTGTAGCTGTTCACATATTCATCATTTCACAGAAATTTCCAACATCTACTTTACATTGAACCAAATATGGCCAGGCATGTTCAATATTTTGCATCTCATCTGGATAGTACAAGATAGGGGCTCCAAAAAGCGTAACTCCACAGACTTCACAAGAAAGGAGTGTCAGCAACGGCATTCTGTTCAGAGCACATCTCTAGAGCAGGGTCAGCTCTAGAGGCAAGCACCCTGGTTGCATCTAGACTGGAGACTAGGATTTAAGCAGAAAGGAAGAGAAGGGCATTGGACAGCTCGGATATTAATATAAACTGCAAAGTTCTTCAGTGGAATTTTGAGTTCCTGCCTTGTCTAATCTCAAGAGCGTCTTCATAGAACACTTAACTTTTCCCAGTTGCTGCCTGCTACTCCTGCAATCCCTTTGTAAGGATCAAAACACCACTTGCCTCTTCTATTCCTGGTGGAAATGAGAGTAACGATAATCCCCAAGAGCTAAAGGAGCCGTGCCTCTGGGGTCCAGGGGCAGAATTCCTGCAACTCTTCGAATAGCACAGGGGAAACCAAAAGGAAGCTTATCTCTCCCGGTTATGCAAGTATATTCATTCCGCTATCTCTTTCCTTTCTCTCCACTTGGCACACAAGTCCCTTTCTATCAATTGAGAGCATCCTAAAGCCAATTTACATATCCCCACATTAACAAATCCTCATCTACATTTTATGACAAGCCCGCACCCACCTACAAACCTCTCCCAAAGTACATGATGAAAACTCAGATTCCTGGGAGCTGTGTTTCTGCAAGTCAGAAAGATGCCCTACATATTTTTTTTTTTTAACTGATCAGTCTAAAAACAGCTTCGGCCAATTTAAACCACTTTTTATAAAATACCATTTGCATCAGGTTTGACAGTCCGCCTGCCACTTTTCCATGCCATTATGATATAAAACAGCTGAGTTACCAGTTCTGGGAAAAACTAACTTTCTGTTTGAAATAGCAACTGAACAGTAATGGTCATAAGACTGGAAGCCGCCGTAGTCCTCATTATGAAGCTCAGCCTGGGAAGTCTAGGAGAGATTAAGTCAATCTGAAGAATGCAAAGGAAATTGTGTGTTAGGTAATCGGGGACCAGGGCGCTGGTGGCTCTGTGCTCAGTGTGGCTTCAGGGGATTTTAGGAACGCTCCCTAGGAAAGCTTTGCTCTCTTTGCTGGGAAAACTGCTCCTTCCCCACTGGATCCTGTGATCCTCACGAGGCTTCCTATCATCACCTCCAGCTTCACTGGCCATTGGGACGAACATGTGACCAAGACCAGCAATTTACAGACCTTTCCGCATAGTATCCATAGTCCCTGGTGGATTTGGAGCGAATGGCGAGCCCTGCCTCTGCGTTCATGGACTAGGAAAAGTGTGAGCTGGGGTTTGTCTCTCCTGCCTCAGTGGATAGCGTTGCTTATAGCAGGAGAAAATGAAATGGAGACCATTAGAACTGAGAGATGGATGTGCAAGGAAAAGATCATGTCACTGTCAACTCCTTGTTTGTTCTTGATGGTCCCAGAGCTGCCCTTGTGCCCTTAGCTGTACTCTTATTTCTGTGAATCTATTCACTTAAATGGCACAGTAAGACCCTCGTAGTATAAGCCAGTTTGTGTTCGGTTTCTATTACATATGTAGAGATTACTAAAAAAAAACAGAAGTTAGTCATTAGAAGTGGAGCCTTACAAATATTAGGCCCCAGAATTCAGAACTACTTGATTTTGGTAGTGTGGTTGATAAGATTGCTTTCATCTGGGCTGGAAAATGGAATTATTGTTATATAATCTCATAGCAGATGGTTAAATGATCTCTTATAAGCTCTTGGGTGATAGACCAGTTGTACATACCAAGGGGGCCTTTAAGGATTAGGAAGAGTAATGTAGGAATAGTGGAGGGTGCTGGCTTCCTCTTATGGTTATCAAGGGGTTCTATTAAAGAGTAATGTCTTAGTACCAGCTGACATGAGTAAAACTATAAAAGAAACCAGGTTTAATGTTCAATGTTTTTTTAGAAAAATAAACCCTTTTCATCTGTTATCAGTATCCTTCTTGATCCTGATCAAGGCCCATCTCCTGCATATAACTCAGAATCCTAAATCTATGGCAGTTCATTGAAGGAGATCTGGCCATGTGATTTTCCCACAAAAGAAACCACAGTAAGCAAGATATACATTCAGAACAATAACTGAGTGCCCAGTATGCGAATTTGACATGACTTCTGCCTTTGGGGAGTTCACAGATTCCTGGAAGCATTGTTGTGAACACATTAGGATCACGGAGATCATCAGATAAACCAGCCACTGGGTTCCCTTTATAGGAATTATATTTTCACTCTCTCCTAAAATCAAATCAGGCCAAAGGAAACTATGATGAATTGTGAACTGTTGGACAAATACCAAAGCTATAAAATCACCTTGTGACCAGGATGAAAACTCTTTTAACTGCTGAATAAAGTTCCTTTGGGGATTGGTATTCACATCTCCCTACTACACATTTTCTATTTCTTTGTGTTCTTAGAATAAGATTACTGCAATTCAACTCTAATTATCAAATGAATCTCTAAGTTTACTGTTTCATTGATCCATTCATTTGTTCATCTGTTTGTTCACCAAGTATTTATTAAACTCATGCTATGCAGCAAGTGGCGGGTCAGGTAAAACCAGAAGCAGAGTAGAGCTGAGATTGAGAAAATGGTTACAGATCGTGTTTTGCAACCAAGTGACTATGTGATCCTGGGTCAGTCATGAAAATGCTCCGCATCTCAAGTTCTTTATATGGAAAATGGGATTAAAATATGCATCTCACATTTACAAGATTATCCAGGAGCATAAAATGAAATTAATATGTATAAGTCTATATTGACATAAATGAATGGTTACACAAATAAATTAAGGAAAAAGGAGCGAATCAGAAAAATTCCAAAAATAAATGTAGAAGAAATTAGAAAAATAAAAGTGTCACTAGATAGATAAATGCTATAGGCAAAATCCTCAGGAAATTACTAAAAAGCAGTGGATAAAACTTTAAGGAGAAATGGGATATTTTCATAGCCTCAAAATATCTTTCTAAAATATATACTAAATATGGCAAATGCAGCCATAGCCATGGCTTCTGTTGGCACCTCCTCCAGATGATGTCAAAGTGCTAACACATCATCATAGAAGTGTTGGGCTCCAGCTGGCCTCACACTTTGTTTGTGACTTCACAGCACCCTGGTCCAGCTTCTCTCTCCTTCCACACAGACAAGCTCCTGCCTCAGGTCAGCAAGAGCTATCCCAGAGAACTCTGCAGAGGTGGCCAAGGAATTAGCTTATAATTGGTCCTAGACCAGTAATACCTCTCAGGTGACTGACATAAACAAATTAAAAACTACCCCACGAGGAAATATCCTCAATTCACATCACACAGGATTTCTACAGAAAACTACCCTCTAAAATGGGCTCAAATTTCCATTGAATAAATATTAACAATCTATTATGAATGAGTCAGCAAAAATAGCAGAAATCAGATCACCTCAAAACTTCAAATAATTGAGTTATCAAATATATACTAAAAATAAGAATTTTCAAATATATAAATAAAATAAGAAATAAAAATGTGAGAAAAGAACAAGGCAGATTTGAAAAGAACCAAATAAAAGTTAAAATGCAGTGATAAAAATTGAAATTGCCCCAACATAAGAAATCCTTACAATTTCTGTTAAGTTCAATATCTAATTATAATATTATTTGCCTTTGTGTTATAATTCTTTTATCTGCTACCTCTCTCTATGGTCTTCAAAGTTGTAAAATATTTTACTACCCTTGATCAGGAACTCTGAAACTGATCTTCTTTGTTTTGGAAACTTGGGAGCCTCCCGGGTGAAATCCTATACAAGGACAGTAAGGAGGGACCAAAGAAAGAGGCAGCCACGGCAGATTGACAGGTGGCAGACCAAAGACACAAGGGAACGTACTTAGGAGGCTTGTCTTGGGTGCTTGCAAGACCTGTAGATCTCTGCACCCACCTGCCAGAATCTCGGAAGTTTATGTAGAGGCCTTAAATGGGTTCAGTCAAGTATATGTCCAGATGGTCTCAACAACACATTATTCCCTCATGACTGTATTCCTGCAAGAGCTCTTAGTATATGAATGGCAGGTGAAACATGCATGGACAAGGGAGGAGATGAGTGGCCTCCAAGTGCCTGGATCCAGCTCACAGGTCAACCAGGGGTCATGTCCTCTGAATGATCTCCAACCATCTTTTGGAGAGCTCAGTAAATAAACCACAGTTCAGTTTCCTAATACCATGTTAATAGCTAGCCTAAGGCAACGTGTCTTTGTTTGCCTTTCCTGGCAGGTTTTCTAATGATTCTGGCTTTGCCTTGAATACCTGCTGTTGAAGACAAGTCTCCGACAGCAGAGACATAGGCTTGTGGTTTCTACTGTTGCCTTCATCCATGGACATATGTTCCAAGGCATCTCTGGCCACTTTTTCTAGTCTGTGGGCTTCTTTTACTAGTGATAAATAGCCAGATTGATCGTGATGACCTTCTGGTCAGTATTGGCCTCATTCTGATCACCTCATCAAGCTGGAACCAAGACAGAAAGGATGTGATGACCAGTGGTTACCTGAGGAAGTGCTTACTCCAAATGTTACTAAAACCCCACAACTCTAGGAAATCTTCTCCTAATAGTAAGAAAGGAAGAGGACAAAAAAGATAAAGTTCAGAATAGCTATTTGTGGAGCAATAAAATATGGATTTTGCAACTACCTTTGGATGCTCTTGGTACACTCCTTGCCGCAGGGACTCAGCCACACACAGGTGAGTTGCAACAAAATAGCAAACACAGCTTAACCTGGGGAGAGAAAAACAATCATCTCTGTTGATTTCCCAGAGCATTGGCTGCTATAGCATTATAGTAGATTAAGGTCTTACAAATCAATAAAAATTGTAAGGGCCGTTGCTTAACTCTGGATGCTACATCCTACCCCAGGCAGCGGGGTGCACTGTGCAGGGGCTGAGATTGACTGGGATCTGTAGAAGTGAATAGAGCAGCGAACGAAGGTACAGAAGAGACAGACTCACAGAACTGAGGGAAAAATTCCTAAAATATATTGCTTACAAAATCTAAAAATGCTAGCCATTCTATTTTTAAAGGGCTTTTATAAATTAATGAGTAAACCAAGAATTAAGTAAATGGATTCCTCTCAGTTCAGAAGAAATGGGAATGTGAGTCTGGGGAGATAAGCCAGCACTGTAGCTGTTGCATAACCCAAGGCATGTCTAGGGATCCATTTGGGCTAGAATATTGTCAAGATGAGAGGGAAGAATAACTAAGCTTGTGCGTGCCCAGGGCAGCACACTGGGCCTTCAATCACCCTGCACAACGAAGGGCTCAAGAACGGGTATGTGCAGTGGATCAGAAAAAAAAAATCACTCAGTAGAGACAGAAAATAAGGATGTATCATGCTCTTTGCTCTAGATCCCCTGAGATCTATCTGGGTTTGGATCTGAATTTATACTTTCTTTTTTCAACCTGATAATTTAATTTAAAGTATACATGGTCCCTAGCCTGTTTGGCTCAGTGGATAGAGCGTTGGCCTACAGACAAAAGGGTCCCGGGTTCAATTCCGGTCAAGGGCATGTACTTCGGTTGCAGGCTCCTCCCTGGCCCCTGCCCCTGGTTAGGGCATGTGCAGGAGGCAACCCATCGATGTGGTTCTCTCACATCAATGTTTCTCTCTGTCTTTCCCTCTCCTACTCTCTCTAAAAATCAATGGAAAGATGTCCTCGGAGGAAGATTAAAAATAATAAAATTAAAATAAAGTCAACATGGTTCTGCAGTACGGCCTTTGGATGCCTGAGGAATCAAAGTGCATCCCTCAGGAGAAATACACCTCAGCATGGGCCACTTACACTCCTACAGAAAGTGAAAGTCAGGAAATACAAATAAAAGAAACCACACACAGAGAGACTTCATTTATGAAATAAAAATAGGAGAAATAGCAGGAGACTACCCAAAATGAAGAAACTGGTTTGATAAAGGTTCAGTTAGAATTTTTAGAATTGAAAAATATGATGGGGAGGAGGGTGCAATAGAAGGGTTAAACATCTGAAGAGACACATTTGTAGAGGGACCAAGTAACTGGAAGAGAGATGATGGATGAAACTGTACAGAATGAAGGAAAAAAACAGAGATTGAAAGTAGGAAAGAGAGGTTAAGAACATGGGGAGTGGAGCAACATACATCTAAGTACTGTGGCAGAAGGAAATAAAAGAGAAAATGGGGAGTAGGTAATATTCAGAGAGATAATGCTGTAGGGTTTCTCAGAATCTATGAAAAACATTTCTCAGACCCAGGAAGTCATTTAACCCCAAGAAAAGTAATATTAAAAATTACATTCTAAGGTACAGTGCAATCACATTACACCAAAGATAAAGAGAAGGTCTTAAGCAAAAGTAGAAAAAAAGGTAGACTATGGACAAAGAGTAATATTTAGATTAACTTCTAATTTTTTGATAGAAAAAAAGCAAAAAGTTAAGAAATAGTACTTTCAAATATATTCAAATTTGTATCCTATTAAGAAGTATATCTGAAGAAAAAGAATGAAATAAAAATATATTCCTGTAAACAAAAAATGAAAGGGTGCCACCTATAGACCTACACCAAAGCTTATAAAGGATAATATTAAAGACAAAAGAAAAATGGCCCTAAGGATTAAAAGGGAGTAGAAAAAATGCTAGGCATATGGATTAAACTAAACAAACAATTCCTGTACAAAATTAGAAAAATAATTAATAATATAAATATTATTTTAAAGTAATAAAAGTAATTCGTGAGGTTAAAAACAAATAGGATATTAAAAAGCTAAGAATATTATGGAAATTTGGAGCTTGTGTTCACAATTAAAACATTCATCCACTTGACAATATTTGGTGAGCACTTACTATAAGCAGGAACTATCTGATCCACTATCTTTATAAAAGTGAGCAAAATAAAAGATTCTTGTTCCTGTGAAATTTGCATGTTAGTATAGGAAAGCAGGCAATGAGAAAAAAAAAAAAGTCAGATGATGAATTCTATGGATAAAAATAGAGTAGAGGGAGAAAGAAAGATAAAGAGAGAGAGTGCTAAAGAAAGATAAAGAGAGAGTGCTTTTTATCCCTCATATCTACCATTACAGTCCATATATTCTTTCTATATTCTTTCTTGTGATAAATAGAAAATTATTCTACGGTTTTTATATTTTTGAAGGAGAGTAAAACTCAATTAAATTTAAGCTTAAGTGTATGAAGTATGGAGGTTAAAATTTCAAAACTAAAAAATAGAAGTAATGTATGTATATATCTTCCAAATAAATATGAGGAGGGGTGATAATAAAATGAGGGAGAAAAAACTCAAGTCAAAAGAAACCAAGAAAGGAGGAAAATCTGAGATATAGAAATAGAGTAGGACAAATAAAAGCTTAAAAATAAGATAAAAATAAAAATGTTTCAGAAATTACAATAAGTGAAAATGGACTGAGTTCTATGAGTAAATGGCATGAACTGTCAGATTGAATTACAAAAATCAATATATGCCCTTTCGGTGTTTCAAACATAAAGGCAGAAAAATATAGAGGATAAAAAGATGAAATAAACATATTAGGAAAATATTAGCCAAATATATCTAGTATCTAGTGTATCTATGTCATACTAATTAAAATAGGCTTTCCCACAAATATATATATTTTTTACATCTGTAGATATATAGTATATTTTATATAAACATGCGTGCATGTATATATATATACCCATATGTGTATAGGTACAAATATACATATATATAGATAGATAGATATAGATATAGATAATAGTATATTCATATAAATATGTGTATATATATATATATATATATATATATATATATATATACACATATATACCCATATGTGTATAGGTACAAATATATATATATTTATACTTATACTAGAGGCCCAGTGCATGAAATTGGTGCATGGGTAGGTTCCCTAGTGGCTGCCAGCAGGGGCCTTTTTCGTTCCGTGCTGCTCCCTGGTGGTCAACACACGTCACAGCGAGCGACTGAACTCCCAGTCAGTCGAACTACTGAGGGGACACTTTGCATATTAGCCTTTTATATAAATAAATAGAGAGAGACAAATATATATAAACCAGAGTTGAAGATCATGCCACAATGGAAAAATGTTTTAGTTTTCCTGGGTGATGTAATAATTCTAAATCTGTATTGCCCTAAATATACCCCAAAATATGTAGAACCAAAAGGGAAAGAACTATATTAACATAAAATCAATATAAAATGTTAACTAAGTATTTTACATTTTTATACTGAATCTTTAAAACCTAGTGTAAATTTTATACTTTTGGCATATATCAATTAGACTGCTCAGAGAATGGAACACTATGCAGCAATAAAAATGAAGGAAAAGCAGTCACACACAATGCGAATGAATCTCAGAAGCAAATGCTGAAGGTGAAAAACAAGTCTCACAGGAATATATGCGGTATAATATCACTTTCATAAAACTCAAGAGGAAGCAAAAGTAAACAATA
Organism: Myotis daubentonii; assembly: GCF_963259705.1. NCBI lineage: Eukaryota > Metazoa > Chordata > Mammalia > Chiroptera > Vespertilionidae > Myotis > Myotis daubentonii. The sequence goes on from NC_081851.1 coordinate 53,584,510, forward strand.
TGTTTAGGGATACATACACATGTGGTAACTGTTAGGGTCGTTGAAGGAGGAACACACAAGGCCAAAAGGGGTAAATAATTAGCAAAAAGGAAATGTTGGTTGTGAAGTTATCTAAAGGCCAATTCTCAAGGGAGGGGGTACCAATTCAATTATTTAATCAGACCTAACAGTAACAGTATGAAGAAAAAAAAGACAAAGGAAGACAGTGGTTACCTCTGACTGAAGAGAGGAAAATGGAATCAGAAAAATTCAGAAAAGCTTTAAGGATCTATAGGTAATTTTTCATTCTTCATGGTGTTTTCATGGGTGATCAAGTTAGTATTCTGATTTATAGCACATATTTGTTATATTGTATGTATTAAATTCTTCATATTAAAATGAGAAAAAATAAAGAGGTTGTTTTGGAAAACACCAGATCACTTTGCCTATGGTCATTTCCCTCTTCCCCTTCACAATCTTTCAACATTGCTCTATACTTGTGGAGGAAGGAGAGAATGGCCAGATTTAATGCATACAAGTTGCAGTTTAAAAATAAATATGTATCAAGTGTCAAGCACTGCACTAAATACTTTCTAGTACCCAATATCTTATTTAATCACTACAAAAACAACTGGGTTGGCCCTTTTACAGTCTCCATTGCACACAGGAGGAAATAAGAGAGATAACAGATGAAGTAATTGTCCAAGATCACATGGTCAAGTGGCCAAGCTAGGATTAGACCTCAAATCTGATGAATATCAGAGCTGAGCTCTAACACCTGATGTTAGGAAAGCTTGCAACTGCGAGTCAGGGGCAACGAGGACATTAACCTAGACTCTGGGTCACAAATAAACACTTGCCAATGATGAAATAAGTTAACTATGTACTAATTTAGACCTTTCTCTATACTGGGTGCTGCCTTTGCTTCAAGTCTAATTTTCACCATGCAGCTGGATAGTTCTCCTCTTTTGCAGATGAGGAAACTAGAAGATGGCAGTGCTGGAATGCAAACTTAAAACTGAGGGTGCTTCCCAAATCTTTATAAATGCTAAAGGGATGCAGGTGAGTGGTCAATATCTTGTCAGGAGAATATGAGCTGGGCTGACACTGCAGGTGAGATATTATCTTTCCTCTTGTGATCATGAAAGCCTTTAAAATGTAAATGATGACATTTACATGGATCATGAGTATGTGTGTAAACCACACCCTTAGGTGGGACATGCCTGAGGCAAAACAGGATGGGATCCTGTTACTTTATTGAGGTGGGAGAGGTAGGAAGGGAAATCAAATCAACAAGATGGCCAGGAAGGAAGGTGGGCAATGATTCTAAAGATGCTGTCCACTTAAGGAAAATGAAGGCAGAGGCAAAGCATTGGGTGTTTTAGGCAGTTTTACTTTGTTAAAAGTATACTTTGAAGCCTGATGCTATATATAGTGAATTATTCATGCTCTCTGGGATCACAGAAAGGCTTTGAGATGCTCTAGGAAAAAGAAGAAGGGGTGAGGGGAAGCTGTCCAGAGGGGGTTGTGGGTTTGGGAAGAGAGAAGTGTGTGTACTACATGTTAATGCAACTCTAACCAGGTGTCTGGATCAGCAAATCTCTCTGCAGATCACGTGACAAGGAATCAGACTGGCTTGCTGTGGGAGTTCAACCAGCTTTGCAAATGGTTTTTAAAAAATCATCACACAGTGAACATTCTGTTAGGTCTGCGAGGCTGAAACAGCCTGCCTTTTTTCTTCTCCTTCATTATCCTGACAGGTTTTTGTCTCCTTTAGCTCCAGGTCAGCTTTACCCACCGGTATCCACCCCCTGCCCCACTTGGAGGGGCAGTAGCTCTGAGATGTTGGAACCAAATCTGAAAAACTTGTGATCCAACAACTGCAGGGGGAAGGTAGAGTTGAGGAAACCCCACTGGACAATCTGATCAGGATTTCTGTTAGTTCTTTGACTCATAGAGATATTTCAACAAACCTGCAGGCACAAAAGGAAGAGAACAAGAAAGAAGATCATTTACACTAGAAAATCCTCTCGCCAGCCCACTCCTTCTATTATCTGAATTTGCTAGTTAAAATTAATAAAGGGAAGAGAGCGAAGGGAGGCCAGACATTATAAGCATGGTGAATCTGGGCAGCTTCACCAGGGAGCTACAGCTTCACACGCCCCAGGGAATCACCCATCCACTCCCTGCAGATCACTGAGGGAAAGGATTGAGCAAAGGAGGAGATGGGCACATGCCCAATGCAGTTGGGTAATGGGGGGAAGGTGCTTGTCTATCAGTCTAGCCTGGGGAACAATGGATTGGCTAGGGGGTGGACCCCATCAGATGCATGCAAAATTTTGGAAAGTTAAAAACCCCAAAAAGTTCCCCCTCTCTAGCACCTGTTTGCTCTTCTTGCTCTTGCACTTGTCCTCTAGTTCTCTCTGACTTTGTGACCAGCACACACCTATGTGCTCACCTATTCTCTTTCCATAGCTATGTGTCTGTAAGCATCCACATGGCCAATGGCCATGCAGTCCCCATACCCAATGGACTGCAGCTGGGAACACAAGCCAAGCTAGCCAGATGCTGGACTGGACTGTGGAGCAGAAACTATGGGCAGTGGCCTTTATTCTGGTGCTGATGAAGACAACATTGGACTTCTTCCATGGCGAGAGGACAGAGATGGGACCTTGGAGGGGAACCCCCTTAATTTTACATCATCAATAAAGCTTTCCATGAAACCCCAGGAAATCTTTTCATCATGCACCCCAAGAATTCCACTTCAACAGGTTTCTCTTATAGGGAGCTGAAGAAACCCACAGTGGTCCCAGGCAACACAATAGATAAGGCTGGAATGTCCCTTGAATGGTCACAATAGACATAATCTAAGCAAAATCAAAAGCCAATACCAGAAAAACTAAAAGGCCAGATGCAAGACGTGACTGAGAACACAAGTCAGGCAGCCTTGCTGAGCAAGTCAAGAAGGTTCTGGAAGCAATGTTCAGACAACAAGAACTGAAGCATGGCTTCCCTCCTCAAAGGTGACCCATGCTACAGGCTGGCTAAAGAGGGATGGAACCTCTAGGCAATGAGGTCTCACCAGACTGACAGCCTTGGCTACTTCCAGAGATGGTGGTAGTAGCTGGCTACTATTTTAGTGAAACTTCCCTCTGGGAGTTCCTGAGGCTTTTCCAGCCCGGCCATCCTTAAAAGATGGTGCTCTCAGCAACAGCAATGGCTCCCAGTGCTGCCCCTACAGCAACTTGTATCTCCTTGATGGACCCTACCATGCCTTGAGTTCTTTGGACCAGAGGTTTTTTTAAAAAATAATGATCATGATCATGATCATAATGATGATGATGATCATATTAATGATGGTAGTGATGATGGCAATAATGGCTTTTACTAAAGCATTTACTATGTGCCAAATACCATATACTGAGAAGCCATTATTTCATTTATTCCTCATAATAACACCACAATAAAAGTATTATTACTATAACCCTTTTAGCAAATCAGGAAAATAAAGCACAATTTGGTTAAATAACATGCTCCAGTTTATATTTTTTAAATGCCAGAGCTCATATTTGAACCCGGGTTTCTCTGATTTTGAACTGTAAGCTCTTAATCCTGTAACAAACAATGTCTCCCAAATTTGAATGATGCACAAACTTCTTTAAAGGAAAAAATAATCTTGTGCACCTCACCTCTAGTATTTACTTAAATCACTTTTATTATCCTATCTAATAAAAGAGAAAGATGGTAATTAGCGTACGACTGCTATCCTTCCCATTGTCTAATCAGGGAGATATGCAAATTAACTGCCAGCCAAGATGGCGGCCAGCAGCCAGGCAGCTGATGAGAACAGGGAGGCTTGCTTGCTTCAGTGACGGAGGACTCCAACGTTCCCCGCCTGACTTGCCGGCCTCTCAGCTGCAACTCTAAGCAACTATGTTGCAAATATAGAAGCTTCAGCCAGCCAGACTGCAACATTGTATCAAATACAGATGGTAAACAAAGGCCAGAAACCTGTTTTCAGCAGCCGAGGCCTCAGAGCTAAAGCTGGCCCAGAATAAAAAAAAGAAAAAAGAAAAAAAGGAGCAGTTGGGAGCTTCAGTCACCCATCAGCCTGAAAACGGCCCTCAGCCCCTCAGCCAGACTGGCCAGGCACCCCAGTGGGGACTCCCACCCTGATCCAGGACACCCTTCAGGGAAAACCAGCCAGCTCCCACCCGTGCACCAGGCCTCTATTCTATATAGTAAAAGAGTAATATGCCTCCCGGCACCAGGATCAGCGTGACAGGGGGCAGCGCCCAAACCCCCTGATCGCCCTGCGGCTCTGTGTGTGACAGGGTGCAGCACCCTAACCCCCTGATCGGCCCTGCTCTGTGTGTGACAGGGTGCAGCACCCTAACCCCCTGATCGGCCCTGCTCTGTGTGTGACGGGGGGGAGCTTCTCAGCTCCCTGATCAGCCCTGCTCTGTGTGTGACAGGGTACGGAGCCCCAACCCCCCTGATGGGCCCTGCTCTGTGAGTGACAGTGGGAAGCTTCTCAGCCCCCTGATCAGCCCTGCTCTGTGTGTGACAGGGTACGGAGCCCCAACCCCCCTGATGGGCCCTGCTCTGTGCATGACAGGGGTCAGCGCCCCAACCCCCTGATCCGCCCTGCTCTGTGTGTGACAGGGGGCGGTGCCCCAACTCCCCTATTGGCCCTACTCTGTGCGTGACAGGGGGGAGCTCCTCAATCCCCTGATTGGCCCTGCTCTGTGCGTGACAGGGGGAGCTCCCCAACCCCCGATCAACCCTGCTCTGTGTGTGACAGGGGGCGGTGCCCCAACTCCCCTATTGGCCCTACTCTGTGCGTGACAGGGGGGAGCTCCTCAATCCCCTGATCGGCCCTGCTCTGTGCGTGACAGGGGGAGCTCCCCAACCCCCGATCAACCCTGCTCTGTGTGTGACAGGGTACGGAGCCCCAACCCCCCTGAGTGGCCCTGCTCTGTGTGTGACAGGGGGTGGCGCCGCAACTTCCCTATCGACCCTCCCTTGAGTGTGACAGGGGGCAGTGCCCCAACCCCCCAATCGGCCGTACCCTGAGCATGACTAGGGGTGGCATCGCAACCTCCAGATCCGCCCTGCTCTGTGCATGACAGGGGGCAGCACCCCAACTCCCCCAATCGGCCCTGCTCTGAGCCCGACCAGGGGCTGCACCTAGGGATTGGGCCTGCCCTCTGCCACCCGGGAGCAGGCCTAAGCCAGCAGGTCGTTATCTCCCGAGGGGTCCCAGACTGCGAGAGGGCACAGGCCGGGCTGAGGGACGCCCTCTCCCCACAGAGTGCACAAATTTTTGTGCACCGGGCCTCTAGTAATATTATAAAGTGCAAAAATAAAAATAAAACTAGCTATAAACTCCTCCTAAAATTATGAAACCAAAATCAAACATATATTACAAACATTTAATAACTACACTGTAAGACCAATAAAATTAGAATTAAAAACATGAATTCAATGAGTTGAAGGATGTTATTCTGCTGAAACTAGATTGTCAGTGTGGGTTTAATAAGAGAAAAATGAATCTCAGGTTAGGTTCTGTATTTAGTAATTTTTTGAAATGCATTTTGGCTTCAGTAATTCAGATATTGCCTGTTAGCATAAGTATGTTATTAATTATTTCAAAGCTTTGCTTGCAGGTTCATAATAAATAGACCTCATATGTTTCCAGAACACTGCCAACAAACAATCTTCAAGTGTCAATTTTAATTGTCATTTGATAATTGTGTAATGCTGTCTTGTTTACTTGAAAAGAAGGTTATGATTGCAGCATTATTAAAATTTTCATTAAATAACCCTGATTGCCAGAGGCAGGTCTCATTTCATGTGCTTGGCCATGCTTGCAGTGAATGAGCAGTGACTGGCATGTTCAAAGGCGGGTTCTATGGATGTCTGTGCAATTTGGGAGTGCCTGCTGGGGAGCATATTGTTTTGAGTCTGATGTGCATATAGGCCATGGACCCTTTCGCTCTCTGATAGCTCAGATCTCCCATTATATTTCTTCCTCTGATACTTTTATTAGTGCATCACTCCCTGAAGTCATTTGATCTTCCCTTAGTAAAATTAAATTTATAAAAACAAGTGCAAATGTCCACATGGAGATTGTGTGGCAGTTCTTAGAATGATAATCTTAAAGTGATTCGAAATATGCCTGCTAATTTATCAGATTACCGTTGAAATGCAACACAAACTTAAAAATCCTTTAATGAGATATTTGGACTGTTGAAAATTTGCCCATGGGATCCAGTTTGGGAAATAGGAGCCATGGCTGCTGATTTCCCAGCACCCAGTGTGTAGGGAGTGCACAGCTCTTTCAAGGATTCTCTGCTATTAGAAAAACTTGGTCCTAGAGTCACCTCTCAGGCTCTTTCTACTGGACCCTAAATGAAGCCGCACATTCCAGTTCCTTCTTCTTTTTTGAATCCTAACCCAAGAATATTTTTCCCATTGCTTTTAGAAAGTAGAAGGGAGATGGGAGAGAGAGAAACTTTGATGTAAGAGAGACACATGGATTGGTTGCCTCCTGCATGCGCCCCTACCAGGTGGTAGATCAAGCCTGCAACCCTGCAACCCTGCTCTTGATCGGGAATTGAACCCAAGACCCTTCAGTGTGCAGGCCAATGCTCTAAACACTGAGCCAAAGGGGCCAGGGCTCCAGTTTCTATATGCCCCGCACTGATGTAAGGGAAGTAACAGCCCTGAGTCCTAGATCGACTTGTTTCGTTCTACATTATAAGAAGACAATCTTTATCACTCTTTTTGAATGGATGAGGAAATTATAGCACAAAGAATTGACTTGTCCAATATCACTGAGAGAAGGAGTTACAGATCCAGAATGTGAACCCCATGATTCCTGGCTCCTGGTTCATCCTGTTCTCATTAAAACACACTACATCATCTGAGTACCAGATCTACCCACTTAGTAGCAGCAGGGGCTCCTATGTTATTACTATGACTGGAGAGGAAGGAAGGAGCACAAGAACAAAGGGAAAATTCAAGCAAGAGCCATTTTGCCCATGATATTAGAACCCCCTTATTCTGTGAACAGAACTGAAACAACAACAATACAGATGATGATGCAATATTTTAGATTAACTTCTCTGGCCATTGCCATTTGTTCTATGTGCCATTGGTTTGGGAAAAAAACATTAATGAATTTTTTTAATCACAAGACTCTAAAATTTATTTGTTAAATAAAAAGATACTTATGTAATGAAATATCGATGAAGACAAACTTTAAATGTTTTGATTTTATTTTAATGGAAAAATAGCTATTTGGGAATTGCTAGATAATTTAGAAAGACTTTCTTGGTTTGGGAGAAATTGACAGTTCTCAGAGAACACTGATTTTCTCACAAATGTGAATGCAGATGGTGCAAGCTGAAGTTCACATATTTTTAGCTGGGTAAATTGGGTCCATTCATCGTAAGCCACACTGGGCCCTTAAAGATTTAGATAACTGTCCTAAAGTAGGATTAATAATTAATGCTCCTCAAATGGCATTATTTAAACTAGAATACTCCAAACTTGGGGAAATATATTGCTGACTATTTCAAATGCCTTTTCTAGAGTTCCCTTGAAACAGAGGGGTGTTTGCATTTGAGAGGGGATAAAACTCTCTCCAGACTCAGGGACTAGTGCCTGAGGGGAGAGGGGGCGGTCCCAGGAGTGACCACTACTTATGACCCTGCATATTAAACTTGGGGCTGTCCCTCCATTATCCCACAGCATTCTGTAATGAGCCTGCCTTAGCTGTGCTTTTGAAGACCTAATGGAGGAGACAGTGTCATCCTTAATAAAGGAGCCAGCAGCATGGAGAAGTAAATCATAAGGTAACTCAGTGATGTGGCATTTGGGGGCAGCAATGATTTGGAACTGAGTTGGTGGGCAAAGTAACAAGTAACTACCGAGATTCATTTGAGGAACATGTAAGCATTTATTGGGGACCCTCTTGGAAGATAAACTTGGGAGAAAAATTGGCTTTCCTAAAACTTGGGTCATGAAACACAATTAGGATTTTGAGCTCCACAGCTGCATTTATCATTTGGATGTACCAGGCGCAATACCTGGAATTGGAGATACAAAGGCCAATAGAACATGGCCTCTGCCTTTGAAGTTCTAGTGGGTGGTCATCTTTGTGTGTATGTTGTGAGGATGAGAGGATGGTGGGCAAGTTGGGAAGATTGCCTTTTAACAGTAGGAGGTCAAAGTATGAGTAGCCATTTCAGGTTTGTAACCTGTTATAAGAAGAAAGCACTTGGTGCCTCAAAATGTTCCTCCTCTGTTACCAGCCATCGGCTAACCCAAATCAAAGGGCAATGACCCAGCAGAAGCCACTTAGTCACAGGCCTCTGTGAGGCAGGGGTTGCTCCCTGGGAACTGTGGTTAATCCCAGTCTTTATACAGTAAATGAATGGATATAACAAAAGAGAAATAAATTAACATGTGTTAGAACATCAGAAGTGTGCAAATGAAAAACTGAATCTCCATGAACTGAATGCCAAAAAGGAGCAGAGAGGGTATCTCATAACCAACTTCATCTACTACTAAGGAAGAGGAAGGCTGTACTCTGAATTTCAGCCGCTGTGTTCTTTCCCATCACCATGGCAAGGTAGCTTTAGCTTCTTCCTTGGGCCCCCTGGGCCGATGGCAGCCGCCAGGATTCCTACAGCAGAGATTGATGGGAAGCCACTCCATGCATTATGTCTCATGAAGAAAGATGACCGTTCACTCAGAGAAATCGAAAAACATGATTTCTGACTGAAGAGGCAAAACTCAAGCAAGTGTCAGATTTGGAAAAAGCCATTTCTCTTCCCACCTCTCTCTCAACATTGTTCAAGTATTGACAAGTTATTGGAAGGTTTTAAATGACTCACCACATATAACAATCAGACAGCATTGACTGCTCTTGAGGTGGCTTCTGAGACCTTGATCAGCTCACTCTCTTATGTTTGAAAGAAGTGGTCTCTGTGAATGAGGGAAATTAACTGATCACTGGGGCTAAGACTGCTTGGTTCCCTTAACTATAGAAGTTCAACATACATACAATATAATTTTCTGACGAGTTTGGTGTGCAGTAGAATTTAAGTAATTAGTTTATGTGTGTCATGAGATGAAAAAGGTTGAAAATCAATGATTTCCAAAATAATGAACTCCTCCCAGCTGCCAGCTTCTGTGGGGTAGTTTTATTCCCTCGTTCTCAAACTGGAGGCTGTGGTGTTAGGCCAGCAGTGATGTGAAATTGCATAATAAAAGAGTAATTCCTTTGCATATACCTCTTATTAAAGGTGTTTTATAAAATTTGTCAGTAAATCAAATAGCTGTATTATAAAAATAGAAAATAAAATTTGCATGGATTTATAATATAAAATAAGAGACTCCAAAGAAATGTTTTTTACTGAGGATCTCTCTGGAAAACTCTCCCCCCTGCCCACCCGTCCGCCCAGTAAAAATAGAAATCATTGAGGAACCTGACCACAGAGAAAGCATCACTTTTCATTTTTGGCATTAGAGATGAAAATCACTCATGTTTTAAACAAAGGAAATCTTTCTCTCATCCTCGGAAAGACTTAGGCCTGGAAGCCACTATCTAAACTGATACTGTCAAGTTAATCCAAGAAGCATTTTTATGTTTCTTTATTTCTAGACATACCACAAAACAACATGTCATTTGATCAATGATGCTGTCATGAATGAACATCCATGTGTCAGCACAAAGACAAGAGGGTCAGGGATTGAAAAGAGGAGTGGCCTGGGCTGGTAGTCCACTGTCACACTGGAAGGTGTTCCTGGATCTTTTGGCTTCAAGACATCTAGACTGTGCTCCCTCTCTCCCTTCCCCCTTTCTTCTCTCCCCACTGCCTTCCCCACTCCTCACCTGTTCTTTTGGAGCCTCAGACCTGCAATATGTGATATTTTTCAGATTATTGCAATGCCTTTGGTTAGATTCCCTGTTAAAAGAAACTCCAATGTTTCCTAGTATGGGCCAATTTATAAATTTGAGGTAAAAGTGTTAAAAGATCTTCAAGAATAAGTTCTTTACTTCTTATACGTTAGGACAGTCCAAATCCACTAACTTTGGCAGTAAGCAAGAGGTTTCCACGTAACAATGCCACGCTGACATGGGAAATCAGAACAGCCTTGCCTCCTTATGGGATAAGTTCAGGTTGGGGCACTGAGTTGCCCAAATGCACACCCCAAATCACATACAGTGGCCGGCAAACTGCAGCTCGCGAGCCACATGTGGCTCTTTGGCCCCAAATTCTGAGCATGGGCCACGAAGTTTCAATCACACTGTACATGCGTGCCCGCATGTGGTATTTTGTGGAAGAGCCACACTCAAGGGGCCAAAGAGCCGCATGTGGCTCACGAGCCGCAGTTTGCCGACCACTGACATAGGAGATAGCCTTTGCTGCAGTGGATGACGTTCATTTCCATTTGGCTTCCCCCTGTCCTGAAGATGTTCTTGTCTTATTTCCATGTTAAAGCTATCCCTTGATCCCACACTGGTAGGGTGATCATAAGACTCTGGTGCCCATGATAGTGCTGGCATAATTACTAACAGAGTCTCCTTTTACTCATAAGTATTCTAATTTACATGATACATTACATGTTTTCTTTTAAAACTTACTGTAAAAACTAACATTAAAACTAAAGTATTTCCAGCTAAGTCAGAGCCACGAAAATAAAAAGACAAAAAGCACATGGATGCAGGTTATTTGGCCACAGTAAGGTTGGAGTGACTCAGCAAGACCATTCGGCGGAAACAAATAAGGGACCACCACCTCCAGGGTCACAAAGACAACAGAAGGAGGGGCTCTCTCCTCTGCCAGCCAGTCACCCAGCTTCAGCCAACCACTTCCTGTTGGCCCCCTCTCCTGGCTGCCCAGTGTCCCAAGGCGGGGCTGCACCTACACAGAGGGGTGCTGGCTTTGGAGCCCTGGCACTTGTATTTTAATTCTGGGCTAAACAGTTACCAGCTATGTGACCTGGCTGATTCACTCTACCTCTCTAAGCCTCAGGTTTTCCATCCACAAAATGAGGATAATCAGAGTTTCCTTGCAGCATTGGTATAAGGATCAGAGATTAGGTAAGTAAAGCATTTAAACTGGGCTCTAGTGCAAAGTTAGCACAAGATAGATGGAAGCTGTTTTCTTAGCCTAAATCTGAATTCGGAACAATTTAGTAGATGACTCTCCATATCTTGTACATGGACCCCTATTTGTATAGCCTCCCTCCCACGGGTCCTGGGTGCCAGCAAATCCCTTGAGGACAGTCTTCATTTTATACCTCAGTTTGCCCACAGCACCCAGTATTTCAGAGTGCAAGGCACAAAGCCGTCCTTCAGCTCATTGCTGAGCGGTTAATCAAATGCCTCCCAAGCACGGTGCACACTCCGGGCTGGTCCTGCCGGCTCTTCCCCTGGCCCTACAAGGCATCAAGGCACCAGGGTTGCCTCAGCATCCACAGAGAAGGGGACGTCTTGTGAGGCAAAGGCATGAGGCCCTATGTGGAGTCTAAATAAATTATTCTTTGAAAGCTGTGAAATTTCACTACATCTCTTTTCTTTAACTATGTTCATAAATAATGGAATGTTGGCATTACTTTTCCTCATTCCGAAGAATAAAAACAGAAAATAGACCTTGGGTTTTCAGTTTCCAGTGCTGTGTTGCTGGCAACTGAAATTCATGCTTTCAAAAACAGATACCCCACCCCAAGATGCTATTTGATTTGAATGTGTGTATATACTGCATATATATACAGATTTAACATTTATATACATATTTAAACTACATATGTATACTATTGAGAGGTCTAGTGGGTACAAGAACCAGATAAGCCAGAAAAATGCCAAATCTACTTTAATTTTACTGCTATGGAGACTTGGCTTATAAGCCAATGTTTCCTCAAGCACTATGGCATATATAGCTTGTAATTAACTATAATGCAATACATTAATTCTCATTTATATTCCTATGAAGTAAAGAACGTCATATGCTGTAGTTATGTTGTCATAACAAAATGTTTAAGCTCCTCAAGGCAAGGGGCAGATTCCTAGACTCTGGTACTCACCAACTCCTGGTGCTAAACTTTTTGGCTGATATCAGGTGTTGGTTTATATTAATACTGGCTTTACTACAAGCATTCCTGAGAACATTCATTTGCCTTGAATTTCTATGAAACTTCCCATGATCAAACCACCACCCCACTTCCCCCAGCCCCTCCAACTCCCAGACCTGCTCCCTTTCAATCTCCGCTTAGTCTGAAACCTGGAAATTTTGGGCAACCAAACAGAGACCCAATGACTCAGATGTGATTTGGATTATCTCTATTTTGTTTTTAAAGAGCTTGAGACTTTCTGTGTCTCTTTCTGAGAAATTACAGTAGCACAAGAATTTCAAAACCCTCTTTGTTTGCTCAAAAGCATCACCCAATTGCCCATCAAGCTTACAAAAATGCCTTCCTTCACCTAACAGTCTTCAGAGTAACATTTTTGTTGATATAAATTTGGCTGTGGACTTCATAAAGTGGTCAAGGACAAGGCAGGGAGGGTACATCATGTCTCTGCCCACACAGGTCAGCCTTGAACTCTTCATGTCCTGAGTGGGAGAAAAGGTCTAAGAGGAGAGACAGGGTCAGTGAATGGACCTGTTACCAATGGTTTACGATACCTGGCTCAGGCATGGCCAGTGGCAGGCAGTTTTGAACAATCATGTGACCGAAGTTGTCCACATATCAGTTCCATAAACAAACTGGAAAACTGTCATTAAAAAGAGTCACTCTTTCAGGATGAGTAGTTTACTTTTTCCTTTCACAAGAGCAACAAGAAGAATATCACGTTCATACCAGTCTCTCATGTGCTTTTACATGTGCATCTCATTCTGTCTTCACGAGAGCCTTGTAACGCTAACTGTGTGAATTCACATTTTAAAGAAGAGGAAACTGACTTCCAGGTGATTAAAAATCTCCTGAGATGCCACAGTAGTGACAAAGCTATGACCAGAGCCCGGGTCTCCCAACTCCAGCATACCACTCCTTCCTTTGCTGGCCTGCAAGAATAGGTAATGCAGACCATCAACTGGGTGGTGTCTTGAAGGATGCTCCTCTGGGCCACATCCCCATCACTCTGAATACTGTCACATGTTCTTAGCCTCCACTGCTAGTGCCCAATAAACTTACCCTCATCGGGTCAAGCACTCATCACTGGCATCCATCCTGAGTGCTAGTGCAGGGTCACTGGTGGAGGTATTTAGTTCGTACACACCCCAACCCAAGAGGGTTCATTAACATTACAGCCAAAATGACTGTCCTGTCTCAATATGCAAAAAGTGTGCTATGGCCCATCAGGCCACGTATGACTGGTTGTGGAGCTGGTGTGCTAGGCTCATAGGTAATGCCCTATCTAAGTTCTCCCTACTAATTATATGATAGAACAACAAAATATCAATAAATAAAGCCTAACATAAAAAATAAGCATAACCGGAACTATAATTGGATAATATTATAATACTAAATATAGTTCCTGTTATGCTTATTTTTTTATGTTGGGCTTTATTTAGGCTTTTTTTATGAGTGCTTGACCCAGTGAGGATAAGTTTATTGGGCACTGGCAGTGGAGGCTGAGAGCACGTGACAGTATTCAGAGTGACGGGGACGTGGTCCAGAGGAGCATCCTTCAAGGTACTACACAGCTGATGGTCTGCATTACCTACTCCACAGGCCAGCAAAGGAAGGAGTGATATGCTGGAGTTGAGAGGATTCCAGAATGCTGCTTGAAATGAAAAATGATCATATTTTACTAAAAAATTCAGAAGCTAGATTTTTATGCTCTTGTCATATCATAAGGAATTTTTATTCCTGCCATAAGTCTTACAGTATACTACATTAAGGTCTATAATATTTTAGCAAGGGTACATTAGATTCACATGAACAGCTGAAATTACAGCATGATAATGTGTAAAAGAGAAAAAGAATTTGTTTAAAAAAATAAATATAAGGATACAAAATATGAATTTATGAATGGAGAATATATATCTTTGGCCATTTTATAACAGCACTAGAGGCCTGATGCACACAATTTGTGCAAGGGGCTTGGCTCTCACAGCCACGGTGGCTTGCCTTGCCCCTCACACCCCCGGCTTCATCCAGAAGGTTGTTCGCCCGTCTGATCTACTTAGCATATTATGCTTTTATTATTATAGATAGTTTTAAAAAGAACCAGCTTACATTATTTTTCCTCCTGGGGTAGCAAGATGCTCAGTTAATAATGGAACACACTACTAAAGGCTGAAAATGAATCTTTAACATTATCAGTGTCAGCATCTCTATTAGTTGGCCTAACTTGTACTATAGAAAACAACAAGAAAAACAGGATAAAAATACCTAGCAATGACGACGATGTCCTCTCTGAATGCTTATGCACCTGCAGTAAATGTTGGAAAAGTGGCTGCAATTATTTAGACCGATGTGAGTGCACCACTTAGCCATTGCATTCCTCTTAGCTGTTGTGTTCCTCTCATCAAGAGGCAGTGTCTGTGTCCCCAGCCATTGAGTCTGATCAGACTTGTGACTTGGTGTGACCAACAGATTCCAATAGAAGTTATAGTGTGCCAGTTCTGAGCCTCTTGGAAGGCCACCATGTGAACAGCACCAAACTAGCCTTCTGGGGGATGAGTGATTATGTGGCGCAGATCTAACCCATCCCAGCTGAAGCCATCTCGGACCAGCACATCCCAACTGACCCAATAGCTGACCACAGACACATGAGTGACCTGGCCAAATCCAGGACTACTCAACTGAACCCAGACCTAACTGCTAACCCAGCGAATCATGAATAAAACAACTGGTGGTTTTAAGACTAAAATTTTGGGTTGGTTGTAAAGTGTCAAAACCTAACTGACTCAACATATGAGAGGAACAATCATCTTCTAGTCTTTAAACTTAGTGTCCTTTTGTCAAAAGAGTCTCTAATAAAATGTTTCTACCTCACTTCACTTTACAGTCCTGCTTGTAGGATTTTATTCTTTACTAGAGGCCCAATGCACAAAATTCATGCAAGAGTAGGCCTTCCTTCCCCCTGCTGCCAGCACCGGCTTCCCTCTGGCACCCAGGACTCGGGCTTCCCTGCAGCCCTGGCTTTGTCTGGAAGGACTTCTGGACTAATTAGCATATTGCACTTTTATTATCAAAGATAACAAAAGATAGATAAAAAAAGCTTTCCTATCATTAGGAAAGCTTTCTGCCCAGCCAGCAAGCACAGGGTGTTCTCCCACTGACCCCAAAAGCCCTCTTTTTACATGACTGCCCTGAAAGGAAAATTGGCTTGGAAATTAATTTTTCACATTTATTTGTAAGCCATTTCAAATTGCTGACCTGTAACAAATCTTCCATAATGAAGAGCTGTACACAGTTGTGTGAGACCGTCAGAGTCCCTGGAATAAAAGTTGCACTTCACCCTCCAGTGGTGCAAGTACATGCTCCTACCTCATCTTGACGTCTGAGAAACAAACTTTAATTTATGAAATCAGGAAGCTAAAAGGAACCTTGAACTCCTAAATTATACGTTCCCAAGAGAATTCCTAAGATAACAATCATACTCACCATCACCTGATGTTTGCATAATTTTGTTTTTAATCTCTAGGAAATCTACAAGGAAGTCTGAGCAAATGGCCTCATAAGCAAGCTCTTCATGAAATAGAATAAATGAAAAAAAGGTAAGGGAAGCTAGTAACAGGATCAAAAGTATGATGGTCAGGTGGAAGATACACAGGGGATAAAACAGATCTGTAGCCACACAATTTTTCAGGACTGAACACTCAGTAATAAGATGTCTAATTCAGGTTTATCACCACGAATCTCTTGGAAGGAGTTAGAGTCTCATTTTCCACATCTGATTCCTTTTTATATTAGAGAAAGTTTTCTCCCTTCTGTATCCAATCCCAGTGCCAAACAGTTGCCACAATTGCTCTGCCCAATTCTCTGATTACAGTGGGAGTAGCTATTTTTCTGCCCTGCAGGAGAAGTGTGCAACTCTAGATAACTGCTTCTGAGAGCACCCATATAAGTTTACAGCCCACGCAGTGTCTGTCTGGCCAAACTCTCACAAAGCTCCTAGAACTCAGTGGTGTGAAACAACCCACAACAACATTTTAGGCTTCAACCCTTGAGCTAAAGCAGCCCATGTTGGATATTGTTCTAAAGTGAAGATCCAGATAAACTGGAGAACTAGCAAAGCTCTGTCAGATAAGAAATGGTGGAAGAAATTGGACATTACCTAGACCAGTGGTCGGCAAACTGCAGCTCACGAGCCACATGCGGCTCTTTGGCCCCTTGAGTGTGGCTCTTCCACAAAATACCACATGCGGGCGCACAAGTACAGCGTGATTGAAACTTCGTGGCTCATGCGCAGAAGTCAGTTTTCAGCCTGGGCGAGTCTATTTTAAAGAAGTGGCGTTAGAAGAAGTGGGGGGGGGGGTGTTGGTCGGTCAGGCGACAGGAGACGCGGTGCAGGTGGGGCACGGGATACACAGCATGGGGGAGGCGCGCATGGGGGAGTTGGAAGGGATCTACCTCAGCAAACAGATTGAGGACGTTTTTAGCAAAGGCCCGGTTAGGAGTACCCTAATTAAGTTAATAACAAGGTACCTACCTATATAGTTTAAGTTTAAAAAATTTGGCTCTCATAAGAAATTTCAATCATTGTACTGTTGATATTTGGCTCTGTTGACTAATGAGTTTGCCGACCACTGAGTCCTAGACAAATGAGATGATGATTCGAGAGGCACAAATGAGCCAGTGGTAGGTCCAGCTCTTACCAGCTCCCAAGTGCAGACTGGTAAATGTGCAGGAATTTGACAAGCTGGTTGACATCACATTGGTAGTTTGATATATACTATGACAGGAGAATTTACACCATGGAAATGAACAAATGCTACAAATAAGAACTTTTTCTGAAAAGCTGATTACCAAACATTTATCAGCATATTATAGAAAATAGCTATCCTCAATTATTTTAAGGATTATCTTTAGAGAGATTATGTTGGGTCATCAGCAATGCTTTGCAAAGCTTTCCAACAGTGTCCACAAAGGCAACTTTATCCTAAAATTTACTTGCTCCTGTTTCCCCCTTATTGATAATTTAATTGATTCATGACATGTCATTATTCCTGGGTAAATTAGGGGAGATATTTACATATGTAGCAGTTTCTCATAACTCAATTTTATGCAACTAATTACCTAAGTATAATGCTAAAATTTATTTTAGCAAGTGACAGATTGTAGGCGGATCTTAGAGAATATTCTGCCTTTCAATCTTCATAGATTCGGGAGTTGAAAGTAGCAAACCACTTTACTGAGTGTTGCCAAACGTTCCTCAGATACCTCACCATCAAGGAGATTGTGAATGCCAACAAAAGAGCCAGGATTGTCACCCACAGGGAACATTTAAAACTAAGTTAAGAGCACAGATTAAGTAAATTCATTGGTGTCAACTTCCAGAAGGCAGTGTGTAAAGAAGTCAGAAAGAATGTGCCAAAGGCGTGGACTGCCAGCATTTACCAAATCTCCACTAAAAACAGCCCATTCCTTAGGTCCCTTAGATTGGTCAATTACCTCTGGGATAACCCTCTCAGACGTGCCTCCCACCTCCTGAGATCGGATTGTCCTGGGGCACACTAGCAGCTTGTCTTCTGAGCAACACCATCTAGGGTCATTAATTACAGCAGGAAAGAGGACCGGTGACTACCACAGAAGTTCTGCTGTTATATCAAGTGGGCTGGAGGAAGACATTGGCGCCAAGACCGGAACAAGTCCCCGCAGTTCATTCTTAGTGGCACATTGTAGGTTGTGTCTCTTTTTGGAGAAAGTCATCATGTCACTCTGTTGAGAAAAGAATGGTGACCAGCAGGGACACTTCTACAGTGAAATAATGAAGTCTATGCCAGACACTTGCTATCATCCTTGGACCAGGGTGTAAGAAACCCAATTAAGAAGAATGAGGGAATAGCTTATTTTGCTCCCAAAATACTGGGGCACACAGGACTTTTGCTATTCTCCTGGAGTGACAAAAAAAAAGCATCCCTTGGGTCATGTGACCCTGGAGGCAGCTCTCATAAGGGCGCCGAGTGGAGCCTCTGAAATCTGTAGAGATTATTCTCTGCAAATGCAGGAGGAAAGCAGGTGAATGGATAAATAAGCATGGCCTTGGTCCTGGTCTCCTTGCTGGCCTTCCTGAGCCTGGGCTCAGGATGTCATCATCGGATCTGTCGCTGCTCTAACAGGGTTTTCCTCTGCCAGGACAGTGAGGTGACAGAGATTCCCCCCGACCTCCCCAGGAATGCGGTTGAACTGTGAGTATCAGAGGCTGCGGGAACTGCCACGGCAGGCATTTGTGTGTTGGGTGCTGGTATTATTTTCACATTTGGCTGATAACTGCTGAGCTGAAATATTTCTGAATGCTTGAATAAAACAAACTCCCCCATCTTAACACTCGCGCCCTGTGTCTCTCCAAGGATTTTGGTGAGTGTTGGTCACGGTGTTTGTTGGGGAAGAGTCATGAATGTCTTTTCAACATATCTGCTCTTGGGTTCCATACTCTCTTTGGTGGAAAAGAAAAACTAAGAAAAAGTAGAAACTTAGAAGACCTAGGAATTAGAGGCAGGAAGACAGCTTTGATTTAAGTGGTATAGACTGTGAGTCTCCTGAGGACACTGAATTCAAGAATACAAGGGCCCTTGTTGCTTTGGAGGCAGGAGCAAATAATTCCCAAACTGAGATTCTGCTTCCTGGGGAGAAAGAGGGATGGAGGAGACAGGGGAAGGGGTGTGAAGAAAGGGAGAGAGAAGAGAAAAAGGAGCTGGAGAGGGAAAGGGAAAGGGAGACAGGACAATCTTTCATACAGGTGAAAATATATGATTCACAACTTTAGATTTTTACTGAACTGTTTCAAGAGAAAGTAGACAGACAAGGCTGGACAAGAACTTCAATATAATGTAACTCTATCTCTTTATTTTGCAAATGAGATATCTGGGGTCTGAAGAGTGAAGAGAATTGCCCAAACTCTCACAATGAGTTGAGGCAGAGCCAAAACTAGAAATCAGGCCTTTTGACTCACATTCTACTGCTGTTTTCTCCCCCCGAAATCCCATGTCTGTCTACATTAGAGAAAGATTATTGCTTCCCCTGAGAACTGGTAACTTGTGGCTCAGAGATTATAGATATCCTTGGTGTTTTTAGTACAAGGATTTTAAACAGAAGCCACTATTCTGGAAGCCTGTTTTAAACCTGGTCCCCCCTTGAAGCTATGGATGATTCTTGCTTTATTGCAGAAGGTAGTCATCTCTTCAGTTCACTCAAACACATTGGTGTTGTATTTCTGAGTTTCACTCAGGGACAAATGGTCACAGACTTGGTTGGTCCTGCTGCTACTTTTTCCCTTGATAACCCAAGTCCTCAGTTCCTATCCAGAGAAAGCTGCAGTGCAGGGAAAATAACTGGTCTGCTCTGTGTTTTGGCTACACTGCTTCAGATGAGACAGTTAGTCCTGATTATGGAAAAGTCAGTCTGGTTTACTAGGTAATAATAAGCACAGGATATGGCCCATGTACCTGAGCTCCTGTAAGAAGTCACTTGCTTCTATGACTTTGAACAATTACTTAACCCCCTTTGAGCCTCGGTTTGTCACTTCTAAAGTAGTTTTAATCCAACCTGCTTGGTTGGATTGTTGTGAACACTAAAAATTATACCCACACACACACACCCAAATATACAACCATGTCCATGTCTCCTGTCTCTTCTCCACTTCTTCCTATGTTTTTCCTGTGGGTCAAATAGTGACAACCAGTTAATAAAGCAGAGAGCCCCTAATGAGGTTTAATTTGGGGTGATGCTCCTCTATCCAAAACTCCCTTCTTTACTAGACTATCTGCTTTCTGATATCTTTTTATAAGAAGAGAATAATTAAAAATAGGGATAAAAAGAGAAAACAAAAAAAGGGCAAAAGGAAAAAATAAAACAAAAAAAGAGAATTTTTTTAAAAAATTCTGCATCAAAAACAAAAAGGAAAGGAGGCAGGGTGGAAGGAAAAGGAAAGAATAAAATTCACCCCCAAACCCCAAACCCCAAACCTCAGGGAGTGTGTGTGTATGAGTTAGTGTGAGAGGAGCAGGGAAAGGACTTTTTAAAAAAGTCATACTAAGATATGAGTAACTACATGTCTCTGCCCAAGAGCTTGCAACTGAGGAAAGAGATTGTAAAAGAGGATGTGTCCAACAGAACAGCAAAAACAAATGTCACACTCTTGACAAAAAGCTAACCCATGGTCAACCCCTTACTTAGGGGTACTTAACAGTGCCCAAAGGTGCTAAAACTATGAAGGGGAAGAGAGTGCTTGCCTGTTATTGGCATTTTCCCCACCTGAGGGATGAGTATGGTTGTTTGAAAGCTTTGAGGACTAAAATAGTCCTCCCAGATATCTAATCTTGAGAGGATTCTTTCCTCTGCACACTCATTAGAAGGCATGAGTTGAACCATTCTGGAGTTCAGATTGGCAATCTTCTCAGCAAGATGTATTGAGGAAAGGAAGATAAATGTTACTTTGGCAGTTAAACAAAAAAAAGAAAATTATTTGGGGATATTTTTCAGGTCAGTTTGTTAATCTGATAAAGAGCAGATCAATTGCCAAGTGAACTAGAACTCAGACATTGTGGTAGGATGAAAGAGCAATTATTTTTGCTTCCTTAAAAGGACTGGACCAGGGTTATCTGGAACACTGGTAGAAGGAAGATGAAGTGGCTTGTTCAACTAAGTCTTTCTAATTCAACTGCAGTCTTCCAAGTTTGGGTATTGACTTTAATGATGATCACATCAGGTGGAGGTTGATGGGCTTCCAGGATGGCAATTGCTTAATCCATCAACATGTCAAAGCGTCATTGTCAGTCAGGTTCCCAGGGGGAAACCCCTCCTAATTTTACCTTGTACATTTTCATCCTATCAGATTCCATCCACCTTGCAGAGGTCTCATTTTATATACCTGCCAGGTATTGCTAAAGATTTCTAATACCCTATAATCTACACATGCTGATATCAACAGCAAAAGCACACAAAAGTATCATCAACAGGCAGGTGGATTCATTTACTGAGGGGCCCCTATTATTTGCTTCATGCTTTACACATACTACTTCATTAAAACTTCATGATAGAACTGCAAATTTTGTATTTTTGCTCCATTATTCAAATGAGGCAAACTAAAGAACAGAAAAGTTCATTCAGTAACTTGAGCACAATCACCCTTGCAGCTCCCAGATGGCAGAGCTGGGATCCAAACTTAGCCTATTTATATCTCCTCTGTGTGTGTGTACAGTGAAAGTCTTCTGACTCCTTTCACTCCCTCTTCTTAAAAAAAAAAGTGTCCATCCTGGCTGGTGTGGCTCAGTGATTGAGCGTCAACCCATGATCCAAGAGGCCATGGTTCGATTCCTGGTTGGGACACATGCCCAGGTTTCAAGCTTAATCCCCAGTAGGAGGTGTGTAGGATGCAGCTGATCAATGATTCTCTCTCATCATTCATGTTTCTCTCTCTTCCTTCTCTTCCTCTCTCTGAAATATATATACACAAGGGGCTCAGCCCTCGCAGCCCCAGCTGCCTTGCAGCCCTACCCACTGTTCATTCAGGAAGGTGGTTCCGCTGTCGGGTCTAATTAGCATATTAGCTCTTTATTATATATACTAGAGGGCCAGTGCACAAAAATTTGTGCACTCAGGGGGGGGGGGGGTCCCTCAGCTCGGCCTGTGCCCTCTCGCAGTCTGGGACACCTCGGGGGATGATCACCTGCTGGCTTAGGCCCACTCCCCGGGAGATTGGACCTAAGCTGGCAGTCAGACATCCCTCGGCAGCCCGGGAGCCCTTGGGAGATGCCCACTTGCCAGTGGGGAGCAAGCCTAAGCTGCAGTCGGACATCCTTAGCGCTGCTGAGGAGGCGGGAGAGGCTCCCACCACCACTGCTGTACTGGCAGCCATCAGCATGGCTTGTGGCTGAGCAGAGCTCCCCCTGTGGGAGCCACTGACCACCAGGGGGCAGCTCCTGCATTGAGCCTCTGCCCCATGGTGGTCAGTGTGTGTCATAGTGACCAGTCATTCCCAGTGGTTCTGCTGTTAGGGTCAATTTGCATATTACCCTTTGATTATATAGGAGATATATATATATATATAATGTTCTTTTGAATTTTGACCAGAGGTCAACAATTTTTTTTTTCCCCCATAAAGAGTCAGAGCGTCAGATAAATATTTTAGGTTTTACAGGCCAGTCAGTCTCTGGTGCAACTACTCAGCTCTGCCATAGTTGTAGGCAAGCTGCCTCAGACAAAATGTAAATGAATTAGCATGACTGTGCTGCAACAAAACCTTATTTATAGACACTGAAATTTGAATTTCATATCATTCTCACAAGTCACAAAGTATTATTTTTTTTATTTTTTTCAATCATGTGAAAAGGTGAAAAACATCCTTAGCTGTTGGGCCTTAGAAAAGCAGGGGGCAGGCTATATTTGGCCCCCAGGCTGATTTAGACTATAGATGAGAGTGGTTAAATATGACTGGCTTAAGTAGGGTTTTAGCAGCCTGAGAGAACATGGCACCACAAAGAAAGTACTAAACTAGGTGAGCTGGGTTAGGAATAGAGGGAGTTCTAAGGTAATATTCACAGGTGGGCCTTTAATTGGTTCTGACAAGTCAGAGATGATAGAGTGTAGCATCTAGATTGTTTTTTGCTCTATCAAGTGGGCTCTTGGCTGTACAATGGAAATTGTGTCTTCCAGCGTTGCTATGGGGATTAAGTGAAACCAGGTAAATAAAACACCTAGCACAATGTCTCTCAGGTGGTGGTGGTGGTGGTGGTGGTGGTGATGGTGGTAATGATGGTGGTGGTTGCTGTTGTCATCTGTAAAATACTAGGAAAAAAACACTTACCACAGAGAGCATTCATGGTGATCAAATGAGTCGATAGATATGCAAATGCTTTGGAAAATTTATGTAAAGATCTTCATAACTCCGAGATAGTTTATAGTCTCCCACTTACTTAAAAATAACCTTCTCCTTCTCCTAGTGGCTGAAACACTTATTTTGTGTGCATTTTCTTTCTAATAAAATGTTTTCCTTCAGACTTTCAATAGCTTTCAAGATCTCAGGGAGCGGGTTTCATTCTGACCATAGTCAAAGGAATTTTGATGTCTGACTTATTCTAGGAATTTCACCTGGAGGCAGTCAATGAACCTATAAAGGACCCTTTGATCTTGCTTTATTCTTCCTAGAGGTAGAATTCCTAAGGAGAATGTGAAAACCTATTCAAAATCTGAAATTTTAACTCTAAGTGACACTGTGGATACAGCTAACTTTTTATTTATCAGGGTTCAATGACCACAATACTAAGAGGAGAAAAGTGTCCACTGATGGTCTTTCTCAGCATAGGGAGACCATAGTGATTACAATAGTGATTATATTGTAAACTGCCTGTATCGACAACTCTCTTCACAGAAAATTCCTCTATCTCACTACAATCTCAACTGACCAACACTTCTAATTACCTTAATTATATTTTCCAATTCTATTTTCTTCCTCTGCCCTATTCTTTATCTTGTTGTCTTTGTTTAGATCATTCTTAATATCCTGTTACCATAGAGTATTATTTAGTGAGGAGCGTTACAGTGTGCCTAGTTTAGCCTGGCTGGTGTGGCTCAGTGGTTGAGCATACATCTACAAACCAGGAGGTCACAGTTCGAATCCTGTTCAGGGTACATGCCCGGGTTGTGAGTTTGATCCCCAGTAGGGAGTATACAGGAGGCAGATGATCAATGATTCTCTCTCATCATTCAAGTTTCTATCTCCCTCTCCCTTTCTCTGAAGTCAATAAAAAAAACCATATAGTTTTAAAAGTGTGCCTAGTTTCATCTTTCCTTTGTAGGTCCTTAGTTCTACAGGATGTATTAGTGTTCTGTGCCTACTAGGGAAGCCTTTGCTATGCCAATAAGTTCTGTGATCTCCAAGAGGGAAAAAGAGTTTTTGATGTTTGCAAAAGAGTTTTTGATGCTTGTTTAATTGTGGAATCCTTTTCTCTAAGAGCAGCTTTATCTAAGAATGAATATTCTGCAGAACATACTTTGGGAAAGGCTGATCCACTTGGGATCTATTCAACCCCAGCCACTGGAACAAACTCCTTGCAAACTCTGAATTGTAGCCCATGCCTCCTAACTCCTAAGTCAGTGCTCAGTAACAGCTAGTGATGGACTCGTGGCTGGGTTTCCATTGTTTTGTGCCCGAGCAGTAGCTGGGTAAGGATGTACTGTGCTCTCCTGAAGGAGCTAGCTCTGAAATAAAGATGATGGCCATGATGGAACTAGGTGTTACTTGTTCTGAGTTGATGATAGGGACAATAAGACAATGGATTACAAACCTGCTAAAACTACCCTGCCAATCTCATTTGTTGAATAGTGATGGTTTAAATCTCATCATGCAAGTTTCACTTTCCTGATTGCCCATATTGAATCACTTTTACAAACTCCCTTCATACTACTAGGAGTGATTCATTGCCATCATCTTTTCTAGGATCCTGGGCTTCTAAAGCCTTGATTGTATGATAATTTCCTGTTTTATCTCCTTCCTACCAATCTCTCTCTTCTCCAAACCCATCTGCACACTGTCATCCATCTCTCTCCATAAAACACCACTGCTGCCATGTTATGATTCTCAAGTACAAAATCCTTCAATGGCTCACCTTTTTTACTTTACCTCTCACCATTCTCATAGGAGCCAACTACTCTGCAAGACTGATACATACTTACTCTCAAGCCCACTTGTGCATTTCTCCTCCCTATGTCTATGTATGCCTGCTACTTACACTACCCTCAATTTCTTCTTTGCCTCTTGAAATACAACCTACTTATCATAGTCTTACTCAAAGGTTGCCTCTTTCATGAAGTCTTCCCTGACGACTTCCATCTTTATTTAATCTGTACTGTTCATCGCACAATCTTGCTTTGCACATAACTTTTCATGTGCATCTTGTTTTCTCAACAGCAGTGAACATTTCCTTTGTACTCCTTATGGTGCCTGGTTCAATGCAGTGTGTTATTCTGGCCCTCAATTATCAGTAGAACAAATGATACAATAAATAAGGGGAAATTACATCTGTTTATTTGCTCTGCTCCTCAGTACTGACGAAAAGAATCTTATAAGAGACTAGAGGTCTGGTGCACGAATTCATGCACCAGTGGGGTCCCTCAGCCTGGTCTGCACCCTCTCACAATCCAGGACCCCTCGGGGGATGTCAGACTGCTGGTTTCAGCCTGATCCCCACAGGCCAGGCCGAGGGACCCCACCAGTGCATAAACCCATGCACTGGGCCTTTAGTATGCATATAAGATCTTTAGTTAATCTCTTCTCACCCTCCCACCTCCTCCCTTCCCTCTAATATTCATCAGTCTGTTCCATGTTTCCATGCCTGTGCATTGAGGGTCAGTCCCCTGGTGGTCAGTGTGCATCAAAGCTACTGGTCAAATGGTCAAATGGTCGCTTAGGTTTTTATATATATAGAAGATGATTATTGTTCTCCCTGTGGTGAACTACTATAGGATTTGATAGTTTCCTTGCTTTTTCATGTGTTTGTTTTAAGAAAGTGACTGTATGTTATTTGATGATCCATTAATTTATTTAGAAAGAGAGATACATAGACTTGAAACAAGGTTCCTAATTTAAAAAGTTGAATATTCTATATTCTAGGCATATCACTCAGTTCTCTTGACTTAAGTAATAGTACCTGCCCCTCCATACCTACAAAGAATATTAAAAGGATGGATAAAATTGCCAAAACAAAGTCACCTTAAACCAGGCAGAAATGTTCAAAGAAATATAATTTTTTCAATTAAGGTCAGATTCCAAACCCTGAATGTTAGGTTTCCGGTGCTCCCCAGATGCGCTTTGAATATTGTAATTCTGTTGGGATATCAAAAACAAACACCCCATTGTGCAGGCTGCCCTGGGTGCCCATATCTGGGGACTCCCACTGCCTTGTTTAGATATGTCTCAGAAAGAAACAAACAGCACCATTGTCATACTAATGCTTGAAATAAGCCTTTCTCTCAAAACAAAATCCTGCATCTACTTTTGTGAGAAATTGTATGTCTATGTCCAACATTTGGAAGTTAACTTGGCTGGGGGTACGGGAGGCTCATATTCACCGCAGAGGAATCAGAAAACTGACTCAAGTAATAGCTATCGGATGCAGTACCTTGAAAGGAAAAGGTAGAAATTATATTTCAGGGACAGAATGCTTTAAAAGAGAAGATGAACTTTTAACCTGAAAATTGGCTAAGAGCTATAATTTACAGAGTCATTATCAGAAATTGAAGAGTAGGGATTTGATAGCTCAGAAGTGCACTTGCTTGGTGATGATAAAATCCCCTGGTTTACCTAAAGGGGAGTGCTGTCCTTCCTCACCCAAGTCCTCTACCAAAGAACCCTAAGCTTCAAAAGCAGGACATCTTGGCCACAAGTGGGAAATTTATTTAATTTTTTAAAAATATATTGCAGTGACATTGGTTAATAAAATTCTATAGGTTTCAGGGGTACAGTTCTATAACACATCATCTGGATACTGTATTGTGTGTTCACCACCCAAAGTCAAGTGTCCTTTCATCTCCATCTATTCCCCTTTTACCCTCTTCTACCTGCCCTCATTTCCCTTTCCCTCTGGTAATCACCATACTGTTATATGTGTCTATGAGTTCTGTTTTGTTTTTTGCTTAATCCCTTCACTTTTTTCAACCACCCTCCAATCTCCCTCCCCTCTGACAGCTGTCAGTCTGTTCTCTGAATCTGTGAATCTGTTTCTATTTTGTTTGTTAGTTTATTTTGTTCATTAGTTTCCACATATGAATGGTATCATATGGTACTTTTCTTTCTCTGACCGGTTTATTTGACTTAGCATAATTGATTTTCCTTCTCCAAAGTCACTAACTGTGTTATCTAGTCACCGTGGATGATTGGGCTGAACTCTTTTTTTTTAAAACCTGCTAGACATAGACTCTCCAATTTAGCTTTATTTAGACTAGATTCTAGCGTATACATCCCACAAGGTCAGTTAGGAAGAAGAGTACATAATTATTTTTAATTGCTTAGGATCTGATTATAATGAGATTTGGATGTTTGTTCTGAATCTGACCTCTCCCTGAAGTATCTTGGAGGATATTTTGTGTCTCTGACCTGAACATGCTATTACCTTGTTCTTTCATATGGAATATGCCAACTGCTCCAAAAATCCTCAAGGGGTGTACAAGAAATATTTGAATAAAGAAACCAGACTCTTGCCATAAACTTGAACTCAATTATATTTTTAGTCTTAGAAGTGACCTGAGTCCACCTTTTTTCATCCCTTCTCCCAGAGCTGTTTCAGCAAGAGCCAACACAGCCATCATATATTCCTGTGTCAGAAATAGTGGAAAATGCACAGTATTAGCCAATTGTTTGTATCTCCTTAATGCCAAGCTTGATGAAAACCTCTAAGAAACATGGACCCAAAAAGTTCAGCTAAATTTCAATGAAACAGAAAGATCAATTGAAGACGTGAAACAGAAAATCCATCAGTAGATAGGTGAAAAGTTGAAGTACAACGATGCTCAGGTTTCCTTCAATTCTAAAATGCTTTGATTTCACAAACATCTTTAGGCACCAAACTTCTCAGAATCAATAGTCTTTTTCTAAGCTTCAGACTCCAGTGGGTATGCAATTCCTAAACTACTGTGAATTCAGATGTGGGTGTTGGGAAAGGAAAGGGGCTGGTGAGAAGGGCTCCCTCCGTCTTCATAGACAGTTCTGTTAAGCAAGGGGTTTTAGAATTTGACTTTGTAACTAAATAAACAAAGGCTGATGGGAGCCCATGGAACGTTTCATTCAGAATCCTCCTGGAATAAGAAGGGAATAAAAAAGAAAGACCCCTTATACGGAAGGACAACAGCCTTGAGCACTAGATTTTCAAGAGTGGCTCCAATTTAAAATATTCTGTTCCTTCTAAGAAAGTCTACTAAATCATCCATCAGAAGACGGGATTAAATCCCTAGAAGACAGGATTGCCTCTACTGATGCTCTCTTCATCATCTCATGGTAACAGTTCCGAATTGGTCTCTGTCCGTTCTTCCCGCCCCTTCCTCCTTACTCGGTTCCCCCTCCCACCCCCTACCCCCCCGCACCCCCAGCTCCTGCTTTGAGCTCTTGTCTAATTCCTCTGTGGGCTCCAATACCCAGATTCAGGACAAAAGTTCAAGATTTGGCATTAAGATTCTCTACATTTTGGCCTCAAATGAACTCTCCTGTCCTCTCTCATCTCCCATTCTTTCAACCCTTTGCTCTATGCACTATTTTCTATTCCCCAACTGCCTAATATATCTTATATGCCCCTACCCCAATACTATTATTTTCTCCAACCTGAAATGCATTCTCTTACCCCAACATTGTTGTTTTTTGAGACGAGTGAAGCCGCTCATTTTTTATGATGTTTCTTTTAACAGCAAATATTTATTGATTATATTTGTACAAGGCACTGCACTGGGCATTTGGGAGAGAAGAATCAATAGGAGAGGCACAGTGCCTGCTCTCACAAAGTTGCTAAAAAATGAAGAACATCACACAGGTAATGACAATAATGTTTTTCCTCACTGTTACCCACAACAATCAAAATCCCGCCTCAGAACCCAGAAGGGTCATTATCCGTACCACTCATTTGACAAGTAATTGCAAGTTGCTTTGTGCACTCTGAAATCATAGTCTAAGCATTGAAAGACATGCATGCCAAATGAAAGAAGACGCATGCCTGCTTGATGCCAGAAGAGAGCTGATGAGAAGACAGGTGTCTGCCTGTCCTATCAAGATATGACCTTATGCCAAAGGTTGATTTCAGGAGATGCATAGGGGCACTTCGAGAATACCCCACTCTTTGAAAGGTCAGAAAAATCCCTGCTCTATTTTTTAATGAGAACACCAAGCTGAAATAAAACAGAATGACGAATGAACATCAGCAAATTTAAGATAGTGCTAAACTGCCAGATGTCCAATTATTTAAGTTTGACTAGAAGTTTTCAAATTAGAATAATACAGGGACGGGTGGAAGCACCAAAGAAGGAAACAGGCTGTGCTGTTTCTTTGCCAGTCTCATAATTTTTCCTAAAGTCCTTGTGCTCAGGAATACCACGATGTGGATCTTGCAGAGGCAGAGCAAAGGGTGTTTACATGTCAATGGGTTGTGTATGCCAGTTTCCGCCCAGAGCAGCTGAGGCCATCCCTGGCATCTGGTAATCACACCATTAGCCTTAACAAAACCTAGATATCTCTTCTGAAGAGGACAGGCCTTAAAAATGTCTACTTTGACATAAAGGGGACACTTATATGGAATTATTGCATGCTGTCGAACTCATCAGTAATTTTCCTCTATTTTAAATTTCTAACTATTGTATTTTTTTGTATAGCTATGTTTAGAGTTTAAAAAAGAATTGAGTGCAAAAGAATGATCGCTCTCCATCAGCAGATCGCAGCCTGAGCAAGTATCAACAGGCAGTCCCTAACCCTTGCCATATTCCCACCAAAACTAATTTCTGGTCAGGGCACAAAAGGAAGTAACTTTCATTTAATTGGTATTTGTTTTCTGGGTAAGCAGTGTAACATTTCAAAAAGTATATATATTGGGCTCGGGGAGGATCGGGGTGGGGCAGCAGAAAATGCAACCAAAACACCTTTTAAATTAAAAATAAAAAATTTAAAAGGCAAGGGAAGCAAGTGTAAGGATTATGGGGAGCAACAAAGAGGTCATCTGGAATCCTGCATACAAGAGAAAAATTGCTTATCAGGCCCCTGATTGTGAAAATCTGTGTTCCTTGAATAAGCACATACAGTCTTGGAATGGCATCTGATTCCCCCAAACAAATACTAGAGAAAAGAGGAAAGAGAACAAACAGTTATAATAGCGAGATAGGATAATTACAAAGTAGCTCGGGTAAGATTCATGAGAAAGAAAAACAAAAACAGCAACAGAAAGAAACGGCAGGGCCATGGAATTGGGGAATCGCTCAGTCAGTGTATAGACCTTCCCTCTTGGGCTGGTCAAATTCCCTGGAAAAGATTCTTCCAAACTCCTATATGGAGGGTGAAGCCCTAACTGTCAGCATTCTGGTGAGTGGGAAAAAGGGGTGGGGGGGAGGTCTCAGTATCCAGCAGTCATAAGTGGTCTCTGGCATACTCTAGTCTGGAAACTATTCCACTTTCTTTAAAAAAAGAAACCTTTGGTGTTTTGCTCAGGTGAAGAGGAGCATGTGCCTGACTGGGACTTATGGCTGTCTCTTTTTTTAAATATAGTTTTATTGATTTCAGAGAGGAAGGGAGAAGGACAGAGAGATAGAAACATACACTGAGTGGCCAGATTATTATGACTACCCCATCAGTACTTCACTGATACTTCCAAAAATACTGAATATTGAAAACTTCCTAAGCAAATACTCTCAAGGTTTTATTATTATTATTATTTGCATAACTAATTCACTTCATTGTACTGATGGGGTGGTCATAATAATCTGGCTGGTCATAATAATCTGGCCACTCAGTGTAAGGATGAGAGAATCATTGATTGGCTGCCTCCTGCACGCCTCCCACTGTCCACTCCATGATAGCAGCATTTCCACTGCTCTAACATATGACCCTTTTCTTCCTTAAACTTACAGCAATTTGAATACTGTCATGTTGTTTTCCTATTTATTTCCCCCTGCTAAAAGCTAGAACTGAAGTTTTATGACATCATGGATTCTAGCATGTAAAATAGTTCCTTACACAAAGTAAATTGCTCAATACATACATAAGTTGAATGAATGAAAGGAAGGGCCTTTCAAGCAAATAGGAACTAGAAGATTGAATGTAACAAATATCTATTAAGTCCTACTATATCACCATGCTTTATGCTTCTTACAGTATTTTGCCCAGTTGTCTTGCACTTTAGCTATTATTCTTCCAGTTTTAAGAAATAAGAAAAATGAAATCCAAAGAACTAGCCCACACAGTGTCAGAATTGAAATTGAATTACCTGATATACCTGATTTAAAAATGCCTAGTGTTATCAGGGGCATCACTTCCTAAGTTATATAAATGTCTAACCACTATGCTGCACACCTGAAACGAATATAATATTAAATGCCAACTGTAGTTAAAAATTAAGGAAAAACATTTTTAAAGCCTATTTCTTTTTTATTAACTGTGAAGAAAGGGAAAGAGGATCTCCCTGTCCTCTGAACAACTAAATCAAAGATCTAAGCTCTTCATCTGAGCTTAAATATTCACAAGTCATCCACAGTACAAAGCATGAATGATCTTGCCTCTCAAATACAATAGGCTCTCTGAGGGGTAGCACTGCCTCCCTCTCTCAGACCAAGCAGGATTGGTTACTCAATAACTAATCAATAAGGAGGACAGAGAAAGACAGAAAATGTGTGAGTGGAGTCATGAATAAATAGAAGGAGGGCTGAAAAGTAAATGTCAATGGCCACTTCCAGTGATAAATTGCAAAATAACCAGGAGCTGCCTAATAATCCTGAAGAGGAATTTGAGTGATACATGCGCCTATGGAGGAGGCAGTTGGAAGGGCTGGTTCCAACTCTGCTGTCCTTCACATTTCCGATGAAGATGGTCCCCCAGTCATACTTAGCTCTCAGGATGCCGAGTAGCGGATCTTCTGCAGGTGTGGAGGCTTAGCAGCAGTGACTATCATGAGAACATGGAGCACTTGATGGAGGCGTGGGATCTCTGTAGATCCTCCCTAAATGATCCTCATACAATTCGATGAACCCTGATGACATACCTTTGTTTTCTCATTTTGGATATGATTTAAAGTCTGGACCAAGGCTACTCTAACTAGTTAACAACTTCCTCTGTGATTTGATTGGCTCGGTTGCCCCCAAATATGGCCCCTATTATTTGTCACAGTACCACCATTAATAAATTAAACCATGAAGCTTTAAAGATTTCCCTAATTTCTAAGACTTTTAAGTCGCAACATGTATAAAACCCTCTTGGAGGATAAATACCTTAAGCTCTTAAAGTCTAGTCCTTTAACATTTGTAAAAGTGTATTCCTCACAACCTTAGTTTCATAAGACCCTCCGGGAAAAGTAAATGTTTAAAAGATCTTCCATGATCAAATAGGTTTGGAAAATGCTGCATGTTATTCCACTGTTCTAGAGATTCACAATGCCATAACATATTCAAGGCTCTCCGAGGCATTCCAATTTTATAGACCCCATAAGTGTTCCACAGAACACACTAGGAAACTGTGATTTAGTGAGATGTAGTTAACCAAAAATATGCTTTCACAAGTGGGTCTCCATATATATCCATAGGAACTAAAGGGTTGAGAAAGGTATTATATACAACCCCAAATATGTTGTAGACATAAATTTTATAATTCTATGTGGGCCAAGTCTTCACCTGTGTGAACCTGCTTTGTTCTTTAAATCACAGAATTGTTTGCTGGATGAACTTGAGTGAGCATACATTTCCTCCCTAACCTTACTTGTTTTAGGAATAAGAAATGAGTTCCAGTAAGATGATTTGTCTAAGGTCATGTGAATAATTGAAAGTATTGTCTATCATCTATTTCCAAAGCCAAATACTTTAAATCCTCAATTACCAAGCTTCTATGGCAAGCTTGGTGATAAAACATATCTCTCAACTCCAATAAAACACAGGCAATGGCTCCCTGTCCCCCACCACCACCACCTCTAACTTTTATTCCAGGGCAGGGAGCATTCTGCACATGGGCCAGATAAGGCCTGTAAAATCATTTGGTCTGGTTCTGCCAAGGCAGTAGGGGTGAGTTAATTAAATATTTGACCAAATACAGCAGGCTAATTTTTAAGTTGATAATGTTGTATGTTCTACAAAATGTTATAAATATCCTAATAGCCCTTGACAGAAAAAAGTTTCCCCACCCTTGTTTTATCCCCTTACTTTCTGAGGCTCTCTCCATTTTTCTTCTATCATTTGGCTTGCATAAGCTCTATTAATCCATTTTTAATTTTACTAATTTTTTTCTCTTGCAAGTTCAAATCTACTAATAGTTATCTGTTAAATCTGACATTTGGTCACTCTCACAGGCAGTTTCTGCTGTCTGCTGTATTTTTTAGTGTATGGGTCATATTTTCCTATTTCCTTGCATGTCTCGATCTTTTGCTAGAAAGAGTTTAGATAATATATTACAGCATTCTGGGTACTGGTTCCCCCTCCTGACTTGTTACTGTTACTTGTTTTATGGCTAACGGAAGAATATTAGTGAGAGCCTCTGATGTTGCTCTCCCCTCTCCCGGAGGCACAGCTTTGGAAATATCCACAATCACTCTGGGAGAACAGTCCTAGTAAGGCTCTTTCATTCTTTTCCTGACCACACCCACATGTTAAACTTCACTGCTTAGACAGACTATGCTATTATTTCCAACAATCCTCTGGGAGCATAAATCCTACAAACAAATCCAATCAAATTGTAGGTCCTCTGAGGAGGTCATTTCTGAGGTCAGTACTTGATGTTTGTTCTGACGAGGGGGGCGGGGCGGGGGGGGGGCGGCTTCCAGCTGTTTTATTTTCCCAGTTCTCTCCTGCAAACCAGCTGGCCTACATTAGATGTTCATTAGATCCACGTCTCTACCGCTCCTTTTCCCCCAACAGTCATGTTTTAGTCTTTATTTTTTCTTTTTTTTTTTAATCTTTATCATTGAAAGTATTACATATGTCCCCTTTTTCCCCCCATTGACCTCTTATAGCCCACCACCGCCCCCTGCCCCAGGCCTTCACCATCCTATTGTCTGTGTCCATGGGTTATGCATACATGCATACAAGTTCTTAGGTACTGTTCTTAAGAGTGCTCTTATGCTAAAACATCTCCATGCCCTGTTGTAAATAGAGTTCCTTTGGGAAGTGAATAAATGTGTATCGTCTGCTTCTCTCCCTGGGCAAGTTCTCAGCCAGGGCTCTGGAGCCAGGAGTGGATTCATTAACAAACTACGAAGACCCTTATTCTGGGAGCTAAGCACTTGGTGGAGGTTAGGGTAACAGCCTGAAATCCTCTGGGCTTGACTCTTCTGTCATTAAACTACCACCTCATACACCCAAGCAAGAGCTACTGGGACCCAGGGCTCTCAGCAGGCTGCACCCCATAAAGCCTCTATGTGCACAGTGTGGCTTGGTGAGAAAGCACTTGCCCAGGGACTAGCCACAGCAACAGGCAGCTGGAGGCAGAGTGAGAAATGTTCAAGTCCTGCTCATCCTGGGAGAAAGCTCTCTACCTGGAACCTGGAAGGAAAGGAAGCCCTATTCTTAGCGGCAGCCGTCTGGAGTTGGGTGGGATAGGAGACGTGGGCCACCGTCTTGGTTTAAATTACTAAATATTCTTGCCTTTTTTATGGATTTTCATAGTTTTGGGGGTTTTTGTTGTGTTTTTTTAATAGCTCTTTCCTCTTTTGCTTTTTGCGTTTAGGATCATTTCCAGAGGCTTTGAATATTGTTTGTTTATTTGGCTTTGTATTTATAATTTTCACCAGTCTCACTACAGAACAGGTCAGCATAGCTCCTCACAAAGTCATGCTGAAAGTCAGTCCCAAGGCCATGGTTTTGACCAGGCAAAAAAAAAAGGGGGGGGGGACAGTGGGGGAGGCTGAAAGCAGCAAAGCAGTCTGGTACTTCGAGTTATCATGTCTGAAGTTCTGGGTGTGCCCTTGAACATGGGAGGACAGTTGGGTAAGCAAAGAGGAAATAAATGTTACTACAATGACGTTTTTCTCCCATTTTTACTTTAACATTCTTCATGTGCATTATTAGTTTTAAATAATTCAGTATGCATGTCCTAAATATTGGTCTGGTGACTGATAATGGCTTTATCACCTACAAAATAAAGCCACTGATTGCTCTTCTTGGCAGGCATAACAGTTTCTTAAACGTGATACGGTGAGTAAAATGGAGGGAAATGGAATTTCAATGGAAAGGGTGCTTTCCAGGGCTGCTTTGGTTTGTTAGATCAGAGGACAGATTTATTTTCTCCTGAGCAGGATAGAGACAGAATGACCTTCTCCCTGTGTGTTTACAGTCCTGACCATTCGATGGAAGTGATTTCAGCAACAGAGAGCATGTACTTGTACCAGCTGGAAATAAGCCAAAAGTAATGTCAAAGTCCTGAGTTCAGCATCTTCACAGGGAAATCACTGAGACCCTAAACAAAGCAGCACATCAGCCACAAGCTACGACAGGCAACACACCTTTATCAAATGCTGACTCTGTGTTCAGCTATTGCTGAGATGTAAGGGCCAAAGGCGCAGCCCCGACACACAGTCTATGTTAATGTAGCAGAAGAGAATGGGCAGAAATACACAGACACAGAAAGAGAGGATAAGGCTTTTCAAGTCATCATGTGCTAACATGATAAGGATAGGATGTGCAGAACAAAATTTGAGTACCGTAGAAGTTCTCTAAAGGGAGAGGTACCTACACTTGAGAATAAACGTAGGGCACTTTCTTGAAAAGGTATTACATGTGCTGCATAGAAAAAAAAAATGATTTAAATACATGGTAATGAGGGAGAATGCATAGTAGTTAAAAAGAAGACCTGGAGAGCCAAATAACAATAAATCAAAGAAATCATTTTTTCTACTAAAGAAAATATTATTGTTTCTGGATTATCAATTTCATTTTTACAACTGTGCCAAGTATAGCACTTTGGTGAGAGTTTAAGAAATTATAACATTTTTATTCCAGATCTTTAAATTCAAGAAAGTTTACCTAGCAGAGGGAAAAAAGTGGTTCTCTTTTAGTGTAATTCAGAGAAAGGAGTGGGGTGCAATACATGGCTTTAAACATCTCTATGACTGAATGTAGAACAAACTAAACCCAGCCTTAGTTTGCAGTGAAGAAATACAAATTACTTAAGTCACTCTAAGTCTTTTCAAATAGAATTGTTTTTATTCATTTATTTGTTTTAATTGCCTGGAGCAGGAACCAGCTGAGATCATATTATGCCTAGAAGAGCTTCGGATCTAAAGCAACATGTTTCTGAAATAATTCCTTCAGAGAAAGTTACTTAAACATTGGGTTAGTTTCCTCTTTGACACAGTAAGCAAACAGAAGCCATTAGATCTAGATAACTTTTCCTAGAATTAACCATTTTTGTTTGTTGATTCCCTAACTCACCTTGCTTTTCAAAAGAAACGAGTAAAAAAAAAAATTGAAATGAGTATAAAACAATAAATATCAGAAATTTTTCAAATATCCTGCCTCCCCATTGATTATATTTTTTCTGACTCTGCCTTCAAGGCGAGAGCAGTCAAGATCAACTACTGATCTGCAACCCATCTAATTTTGTTTTCTGTATTACTCTGTTTTCTCCAGTCCAATAATCATTATGGTGTAAGTGACACTCCAGGGAAAATCAATTTCTTTGGACTAAACAGAACAGCCCAGTCTACCTCCCTCTAATTATAATTGGGGCTTTGTTTATCTTGCTGTTGTTTGGACTGGCCACCCTCTTGTTTCCACCTAAGTGGAATATTGTCTGCTGCAGCCTCTGGGAAGATTAGCCGGCCTTTAGAAACCGCCCCCTGGAGCAGGGAATAATTAGAACCACTTAGACATCGAATTGCATTTTCTAGCAGCTGCCTAGATGTTGTTTTCCTCAAGGTTGTTTAAAGGAAAAGTCCTTTAAACCCCTAAGAGGATAGAGACTGTCTTATTTTCTCTCCACTTGGAAAAAAAAATGTGAAGCTATAGAAAGCATTCAGATTTGTTAAGAATCTCAAAAACAAAGATCCCCATGCCTCCTTTCTGTCTTATGTCTGCTAAGTATTATGCATGTCTTGGACCTCAGGAGATGTTTGTGAATAAATGAAATGAATGACTTGCAGTAAACGGAATAGATAAGTTAAATTGAATTGGATTGGACTGGATTGAACTGAACTGAACTGAACTGAGCTTCTCTGGACTGACAGTAGCTATCATGAAACCAGAGGGAAGGGCAGTGTCACATTCACCAGCCAAGCAAGGCCAGAACTTGGGATGATCGGGTAGTCCAGGCCCGCCTGGCAGTTGAGGAGGAAACAGAGGTTACATGGTCTCCCAAGGGCAGATAGCAAAATGGAAGCAGAGCAGACGCCAGAAATAGAAGCAATATAGACAAATAAAATAACTGGGCTTGCATGGACTGAATACACACCATGTGTCAGGGCCAGCTCTAAGTGCTTCACTTTTATCTGCTCACTTATTCCTCACGGCAACCCCTCAGGGCAGGCCGCACTGTGATCCTCGACTTCAGATAAGCACCCCTGCATAACACAATTAAGTAACTTGCCCCTGTGGCACATCCAGGATTTGGACCCAAGAAGCAAGGCCCCAAGATATTGCTCTTAACCCTTTCAAGACATCATGGGCAGTGGAGGAAGAGATCATAACATACCTTAAATGAGAATTTTTTAAAAGGAGAATAAATATTAAGGAAATGGGGAAACAGAAGAAAGGATACCCCCCCCCCCTTTGAGGACTTGAAATTATAAAACTGTCCCAGTTTCCTTGACTTAAACATTTAAAAATATTTATATGTCATATGTCTTGGTTTCCTGAAGTTAGGCCTGATAAGGTCTGCCAGACTGTATTATACAGAGCTTTATATGGGTGTAGGGGTTCTAATTTCTGGGAATGCCATACAGGCTTTATAAAAAACACATAACTCATACTTACCTATCCTTCATATTTCATAATATAGCTCCATAATGTTGAAAATGTTCACTGATGTCTTGGGACTTGAAGGCCCCAGTCAGTGCTAGACACTGTGCTATATGCCCTTACTTGCAGAATGACCAGAAATCTTGATGGAATTGTCTCTCAGTTTTTGTACCCAAAGGCCTGCCCACCACTTGCCGGGGTCCAACCCCAGCAGGTCCAGGGGTTCCCAAAGACGTAGACGGAGTCGGCGAAGAAGGAATGACACGGAGACAGCGTTCAGTTGATCAGCAGCCTAGCCAGGATCTCCAGCCAGGATCTCCAGCCAAGTTCTGGTCTCGATCTCCAGAGAGGTTCTGCTCAGGTTCTCCAGTCAGGTTCAGTCACCAGGTTCTAGTCAGGCTCTCCTGCCAATCTCCGCAGTCAGGTTCAGTCCAGGATCCCCTGCCATGTTCTCTCCAGTGAAGTTCTTCTGTCTCCATGCTCCCTGTAGGTTCTGTCTTCTGAATTCTCTTCTCATGAGTTCTGTCTCTCTCTGTCTGGTTACATCTGTATTGATACCAGTTGATTAAATCCTATCAATCTCTATTACAAAGGTTAGGGCGTTTCTTATCTCCATTCCAGGGAGTAAAGATTATGTAGCTTAAGCATGATTGTTCATAGTTAAAGTGATTAATTACCCGCCTGGCACTTAGTTGAGGAGTTTTATTCCCTCCCTAACTTCAGGGGGAAATCCCTACCTGGGGATTCAACCTTTCTTGGAGAGGTGACCTTGGTTAAAACACAGCGCCAAGAAGGTGAGCAAACATATTAAGAACCGTATGCCATATATGCCAGGTCCCTTGAAACAGCAAGGATGGACCGGCTCCCGGCAACCACTGAATGTGTTGCTCCCATCAATGAGTAGTAATTGACTGCCTCTAAACTTTGCACATAGAGGTGGTCTGGTCATCCTATTGGAATCAGAACTACAAAATTATTGACTCTAATTATTGACTATTCTTGTTCTGAAGATCTGAGCTCTTTAGCATCCTGAGTTCACAGAAGTCATTCCATACGTTTTGGGGAGTAACTTATCAGTCCCTACTCACTAGGAGTCAGACAGTAATCGGCTATCTGGGCTGGCTGTGGAGGCAGGGAGGCAAGGGCTGGCTCAGAATCCTCAGGGGTTAATGATGGACTTGACCTATGGTGTAAGGGAGAGGCAAGTGGCAGGATAATCCCAGCTCTGACATGAGATACCCAATGGATGGCAGTATCATTTATTTACTGAGCTATGTGAGGAGCAGATTGGCAGGGAAGGGAAAGTGTGAAGAGAAAATTATAATTTGAGACATAAGTTTAAGATCAGTTTGAAATACATGAGTGGCAATAAGGAAACAGATAAATTATCTTGAATATTCATACCACCATCTGGGATGAGGGTGTGAAGTTAGGATTGTTGTGTCATGCTCTTAATGAATTCAAGCTAGTTTCTAGGAATTTTTAGTTTTATTTATCTGTTTCTTTCCATTGTTTTGTAAATATTCCTAAACTATCAGTTGCAAAATTTTAGAAAAATTATTAATAGGATTGATGTTTTCTGATCAGTACTTTCTAGAATCTGTTTTCCACCTTTCGGGAAAAAGTGGGCATTACTTGTTACTCTCCAGTCATCCTGTTCTTCAAAGATGAAGGCATTTCTTCTCCATTGCTCCAGGTTTTTCCAGAGCCTTAAAAATGCCACTCATCTGTATATGGAAGTAGAAGCTCAATGGAAGCAGCTATCTCTTCCTTTCCTCTCTCTTCTCTTACATTGAATTTCATCTCCAATATGACAAAAGACTATTCAACAATTTCCAGGACTATTTTCCCTAATTAAGAAGGTAGAAGTCAAATAGAAGTAAGGGGACTCTGGGTTCTCTTGTCATCTGTGAGTGTCACAGTAGCAACAGGTTGAGCAACTCTAACTTTTCTTCTTGCCCGAAATGTAGAAGGAAAGTCTCTTTTTGTAGGTCTTAGAATTTCCTCCAAGCCCCAACACACTCTAAGATTGAGATTCCTATCACTGTTTTGTTTTGTCTTTTCTACTGAT
Source organism: Myotis daubentonii (assembly GCF_963259705.1). NCBI lineage: Eukaryota > Metazoa > Chordata > Mammalia > Chiroptera > Vespertilionidae > Myotis > Myotis daubentonii. The sequence goes on from NC_081851.1 coordinate 53,624,360, forward strand.
TTTATTTCCTTTTTTATTTTTTGTATACAGTATAACTTTCTTAGTGTAATATTTTTCGAGACATTTTCTCATCCATTGTTCCATTTGTTCATGTGTGTATATAATATCCCTTATAAATAATCATAATTTTATTACTGTTATTCTAAGAAAAATTTCCCATTCATTAACTCATTCACTCAACAAATATCCTTTGAGCCTGCATTGTGGTAGTTACTGTGAAGCACAGAAGGATGGATCAGAAAGAGATCTGAGCTGAGGAAGCTGAAAGACTAGCATGGGATCAAGCCATGCATGAATCACAGGAGCCATAAGAGACGTCTTATGGGAATTCAGAGGAGGCAGGTGCCAGAGGCAGCATTTGTGGATTAAGGGTGGATCATAGAAGGAAGGCTTCATGGTGTGGATGGCAGTAAACCTGTACCTGCACCTTGATTAATTTAGATAAGGGAAGATGAAGAAGTGTGTGTGTGTGTGTGTATGTGTGTGTGTGTGTGTGTGTGTGTGGTGGTGGTGGTGGTGTGGTGGTCCTTCTTGAGAGAGAAGCAATAAAGGAATAAAGACATTATTCTAGAAGGAATAAAGACATTATTGAATATCAATCTTTAATTAATAAAGGAAACTTAAGAGTGTATAGAGTTTCATTTCATTTCTTATTCCTTCTTTTTTTTCCATGATGTACGTTTCTTGTTACTCTTTTATATATGAAGATATTTCAATGATTTGTGCCATCTCAGGATTCTTTTTTTAAAAAAATTTAAAGTGTTTTTTAATTGATTTCAGAGAGAGGAAAGGAAAGGGAGAGCGAGAGAGACAAACATCAATGATGAAAGAGAATCATCGATTGCCTGGGAATTGAGCCCGCAACCCAGGCATGTGCCCTGACTGGGAATCAAACTTCCTGGTTAATGGATCGATGCTCAACTACTGGGCCACACCGGCCGGGCAAACCTCAGGCCTCTTTTTCACCCAGGATCATTATTCTCTGCCTTTTCCCACTTCCCTTTCCTTCCTCTGTGTCTGCTGAAACCCACCCTTGGTTCTTCACCCTTTCTATGCCAGCTTGACAGAAGAAGGCAATCTTTCTCTCTGAAAGCACATAGGATGGATGCCTCCTCATGGGCCAGGCCTGCAGGCCACCTCTGTAGCCCTTACATTCCACCTGGTGAGAGTGTGTCCTAGGGGCAAGGAGGCCAAACAGCACAGTCCAATGCTCCCAGAGCTAGAAAAGAGAAGATCTGGGTTCTGGTTTCAGTCCCAAGAGAACCTCATTATATAGCCTAACATACCTGGCCCACAGCTTACTCCTACACCATGTGACAGAACTAAACATAATGATCTCCAAAGTCACTTCCATCCCCACTAGGCAGAAGGAACAGTTGAGCCCCGCTAACACACTGTGACCGAAGTCATTCAACCATTGAATAATCGATACAGTAGCATGTCTAGTAACTGGCCTTTCCAGTCTACCACTTCCAGAGACCCTTTGCAGCTTTGTCAAGTGTGACTCTAGGAATCTCACATGTGCAGTGAAAATCCTGCATGTATTTGCCAGCCTCTTTCTTTTGACTTGTCATGATTAAGTGGCAGCAGGAGCAAGTGAAAGGACTCATTGTCTTTTTATTGACAGTTTGCCCTCTAGACCCTGCTCTGAGAGAAAAAGAGCAGAGGTTAACAAGCTCACCAGCCTTCTGCAGTTTCCTAGTTTTTACATCTGTCAGCAACTGACATTCCATCCGCACAGATAGTGGCAAGACTGGGGAGTAAGGGCCACTCCAAATATATGTGTATGATCATTCCTGACTTCCCTTTTCCAACTCCCATATTTAAAATCAACAATTCTACAAATTTGAGGCACAAGATGGCTTTAAAATTCCTCAAGAAATTGAATGATATTTCCTAGGAAAAAAGAAGGCAATGATTTCTCGGCCCGAACCAATATGCTCAATTAATATTTGACAAAGGAGGCAAGAACATACAATGGAGCCAAGATAGTCTCTTCAATAAATGGTGTTGGGAAAATTGGACAGATATATGCAAGAAAATGAAACTAAACCACCAACTTACACCACACACAAAAATAAACTCAAAATGGATAAAGGACTTAAATGTACGACAGGAAACCATAAAAATTCTAGAAGAATCCAAAGGCAACAAAATCTCAGACATATGCCGAAGCAATTTCTTCACTGATACAGCTCCTAGGGCACTTGAAACTAAAGAAAAAATGAACAAATGGGACTACATCAAAATAAAAAGCTTCTGCACAGCAAAAGAAACCATCAACAAAACAACGAGAAAACCCACTGTGTGGGAAAACATATTTGCCAATGACATATCTGATAAGGGCCTAATCTCCAAAATTTATAGGGAACTCATACAACTTAACAAAAGGAAGATAAACAATCCAATCAAAAAATGGGCAAAGGACCTAAATAGACACCTTTCAAAAGAGGACATTCAGAAAGCCAAGAGACATATGAAAACATGCTCAAAGTCACTAATCATCCGAGAGATGCAAATCAAAACAGCAATGAGGTACCATCTCACACCTGTCAGACTGGCTATCATCAACAAATCAACAAACGACAAGTGCTGGAGAGGATGTGGAGAAAAAGGAACACTTGTGCACTGCTGGTGGGAATGCAGACTGGTGCAGCCACTATGGAAGACAGTATGGAGTTTCCTTAAAAAACTGAAAATGGAACTCCCATTTGACCCTGTGATCCCACTTCTAGGAATATAACCCAAGAAACCAGAAACACCAATCAGAAAGGATATATGCACCCCTATGTTCATAGCAGCACAATTCATCATAGCTAAGATTTGGAAACAGCCCAAGTGCCCATCAGTAGATGAATGGATTAGAAATCTGTGGTACATCTACACGATGGAATACTATGCTGCTCTAAAAAGGAAGGAACTCTTACCATTTGCAACGGCATGGATGGAACTGGAGAGCATTATGCTAAGTGAAATAAGCCAGTCAATGAAGGAAAAATACCACATGATCTCACTCATTCATGGATAATAGAGACCATTATAAAATTTTGAACAATAATAGATACAGAGGCAGAGCTGCCTCAAACAGATTGTCAAACTGCAGCGGGAAGGCCGGGGAGGGTTGGGGGGCAGGAGGTAGGGGGGTAAGAGATCAACAAAAGGACTTGTATGCATGCATATAAGCATAACCAATGGACATAAGACACTGGGGGATAGGGGAGACTAGGGGACTGTCTAGGGCGGGGGGATAAAGTGGACACATATGTAATACCCTTTGTAATACTTTAAGCAATAAAAAAATAATAATATATATTTTAAAAAAAGAAGGCAATGATTTCTGAGCACCAATTCATTTATTCATTCATTCATTTGTTCATTCATTTGACAAATACTTATGGATTGCCTACTGTGTGCCAGAGACAGCTCTATGTGCTAGAAATACAGCAGAGAACAAAACAGACTGCAGGAAAATATGGTAAGTCCTTATGGAGCTTATATTCTATAGCAGATGACCAATAATGAACATAAAATATAAATAAGATATATAATATGCTAGATCAGTGGTTCCCAACGTGGGACACACACCCCACAGGGGAGCAATTTGATTTTTAAGGGGGACAATTTGAGAATGAGTTATTAACAGTGAGTTTTTTTTGCATTTCTGATAAACATATACAGTATATAAATATATGTTGTGACATATTTATGCATTTCAGTTCTCTATTATATGTTTTGAAACTTTATTTGCTATTTTTTCATATCACTCCATATTATTATTTTTTAACAATTTCTTAGTGATTTCTTCCTTAGAACTTCCACAGTCCTTTTGTTCTTTTATTTTTCTCTTTCATGGATGTCATGCTCTTTGGAAGCATGTTTAGACCAAGTTAATGGCCTTTTAGATTTCCTCCACATGAATAGGAGTTCACTTTTTGAATAATAAGAATTATGTGTCACAGGGGAGGCATCAGAATTTTAGAGATCTTAGGTAGGACACGGCCAAAAAAAAGGTTGGGAACCACTGTGCTATATGGTGATATACGCTACCAAAAAAATAAGATAAAACATGGAAAGGGAAATAGAGATGGTAAACATTTCAGCCAGGAAGCCCTTCTGAGAAGGAACTAATTGAGTAAAGTCCTAAAGATGGGAGAGGAAACGGCAAGGGCAAATACTCTGAGGCAGGAACAGGTCTGCACCCACAAGGAACAGCAAAGAGGTCAGAGTGACCGAATGGATGAGGAGAAAGGGCATAGTATAAAATAAGCTCAGAGAGTCACAGTGACGCGTGCAAGTGATGAAGAGCCAGTACCCCTGTAAGGACCCTGGCTTCTGTTCAGCGTGAGATGGGAAGCCAAGGGAGGTACATCATCTGATTTAAGCTTTAACAGAATTATTGTTGAGAATAGACTGAAGGATGTCAACAGAGAAGCAGGAAGATTAATTAGGAAGCTCTCACAATAATCCCATTGGAAAGATTATGGCTCATAGGAAGGTGATAACAGTGGAGATGATGCAAAGGGGTCAGATTCTGGGCATATCTGGAAGGTAGAGCCAGCAAGATCACTGACAAACTGAATTTGGGCTGTGAGAGAAAATTGTGTCAAAGATGCTGAGAGGGTTATAACCTGAACAAAAATGGAGTTACCTTTCCCAGGATGGGGAAGAATGCTGGAGAAACACAGCAGGGGACAAGGGGAACGTAAAAATTATAAAACAGATTAACCTAAGGAAGTCTGATCTTTATCCTCTTAAAAAATAATTCTATAGTCTAAAGATTGTGATTTGGATATTTAATTACATTCTTGTTTTCTGATGCCACCCAGCCTAAACTTTTGCCTAGCCCTAACCCTTGCCATTAGAATAGCACACTAAAAACTTATACTTAAAACTCAAGAGCTTCTGAAGCATTACATTATAATTTAGGATTAGTTTTTGAAAAAATGCCTTCTGGTCAGGTGGCTCAGTGGGTTGGAGCATCGTCCCATGCACCAAAAAGGTTGTGGGTTCCCTTCCTGGTCAGGGTGCATACTTAGGTTGTTGGTTTAATCCCTGGTCAGGGTGCACACTGAAGACAAATGATCAGTGTTTCTCTCTCACATCAATGTCTCTTTTTCTCTCACCCTTCCCTTCCTCTCTCTCTAAAGATCAATAAAAACATATCCTCAGGTGAGGAATGAATAAGTAAGTAAGTAAGTAAATCCTTCTTAAATGTAGAAAATAACATTTATTTTAAAATGCCTTCTAATAGCTAAACAAGTTCCCTCCAGTGGTGAACATGGCCATGTACTCTCTTCTCTAATGATGATGCAGAGAGGACCCTCTCTCCCTTCCCTAAGGACAGTGCTGGGTCTGTTCATTTTATCAGCACTCTCCACCTGTCTGCTTTGTCCCCTCCCTTAGCAAAGTCCCAGTGCTTCTATCCAATCCCCTTTCCCCCTAGGCACCCTTTCCCCTGGAGAACAACTCTGGATGGAGGTCTCTGACATCTGAAACTTGCTGGGAGGGCATGGTTCCTTTCAAAGCACTTTACAGACATAATATGGGAAGGTAGAGTCTATATAACTCAAGTAAATATGTCACTTAAATTCTTCATGTTCTGGATGTTTCTTAAATCAAATGTGGATAAAAATAAAAAGGGAGGGAAAAGGAAGAGATGTACAGAGGGAAGTAAGGAGAGGGGACTACTATAGCTCTTAAAGAAAAGAATTATAGATTAGGCAAATTGACCCCAATATATTTACTATATGTTTCATTTTATAAAGGTAGAAGTTGAATGAAAAGAGGTGAGGCAATTGCTTCTTGGTCTTTAAGGCAGAGAGGTGAGGCCACCATTCTAAAGACTCAGATTCAGGGTTTGGCAAAGCCAAGAATGGAACCAAAGATTTTAGAGTCTAATTTTAGAGTCTAATATTTAACAGAAGAGCCTTCTCCACCAGGAAGGACTTTGAACGTGAGGCAGAGGATTGCATATTTAATACAGCAGGCAATGGAAAGCCATTGTAGGCCCTGGAGCAGGAGTGAGAAGTCATGTTTTTGGAGCATTTGCTTGAAGGTAATTGTCCAAGGCAAATTAGAAAGGGAAGAAACTGGTGAAACCGAGATAGGGTGAAGACTGTTATAGTATATTCAGTTATGAAGTGAACAAGACTCTTGACCAGAATAAAACTAGAAATGGAGAACAGGGTGGATCCAAGGGAATTTTCCAAGGAAGAAGCAATCAGACTTTGGGGTAATGGAGGTTGAGAAGAAGAGAAAAGTTAAAGAAGACCCAACTGCTATAACCATGGAAGTTGGTTCTCTGGTTCACAAGCTTATAGCAACCCTGTGGATCCATTCCTAGAGGAAGCCAGAGCCACCCTGACCCCTGACAGAAAAATTAATAAGGCACCAGTTCATTTCCGTGCAAGCCAAGAACATGCCCATTGGCCTGTCAGTCTGTTTTCAGTTCTTTCTATCTTGAGGGTACAAAGAAAAACGCTCAGAGTGTGCTTTAGGCAAAGCATATTTCATCTCAAAGCTGAGAAATTAAAAAGTTCAACTCTCCTGCCAGGAATTTGAAAGCACTAGGAAGTGGAAAAAGAAAATAAGCTACCGCAAGGGCTGTTTCTCTAGTTAGGGAGCAGGCATCGTGGAGGGGAAACACAAAAGGAGGTTTAATCAAAGTGTTTTGGATGACAATTTTAATAAATAAATAAATAAATAAATAAATAAATAAATAAATAAATAAATAACTGGAAAGGCATCATGTTCAAGATGAATAATGTGTTGTGTTTGGTGTGTGTTTTTTTCTGAAGACACAGATCATGAAAGATTAGGCAGAGAAGTGATGCTACCTTATGGATATATTCTTTTTTAAGAAAATACAATCTTTGTTGTTAAAAATGAAAGACTTGGGGATTTTGATGTGGTGGTCCCCAATCTACTTATGATGGACTTCAAAGCTGGAGCTTAGGTTACTATGCATGTAGCTCTGCCCCCGAGCTTTAGTCACATGCATGGAGGTGTTCCAAATGGTAACTCAAAGGTAACGGAGGTTACATTATGTAGGACCCCCAGGCAGGCATGCAGAAGCCTTCACAGAATGTCTAGATTAGAATGTAGTTGAGAGCCAAAAAGTGATGAGTCCCCTTCCTGCACCGCTCTCAGCTACTAGTATAGCAATGCACACAGGGTGCAGGGTTTTTAGAGACATCAAAACAGGCCTGATTTCTGTTCCTGACAGCTCTTTTAATTCAGAGCAATAGCCAACATTTACAAAGTACTTGGCAGTTTTCAAAACACTTTGACAGGCATTTGGTTCTTAGAATGTGTAAGTGTCTATTCCTTTTGGACTGCTATACCAGAATACCATAGATGGGTGACTTAGAGACAATAGAAATTTATTGCTAACAGTCTGGAGTCTGGGAAGCCTAAGATCAAGTCACTTGTAGATTTGGTGTCAGTTGAGAGCCTGTTTTCTGGCTCATAGACAGCCGCTCCTCACTGTCTTCCTATGGGGGAGGTGGAGGGGCAGCTCTTTGGGGCCTCTTTTATTAGAGCATTAGCCCCATTCATGAGGGCTCCACCTTCATGACCTAGTCATTTCCCCAAGATTCCACTTCCAAATACCATCATTTAGACATTAGGATTTCAACATATGAAATTTAGAAAGACACAAACACTCAGACCATGGCAGTAAGGCAAAGGGTATTATTCTGCACTGTACTGATGAGAAATAATAATAGTTACTATTATTATTATTATTATTATTATTATTATTATTATTATTATTATTATTTTGTACTGATGAAGAAATGGAAGATCAGGTGATTTATCCAAAGGTACATACTTTATAAATGATGAAAACAGAATCTAAGTCCAAGGTTGCTGTGAAGACTAAAGGTAGTTCATATAAATCCCTCAGCACAGTATCTGGCACATAGATGTTAATAAATAGTGCCACCTGTACCCCAACACACAAGAACTTCACCAAAGCAATTTACCTAATACTCCAGCAAGTCTTCCTTCAAAAGACAACCATGCAAAGTAGAATGACTTGATTCACTATCATTTGCCCTCTGGAAGTCTCTAAAGGACTTCTCGTTCCTGCTCATTTATTAAGCCAAGAAGAAAAACTCAAATTCACTTTTCCTCTTGGTACATTGCAATGCATTTTGCTTTCGTGCTCTTTTTTATTTGTTTGTTTGTTTGTTTGTTAATATCACATGAGGATATTTTTTTCCATTGCTTTTCAGGAGAGTGGAAGGGGGAGGGAAGAGAGAGAAAAACATCCATATGAGAGAGACACATCTACTGATTGCCTCCTGCATGCACCCTGACTGAGGGTGGGGAGCCAAACAGCAACTCAGATACCTGCCCTTGACCGGGAATCAAACCTGAGACCCTTTGGTGCTTGGGCCAAGGCTCTAACCACTGAGAACACCAACCAGGGTGCTCTCCTATTCTAATACCCAAATGATTTACACTAAGTATAATGTTCATTTAGAACTTAAAAATGTGGAAGAAAGTGGAAAGGAAACCAATATTTACTACAGGTCAGCAGCTGTGATGAGCCCATTTAGAACAGCTCGCATTACTGCCTCTTAGTGCAGAAGACAGAGAGGCTCAGGAAGTCTGTTTAATCTGTCCATGATGTAACTGGTGACAATTTTTCCCCTGACTTATGTTAAAGTGTCAGTTAACTGCAAAAGACACCTGTCCAACGGCAGAAACCAGAATTCATTAGTTTCATCCTCAAGTTACATTAGTTACATTCCCCCAAAATTTTGAGTCACAATGAATTCCATTGTCATCTTGACTTAGAGGATGTGAGTCTACATCCAGAGCACAAAGCGTAACCATCTACATCTCTGATGAGCCACCATCACCAAGGCTCTCTGTGTCTGCCACCGCCATGTGCTGTGTTCGCATTCTCTCATCTCATCCTCATGGTGACCCTATGAGGTAGAGACTACTATTAGCCCCAGTGTGCAGATGGGAAAACTGAGGGTCAAAGAGTTTGCACAACATGCCAGCTCATGCAACTCTAAGTGTGAAATGGGACACGGACCTGGAATCTGGGATCCTTCCTGTTTTTGTACTTCTGTTCATTCGTTGTATGTTGAAAATTGCCTCTTACAATCATCAGCTGAAAAGGGAGTGTGTCCAAGGGTGTTGGGATCTCAGTGACAATCTATATAAATGTTTGTTTAATATTTGCGCAAGAGTCCTGTAAGATAATTTAGTGCTAATCGATTTGGTCAAACAAAGCAAAACAAACCAGTGATTTAAAATTTGCAGTGGCAAAAAAGGAATGGAATTGTGCAGGTGTGAGGTAAATTAAATTGATGGGTTTGAAAGGGAAGTCAAAGAAAAATGTTAGGTGCATGGAACCTTCTACAGAAGAGAAGGTTACTGAATGACAAAAAGGAAAAAGAAAAAAAGAGGGTTCTTCTTGTCTGAATGTTTGGCCAAAACTATGCAATGTTTGCTGATGGAACTATTGATACAAAAATGTCCAAAACAGAAGAGAATTTGTATAAGAATTTATTTGAGCTCAAACTGATGATAATGCTGAGAAGCAAGATCTCAAATGTTCCCAAGAATGAGTTTTGAAGTTTCCTCTAGACATTTTGAATTAAAGAGGGAATGGAGAAAGATTACAAGGAGGTGGGAGAAAGTAAAGTATGGGATAGTTAACAAGATTATGAGCTCCTGGAGGGGTCTGTAAAGAGGATCACTTCTGCCATAATCTAGATGTACAAAAACAATGGATAGGGATGTGACTACCCAGTTAGGAATTTATAACCCTATGAGGTTACTTTCAATTAGATTTATTATAGCACCGCTTTTTCATTCACAGAACACTTTCAAATATATGTAGCCTAAATTTCCTCAAAGCCCACCAGCAGAGTAGAAACAAAGCACATTGTAGTGACAGTGAATTATAAAGTCTCTGGCTTCTTGCCCTATTCTGCCACTCCCCAATAATGTCACTTTTCCCTTTTCCCTTAAAGGGAAGTTACACTGGCAGTTCCTGGAAGTGTTGCAGAATTTACCAGGTGACTGAAATACACAGGAGTACCTGGAGATACAGGAAAAAACACATTTATTTCCAGATGTACTAGTACCATGACTCAGGGGAGCCTGTTTCCAAATCCTGAGCAAAACAATATGGAGGAAGCTTTCTCTTTATACCCTTTGGTTTCTTTGTCCCCCAAATAAGGATCAGACTTCCAGACCTTTCCCGGGCTTTGCAAAAAGCCCCGTGTATTAGGATGGGGATGTGAGACCACACCTAAAGGCCTGGCCTGGCACCAGCGCTGATAACCCCCTCTGGGGGTTGTGTATTGTTCATGGTTTATGGCCGCTGTAAAACGTGAGTATTTAGGTAAACAGGTCTTGCAAGACCAGATAATTAAGGAAGAGACAGTGACTTGATTATAGGCTAACATTCCATAATCAATGCATTCTTGTGCATTATGGATACTGATTAACTAGGTACAGAGTCAGATTGCTAGCCCCCTCCAAAAAAATGTATTTTTATGTTCCCCGTCAGAAGTGGACCACATGTGTACAGAAGCAATCTCATCCTACTCTGAGCTTCCTCATCAAAGTCCACTGTCCATGAAGCCAATTCATGTGATGCCTCTCCAGTCCCTCTGATGCCACAATGAGGGTCGTTGGGGTAATGAGCCACCATCTCTCATAGAGCAACTAGGAGTACCCTCCCTAGTGGACTGGAGTCATCAGTTGGTCCCATTCAGCCAGCCATTCACCAGATCCCCTGCACTGGCTGTTTCCCTGACACACCCCAAGCCCACCTCCATCTTTCCCCAACCTCCCAATTCCCCTGCACTTCTAACCCCCCTCACGCCCCAAGGAGCTCCCTCAACTTCTACTTCTGCCTAGGGCCCTCCCTGCAGGGCACTCAGACACAGTCCTCAGCCTTGGGAGGTGTTAGATATTCTGGGTTTTCCCTGTGCCAACTTTGCTGCCAGGCCCTCCTCATACAAATCCTGTTCCTCAGGGTGATCCTCTCCTCACCAATCCAGTAAATGAACATTTTCAAAGAGATGCCCCATAGCTCTTGGCCACACCTATTTATCAGCTAGGCCCAAACACTTCTAAATCTCTAGCACCCTAGTTCCTAGTCCAATGTGCATCAATGTTTTCTAAATGATTAAATTTGGTTCCACCTCACATTTTCCTAAGATAATCCCATAACTCCTTTCACTGGGTTCCCTACCTCTTTGCTCTAATGTGTGAGCATCACTGTGATGAAAATAGAACCCATGGAAGTCAATAAAAATGATAACATGAGATCAGGTGGAAAAGTTGGGGTAAAATACTTCACTTTTAAGGATGGTCGGGGACATAAACAATGAAGGTGGAGCTAGAGGCACACATGGAAAGAAATCTGAGACATAGACATGAGTGAGGAGGTTAAAAAATGTCTCCTTGGTGCTATACTCAACCCAACTCACTTTAACATATTTATTGGGCTCTTGATATTACTGAGCCTTTCTTTTTCTTCCTCTTCAGCTGCATTGTTCAGTGCTTCAAGAGTAGTAAAACCCTACTCTTTAGGACCCTGATTAGTCCTCTGCTCAGGTAAACAGAGCAGCTGCTAGTCAGATTGAATTCCAGAGAGAGGAAAGGGTAAAATGATTATTCATGTATAAACTGATTTTCCTTTGCTTCCTCTTTGTCTCCCATCAACCATTATGGAGCAGATTCTCAGGAGAGCCCGAGTAAGCCCTATCAGATGGAAGATGTTAGCTGGAATGTCTCATTCAGTAGAGAAGTTCCCTCACTGCCACTCATGGCACAGGAGAGATGCACAGGTGTATGTGGTGGGGAGTGAGGGGGCTGCTTTGGTTTGGAAGGCACATCCTGGAAGCCTAGGAGGTTCGATATTAAACACGGAAGCTGCATATGCCATAGTTGCCCTTAGTCATTTTTTTTTTAAATCTGAAACAGAAGTAGATCTCTCCCTTGAACCTTTGTCCTTGGTCTGCTTTAGGGCTGTTGGCCTCCAACCTCTGACCAAGTCAATGACAACAATCCTAGCTAACAATGGTTGGATGCTCAATAAATTCCAGGCCATGTTTTACATAGTGGTAGATGAAGAAGGAAAAAGAAACCTTCCCCTCTTCCAAGCTCCCCTTTCTCCCGTGTTTTTCTTCCTCTTAGAGCTAGCTGAACTAAAATGTTCCCACCCTATCAAAGTCTCAGGCAGAAACAGAATAGGGCAGGGGAATGCTCCCTTGTTTGCGTTTTGGCATCTAATTAAAGCCAACAAAGCAGATACAGGGGGAAGGAGGCCGGAACCTTGAACTAAGAGCATTGCTCTAAGAAGTACGGAAGCAAAATGTGGGTGTAGAAAAGGTTGGGGGTTATGAAAAATTCTAGCATTTTCAACTATCATGTATCAAGTACTTAACTATGTGTTAGGTATTGTGCTAAGGACCGTCCATGTATCCACATTATCTCATTTAAGCCATATTGGGAAATTTGGGCTTTGTCCCCAAGGAATGTAGGGAGCCCTGAGAGATGTTATGCAGCGGGGTAAAATAAACAACATCCTTATTTGGAAGTATAATTTTTATCCTCATTGTAGAGAGAGGGAAACTGAAGTTCAGTTTTGGCTTATACGTAACATAGCAAAGACTGAGATCCTGATCCATCTAACACTAAAGTCATACCCTTAAACTCACCATGTTTGTAGAACCTTTGAACTCATCGTCCTGCCTCAGTCTCATCCCTCCCACCCATCTCCACATAGCAGCAGAAGAAACGTCTGAAACGCGAGTTTGTTCATTTCACCCCCCTACTTAAAACCTCTCAGGGCTCCCTACTTTCCTTGTGGACAAAGCCCAAATTCCCCAATATGGCCTAAGAAGAGCCCTCCTGACTTGAATTTTGCTCACATACAGATGCAGCTCTTACAAACTCCTTACCCTTCTGTTCTACCTATGATGACTTTGCTATAATTCCTGGAAAATGCCAACTTTCCTCTAATTTGTGGCCTTGGTACAAGATGCTACCACACCCAAAGTAGGCCTGGCTACATGTTTTATTCTAATACAAACACATCTCCAGGGTTTACCTCATCTCAGAAATCTCTAGGACCCCAAAGGCTATCCTGTTTTCTGGGGTCCTATAGCCATCCCTGTACTGCATCATGGCAAATATCACACCAAATAAGTTTTTTCACAGCCCTAGACTGAGTTGTGAGAGCAGCCACTGTTAAGTATTCTGTTTCAGCCCCAGAACCTGGCACCATGAATGACATAACCCCAGCTGCACCATAAATCAGACGAGTGAGTGAAGAAACCTTGGCAGCAAATGCTAACTCTTCCTAATGTTGCAGTAAGGGCAGATCATGAGCCACAGTTTTTTTACCCTTTTGTAAGATAATTTATGACTTGAGTTGAGGGGACTGTGTCTCTAGCAGCATGTCCTACCGGAATGCATGTGGCCCCCTAGGTTCAAATCTCAGCTCTATTACTAATGATTCCCTAAAACCAAACATCTCCAAGAGAAGCTTTTCCTTGTCATTATCTTCAACTTCTCAGCAACAGCCCCATGTTTGTTTTCACCCTAACACTTAACCCAAATTACAATGATCACTCTACTAGATTGGATAGTCTTTATGTATCAGGACCAGGCCGATCTGCTCTCTCTCTTCTCACAAAGCTAGAATCATGACTGGCACATAGAAGGTGCTCAACACATATGCTCTTTGACTTTGGTGTAAGATAATAATAAATATCACAGGGATTGTGATGTCCCACATGTATGAAATGTTGGGTCTAGAGAGGTCTGTCCAACTGTAACAATCTCTCTCTGCTCTCATCCCTACAGATGTCCTGGTTGGATCCTGTGGCCAAGTCTTTCTATCTTCCCTCTTCCTATAACTAAGGGGTTCTCCACTCACCACTTCGGGGTTTCAGGGAGCCAGCGGCTCTCCTTGTACATCCTGTCCCCTAGAACTGGTCTTAGGATTAGTCTCTAAGGACAGGAATGAGGCCAAATGAACTTTTCAACCAAATGACTTAAACCAAATTCTAGTACTTTGTATTTTAGCATTAGGTAATAATACTTTTTTCTGTACCTTCTTACCTTTGAAAGATAAGGTAGCTTGTATCCCCTCATGTCACATTGTCTTTACCACACTCAAAGGCTTGAACCATCATTGCAGCAGTATTCAGCTCTGAGCCTAATATGTTATTAACTAGGGGCCCAGTGCATGAATTCGTGCACCTTGAAAGGAACTATGGGCTGCGAGGCTGCGGTGGATACAGGGACAGGTCTCAGCCCATCCTCCGTGCACTCACCCACCCCTCCCCTCCCCCCCCCCTGCCGCACCATAGCCCCTGGTCCCCTGTCTGCTGGCAGCCTCGCTCCCACCACCACCACTCCCACACACTGACAGCACCGGCCCCACTCGCACCAGCTTATGGTGTGGAGCTATTGGTGCCAGGGCTGTCAGCGGGTGTGAGCGGCACTGCTGTCCTGATCACTCCTCAGGAGCAGGGGTAGATGGAGAAGCCCTCAGAGGCGATCGGGCCAGCAGCCGCCACTTGCACCCGCTGGCAGCACTGAGCAATCAGACTGATGCAGGGCACTGGCAGCAGGTGCAAGCAGCAGTTTTGGTGCCAGCTGTGGGTGCGAGCAAGGCCGTTGCTGGCAGCAGGTGTGAGAGGCAGCTACCAGCCCTGATCACCCCGCAGGAGCAGGGGGAGGTGGAGAAGCCCTGAGGGGAGAGCAGGGCTGGCACCAGGCACTGGCAGCAGGTGCGAGCGGCAGCTCCAGCACCGGCATCGGGTGTGAGTGGGGCCGGAGCCAGTATTAGGTGTGAGCACCAGGCAGGACTGCGGTGTGTGGGAGCAAAGTATTTTCAGTAACCACCAAAGGCTTGCCCCAGTGAAAGCGACCAGCACCCCACCTTGGTCTGGCACCGCTGCTCACGTGCTACACCATCCCACTGCAGCCAATGCCCACCATGTTTCACGTGCGCCCCCTGGTGGTCAGCACACGTCATAGTGACTGGTTGTTCGGTTGTTCTGCTGTTAAATCTATTTGCATATTAGGGTTTTATATATATATAGATGCTCCCTCCACCTACAATTTCTTCTTTTATTTGAATTCAGGTTGCCTCAGTCTCCCCAAGGCAGAGTGAGAGAGAAACCATCTAAACTTCTTCTTCAATAATATAAAAGTATTGTGATTGTTCCCATTATCTTGATGATATTTTCTAAGATATTTTCACATGTATTGCCCATTTTGAGGACCATGGTAGGCCTATAGCAGGGGTCCTCAAGCTTTTTAAACAGGGGGCCAGGTCACTGTCCCTTAGACTGTTGGAGGGCCGGACTATAGTTTAAAAAAAAACTATGAACAAATTCCTATGCACACTGCACATATCTTATTTTGAAGTAAAAAAACAAAACGGGAACAAATACAATATTTGTATTTGCATGTGGCCCGCGGGCCGTAGTTTGAGGACCCCTGGCCTATAGGCTTCTTACTCTCATTATTTTTCTTAACTGTGGCAACAGAGACTTAGAAGCAGTAACTCATGCACCCAAGGTCACACAGCTGTTAAGTATTTCGGCTACAGATTGAACTGGGGACTCCAAGTTAATGTGCAGGCCTTCTCATTGTGCTTCCCCAAAGGCACGACTGTAGTTTATCCACAAAGGAAAATCTAGCCCGCTGGCTCTGACACATTCTATTAAAGCGATGCATTAAGAGAATATTGTCTTGGTCAAGAATAAATGTAGGAGTCCACAGGGGCTTCCCAGGACGCAGAATTAATTGTTCGCTAATCACTTTATTTAACATTTAGGTAACACTCAGCCCTGTGACCTGAGATGCAGCAAAGCTTAGGTACAGGTGGCTATGCTGGCGATGGGGCGGTGCTGCGGCTCCAGTTACTCATCCACACAGTGGACTCTGTGTCACCCTCTGGGAACCACAGAGGGAAGCAGAAGGATGAGTTTGCTGGAGAGCAGGTCTGTAGCGAGAGAGGCACGGGAGCATAACCATCCTGCTGAGGGGACAGCGGTCTGATCTGAGTCTGGGGAAATGTGCTTTTGACTGACTGCCTTTCTCTCTAAGCCTTAACTGTTCCATCTTCTGAATGGGAGTAATAAGTCCCTTTGAAACAACTCACAGGTCACTTGAGTATGACGGGAGATAATGGGTGTGGGATAACTAAGGCTCTTTGTATGTAATCAAGGCAAAGGCAGAATTTGCTGCCAACAAGTCTGGCATCTCTGTCGGAGCCGGTGTACCTGGGCTCCAAGCCTCCCTCAGTGCATTCTGGGGTCCCTTTCTGCTCAGTTTAGTTCAGAGACCACTTCCACAAAATGTCACTGTCGCAATAGGAAACCAGAAGCCAGTTCTCTAATAGAACAATTCAATTGCATTAAAACTAGTTATTCTTGGGATGGGGGTAGATAAACAAACTCACGTTCTTACAGGCTCTCCTTAGTTATCCTTGACTTAAAGGGGAAAAATGCATTTGGGCCAACGGAAAACAAAAAAAGCCTTGAATGTTTTTTTATTTTAATCTCCTCTCCTAACCTGCTGAGCTAACATCAGCTCTCTCCCTGTCTGTGTAAATCCACAGCTTCCCAGAACATAAGGTGGAGATGTTGTTGGATGAACTGTTTTCATACATAATCATCCTTTTAAAATCCAGCGCCGAGGGGACAAGAACTCATGGGAGCTGAGAATATAGCTTTCTTGGGCTTAGCCTCTCACCCCAGCACCAGCCAGATTTGTAGAGCCACATAAGGCCATCTGTACAGCTTCTCAACCCGTGTTTTGCCAGCAGGATAAGCAATGTGTTACAATGGCTTGGCCCTTTCAGGCAGAACTGGCTCTGGAGCTACGAGCCTCACACATCTGGAGGCATTGGCATCTCCTCAAGGTCACCAGTAACTAAGGCTGGTGGTAAAAGGCGCTCTTCCCACAGCGTATCCGTTTTCACGTTTTAGGTCACAGTTCCCAGAGCGCTGTTCTGTCTCCCTGGGACCCTTCTTGTTGCTCAAACATGGTCTATCAGCTGACCCTTTCCTTTCCCTTTTGCAGTCCTGCGGCTTTTTCTTCTTCCTCTTCCTCCCCACCCTGCCCCAAATGCTTTCTCCCAAAAAGACATCTGGGATATGTCTCGGGAATAAAAGTTTTCAAGACTAGATCTCATTTTGCCTTAATGCATCATTCAATATACAGCATGACCAGCTCATCTAAATATCTTGATGCAACTTAAAAATCTAAATAAAGCATAGTTCACAACAACAGCATCCAAAGCTCTCTTGTATATGCCATCCAGTAGTCTGCTACTTCTGCTTGAAAATTTCTCCATCTATCAGTGTATCTTTATATGTCTAGAATTTTGTTATAAGGTTTTAAAAAATATTCAGAAATGTGCAAAAAGTAACATAATAACCCCAGTGTCTCAAGACTCAGCTTCAACAATTATCAATAGCCAATCTTGTTTCATCTATGTCTACCACCTTCTCAAAAACCTCCTCTACTGTATTATTTTAAAGAAAATCCAAGACATAATCATCTCATCCATAAATATACTCAAATGAATTTTACCAGAAAAAAAAAGTGACATTTCTCTTAGTCAACCTCACCTTCTTATAACAATACATATACATTACCCTGAAGCCCATTGGTCGTATCTATTTAAAGTTTTGTGAGCAGAAATGTAATTATTAGAATGGGATTTTTCTCTTTGCTGAACTTGAGGACTCCAATTACAAGAAGCTCACACATATAACCAAGGCCTTAATCTTGCTTTCCATGGGAAGTAACACTTTAGGTGAAAAGAATATGTAGGGGATTCTAGTTGCTACCCTATCACTTGGAAGCTGAGTATCCTTGTGTCAACTGCCTTTCCTCGGTTTCCTCTTCTATAATTTAGGGGGAAATTGTCTGCCCCCACTTGCTTCACCTAGATGTTGGGAGAATCCCATGGGCTGATCCATGTGGAATCATTTAGTAAAGAGGACGGACTGTTCCAGTGTAAAAAGTAATTACTAAGTAGAAAAAAAAATAGACGCATTGCAGAATGCATACTGAATATGGAGATTTCCCTGCCAACTGTCCTGCTGTGCTTCCTGGCGCCCCCGTGAAAGCTCCTTATGGTCATCTGCTGGGAGGCAAGGAGAGCAGCAGCTGTAGGGTGTCTGTGGGAGAGGCCTCCTCATACATGATCCCAATCAATAAACCTGCCATCCTGGGCAATGACGGCTGCCTCCTCCACTGTCGGGGTGCTCAGACACAAAAGCCACCAGAAAATGATATTTTTCACCTTCTTTTGAGACCTGAACAGAGGAACAAATCACTGTCTCTTTCCCCTTGAAGAGAAGAGAAATCGTCTAATAATACTTTCCCCAGCCGACCAGAGAAACAGAGTAACCAGCTGAGCTGCACGCTGAGGATTCTTCTTTCAGCAAAAACTATGATTGGTCTGCATTCAAAGACCAAAAGCAAAAACACCTGAGGAGAAGAATGGACAGTGGATTAAAACAAAACTTGTCCTCGCCAATTTTCCTCACAGGACCAGGTGAAAAAGAACAGGACGCAGAGCAGGCACTGGGAAGGAAGGAAATGATGGTTGGTTATACAATGGCCCTGTGTCTGTCAGAGAAGGTTCTGGGGCTACCATCTCTCCTACATTCAGAACATGCGCTCTCGCACGCATCATAATGTTTCAATGAGGACAAGATGGAGACA
Organism: Myotis daubentonii; assembly: GCF_963259705.1. Taxonomy (NCBI): domain Eukaryota; kingdom Metazoa; phylum Chordata; class Mammalia; order Chiroptera; family Vespertilionidae; genus Myotis; species Myotis daubentonii. Next base: position 53,643,104 of record NC_081851.1, read on the forward strand.
ACTAATTAGGACAAAAACAAGTGTGGGGGGGGGAGGTTCTGCCCACAGTCAAGTTACATAGCCAAAGGCATGTGTGAAGCAAGACTCAGGACTCCCCCTCCCCTTTCTTTTATTTAAAGGAATCACTGTGTATTCATAATCATTGTGTGTTCATAAAGCTAAGTGCTATAACAAGCAACCTTGACAAATCACAATGGCTTACATGACAAAAAATTTTATCTCCTTCCAGCCAAGTCCCTGGCTGGGTAGCTCGTCCACTGATTCCATTGCCAGAATTCCAAACAGCCCACCATGGTGCAAGGGGGCTGGAAATGTTGTCTCTGGGTGGGCAGCGATCTCCAGTCCAAACGTCCGCACGGTGGGAGGGTAGCACAAGAAGCAACTCAGACATAACCTGGTACGGTTGGAAACTGTACGAATTTGTTAAATGTGGGGAGGCGGAATTGACTGATAGGCATTTGCAATCACCTGCTCTATGCAAAGTTCTATACCACCTGTTGTAAGGAAGACAGAGAAAATAGAACCCACAATCCTTAAAAGGCTTAAACCTAATGATGGTGGCAAAGATGCAATCAGCTAAAAATTAACTATTATGTTGAACCTCTGCCCATTCCATTTTTCTTGAATTGTGTCAGCTAATTTACTTTTATGGAATATTAGTGAAAGTCATATATCTACCTAGAAATAAATGATTTACAAGACAAGTACTCTTCACAGAAGAGTTCTATTGAGGAATTTAATGAGCAGAGGCAATCTACTAAGTGATAACGAATCAGCATTAGGGCCAGACAGCTTATGTTCAAATCTTGAGTTTGTCACTTCCCAAAATACATATGCTCTGTGCCTCAGTTTTCTCACCTATGAAATGAGAATGGAGACTGTTCCTACACTACAGTTATTGAAAGAATAAGCTGAATTGTAAAGGTAAAGCACATAGAACCATGCTTGGCAGGGAGTGAGCATTAAGTTACTGTTGGCTATTATTACTGGGCAATGATGTATTAAATATAAAGGGTGCAGACCACATGGAAACATGAAGTCTTGTATGACTCAGTGTGAAAACCATCAACATCCAAGTCTTGCTCTCAAATGTACCTCCCTGGCCTCCTCTTGTTCTGACCTCAAGCACTTCCCCTGGGCTGGCCACCTTGATGGCCCTGCTCCCCTAGACTGCTTTTGTTCTTACTCCTCAACTCTGGTCCCACCTAAATAGCCTTGTCTTAATTTCCTAGAACAAGTGGAAAATTTTTAATCTTTATTGAAGGACTAGAGCAGTGATGGCAAACCTTTTCAGCTCGGCGTGTCAGCATTTTGAAAAACCCTAACTTAACTCTGGTGCCGTGTCACATATAGAAATTTTTTGATATTTGTAACCATAGTAAAACAAAGACTTATATTTTTGATATTGATTTTATATATTTAAATTTATATTTAACAAAGAAAAATCAACCAAAAAATGAGTTCGCGTGTCACCTCTGACACGCGTGTCATAGGTTCGCCATCACTGGACTAGAGGCCTAGTGCACAAAACTTGTGCACTCAGAGGGGGTCCCTCAGCCTGACTTGCACCCTCTCACAGTCCATGAGCCCTTGGGGTATGTCTGACTGATGCAGAGGCAGCAGAGGCTCCCGCCACTGCCACTCTGCTTGCCAGCTGTGAGCCCAGCTAAGAGCGCTCCCCCTGTGGAAGCACACTGACCATCAGAGGGCAGCTCCTGCATTGAGCATCTGCCCCCTGGTGGTCAGTGCATATCATAGTGACCAGTTGTTCCCCTGTTTGGTCGATTTGCATATTAGGCTTTTATTATATAGGATATCATATCCTTTTTCTAATTTGCAATTTCGTTTTCCTAATGTGACAGAGTTGCTTTCCATCTTCCCTTCATGTGGAAAGAAAGCAATTTCTGAGGAATTACAGAGGGCTGCTTAGAAGTGCTATTGAGCTGTGCCGGGTGTGACTGGTGCAGGATGCTTTCCATGGCAGGTGGTTTTCTCTTTATTTGACCAGCTCTCATACCCAAAACTACAGTTGCCCTATTTCCCCTCCTTTTCCCAACTTTCCTAACTGTCCATTTGGTCCTAACTGTCCATTTGTTCCACTCCTGGCACAAATTAGGTTATAAATATTTATGGAATGGATGTGTGAATGACCCTTCAATACTCCATATACACTGAGTGGCCAGATAATTATGACAACCTCCCCAGTACTTTGTTGGGCCACCTTTTGCCTTCAACACTGCAGTGATTCTTCTTGGCATTGACTCCACGAGATGTTGAAAGGTGATACGAGGAATCTGACACCATGCCTGATGAATAGCACTGTCCAGTTCTGTGAGATGTGATGGTTGTGCAACCAGCTGCCTGATGGCTCTTTTAACTTCATCCCACAAATGCTCAATTGGATTGAGATTCGTGATTGTGGGGGCCTAAGCAAGGTAAAATCTGCCTCATGTTCTTGAAACCACTCCTGCACAATACGAGCACCATGGCGTGGCACATTGTCTTGTTGGAAGAAGACATCTCCATTAGGATACGCCATCAACATGATAGGATGAACTTGATCAGCAGTGATACTTAGGTATGTTGTGCTATTCAGACGTTGTTCCACGTGAATTAAAGGGCCCAAATCATGCCAGGAAAACATGCCCCAAACCATAACACTGCCCCACCAGCTTGAAGGGTTGTACTCATGCATGTGGGGTGTATGCTTTCATGCTGTTTCCGCCAAATTCTCACTCTGCCATCTGCATGATGCAACTGGAAACGTGCTTCATAGGACCACATGACTTTTTTCTAATGATCAACTGTCCAATCCTTGTGTTCCTGTGTGAATTGGAGAAGTTTTATCTTGGTAACTACAGACAGCAAAGGTGTTCGAACAGGCCTTCGGCTTCCATATCCCATATGATGCAGTGTATGGCTAATTTGCCTACAATGTCAGGTGGTCATAATAATCTGGCCACTCAGTGTATAGTCAGCTATCTAAACTTTTGACCCTCATCACAGTTACCTTCACCTTAGGCCAGAACTTACCCTTCCATTCCAGCTCACTCTCAATGTTCTCAAAAGCAGACCCAAACTACTCTCCCTCTGCAATATGCCTCACTCTGTTTTGCTTTCATTTCTGAAATCCTCCATACTCAGCTGTTACATGATAGATTCTTGGCATAGAATTATAGATGGGACATAGTCAACATTTAATGAGCTTCCCCAGCCCTCTGCCTACTTTATAACTAGATCTCAAGATGCCAACATTCTAAGCTAGGTTTGGTTTACACGTATAGACCAAAGAAAGGGCTAAGGAGACAAAAGGCATGTGAGAGTTGGAAGGTAAATACACTCAAATATTGATATGTACTGATGTGTCCAGGTGAGGAATGTGTACTCAACATGAATCTCAATATGCGTTTCACAGCCATGGTGGGAGAAAAGAAAGGGCTCCATCTTTGTAGTCAGAAATACCTTCCCTGAAACTCATCTCTTCTGCTGAATAATTGTGTAAACTTGGGAAAGTCACCTAGCCTCTCTCAACCCCAATTTCAGTGGATAGCTGTTCTTGCTTTGTGGGGTTATCAAGAGAACTACAAAGTAGGTATGTAAAGCCCCCCACCCCCATATACCAGTAGTTCTTGCCACATAGTACATTTCCAATAAAAGACAGTGATGGTTAAGAATTTTTTGATTAACCATTGTCAATCAGTTTTCTCTTGTACAATCATAGATGGAGCAATTATTGTTTGATATGTACTTATTTTTTTAATATATTTTATTGATTTTTTTACAGAGAGGAAGGGAGAGGGAATACAGAGTTAGAAACATCGATAAGAGAGAAACATCAATCAGCTGCCTCCTGCACACCCCCCACCAGGGATGTGCCTGCAACCAAGCTACATGCCCTTAATCGGAATCGAACCCGGGACTCCTCAGTCCGCAGGCTGACTCTCTATCCACTGAGCCAAACTTGTCAGGGCCAATATGTACTTATTGAACAGCTCTTATTTTCAAGATACCAGATGAATAAAATACAGTGCCTTTCCTTCTGGGGCTACTTATGATGGACCACACATACTCCTGGAAGATGTGCAATAACACATTTACACCAAGGAGTCAGTGACTGCATCAGAGATGTCTGGAGAGCCAGGATTGAAGTATGAGGGGAAAAGAGAGAGCGTTCCTGTGGTTGGCTCAAGAATAGGGATGTAGGTGCATAGGGAAGGATGAAGACAAGGGAAGACAAGATTCAATGATAAAAGTCAATTTTATAATTTGGCTGGGGGCTGATCCTACCATTCAGGCCTAGACACTTATAAAGGGAGGTGGGTCGGGAGAGAGCCTTATCTTCACATCCTTGAAATCTCTAACAACAACCACATGGTATTTACTAGTTACCCAGAATCGCTTCATTTGACCTTCCTAATAACTTAGTCAGAAGGCAGAGCAGATGATCATATACCCACTTTACAGAAAAGAAAACTGAGGTCTGGGTGGATTAACTGACTTGCTAAAGGCCATGCAGTTCACTTTCGCGGTAAGGTCTAGCTTTGCTGAATGACAGAAGGAGGGGGTACCCTCAGCTTGCCACGAACCTCTTCTAAGTCAGCATTCAACTCTCATTTCCACTTGGAAGAACTTACCAGCCCCACAAGGTGAACTAAGGTCAGTACATCCAGACGCATCTGAGCTTTGTTTATCTGACTGGTAACCTTGAGTCCTGCAGCTCCCAGCTGGATGGCAGGGGGGCATAGCTTACAAAGACAGAGGTGCTTTGTTCTGAAAGACTAAGTGTATCAGTGTTGAGATTGAGATGGGACATTTGGGGAGTGAGAACCAACAGGCACATTGATGAGAGTTTGCAGAGCCTGATCTTTCTGAGGAAGCAGAAACTTCAACTGTTTTTCTCATTTAAATCTTTTCCACTTATTTTTTCTTCTCAGCTTCCTGACTTTTGAAATGTAATTGCCAACTTCTGCTTTTAAGCACAGAAGGGGAGGCATTTGGTCTTCTAATGCATGAAGTGACCTTAAGTAAGCTCTCTTGGGACCATAGCGTTTTCACTGAACTTTCAGTGAAAGAGGTCTCACTCCCCCCAAGCCCCCTACATCCCTGGCCCCACACACACATACACGACACCACTACCACCACCAAGGAAACTACCCTTGCTCTTTCAGTGCAGGCTGACCTTTTTTGCTCTTTAAGACCATTCCTGATATTCAGATAAACCAAATTACCTTGGTTAAACTACACTCAATCTTTAAGCATTGTGTTATGTTTCTTTGAGAAGCATCAAGTGTGACTGGCCCCAAATGCTCATCCCCTGCAATTACCCTGTCCAGGATTGATGGCTTGAACCCTTTCCCCCAAAGTCTTAGTATCTATTAATTTTTTTACTCAAAACAAATATTTCTGTCTCTTACCTGGATTCACTAAACTTTACTTCTGAAGTCTCCACTGCCAAATCCTTTTACCCTCCACATGCCCCACATAGTTTTGGAGATCTGTTCTCCTATCTACTCCGTCTCCCTCCTCCCCCTGCCACACACCCAGAGGAGCTTCGGGCATCTCAGGGCCAAGCAGGGCTGGACCAGCTAGATTGCCTGGGTGGGTGGGATGACTGCACCCTTCTCTATCTGCCCTATTCCTTCCAAAGAGAAAGAGCCATGTGAAGCAACTGAGTCTTCACATTCATGGCATCCTCCAGTCCCTTATCATACTATCCCACAGGCCCTTGGGAACAAAATATATCTCTCTAAAAACTGTTTTTCCCTTATTAACTCTGTAAATCAACTTGCTTCTATCAAAGTTACAGACTGACTGGAATGCAAAGAACAGAAACATTTCTCTTTCTTCACGTTCCCTTCTATGTAAAGGAAAAATCTTGATGGATATGAAAGAGAATGGAAGCAGAATGGCTCTCAGAGCAACTTTCCAACGTGAATTATTATAAACTCTGGCTAAACAAAAGCACCACCATGTTTCTACCCTTACCCTCCTTCACAAAGAATTCTGGCTCCGGGGGCCTCTCCATAGCACAACTGGTTCCTACTCAATACAAAGCAAGTCTCTGTCTGTACTGCAGGGAAATGGCAACAGCTGACCAGAAGGTCAAGGTGTGCCTGTTAGTCTGACCAGCCTTCTGGGATGCTGGAGAAACGCAATTTGCCAGTTGCAAGGACCATCCCTTTCTCTGAGGGGTCACTGGGGTCAGGGTCAGCATTTTGCAAAGATTAAATCTACTTTAATCTTCCTCCATGTGAGGGTTTGCTACATAATGACCTTTTCTATTGTCAAAAGAAAACTCAGAGAGCTTTATTGATATTAATATTTTATTAAGCAAGAAACAAACTGTTCACACACAGGGATAATTCAAACCTGAGAATGGTATGACTCTCAGAGGGAGGATGCTACAGGATAGCTTATAAAGTGAAAATGAAGACACTGATTAACCTTTACAATGATTGGTTATTACAATGAGGGTTTCCAGACGGCAGGGGATTGGTTAAAACTGATTATCTTATATCATTTTAGGAAGATGACTTCAGTTTCACTTATGATTATCAGAAGCACTTACAAGAAATAACCTAAGTTAAGTCTCTCTTACACTCAGGAAATGTGCTAGATGAAGTTTCACTTATGTGGTTTAACTATTTTTTATCTGTTAAAGGGATCATCAAGCCTGGTCTCATTTTATTTTATTTTAACACTAGAGGCTCAGTGCACAATATTCATGCACTGGGGAGGGGGGTTCCCTCAGCCCAGCCTGCGCTCTCATATAGTCTGGGACCCCCTGGGGGATATCCAGCTGCCGGCTTCTAAGCCAGCAGTAGGACATCCCCCGAGGGGTCCTTAGCACCATAGCTGCGCTCCCCAGCCATGAGCCCAGCTTCTGGCTGAGTGGTGCTCCCCCTGTGGGAGCACACTGACCACCAGGGGGCAGCTCCTGCATTGAGTGTCTGTCCCCTGGTGGTCAATGCACATCATAGCGACCGGTAGTTCCACCATTTGGTTGATTTGCATATTAGCCTTTTATTATATAGAACTATTCTCTCTGGCATGATCACTGATATTGTCATCTCCCCCAAACATTTACAAACTGAAATCACAATGGTAATGGTGAATTCCTTCTATGTCACTCAAATCACAGTAAAAGGGAAGAAAATATAGCTGTTGGTGTCCTCTACTTGCCCTGCTATAAGTTGATCTCTTTTTATTCCAAATTTCATCCAAAGCAAAGAATGGTATGGGCTTTCTTATGTCTGATCTGCCACATCATGAGAAAGAAACCCTGGACCTTATGTAGATTACTACTAGTAGTGGCCCGGTGCACCAATTCATGCACATTGAAAGGAAATTAATTAAAAGTTGGTGGGTGGGACAGGACTTGGCAAGATGAGCAGGACACACCCTGGAGCCAATCTCCCATGGTCCCTCCCCAGCCGGCCACACCTGGCGCAGCACTGGGGCTCAAAGGGCATCTGCAGAGTGAGCGGGTTCCCTATGGCAGGTGGGGTCCCTCGGCCTGGCCTGTGGGGGTCGGGCTGAAACCAGCAGTCTGACATCCCCTGAGGGGTCCCAGAGTGCGAGAGGGCACTCTGCAAAGTTGCTGTTGCTTGGCAGCTCCTGTGTTGAGCATCTGCCCCCTGGTGGTCAGTGCATGTCATACCTACCGACCGGCTGGGGACGGACCATGGGAGTTGGTCAGTTGGTCGGACGGTTGCTTAGCCTTTTATATATATAAATTATTTCATTAATATCCAGAGTCACTGGTGTAGAGATTTCTGCTACCCACCCCCGCCACTCTACTTTCACCCTCACTTAACAAGACAGGAGCAGGGCCTCTCTGCTGATGAGCCACCATTAGAGTAGACCACCAGTTCTGTGCCCTCTGCTCTGAGATGTTCCCTTCAACCTGTGACGAGCTGAGATATTAGGCACTACCTACGATGAGTGCTGAGGTCCACGTCCAGTCAGAGGGGCTGCAAGTTTTCAGCTTTGGAAAAGGTGGGCAGAAGGGGGCCTTCATGGTCCTACCTGAAGCAGGCCCTCCTTTGTTTCTAAATCTTGTCTTGCAACCAATGTGTGAGAGATTTGCCCATCCTTTTTTTTGATATGAGGCTCAGTTGATGTATGATCCTTTAATTTCTGTAGGAAAAAGAACCTGACAAATTATTAGAAGAGCCACGCCAACATTTCAGTATCAGCCCTTTCCTAGAAATCCTCAATGGTTCACATGTCTTCCTGAGTCAGGAACCAAACCAGCAACCTTTTGATGCATGGACGACACCCAACCAACTGAGTCACAATGGCCAGGACTGCTGCATTGTTTGAATTTAAAATATTAAAGCAGTCTTGCATTATTGGGATAAATACCACTTGCTCATTGTATGTAATTCTTATTATATGTTGCTGGATTTGATTTGTAGTATGTTGCTAAAGATTTTTATGTCGCTGAGACCGGTTTGGCTCAGTGGATAGAGCGTCGGCCTGCGGACTGAAAGGTCCCAGGTTCGATTCCGGTCAAGGGCATGTACCTGGGTTGCAGGCATATCCCCAGTGGGAGATGTGCAGGAGGCAGCTGATCGATGTTTCTCTCATCGATGTTCCTAACTCTCTATCTCTCTCCCTTCCTCTCTGTAAAAAATCAATAAAATATATTTTTTTAAAAAAAGATTTTTATGTCTGTTCATGAGGGATATTAGTCCACAGTCTTCTTCTTTTGCACTATCCATATCTAGTTTTTGCTATATGAATTTTAGGATCAGCTTGTCAGGATGCAAGGTCAACAAGTAAAAATTATTTTTACTTCAAATTGACAATGAACAATGAGAAAGCAAAAATAAAATCCAATACTATTTGCAATGGCTCAAAAAGTTTTAAAATACTTAGGTATAAATCCATAAAATAGAAACAAAATTTATATCCTGTAAGCTACAAATGCTGATGAAAGAAATAAAAAGGCCTAAATAAATGATGAGATATACTATATTGTATTTATAATTGGAAAACGTAATACATTTAAAATGTCAATTCTCCCCAAATTGATCTATAAGTTAACACAATTCCAATCAAAATCCCAGCAGGATTTTTTGTAGTTACAGATTAGAGCTTGTTCTGACATTTACATGAAAAGGCAAAGAAATTAAAATAACCAAAATAAATTTGAAAAACAACAAAATCAGAGAATTCACATTATCCAGTTTTAAGATTTACTATACTACTACAGTAATCAAGAAAAACATGGCATTGACAAAGAGATAGGCACATAGATTAATGAAACAGAATAAAGAGTCCAGAAATAGATCCCCACAATTATGGCCAACTGATTTTTGACAAAAGTGCAAAAGCAACTCAATGGAAAATAATACTCTTTAAACAAATAGTGTTGACACATATGCAAAAATGAAAAAGAGAAAGAGAAAGAACCTTGACCTAAACTTCACACTTTTATTAAAAAATTAACCCAAACCCAATATGGATCATAAATCTAAATGTGCAACATAAAATTATAAAATTATGAGCAGAAAACATTGGAGAAAATTTCTATGACCTGGAGTTAGGCAGAGTTTTTAGAAATGACACTAAAGAAACAATTGATAAATTGGACTTTATCAAAATTAAAAACTTTTGCTCCATGTAAAATACTGTTAAGAGAGTAAAGACAAACTACAAATTGGGAGAAAATCTTTTTAAGCCACATATCTAAGAAGAATATGTATCCAGAGCTCTCAGAACTCAACAGAAAGAAAGCAACAACAAAAAAGTCAGGGTAAAGACTTAGACACTTCACCGAAGAAGATATAAGGATGACAAATAAGCACATGAAGATATGCTCAGCATCAGTAGCCATTAAGAAGATAATTAAGCTGAAACCGGTTTCGCTCAGTGGATAGAGCGTCGGCCTGCAGACTGAAGGGTCCCAGGTTCGATTCCCGTCAAAGGCATGTACCTGGTTTGTGGGCACATCTCCAGTAGGAGATGTGCAGGAGGCGGCTGATCGATGTTTCTCTCTCATCGATGTTTCTAACTCTCTATCTATCTCCCTTCCTCTCTGTAAAAAATCAATAAAATATATTTCAAAAAAGAAGATAATTAAAATTTCAATGTGATAAAGCTGTACACATTTTAGGATAGCCAAAAACAACAACAAAACAAAACTGATACTACCAAGTGCTGACAAGGATGCAGTGCACCTGGATTCTCATATACAGTTAGTGAGAATGCAAAATGGTAAAGCTGTTCTGGAAAACAATTTGGCAGGAACTTATAACCCTCTAATTTCAGTACTAATTATTTACCCTAAAAAAAATGAAAACAAACATTCACACAAAAACCTGCGTATCAATGTTTATTGTAGCCCTATTCAAAATTACCCCAAAATGAAAACAACCCAAATGTTTTACAATGGGTGAATGAGTAAACTGTAGTGTATTCTATACAATAAATTGCTACTCAGCAACAGGAAAGAAAAAGCTATTGGCCTACACAACAAAATAGATAAATCTCAAGTGAACTATACTGACTGAAAAAAGCCAGTCTCGAAGGTTATATATTGTGTAATACCATTTTGGAAAGGCAGAATTACAGCAACAGAACACAGATCAGTGGTTACCAGGGCTTAAAAGGGGGCGGGTCAGTGTGATTTCAAAGTTGTGGCATAGGGAATTTTATGGTGATGACACTGTTCTGTATCCCAACTGTGGTGGTAGGGGTGACATGAATCTATGCATGTGCTAAACTCATAGAACTCATAGAACTGTATACATACACACACACACACACACACACACACACACACACTCAATTTTATTGTATGTTAGTTCTTAGAGATACACTTTATTACACTGCAGTGAGAACTAAAAGTGAGGTTCTGTGATAAACAACTTTAAACTATGGTTGTACATAATAGGTTCTCACTAAATGTTAGTTCATTTTCCCCACTCTTTCTTCCTCTTAGCCAAGGTCAAGCCCCTGTCCAGTGACCAGTGCCCCTACAAGCTAGAATCTGTGTGTTTTGCATAGTTCAGAGCTAGAAAAGCCTGGCCGAGACTGTGCAGATCTGTACCTCACCACCTGCGACTCGGCTCCTCACCACCACTAATTTTAGTCTAAAATTAGTATAGCTGAAACCGGTTTGGCTCAGTGGATAGAGCGTCGGCCTGTGGACTGAAAGGTCCCAGGTTTGATTCCGGTCAAGGGCATGTACCTGGGTTGCGGGCACATCCCCAGTAGGAGATGTGCAGGAGGCAGCTGATCGATGTTTCTCTCTCATCAATGTTTATAACTCTCTATCTCTCTCTCTTCCTCTCTAAAAAATCAATAAAATATATATAAAAAAATAAAATTAGTATAAAGGCCCTGTTTAACAGGAACATCTATTGCTTCGACCAATGAGTGTTTTCAAAACAGGAAATGTCAAAAGTCAAGATACAGATTTTATTCTTAGAGTAACATGAAATGTATCTCCATGTTCTGGAAATTGGAGACATGCCCTCTGTTAAATGCAAGGTATCAATACTATTCTATCATTCCCGCAAAGCTGTGCTTTGCCACACACCATTACTCTAGGCATTATCATTTATAAATTTCAGCATTTTTAATGAAGGGTCCCTGTATTTCTATTGACCATTGCTATTTATATCTACCAATTAAATATTGTAGACAATTGCTTTGTTTCTATAACATGTGAACTATTTATTCAGAATCTGCTCAGGGTTAGAAGTTAGTATCTAGAGAAGCATAATGTGAGCTTAATATTATTTTATGTTCTTTTGATGCAAAGCATAGGTATTTATCTTGATTTCTGGTGAAATCTCTAGTTCTTATTAGAAAAAACACACAATGCTAAATAATGCTTTCTTGTCATCCCCACAGAGGAAATTAAATTTTTCAGGGATTTTTCCCTGTCAAAATACATGTTGCTCTTAAAGATTAGGTATAGATATCATCAGGTTATTGCCTTGAAGATTAAATAATTCATTCTTCAAAACCCTATATTAAATAACATATTTATTATCTTGGGAGCGAATTTAGATATAGGGTTGCATTCTGAGCACCGTCCTGTTCCTTTTTCTCCGAATCTATTTTAAATGGTTCTGTGCATTTGTTCTTGTCTCTAACAGTGTTCATTTGAACATTCAACATTTGCATTTTACACAGTCAGTAAAAGATAATTATTCAAGGCATATGCTTTCTGATTAAACGTGTGGAGCTTCTAAATAGAAAACGGAAATTAGTTTTAAGTGCATTGCGAAATACTTAAATTTATCTTTGGTGCATGTTGCAGTGATCAGCTTTTCCTGTGGTGTTCCTGTGTTTCATTTTCACTGACTGTCATAGTCAGCCAGAGCCCATAGATTCTAGAAGGAAGTGTATCCCTGGTTAATCCTCTCACATCTTAGCAAAAGCAGCTCTAAACTGACCTTTATGTGACAGTCGCCTTTTATTATTGCATCTTGAGCTAAATGTTGTCAATAAATATCACAGTAAAATCAGGTTGACATTAACTGAGAGGACCAAAAGAACTGCTTTAGAGGCATAATATGTTTGCCATTGTATCAGATGCTGTCTGAGACCCTGGTGAATCATTAAAGTGGAATCCTCTTTATTCACTCTGACAGAGTAAGAGTAAGGGCAGCCCTCCTTCCATTACCGTCTATCCCTCCTACACCCTCTTTACCTCCCCACCCCCCTTTGGCTCTGTAATCACCATACTATTGTCTGTCTATGAAGTCTTTTATTTTTTGTTTTGTTTAATTCCTTCACCTTTTTCACACAGCCCCCTACCTCCTCCCCTCTGACAGCTGTCAGTCTGTTCTCTGTATCTATTGAGTCTGTTTCTATTATGTTTGTTAGTTTATTTTGTTTTTTAGATGGAAGGAGATTTGGCTTGGCCTGGTGCTGCCCGCTTGCTAGCCCCGTCCCCCACTTCTGCTGGCGGTCGCCTCCCTCTGTGGGGCGACCAGTGCAACGATTGAGGCCCCCCCACTCTCACTGCCTTGGCTGGCCTGGCACCGCCCACTCACCAGCCCCACCCCCTGCTGCTGCCACCTATTGGGGCCTGTGAGCTGGGGACAGCTCCTGCATTGAGTGTCTGCCCCCTGGTGGTCAGTGCACGTCATAGCGACTGGTTGTTCCACTGGTTATTTTGCTGGTCAGTCAATTTGCATATTAGGGTTTTATATAGGTAGATTCCATATACTCAGAAGATAGTACACAGACCTGTAGGATTTGAGTACATATATAACACAAGCCATTTATTAATGGTTAGGGCATGGCTAGTTTGAATTTATACACAGGAAGTAATAGAACATTTCACTGAAAAGGAAGTGGAGGTAGATTATGGAGTGCCTCAAATGGAAGACAAATGAGTTAAGACTTTAAAGGCAATGGTGAGCAATTGAAGAGGCATATTTATAGCTTTTTTTTTCTTTTGCCTTGTCTTACTTTTGAGTAGGAGAGTGTCAAGGCAAGCAGTGTTAGGAAGAGCACTCTGATGGTAGATGAGACAGACTGGACAATAGAGACCAGAAGAGGAGGATCTGCTAGCAAGTCATAACCAAGGCTGCAGACATGGGGGAATGAGATCTGGCCTGGGTGGTGGCAGAGGGATGGAAAGGAAAGGGTAGGCTCAAGTGATTTTGACCTTTACTAGAGAAAAAGAAGGGCTAACTATTATTCAGTAATCCCTTAAGATGGTTTTCATTCTGTGTTGAGCACTTAACATAAAATGATCTCTTTTGCTTTAAACAGAATATGACTGAAATGGGAGAGCACTTGAAGAGGATTCTACTATATAACACATTGTAAAGTCTATCTGATAGGACCTTAGAGATCATCTGGTCCAACCTCCTCACTCCACAGATGGGGCTTGACTTTTCCCAATTACTTACATACCTAGTAGCAGAGCCAGCATAGAGCCCAGATTTCTAATTTTTTACCCTGGTGATCTTTCCTCTTCACTATGTTGCTTCTTCATGCTGAGCTTTTATATAAATGGGTTATAAATCAGGTATCAGATTCAGGTCAGAAGATGAATGTGAACAGGTGATAAAATGAATGTGAACAAGTGATATGATGTGGTATAGAGAGTAATTCCAGAACTACTCAGTGCAAATAAGGGATGGGGGAGTTGGGAATGAAAGCCTCAACAACCTTGATATAAAGGTTGTACAAAGGAAGAGATAAAGTCAGCAGTGATATACAGTTAGCAGTAGTGCCTACATTGCTTTCCTTAGCCCAGGACAGATGTTGAGATAAGGGGACATAAATGGAAATAAAAGGAAAGCAGATTCAAAAGAGCTATTAGAAAGCCCTGTTCCCTGAAAGATGATAAAAGTGAGGAATCGCCACTCTGGAAAGGTTGTGGAGGGGAAATCGTGGAGGCTCAGGGCACAGTGAGATGTCATTGGAGCTGGGCTCTGAGTGGTGCCTGCCTCATGAGTTTCTCTCTTGTAAACATAAACTTTCCCTCCTAAATGAAACATCCTGGCATTATAAGTTGACACAATAGCTTGTGCCAGAGTCTACATAGAATAGATTATCCAAAAATTTAGCTGAGTAGATGGTCTAATGGAAACAACATCTACACAATTGGACCACCCCTCTCCAGCCATTCTGGTAGCAGGTAGACAATCCATGTGGCTGAGCTCCTAACTTGCAAATGTTTCTGGAAATCCTAAACTATGCCAAAAAGTAAAGCCAAATTACCCTCCCTGTTCTAAATTCCTCAACAGCCATGTAATAAGAACTAAATAACAGGGGAGAAAATAGGCATACGAATGCTTGTCATGCCTTTCCTTCCATTCATTCTCCCATTATGTTCATAATACTTTTTCTCTCAGAGACAAAGCATTACAAAGGATGACCAACTCAGAAATCATAGCACATTGATCAAGATGGATTTAGTAGGGTACAACCAGCAAATCACTAGCTTTACTACCACTGCCAGGCAAGCCTACTCTGTTGACGCATTTTCCCCCACCCCAGATGAAATATGGGGCAGGCATAACTGTTCAGACTCATAAATGTAATGAAAGGCCACTGTTATCTATTATTAAATGTCCACTCTCCTCTGATTTAAAACTTCCCTATTCCACTGCTTGGGCCTGCTTCGGACTCAGAAATCTACAACTGGTAAGGAAGGAACAGTTTCTTCTCTCATTCTTATTCCACCTCCTTCCCCAGTTGCTGCTGACTCTGGCCTCACCTGGGTTGGGCCCAGGAAGGAGAGAGACTAGAGGTAAAGGCACTGGAGGTAACGCTGCTGGTACAGTGGCCCTCTGGCTTTGGGACCCTCTGGTGTGACGCATGGGCTCCTCGTGATTTCTCACACTAGAGACCTCCACCTGTACTCCCCGGAGATTGATTCTCCTGCCCCGGGCTTCCAGCAGTCCACTCCCCGCAAGCTCTCTTTGGGGTCAGTTTATTATCAAAATAAGTCCATTTTCCTCGGGCTAAGCAGTCCAGCTCTCTTCTGCAGGGTCCAGATTTGGCTCCTGGGAAAGCCACACGTTTGTCTATGGGAAAACAGCTCTCTCCCAAAGCAGCTGGCCTCTTCTGACCTTGAGAGGTCAGCCTCGTCATGTTTCAGTCCCTATATCTCCCCAAATTGCAAGAAATGCGTGTCAACCCCTATAATTTGTTCTCCTACTACCTCCCACATTTGGCTTACGGTGAGGGACAAGTGCCCACTCCATACCATGGAAGAGGGGAGACAAAGAACATTGACATGGCTGTCCCTCAAGGGAGACTTCGCAACCACCAATGCATCCTTGGCATTTGTGTATACAGCCTAAATGTGTGCTAAAGGGCGAATGCTAACTGCACTCACATTAAGGTAAGGAACACATCTGTTAAATTGTTCTAAACAGTTAAGACCCATGCCAAAATGTGGAAAACTTTTGTTTTTAAGTTTAATTTTAAGTCAAATTGTATATAGAAGCCACCTCTTCCTACCTTGGTACCTCTTTCCTGCTATTCCCTGCCCCACAGGCTTCAAGACCCATCTATAACAACAAGAAAAATGCAAACAATTGGATGTCCAAATGATTTTGACAGTAGGTAGTCATCTGCTGGGTCATGGTAAATAGCCAAATCAAGTTATTTTAAATCTTTCTTTTTTCTAGATGATTTACTTATTTAGTTCAATCCACCTATTTGGATAGTTTTCATACACACATTTCCAGGAAGTTGATTAGGGTAAGTTTGACCTAAAAGTGTGAAGCACAAAAACTCTTGGCATTTTGAGGTCAGGAAGATGATCAATTTCTTTTTTGCATATCTTTTGCCAAGCTGTTCTCACTCTAATTTTTAAACTTGTGTGAAATTCAAAGACCACAGAGCCCAGTGTCATTTACACTTGGGCCATCATAAAAAGGCAGCTTTCTCAGAAAGAATATTGGCTGTTTTCCAGGTGGCCAGAGCTTTTTATGGGATTTTTAAAACTATTCTCCTTTAAGTCAAAAAGGGAAATTGAATTTAGCCAAGGGTGAATGAACTGCCCAAGATATGAACTGCTTCTAACAGACACATTCAAGGGATCCTAAAGTTTCCCAATTTCAGGAAAGAAAACAGTAAATCCCACCCACCTCATTTATCAGGGAAGAGATATTAAGTAACTTGCAATAGTAAAGAAAACATTTATTTTCACAGCCAGCTTGATAAGTTATACATTTTTTTTAGAAATCGCCCAGGCACTTTATTCCATCTTTCCCAGTGGAGCAAAGGTGCTGCCTGACAAAAAGGGTATGATACCACTTCTAAATAGCTCTCTCTCTCTCTCTCTCTCTCTCTCTCTCTCTCTCTCTCTCTCTCTCTGTTTAAAAAGAAATAAATAAATAAGTGATGCTTGGGATATGGCCTGGTGAGAATTTCAATCTTGAGAAATTAATTATGAAATATTTCAAGCACAAAGTATATAGAATAATAAAAAGTAGAAAATATTATAAATATAGTTGTTTACCATTCTTTTTCCTCCTGTCACAGAGGTGAGCGCTATGATGATTTTGGTGCTGAATTTTCCTTTCCATAAATATATATGCATCACTACACATGTTTTAATATATAAGCTTTATTATTATGCTGGCACAGTGAGGCCAACAGATCAGAAGACTAATGCTACTGAAAGATAGTTTTTGTTACACTCACAGATCTAAGAGAAGAGTGCATACCACGCCAAGGAGGGGTACACAGAGAAGCACCAGGGTCAGTCAGGAAGCAGAGGGAGCCACAGGAAAACATGGCAGGAGTCATTATTTTGGCCTCCATTTAAATGAACAGAAAAAAAGAGGGCAAACAAGTTTAGAATTGGCTAGTTTGAATAATTTCAGCAGACTATGGGGGTTGAGGACTCTCCTGTAGGGGTGATTGGGACAGAGGAATAGTGGCCCAGAGAGTAAGGGCTCCAGAAGGAAGGCGGCAGGGCATACAGAGTTCAGATTGGCTGTTTTGCAGATGAAAGGCACACTCACAGGCCAATCGTGAGCCAACTCTAGGAATTAGCCTTGGGAGGAGGAGTTCCTCCAAAGACACAAAGCCCCAAGATATCAAAACATCAAAATAAAGAATAAAAAGATGACTCGTGCAAGACAATATACTGTTTTATGTGGCAGGTTGTTAACCTTTACAAAAATCATATCATTCTGTACATATTGTATACATCTCACCAAACTTTTTTTTTCTCAACATTATGCTTTGGGAATTTATCCACATTGCTGCATGCAGCTCAACTCAGTTCATTCCTTTTCACTGCTCTATAATTTGGCATTGTGTCAGTTTATTACTACTTATTCATTTGCTTATTCATCAGCATTTGTTTCCAGTTTTTTTTACTAATACAAATGATGTTGCAGTGATTAATCTTTTACCTGCCTCCAGATGCACATATGGCAGAGAGACATGGAAATAACTAGGTCCAAGAGCATTTGTACCTTCAGCTTTAATACATATTGCCAAATGGCTATTCAGAGTACATGTAGCAGTTTACCCTTCCATCAAGAGTATAGAAAATGTCCCATTGTTCCACTGCCTCTGCAGCATTGTTATTATGAAGTGTTCCTTTTACTGTTTGCCAGTGAGATGGCATGTAATGGTATCTAATTAATGTTTAAATTTACATTCTCCTAGTTACTAGTGAATTTGAGCATCTTTTCATTTGTTTATTTGACATTTGCATTTTCTCTTATGTAAATTGACTGTTCATATCTTTTGCCAATTTTCTACAGGGTTGTATGTATTTTTTTTTTTGTTACTTTGTAAAGTTCTGGTTGCTAACACTTTTTTAGTTGTATGTGTTGTAAATATCTTTCCCAAGTCTATATCTCATCTTATCAATTACTTCATGTATCTTTGTTTTACAGAAAATTTAAGTTTAATATAGTCAAGTGTATTGGAAATTTTCTTTCCAATTTTGCTGTGCAGTTTTTTGTGTCTTTTTAAAGAAAGTTTTCTAAACAGAATATTGTATTTTATTTAAAAGTTTTAATGTTTTGCTTTTTCCCATTTAGATCTTTAGTAAACCTAGAAGTGAGATTTTTAATATGGTAACAAGGAAGGATCTTATGTTATTTTTCCACTAGGATAAACAATAGTATCCCTTATTGATTAGTCCATATTTTTCTCCATTGATTTTTAATGCTACCTGGTCATTTTCCATTTCCTATATTTTATAGTCTATTCCTGTGTTTTTTATTCTCTTCCATTGATCTATTTCTTAATCCCTGTCAATAACACAGCATTTTAATCATTATAACTTCATAAAATCCTATTACCTCACCTATAATTTCCCCAATCTTGTTTTACTCCTTAAAAATTGTTTGGGCTATTCTTCCATCTGAATATTCATCAGCTAGTCAATTTCTATGCACACATATCAAAACAAAACAAAAAATATTGGGCCTTAGACGGGTCTTGCAGTTAATTTATGTATTAATATTAAAATAAATATCTTCACAATATTGAGACTTCCCATTTAGAATGTGCTATTTTTGTTTGCTCAGGGCTTTTCTTAATGCTTTTAAATTAAATATTTGATTATGCTTGCTCCATAAATTGCTGTCTTGTTTTCTTAATGTCTTATTGTATAAGTTTTGTGGTCATTGTAACTGATATACTTTAAAATATTAAAAGAATGCAAATGATTTTGTGTACTAGTTATAAAGCCAGATACCTTACTAGACTTTCTTATTAGTTCTAATAATAATCTTAGATTATTTTAAGAATAAAATTTCTTTGTTGTATAGACAATCATGTTACCTTTAAGTAATGAAAGTTTTAAAATAAAAAATCCTAACATATATTTTTCTTCTTTTACTGTGTAGACAAGATATCTAGCACAACAGTAAAGAAATATGTAATGGCATACATCCCTACCTCATTCCTAATTTTAATGGAATGTGCCTAATATTTCACCATTGAGTATATTTATTGTAACGGTTGATAGACTTAATTCTTTAACAGATTAAGAATACTCCCCCTTCTCCTTATCTGTCAAAAGTTTTTATCATGGCCCTAGCCGGTTTGGCTCAGGGGATAGAGCGTCGACCTGCAGATTGAAAGGTCCCAGATTCGGTTCTGGTCAAGGGCATGTACTTTGGTTGGGGGGCACGTCCCCAGTGGGGGGTGTGCAGGAGGCAGCTGATCCGATGTTTCTCTCTCATGGATGTTTCTGACTATCCCTCTCCCTTCCTCTCTATAAAAAATCAATAAAATGTATTTTTTTAAAAAGTTTTTATCATGAATGGGTTGTTTTTATCAAATACATTTTCTATGACTCTTTAAGAAAATCATGTGGCTTTTCTCTCTTAATTCCTAATATGTGGAAATTTTCTTTAATAGAGTTTTCTGATATTTAACAACCCTTTAATTCTCGGACAAACCCAAACTGATGATGATGTGTTATTTGTTACCTCTATTGGATATATATTGGCACTATATTATTTCAGATTTTTCTATGTATATTAATAAGTGAGACTGACTTAAATATTTTCATTCTTTTATTGTCTCTGTCTGGCTTTGTTACTGATGTTACACCAGCCACATAAAATGGGTTGAAGAGTATTCTCTTTTGCTAGTCTCTGGAATAGTTTGTGTAAGATTGAGATTTTCTATTATTTTAAAGAGGTAGAATTTACTTTTTAAATCAGATGATGCTGACCTTGTTTTATGCTGGGTAGCTTTTAAACTACCAACCCAATTTGTTAATGTTTGTAGATCTATTAAATTTTTCTATATCTTCTTGAGTCAGTTTTGGTTAAATATGTATTTCTAAGAAAATTGTCCATATTGTCTGATTTTTTCAAATCTAATGTTATAAAATTGTTCTTAGGTTTCTCTCATTTAAAACCCATTATACTGGTAGTTAAGTGTGACTTTTCATGTTTCTCACTGTTTTATTGTTGTTATTTTCTTGCTTAAAGTTAACATATTTTTATTCTATTAATCTTTCCAAAGAATTAGCTTTTGATTTTATTGATACATTTCATTGTTTTTAATTAATTTCTACTCTTATCTTGATTATTTTTTCTCTTCACTTTCTTTAGATTTCTTCTCTCAAGGCACACTTAAATTTTGCACTGTGCTTTAATCTGTTAGACTCATTTACTTTATTTCTACAATGAAAATTCACTAAGAATAAAGTTCCTTTTTCTTTTGCCTTTACTAATGTTCCTTATTTAAAAGAAATTTGCACACACATTTTATTTTAATTAATTACAGCTAAATCAATAAAGACATAACAAATTATCAGAAAGTTTCTGGTTAAAGCCTTCCATGATAGGTCAGGTTTGCAACTTTAAGTGATAAACAGTTTTCTTTAAGAAACATTCAAATAAGGTTACTTTTTTATAACAATCATTTGTAGTGTTAGATTTCTAAAATAAAGAGTCCTTGAAACTATTGTAATAAAATTTTCAATATTACAAGAAAGTTTCTTTACCCATCTTAGCATAAATTTATGTAGAAACTTAACCTTATAATTGTGAAATACCACGTTTAGTATAGATTGAACTTAAACTCTATGTATCAAATTAACTTTAGCTGAGTGTTTATCTTCTCAAAACATTTTTATCAACAGTTTGTCATTTAATCAATTTTCTTAGTAAACTGCTTTTGAGTTTGCACCTTAAGTTCTGGCCACAAATGGAATAAATAAATATTGGATTTATAATTTTCTGTTTCCAGGATTCTGTTCTTCTTTCACTAGTTTCCTATGGAAGTGTAGCTCATTAATTTCCCATCTTTTTCCTTTTTCTGGTATAATAGAACTACAAATTTCTCTATAAGTAACAGTTAAGCTACAACCCATAAGTTTTATATGCTGCATTTTAACTAAATTCCAAGTAATTCCTCATTTTTATTGTAATTTCTTCTTTGACCCATATCATTTAAATGGATGTTTATTTTGTTTTTGTTTAGATTTTCTCATTGGGTGCACATGTGTTGGGGTGGGGAGGGGGAGTTCATTTTATTTTCTTGTTGATTTCAAAGTAATTAAATTGCATCATTGTCAAAAAAAAATGATTTGTTTGATACCAATTTGTTTGTGACCTAGTTCTTAGTCAATATCTTGTTAGTATTTCTTATTAAGTAGGTAAGTTTTCCAATGATTATGAAAACCCGCCTATTCAATAAGGAGCACTAATTTCTTTGTTCAGTATTCCTTCTTGCTTTTTGTTCTTCCTCACTGAATTAATTTTTCTTATTTATAAAGGGAGTCTTTTGCTAAAACTTTGTGGTTAGTGGCTAATTAAATTTTTCTAAATGTGTCTTTAGCATCACATTTGAAAATAAACATTTTGTGATATAGTACTCTAAATTGGCAATTATTTTCTCTAATAATTCTGAAGATATGTTTACAAGTTTTCTAATTTTTAATTTGATGATGATATATCTTTTTCTCTCTATTTGCATTTACAATATTTTTATTGTCTACAGTTTTAACTGATAGATATCTGGCAGGGGATTTATTTTTGTTCCTGTCCTGGGCTTTGTTGAGATTTCTGAATCTGAGGATTTATGTCTTTTATAAATTATGAAAAATTTCCAGATTATATTTCATTGAAAACTGTCATCCGTCTTCTGTACCTTTCTGTTTAAAATGCATGAGGAAGAGAGAGAGTGCACAGACAGAGGACAGAAATGGGTCTGTGCATCCCTCTTCCATGTTTCGTCTCATGTACCAGTTTTCCATCAAAACACAAATCCTTCGGCTAAAAAGTCCAGAAAAACTGCCCTTCCCCACACTTTGGCTTCGTTTACCCTCTTAGTATTCTGTTTTGTATTCATTGTTCAGGTTTTCAGTTGGACCCCTGGAGATTTCTCATATATTCTTGTAAGCTCAGCTGTGCATTTAGAACAATATTATATGTTGTGACATATATTTATATGTTACATAAGAAATCTAGGCTATTTTTAGTGGAAATATCTTCAATTTATCTAGTTTAAAGCCTTTCAGGAAATGGAAATCAAGACTTTCCATCTTCAGAAAGGATTTAATTATGTTAAGTTTAAAACACTTAATACAAGTACAGGCCATAAAAATTCTTAAAATATGCCTGCTACTATTGGGTTCATTGTCTCTTTGAAAGATCAGCTACGAATGACAAAAAGGGAAGAAGTATTCAGGGTTGGAGTAGAGGAAGGGCTACAGTAGGCAATATGGAATAGGGGTGACAAGCAAGGTTCATGAGCTGTGTGACCCTGTGCAACTGTTTTAACCTCCCTAAACCTGTTTCCTTTTATGCAAAATGGGGATAACAATAGTGCCTGCATCACTGCTTCACTGCTTTGTGGTGAAGATGAAGAGAGACCATGTAAAAGCAAGTTCAACCATCATTAAATGGCAAACACTCAGTGCATGTTTGCTGTTAGCTGATAACAATACATTAGACACTTATTTATGAATGGATAGGCTGTGATATTTTATGTCCACTCTCTTTTCAGGAGGTTTGTCCTCACCAAGCTTCGAGTCATCCCAAAAGGAGCATTTTCTGGATTTAAGGACCTGGAGAAAATGTATGTACCTGACAATACCGTGTGTGAAGGCCTCCATCGGGCCATGGGCAGCAGCCTCAGATCACATGTAGTGGGATACCCTATGCTTAGAAGCCAGAAAACCCTCCACACGGCCTTCGTTTTATTTCCGTATCACAGCTCCCAAACAGTAATGTGGACTCTTTCCGAGTGGGGCACTGAAACGAACACAAGCAATCCGAGAATCCTCACTGCTTTCTTCTATAAGGTGTTGCTTCCAAAGTACTTGCGAGTGGAATTTTCATAAACAAAAGCCTGTTTTCTCTGCTGACATCATTCTTCTTCAGGGAAACCTTCTATCATTTCTGACTAATATTTGATTGACGCAGCGCCTAACATTTGTGCTTTAGAGCTTTGCTAGGCTTCCTGTTGCCAAGCCACACTGACAAGTGGTAATTGATAGATAAACATTTAAAAGTACTGGGAAGGTTTACAGCACTGGCGGAGGTTTCCTTTGAAAAGAAAAAACTCCTTCGTTAATGCAAACATTCACTTCTTATTAGTTTATGTAGGGATTTTCCCAAAATGGCGAACAGCAATAAAAAGCAGAACAAATTCTCCCATATTTTAGGTAACCCACTCTCCCTTCGAAGGCTCTTAATTCCATCTCCCAGGCCTTCCGAGCCGGGAAAACGTGTTCTTCACTGCAGTGGCAGCCAGATGTCAGGACTTAAGGGCCAATAAACACAGCAACAGGTAAACCGATCACACCAAGGGAATGAAAGCAACCCTCCAGGTGACGTGTGCTTCTCCTTCCTGAAGCCATTCAATTTTTCCTCTTGGTTCTTTCTCTCACCCCACCACCCCTTTAAGAAGAATATTCACTGAGGTTTGAGGGAAAGAAAGAGAAACCCATGAGTGAAAGAAACACAAAGCAGGTAGTTATTAAACCACCTGCTTAGAGGGGAGTGGTCAGAATCCTAGGATTGGGGGTTAGTTTTAATACAAAC
Source organism: Myotis daubentonii (assembly GCF_963259705.1). Taxonomy (NCBI): domain Eukaryota; kingdom Metazoa; phylum Chordata; class Mammalia; order Chiroptera; family Vespertilionidae; genus Myotis; species Myotis daubentonii. The sequence continues at coordinate 53,667,079 of NC_081851.1, forward strand.
TTACAGTGTAATCTCAGTTAAGTCACTGTATCTTTCGGGGCCTTGATTTCCTCACCTGGGCACTAAAGGAGGCGTTCTATAAGGGGGAGATGGTTTATGTGATCTCCCATTTCTCAGTGCAAGCACGCTGCAGGTGGGTGAGAGCCCAGTTTAAGACCTGCAGTCTTCAGGATTTACCTTCTTGAAGACATTCGACACCCACAGGAATTGGGAGGTGGGGCACTCATCTGAGCAGAGCTCACCAAGGGAAAGAGGAAAACAATAGACTTGGCGAGCTTTTGGCTCAAGGTGTGTTCCTGATGGATTACTATTGCCCTGCCTGAAACTAACATAGACTAGATTATTGCCCCATAATGGAATCAAAATTTTTCTAAAATACAGGAATATCAGACATCACAAATAATCCACCTTAATAAAATTCAATCAGCAATGTGACTGACCGCTAATTGGACGTCCAGCCTCAGACAAGACCTCCCTGTGGTGATCTAAATGGTTGAGCTGAGCTGACATAGCAATGATTTCAGAGACAGGGCAGCTAGCTCAGAAACTCCTCAGCTTCCTCAGCTGCAGCTTGTCCATCTCTGCCTCGTGTCTTGGTTACTCAGCCTGCACTAGCACAGTGAGTACACAAAAGTTAAAATTACAGTGATCTTACTTTCCCACGCCGTTTATGTCCTCCGGCTTCAAACACACGGCCTAGCAGAGAGACGGGCACTGAACGGAACTCTGAACAGACTGTTTGTGCCCTTCCATCTCCGTGCTCACCTTCACTCATTGCCTCCCCTTCTCTATGAGTTCTCATCTCCTTTCCAGATCTTTCCCCTGCATTTTTCTTTTTCCTTCTGTTTTTACCCAGTTTCCTGAACTTAATAAATATTGTCTTCCTCTCCAATATCACCCTCTCCACAAGTCATAAAATTCCTTTCATTAATTTCAACGTGTGGCCACGGTTCACCTATCCTTATTTAAAAGAAGGAGGGGGGGAGCTTTCTGTATAAATTCTGCCTTCCTTCCCTGCTACCTTCCCCTCTCCTCCCATCACTACCACTCTTTAGAAAAAGCACCTATATTCACTGCCTCCCTCTTCTTTCCTTTCAATCACTCCATAGGCTGCCCACGTGCAAGGTGGCCACTGATTGCCTAACACTATTATTCTAGTAAAGTCCCTAACAATACCATAACTGGCTGATCTAATTACTTCTACTTTGTCTTCCTGGTACTTAACTTACATGCACTGAAATAGATTTCACTGACCATTCATGCCATTCTTAATGCTGTTCCCCTTTTCATTTCAGTGACGTCACACCCTTCTGCCTGCCCTCTTACCTTCCCAGACTACTCCATAAGCCATCTCTCCATCTGTCTTGTTCCTCAAAGTTCAGATATTCTGGGGATCCATTTTTGGCCATTTTTCTTTTTTATAGTCATATCCCTAAATCATTATTCATCAAAGAATGTCATACTATCATGGCTCCTTAACCTTCATCTTTAACCCCACCTCTTCTGAGACTGTAATTTTTGTTTTGAAATGGAAGACCTCCAAAATATCCACACCTAAGTAAATGGCAAGTGCCTCAAATTCAATATGTGCACATTATCTCTCTCCTTAAATTTCTCATCTTCCCATGCAGCCCAGAGAATAATATCACCATCTGCCCAGACTCCAAAGCAAGGAAATTCTGTCTTCCTTGACTCAGGACCCTCTGTCCCTCATATCCAGGTGCTCCTCGGATCCTATTTACTCCCCCACAAAATAATCCCCAGAATGCCCTCCTCTCACTCCTGCTGCAATTAGATCCAAAGTCTCATCAACTTACATAGCCTCCTACATGAGGTTGCCATGCCTGTCTCAGCTTCAATCTCCCCACCACTCTGCTGCCAGACCTGCACGGTTCAAACTCACTTGCAGAAGAAACTGGAAGGGACCCTTATTGCTATGGATTTAGTCAAAAGCCCTTGGCACATGCATTGTATCACACACTTTCACCAGGTAGGAAAATGTGCCATTTCCCAAGCATTTTCATTCCCAGAAATAATATTACCTATTTAGAATGTGATGGCTGGTTCTTTGGACAATGCCTGGCACATAGAGGGATTAAAAAATAGTAGCAGGTGGAGGGAGGAAGGAAGGGAGGAAGGGAGGAAGGGAGGAAGGGAGGAAGGAAGGAAGGAAGGAAGGAAGGAAGGAAGGAAGGAAGGAAGGAAGGAAGGAAGGAAGGAAGGAAAGAAGGAAGGAAGGAGGTAAATATTAAATATTTGGGCTTATGTAGATGCTGTCCCTCTGCCTAAAATTCCACTTAAAATTGAAACAGAAATCTCTCTTGTCCTCCAGGCTCCACTTCAAATATTACTCTTTTGTCCTGTCTTTCCAGAACTCTTCAGTGTTTCCAAATCACAATCTCATGTTAGGAGTATTAATAGCATATTTATAGGATTATATTCAGAATTTATAAGTTTTTCCAGATCCCTTGATTGTTCTTAACTTTGTATTAAAGTATAACAATAAGTCCTATTGCTTATAACTCCTTACTATACCTCTTATCTACTTATTGTCCTTCCAGCTTCCATCAGCATGCTCTCCCCTCAGCCAATCCATTCCCTACAGAGCAAGCAGAGTGATATTTTCTGAATTCATATCAAATCATGTCACCTTCCACACCTGACCGCCCCCCCACACACACACACACACATGCTTTCCCTCCATGCCTTACCATTGCTCTTATCATGGAAGGAAGGAAGGAAGGAAGGAAGGAAGGAAGGAAGGAAGGAAGGAAGGAAGGAAGGAAGGAAGGAAGGAAGGAAGGAAGGAAGGAAGGAAGGAACTGGACCTCTCCCATTCTCTCCTTTGCTCCACTAGCCCCTTTCTAATTCATAAAATGTACTGTGTTGTGCTTCCAACCAAGGCCCTTGCTTGGCATACTCTCTGCCCTCTGACTGGAGTGTCTGAAGTTAGTTGGCTCCTCCCATCCTTCAGATGCCCACACCAGAGTCACTTGCCCAGGAAAGTCCTCCCTGACCTCCCAATGAGGATAACGCATACCATACACTCATAGCACCACTGGTCTTTATGTGCTATCATTTTAGCAATTTTATACATATTTAGGTGATAATTTAATTAATTTCTAACTCCCCTATTAGACTAAAATTCCCATGAGCACAAGTACATTTTTGCTTTCACTTGATATTGAATCCATGGTGCCTCACACAGATTAAATACAATAAATAACTGATAAATGCATGAATAAAAATGAATGAATAAACAAATATAATTAGTTGGAGAGACAAGATATCCAGATATAAAAAAAATACTAAATAGTATGAATAATAATGATAAATAATGTGGAAATTTAGAGGCATTTTAACACTGGCTGAGAATCTACTATGATCTAGACATTTATATAGTTAGAGTTTAAAATATAACCCAGGACAAAAAAATGTACAACCTAATATGTGCAAAATAAGTGGTACAAACTTTGCATTTGTTAGGATTCCTTTTGTTGTAAGAGGCAAAAGAAAATAAACCTCAAACAGGCTTAAGGGAGAAAAAAGGGAATTTAATGGCTCATTTAACTTGACGGTCAGAGAGGAAGAATGGCTTCAGAAACATCCCTATTCAGGTTCAGTGTCCTTAGGACTTGGCCTCTGTGCCTCTCTCAGGTCTCCTTCCATTATGTTGATTCCGTCACCAGCCCCACCACTAGTGGCAATACAAGCAGCCCCAGTTCTGCCTTCGCATCTTGGGTTCTATTCAGAAGGACAGAGCTGAACTTTTCTTGCTCCATCCCAGAAGATCTGTAGATTGGTATGACTTGCTTAGATCACATAACCATCCCTGGACCAAACACAGCAGCTAAGAGAATGTGATATTCCAATTGGCTGTGACCTGGGTAAACAGGCTCCATTCTTAGAATTGAATGCATCTACCCCAACCACATGGACTTGAAGTCATGAAGGGAGATCCACAGACAAAAACTGATATCATTGCTGGAGAAATAGTGGTGACTAGGTGCCAGTAATTGGGCAAACAACTAAGGTCTAAAGAAAATTAGTCCTGTTCTCATCCAGAAGAGAAAGGTCTCTATGGGCAGGGTGGATGGGGATTGAATTTGATTCTGCCATCTTCCTCCTGTTAGAATGATTGACAGAATCCAATGACTCTGCCCCAGCCCATGCTGATGACTCTCCTTCTTTCATTAACCCAGCTTAACCCACCCCCTCTGCCTGAATTCAAAAGGGAAAGGAGTCTTTTGGGTAGAACTGGGTCAGGAGTGTCACCATTGGAAATGAAATGATCACTGTTCACACCTTAGCTTTCATCAGCATCATTATCTCAAACCTCTTCGCTGCTTTGGGACCGGCTGGGGGAAAAGGAAATCATTAAACTCTGCAATGTGAAGTGGCTTTGCAAAGTGCACCGTAAACTGTTTACATTGACTTTAATTACTTCGGAGCCTTATGTCAGCTTGGTATAAAGTGTGAAGATTACACTGAATAGGGTAGGGGGACTAGGTGACAATGTGGTGATTTATGGTAACCAGGAAAATTATGTATGGAAATGAGAGCAATTTAAAAACATATCTACCATGCTATTATAACACTGGAGAGGGATGAAAAGGCAGTATATAACAAAATATCTTTGAAAATAGGAGCATGATGAATATGTAAATGAGACCAATCAACATCAGCTGAGATACGTATATGCAGATGAGACCGCAATGAGCCAAAATGTGAAATAGCTCCCAAACCATAAATATGAACCATATAAAATTCATTTGAAATATTCATGATAACATAAGGACAAAAAATATAATCAAGTGATTTACTGGCATATAAAAATGAGAATACTAGTCTGACACTCCAGCCTCCACTCCCAAATCACAGGGGAAAGAAAAGTTAACGGAGGGACTTATAAAGAAAGATTTATTGGAGAGAACTTGCAAGTACACTAAAAAAGTTGAGGATCCTCCAAATTCTCAATCCGTGGACCTCATTCAGCACAGATAAAAGGAAAGGACATAAACCAGGTAACTAAAACCATAATGGTGACAGTGCTAGAAAATGTGGGTTCCAATCCACTTTGCCTCCTTGAGCACCTCCTGTTAGATAATGAAGGGATAGGTACATTCCTACCCCCGCCTTCTGTGACTCTGAGAATTAATGGGGAAAGGAACTTTGAGTCCTACTTACTGGAATAGCAAAGCAAGAGGTAGAGGCTGATGATTCTACAGGCTCCTAGTAAAAAACTGGGGGCCAGTATTGGGATAGTTAAACTCTGAATGGGAAGAGGGGATTCGAGTCCTTGGGCCTCAAAAGGATAACAAGGTTCAGTGGTTCTCATCTCAGATTGCACTTTAAAATCCCATAGGTAGCTTTTAAAATAAACCACAAGCCTACCTTTTCCATGGATTTTAAAATCCTGCTTGTCTAGGGTAGGGCCAAATATTGATCATTTTTTAAAGCTGCCTTGATGATTCTAACAAATATCCTGAGTTAAAGCTATTGAGATGGAAGATGTTTAAGTCTGAATCCAATTCACAGAAGAACATTCATGAACATGTGCAGTGTGTCTATATGATGTAGTTGGAGAATTTTTAAAAAGGGAGGGTGGTAAGAGATAAGGCCAAAGAAGAAGCTGGGGTGTGGCCATGGAGCTCATGGCCATGGGGCATGCTCGAATATCATAGTTAATGATAGAAATTAAATGAGTTATTTTGAACAACCACATGAATGATCTGATTTACATTTTTGCTTTCAAGTTCCAGTGTGCCAATTCATTTCTGGGTAAAGCTTGGGATCAGACTGGCTTTAGTCCAAGGGTTTGCAAATTTAGATGCCTGTTTTAAGTTGCAAATTAACTTAGTCAGCAGTTGGGAAAAGTAAGAATTTGGCCAATTAAGTTGTCATTATTGACCCAGGTCAAACAAACATGAGTTAGTGTCTAGAAGTGAAAGTCCTTACCTCATTTCTTTTCTCCATAAATATTCTGAAAATAAGTAGTTTTACTGTATTTATTGCTTCACCAAAAACACAAGAAGCTGTTTTCTTGTCACATTTTGGATTGATGTGGTTTTAGTGTTTCCATTAAGTCTCCTGGTTTCAACTGTTTCTGTGTGGGTCCTTAAAATAAACTTTACAATATCTAATAGCTACCCAGCTCAAAAAGAGAATAATGTATTAGGTGTGTATTTTTATGCTTGGGTTTTTGCTTGTTTGTTTCTGCTTTGATTTCTTTTTGTGTGATGGGTAGGGGAGGGTGAGTCTGATAGGGAAAACAGATTCTTGAGATCTAGTGATGGTATGAATGCTTTCAACACTATACTCCTTATAACTCTCCACATCTCAACCCCTTATGCTTTATCCATAAAGATAGTGTAGGATTTCCTTTGCTAGATAGGATTATAGGAAAAATACAAATAAGAGCTCCACTGTCTTAGTCTGCTCCAGCTGCTATACTGAAATACCAGACTGGGTGGCTCACATAGCAGACACTTACATTTTACATTTCTGGAGACTAGAAGTCCAAGACCAGAATGCCAGCATGGTCAGGTTCTGGTGAGAACCAACACCTTGGCTGATAGACAACTGCCTTCTTGCTATATCCCCACACAGACGAGAGAGAGCTCTGATCTCCTTATCCCCTTATATGGGCACCAATCTCATCATGACCCTTCTACTCCCATGACCTCGTCCTATTACTTCCCAAAGTCCCCACCTCTAAACATCACCCCATTAAAAATTAGGGCTTCAACATATAAATTGGAAGGGGGAAAGCAAATATTGAGTCCATAGCGTGCACTGTGAACTAGCAAGCTTATAGCAATAAAAATGTACATATTGTAGATGATCACTTGATGAGGAAAGCATAGATGTGCCCTCATATACATGTTCCATCTCTAAGACCCTCTACCTTCTTGGCCACTTGATGCTCCAAGGCATTCATGGTCCTGGTGACCTCTGCTTAGTGCCTTTCATTCAGCAGCTAAGGCTTCCTGGAGGCAAGACCTGACAGATTACTCAGACCAGGCTTTTCTGAATTGCCATCAAATACAAGCTTCCATTTTCTAATCAACAGCCACGCAACAGCTCCTTTTAAGGCTTTTGCTTCAGCCATATAAGGGGATAAAGAGATCAGAGCTCTCTCTCGTCTGTGTGGGGATATAGAAGGAAGGCAGTTGTCTATCAGCCAAGGTGTTGGTTCTCACCAGAACCTGACCATGCTGGCATTCTGATCTTGGACTTCTAGTCTCCAGAAATGTAAAATGTGTCTTCTATGTGAGCCACCCAGTCTGGTATTTCTGCTTACCCTTCCCACCTTTCTTGACAAGGCAAGCTGTAGGAGAGACCTTCAGATGTTTGTTGGGGCTCACAGATATACCAGAATATGAACGGGACTTTTTTTCCCCCCTCTGCCAGTAACTCACTGTTTTTGTCTACTCAGAGAAGATACAATTAAGGCAGCATAATACTCAAGTTAAAAATAGCCTTCTGGCTCTGCCCTGGAGACTCTTGCTAGGTTTTATGTGTGTGTGTGTATGTGTGTGTGTGTGTGTGTGTGTGTGTGTGTTAATAGAATGGTATTAAAATAAAAAAGATGCAATCTAAAAGCAAGCTCCAATCGATGCACAAACTATTCATTTTTATTTCCTCATTTAGCCAATGCCCATCATGACCACATCCATCTGGGTCATTTATGACTTAATAAGATGCTTTAAACAGTAAAAGACACAAATAGAATATGGACCCAATTGCCTGCCCACCCCCTAACAAATAAACTACCTGAATCTTACACTTCATAAACCTCTCTTATGGTGCTCAGATCCACCCTGGTCAGCTTGCGTGGAAATCAAATGATCAGAGATGTGTTTTTATAGTTCAGACCATTCCAGAAGTTAAACAGGCAGAGAGGAAAGGCATAAGAGTGAGGGACCAATGCCAGAGGAGCCTAAATGAATAAAGTAGAAGTTAACAACCCCAGTGGGCCTGAGATTCTGAAATAATCTGGGCACAGAGATAGCAATTGTTGATGCCAAGTGCTTCATAAACATGTAATTTGCACTTGGATGTGAGCGCGCTTCAAAAAGTTAAAAGTGCATATAAAAACAAGGTATGAATAATAAAAAGAGCACATTTGCTCTGCTTCCCCTTCATGGTGTCTCAGCTCAACTGCACACTCACTACTGCCCTTGCCCTTCTCTCTCCTCATGTCCCCCCAAAACACCACACAGGGCTGGGCACGCTGGAAGGGGGATGATGGGCAGAGTTCGCAGGTCTGTCAGCTTGGGGCCTTTCCCAGCCATTCAGAACTCTTCCCCAAACCAGGCCCTCAACATTTTTAAAAATCTTCTTCTTCATTCTTCTTTCCCAGTAAAAATACCAGCATCTGAAGACTGTGTTGGCATTAAATTCTAAGGAGTTCATGAATTGGCTCCTCCAATACAATCTGCCTTTGGAAAAAGACAGGAAAGGGGGGAATGACAATTTCAAAGGACTGAATCGCTTCTGGTGGGATTTCCGTTAATGTGGAACATGTGCTTAAGGAGATTTGCTTTCATGAATGAAAAACCATGTCTGGATTGGACTTATTTGTTTGGGCCGCAAAGTCCATGTGGACACAAACGGAAACTGGAGGAAGATGAGCTTCCCGTAATCGCACTGATATCAGTGCCTTCGAGTTCCTATCTACTGAGGACAGGCTCCCTCTCCGTCTGACTGACTTATTAGGTACCTGATGTTGGGCAAGTCATACAACCCATATGATTTCAATGTCCTCACCGTAAAATCAGGATGATAAGATTAGGATAATTAAATAAGATAAAGCATGTAATGTGGCGCTTTACATGTGGAGAACTCAGGTAGTGCTTTTTTTCCTGAATGTTAAAAATTGAGGTGTCAGTCTTCATGTATTTATTTAAAATGTGCTCCTTACACCTTCCTTTATATTTTACCTTCCCTGCTTCTCTTTATAAGTACATAAAATTTCGCAGTTCAATCAAGTAAGACACTTAAGATGTGACTTTCCATTTAGTAAAGCAGACATTTGCTTTGGGGGGAAAGGGTGGTTGGTTTAGGTCAGCACCAAATTCCATAACAAAACAAAAGAAAAAATCCTACAGAGAGAAGTTCCACGCTAACTTCAAGAAAACGAGGCCAAATCAGAGATTGCCTGTTGGGGCTTTTTAAAGGGAGCAGATTTATAGACTTCAGTCAAGTACTCAAGACAAGTGCACGCTGATGGATGACATGGGCAAATCCATCAAATGATTTATCTGGGTTCACAGAGTAAATGATTGTGACTTCCATCACTCCCTGAACATCTGTGAGGATGAGGCTTGTAGAGCTAATGAGCTTTCTCAAGCCAGGGACACCTCCTTCTCACTAGTGTATGTGCTGTTGTGTTTGTTCTGTTCTATTTGTGAGCAACTCCAAGACAAACCAAGCAAACTCAGAGAAGCAGAATCCATCCATCAGTCAATAATTCCACAAATCCTCCTTGAGCCGCAAAATATGTGTTAATCAGGTAAGGGAATGATTTGAGGAAGTGTAAGTGCCTAGAAGATGATCGCTAGATGTTCTGGGCAATAAAGATAAAGATGCACAGTCCTGCTCTAAGGAGTTCCCATACTGGTGAATAATAACAATCACAGCTGTCATTTATTGAGTGATTATTTGCCAGAAACTGAGATAAGCCACTTTACATGTTTTACCTTATTTAATTATCATAATCTTATCATCCTGATTTTATGGTGAGGGCATTGAAACCAAACAGGTTGTATGACTTGCCCAATATCACGTACCTAATAAGTGATGAAGCCAGGATTTAAACCCAGGCATTCTGATTCCAATGTGCACACAGTAATCTATTATTCTGTAGTATCTCTGAATGTAGCACCAAGGTCCAGATGATATGTAACATAGGAGGGTGGTAATATTGCTCTCTAATGGAGAGAAGTAGGACATACAGAAATGCAAATTTACAGTTATCATCCATTTTATTTGTAGTAGTAACAGTAGTATGAATATCTTTGCATTGGTTTCCTATTTTATGATTTCAAAATGCCTCCTATACCTATTAGCTCACCAGTCCTTCAATGGTAGCTGGGGCAGGTATCTGTGCTCATCTCACAGGTGAGGACATGAAGTTCAGAGAAGTTGGGTAAGTGGTTGAGATCAACATCTAGGAAGTCATGGAGGTGGGATTCCTCTGATGCACATCTCGTGCAAGTTCTCCATGTAGTGCTTTGCTTTTTGCAGTACTGCCACTCACTTACTAAAGAGAAGTTACACCTTCAAAGTCTTACAGTTGCATCAGTGCAGATATTCACAGACTATCCAAATCAGAAGACAAAGCAACAAATATTTCCAACAAGTATATAACTTCACATGCAGGTGTTTTTGCTCAGCATTTCTCATACTTCCTACTAAATCTTGATGTCCTGGAAGTGGATGAATGTCTGATCCAAGCAGTGAAAATCCAAAACTGGCCTTTTCCATCCCTAAGAGGAAAGGCTCCAAAATGGTGTGTCTATTACTAAAAATTGGTCCAAACTATCTTATCAAAACATCATTTTAATGGAAATTTCCTTTCTAAGTCAGCCATATTTATTGGCTTATTTTGTTCATGTTTTTGCCTACTTCTCTCTGCCTCCCCTTGGAATTAACATTCGAGTAACATGTAGATTCATCCAGAACTTCTTAGTCAAGACACAGAATTTCATCTTTGCAAGAGAGAATTTTTCTTTTGGTTAAATGCAATGAGCACTTTATGAATTCCTGCTAAGTGTCTCCTCCATCATGGCATCTCAAATCTTCATGTGCATACAAGCCATGTGGGCAGCTAACTAATAAAGAGAGTCTGACTGAGGAAATCTGAGTGGAACCTGAGATTCTGCAATGCTAACCAGCTCCCAGGTGCGACCAACACTGCTGGTCCATGGTCCATAAGGGGTGACAAAATCTAAAAAATACTGCTCCTGTGTAAGGAGCTGTGTAGTGAAGGATCTGAGATAAATGGCTCACACTCCCTCTTCCAAAGTAGTTGTTGATAAAATACACATGAAACAATTAGAGAAAAGCACAGGACAAATGCATAAACTTGTGCCCCATTGTTATAACCAAATGATAATGGGAAAAGGTGTTCTCACTCTCTTTCTCATTGTCAGATAACATTCTATTGTTAAAATAGTCCTCAGTTTTTAGTATAATACTATGAAAGTATTGTCTCAGATCATGAAAGCCCCTCTGACGGTGCTCTGGAAATACAGTCAGACATGGAAAATGCAATTCACATGCAACTATTTCAAGAGCTAACCCAGTGTATGGTTCATCTGGGCAAATTGAACCTGAGCACTCCTTGTACCAGGATTTCTATATTTCAGGCAAAATGTAGGAGACTACATATATGCATTTATGTCCTGGCAGTTTGAGGTGGGCAATGGTCAGAGGGAAGCACATAAGGTTTTATCCAGATCAAGCACAGCTGGGTTTGTGAGTTAGGTGGGTTGGGGGAAGGGAGATGAAGGAAGGCAGTGGGAATGCTGGAAACACAAAGACCTTCTTGGCTCCTTCCTCCTCCAGCCCAGATCCAGCCCATTCCTGGCACACCCAGTGAAGCACACTGGAAACCTAGAGCGGAATGAAAGCTATGCTGCTCTGCATGAGCTCCAAAGGAGGAATGCCACAGAGCTAATCACTGGACTGAGATTGCTGTTTAATGCCCTTCCTCCCCAAGCCATCCATCAAGTTTATAGCAGCAACAAGAGTTCATTACTGAGTTCCTGTTTTGCACATTCTTGAACAAGGTTATGCCTCCAATTTTAAGTGTGGTGTATAAAATGAATGAGGGAGGGTAGGAGGGTGAGAGGGTTCCCGGGGGGAATGGTAATAAACAGAATAGGTGCTCCTCACCAACTGGAAGTGTGAATCTCCCCCATGGCTTACACCTAGATAATCAGAAAGAACAGCACATCGCAAACTCTCAGGTTCATTCTTATGAGAAGTTCCTTAGCTGCTTTTAACAATCTATCATTTGTCTTTTTGTTTTGCATATTAGGAGCTGAAAGAAAAGATGGGATTTGGATGTAACCCCCAAGAAGTTTGTAATGTAGTTATAGAAATAAGAGGAATTTGTGTGAATCAGAGAACACAAATCAGAGCATAAGAAACCTTTAAATATTACTGTCCAGACCTCAGGGTGTGGAAAGCAGCTCAAAGAGGTGGGAGTTTGATCAGTGTGGAGCACAGACGGTGTTGCAAAGGGGAGAGGGGAAAGTGTTCCGAGTGGTAGTTATTAATGAAACAGAAGCAAAATCATAATGAGAATCCGAGGTCTTCCTAAAGAGGTACCCAGGCTCCCACAGCCCTTGTCCTTCCATCACATTACGCACCTGGGGCTTCCACGAAGCTCTGAAAGATCAAATGATAACAGAAAGAAAAGCTCCATGCTCTAGGATAACTACCTGAATCCACCCAGGTATTGACTCCTTTAATGCCCCACCCATGATTCTATAGGTAAGATGCTAGGAGCTTGACCATCATTGTCCTGATAGTAAACTGGCCTGTGTACATAGGCAGACTCAAATTACATTTAGAATGGCTTAGTGTCATTGATTTGGGGGAACTCTTATTTAGGAGGTCAGCTCTCTCCATGGCACAGATGTCCCTTAGACTGGGCTTATGAAGATCCAAAGGAAATGGGAGATTTACATATGTCCACTCACCTCAGCCTAATTACACAGTCAAATCAGGGCACATGCAAAATTCATTTCAGCGCCCAAACTGCCCAATTTCTCTGCTTTCATAGATTTAATTCACTGAATAAATAATAAACACATGTCATGACCACATCGAGTCAGAAGCACAGTAAAAATGGCAGACCATGCCTGGGATAGGCTGGTGCAACCAGATCTCTTAGTACAGGAAGTGTTTTCCCTTCCTGAGCACAGTAAAATTCCTCAGTGTTCCCCCAAACCCAGTAGGGCTGAAGTCATAAAGGGACAGATTCTTCTCCCAATGAACAACAATAGTATTTTCCTGACCTCTAGAGAAAGTCAAGTGAATGCTTAGTTTTCTTCGTCATAGAAATATGAGGTGTTGGTATGCTTTTAAAAATGCTCTAAGATCTCCTATATGCCACCTTTTCTGTTTTTTTCATAAAGTGTTGTCGATGTCAAGATAAAAAAATAAGCTATGTCTACTCAGTGAGTTTACAGGTGACACAACACTACAGCTGGTCTCTGCCTCTTGGCAATCCTTAAACAATGCAAATGACAGGATTTGACTGAACTAAATATTCCATTTCCTTGGTCCTTCCTCATCATCTCCCTTCCTTTGGACCTAAGCCATTTGCACTCCTGGCTCCTGCCACTGGAGTCTAGGCATGCCAAACTTAGAGATACATTTGGCTCTTTAGAGCTTAATATGTCACATTGAAAGCCATAAAAAAGGGAAATTGCTGTTCCAACATTCACTAATGTATGATTAAAAGCAAAACGATGTCCTTTGAAGGACTTCAAAAGATACAGTGACAAGCACGTGTGGATTCTGTGCCCATCCTATGTAGAGGAGAAAATGTTGATGGCAGTGAATTTTTCAGCCCTTAATCAAGGCCATTTGTGAATTTAGACTCCCACCCTAGCCAGATTTCCCCTGGCCCCCTATTGAGACTTACCACACTGCTCTGACTATCCTTTTTTCAGGTTGTGGTTTCTCTTCACTATTATTCTATCATCCCATCATTGGCATTTAAAATCTCATTCCCCCATCAACATCAAATCTGGTCTGAGTCTCACTCCAAAGAATTCTTAAACACAGAGGTAGATGGTCACCTTTGAGCCATCGGTTAAATGCCCCAAAATTAGACCACTGGGCAAAATTTGGGAAGGTCAAGTTTCAAACGCACCAGCTCTAGATTCTACATTATAAAATATGATACAAAGAATGTGCACTTGCCTTGCCTATGTCCCTGGAATACTTCCAAAATGAATTTCTATGTATATGGAGGGAGGATGGTGAAGTCCTGTTAAGCCACTATCACGGCACCATTTCTCCAGTGTCTTCTTCCTCTTCACTTCTTAAAAGTAAATGTCCCATAATGACACCGAAGGAAGCTCTGTCTGAGGCTGGAAGACCCTATCGCCTTCCCTTCAGGCAAGGGGGTCAAGGGGATAACAAGGAAAGGATCTTAGGAAGGTCCTCAGGAAGGATCTCAAGGAAACTCCTCTGACCAGACTCACTGTCAACTCTAGTAAATGGCTTCCAAGGTTTCCAAGCAACCCTATTTTAAATCTTCCTTAGAATAACCCAGAAATATATTTCTAATGCTCCAAGGTCAGCAATCAAAGATAACATGAGGACCAAAATAATTCTTAATAAGAGATATGCACAGTTCTGGAAAGAGAGGGTCTCAGCTCTGCCCACCCTAATTACAGTTCTGTTTGCTCGTATAAGTTAGATTTTCTGCATGGCCGGCGGAGCTCTGTGACATGTCGCCCTGAGAAGCTGGACTAAGCAAAAAAGTGTGCTCTCCCTTTTCAGAAACAGCCAAGGTGTGCTCACTGTAGTATGTAAACATTTTATACTGAGTGAATTCCATTTCTACCCATGCTCATCACAAATGAACCCCACCAAAATGCTCCAATATATATGCATGGGGGGGGGTGGCTCTCAAATGCACTGTATGAAAAAATTAGAGCTAAGCAGGAGGCACAGCTCAGTTTTATTTAATTAGAATTTCAGAGAAGCCTAACGAAAAAGTCGGTATCTCCTTAAATGTTCTGTTTCTGCACAAGTATAGCTATCTTGCATTGTCAGGTGGCTTGAATTTGAAATGATTCCAAAGGCACAGCCTTTAAACCCTGAATGTTTGACTCAGGTAATATTATCACAGACAGACAATGAAAGAAACCATTGAGCTCATTTCTATTCTGAATTTTGTATCAGTGTCCACTTCTCCTTTAATTGGGGTGAGAGACTCTTCCCCCTATATCAATGCTTGAGCCCTGACATAATGTCATTGCATTCAGCACATCCCCTGAGTGTGCTCACTCCTTATTTTGATTCTTTCCTGTCTTATTTTCAAGTCTCTTTAATATCATTTCTCCCCAGCTCAACCATCTAACTTTGTTTGCTACTGTTCATTTACAAGGACCCTCCTGTTACCCAGATCTAACTCCTCATGGGCCCACATCCATGCTCTCCCCTTTGTTGCCTTCTCATTTCTGCTCATACTAATCCCCATGCCTCTCTCCCTACACACATAAACATGTAACATGCATTTCCTCCCTCGGTATACATTTACTGGGCACCTACCGTTTACTAGACACTGGAGAGACAACAGTGACCAAATCAGACAGAGATCCTCACCCTCGTGGGTTTTAGATTCGTAATCTTTTGAAAAAGATCAAGTACCTTATAGAAAGAGTAAGATGGCAAGTTCTAAGTAGTGATGGGGAGAACAATGAGAGCAGGGCAAGGGATCAGGAGAGCCTCTTCCAAGAAGACTTGCTCCCTGGTCTGAGGGACAACAATCAACAACAATCTCAAATTCCACTTTGGACTACAAGCCACACTATCCCCATGCCCACCTCTGCAGCACTTCCCTGGGCCTATTCCTCAAATAAATCCAAATGCACTTGAATAGGAAACACAAAGTGAACAACAACTCTGTTTTCTAAGTAGCTCCCTAAACCATGGTGAATACTGTTTCACAGGGCACCGTGTCCTGGCACAGCAATGTCTGCCTTCCTGTAATAACCTAGCAACTCGCCCAGACTGTGGAGCCAGAAATACTGTCCCTGATGGAAATGGGTTTGGTTTTGTTTTTCGTAATTAAGATAGGAATTTTTATGACTATAAAAGCAATACATGCTTGCTGTAGGAAAAACAAACAATGCAGAAAGCTTTTTAAAAAATGACGGTTTTATATAATTCCACAATGAGATATCCGCTGCTAACATTTTGGTGAACAGCCTTTCACAATTCCTTTTCTGCTGATACACGGTTTTAAGAAATCAAAATGAGATTCTATTATGCATGCTCTTTGTTTTTATTGTTGACAGTATTACAGATGTCTCCCAATTCCCTCCTATACCCACCTCCGCCCAGCCCCTACCCACCCCCACTCCCCAGGTCTTCACCACCTTATTGCTCTTTTGTATTCTAATTATTTCATATAACTACATGCTGACATGATGTTTTAGAGAATACTGATAGCTATTGAAGTGTTAAAAGACAAGGGCAAGGATCCCTAATTCAGGAAAATGGTAAACATAGGGATCAGGAATTGTTTGGGGAAAAAGAAGGAGTCTGCAAGGAACATGTCTCCTCTAGTTCAAACCAAAAGCCTTGAAGAGCGCTGAAAAAATCACTGCGAGACACTTGTGTGACATGACGAAGGTACACTCTTTGTTAGTCTTGGAAAGAAAACAAGAGAGTAGAGCATCACTTTCCTTTTTGTGTTCCTCTGAATCCTCCCAGGAGGCTGAGTCTGGGAAGCCCTGTGAGACAGGGGCCACTCAGAAAGGTTCTGTGAATTCGTTATCTTTATTGTCAGAGGGTCTTGCATATTGTTAGAGGGAAATCAATGTAAAAGACATCCAGTCTCTGGAATCCAAGCCTGGCAACACAAGAAAAACGAGACATTGGGCTCCTTTAAAACTGACCAGGAAACAAGGGTGTAAAAAGCCCCCAGAGGCACCTGCAGTGGCTTTCTCTGAGATAAAGAACCTGCCAGCTGCAGCAGCATGTACACTCCACTTGCTACACCACAGTAACCTGGGGCAATGCCACTCTGGTCTATGCATGTGTTAAAACTTTGCTTTAGACTTACATTTAGGAAATATACAAGGGCCTTATGGAAATAAACTTGTGATCCGTCAGAAGACATTTGGCACTCAGCACCTACACATATAAGTAACATATAAACATGCCATAGTAAAACCTTTCCCATGAATGCTTGAAATGTCGCCATTATGCTTTTTTAGTCTCCCTTTCTTCTCTACTCTTCCAGAAGTTACATGTTCTACTCGCTTTATAGTTACCTTATCATTTTCCAATCCATTAATTGAGAGTTTAATTATCTTGAATGCAAATTATTATATCAGCATTTTCCATGGATATTTTTTATAAATCTGTTCCTTTTCACAGTTTTCTATTTTATCTTATGATTCCTAAATCTTCCTTTATTACTTTGAGCATTTGAAAAATACTTATTTTTAAATCTTTTGTAGTCTTATTTTAACCCCCAGTCATTAAGGTATAAATATTCTCTCTGGTGTGGTATTTCCTTATATGATTTGCAACATTTTCCCTCAGCCTATCTTAGGATCTATGAGATATGTTCAGTGAGAGTCCCATGCTCTGGGTATAGAAACATCCTAATAGACAAGCTTCTCATTTGCTGCTGTAGAGCGTTTTCATATTCTCCAGTTTAGTGATGATCTTTCCATTAATTTCATGGCTTGAGGTTACTGTACCCAGTGATGGTGTGAATTCTCAACCAACATCATCATGTGTCACCAGCCTGGTGTTACTACTACTTGCAGGTGACTGTTCCCACCTGGGGCCTAGGCTGCTTCTTTGATGTTTCCCTAGTCACTAAGGGGAGTTTTGGAGCCACCATCTCATTAATATGGAACCTTTCCTGACTCCTGACTTTATGTGGGTGGTTCAGCTCTAGCTCCTCTCAGGCAAATACATATCTGGAAGTTCGGAAGATCCAAGTGGTTTTGAAACTTCAAACCTGGCCATTAAGCTCATTAGAATTGTTCCTTAGTCCTCCGGCTTCAGTATATATTCATCATTCTGATCAGGTTAGGGATAGAGTAACTGTCATAGTTTCCAAACTAAGTATTTTTTAAATGCTTGATCTATGTCATCCAGCATTGGTATGTATCTGAAGGTAGAGAGGCCAACATATCAGACTTCCATATCAGCCAGAACTCTCAACATCAATGTTTTATTGTCTATGATAGTATACCATCCTCTCCTGGCTCTCCGTTGAAAACAGGGTGACAGACGGAGGTAACCAATTATGTAAATAGAAGATACACTTTAGATTACCTTCTACCTTGACAAACTGGGCTGCCGGAAGCTACTGAGCATCTCAAGGAAAAAGAAATGATAGAAAGGCAGGAAGGAGTTGCAGAAACAAGATGCTGAGGACACCAAAAGCAACTTTCCCCAAGTTTTAGCTCTAAAAATGTATAAATATATATGCATATCTACAAATATGTATATTACTGATAAGCAAGTGGAAAGTTAAAACTAGATGGCAGCTGCTGATCTTGTACACACGGCTGTGCTCTAAAGGTGTCTCAATGGCCACAAAAACTCTGCTAGAGGAGAGAGATCTGAGAATGTTAGCCACAGGGGAGCAGGGCACCTTTCCTTAACTATTCAGGATCCTATTAGGGGTTGAGCAATATTCCAAAGCCTGATCTCCCCAACTTTCAGGAGCTCCATCTCTCAGCCTCTCCCCTCTCATAACTGGCCTTCTCCCACTCAGTCACTGGTCAGAGAGTGCCTGGGGAAGGGGAGATTGGGAGCAGCAGTATCAGGCAGAAAGTTAATCACATGGATGTCAATCATTTGAGCCCTCCAGACTCCAGGTCTTGCCTCCTTAACACAAATGCTCCCAGGGAGCATGGCTTTGTGTTTGCTTTCCATGGTGTTGCATTGTGTCTGAGAGACACCTAAAGTTCTCCTGGGGTCCAACACCAGCAGGTCCAGGGGTTCCCGAAGGTGTGGACGGAGTCGGCAAAGAAGGAATGACACGGAGACAGCGTTCAGTTGATCAGCAGCCTAGCCAGGATCTCTAGCCAGGATCTGGTCAGGATCTCCAGCGAAGTTCTGGTTAGGATCTCCAGACAAGTTCTGTGTCCATGTTCTCTTGCTAGGTTCTCCAGCCAGGTTCTCCAGGTTCTCCAGCCAGGTTCTGTAGCCATGTTCCCTCGCTAGGTTCTCCAGCTAGGTTCTGTCCAGGTTCTCTAGCCAGGTTCAGTCACCAGGTTCTAGTCAGGTTCTCTTGCCATGTTCTATCCAGGTTCTGTCTCTAGGTTCTTCAGCCAGGTTCTCTCGCTAGGTTCTGTCTCCAGGTTCTGTCCAGGATCTTTTGCTATGTTCTCTCCAGCGAAGTTCTTCTGTCTCTAGGTTCTGTGTAGGTTCTGTGTCTAGGTTCTGTGTCTATGTTCTGTCTAGGTTCTGTGTCCTGTTGTCTTGTTACATCTGTATTTATACCAGTTGATTCCAATCCTATCAATCTCTATTCCAAAGGTTAGGGCGTTTCTTATCTCTGTTCCAGGGAATAAAGATTATGTAGCTTAAGCATGATTGTTCATAGTTAAAGTGATTAATTACCCGCCTGGCACTTAGTTAAGGGGTTTTATTCCCTCCCTAACTTCAGGGGAAAATCCCTACCTAGGGAAACAACCTTTCTCAGAGAGGTGACCTTGGTTAAAACACATAGTGCCAAGAAGGTGAGCAAACATATTAAGAGCAGCATGCCATATATGCCAGGTCCCTTGAAACAGCAAGGATGGACCGGCTCCCAGCAAAGTTCAGCTGCTGGAACAATTACTTCATTTTCCTCTTTCTTGTGAGTGGGTGAAGAGCTGGAACTCATTTTTAACCAGCCTGTTATTAAATCATGGTAGATCAAAGATGTGATTTAAGGGTCTCCAGAAAGATCCAAAGGCTCCAAAAGTACTTCTACTATCCGTTCCTGTGTGTCCAATATTCATAACAAATCTTTTGTTAAAGCGTTGCTTCCTATTGACATGTAATCCCCACCCACCTCAATCAGATTTAACCAGTTGTCAGACACTGGCACTGGTGTGAGTTTTCCTGTAAAGCTGAGATCAGTAGAGGGAGGGAAGGAAGTGGAAGCCACTGAAAGAAGCTAGGATGATGCAGGATCAGAGGCTAATTAAGCTCCCTATGATGCCTGGAGCTACACTCAACTCACCTAGCCCCCCTCCAGGCAAACTTGGTTAAGGACCATCCCATTGCATTTCCTCTCAAATACCTTCAATTCCCTACTCAAGCTGAAAATAGCTCCCTGAGTTTGACTCATCATTACCAACCCTTTCAGCTACTATTTATCCTCACTTTTAACTCCGTGATTTTTAATCCTTAGTTTTGTAAAGTGTTTGGGGACGAGAGGAAAGAAAAACCAACCTCAACTGAACATCTGTCAGCCTCCATTCCCCAGTTCTTGCTGGCAGGTTATAAACTGTTGCCACTATAAGACACCTCTTTAGGTTATACAAGCAGCAATAAAAGACTCACTCTCAACTCTGGGGAGATATTTTCCAATAGTCTTCTCATTTCTTCATTGTCTCTGCACCTCCCTAGCTCTCTTGAAAGACTATGGGGCTTACTCTGTCACTGACCTTGTCTAATCATATTGATTGTCAGCGATGGCAGTCTAATTGGAAAAGCAAGTTGCTATGGTAATTCCTGCATTTTATGCCTTACATTTAAAGATACAATAATCCTAAAAGGAGGGAAATTGCTTGTAGTTGGTGACATAGGAAAACATAATTAGATATACAAGTTGTGAAACTAATCTATTCAAATGAATTCTGAAATCTAAATCAGGATTTAATATAATAAATTGGTCCCAGAATTTCTACCATTTGGTCAGAATGTTTTTCTTTTCCTCCAAATACATTTTTAGAAAAAAAATAAAGAAAATGTATCATGAACAAGCAGGAAGGAGGTGACTACTCATAACCTAAAGTTAGACATAAGGATCCATAGCGTCAGGATGCTGCATTGTGTGCTTGGAAGAACATCAGCATGCAAGTTGACAGACCCAGGTTCTGCTTCTCTACCTTTCACTTGCTGTGTGACTTTAGGTAAATTACCATACCTTTCTGTGCATTATCATTTTCACTGATAACAGCTTTTGCTTCTTTCATTAATTTAGTCAATCAACAGGAAGCCTTGAAAATCAGTCTCAATGGAAAAGACTAAAGAGCAATTTCTTATTAGAAACATCTTACAGGCAGAAATTGTATTCTGTTGAATATGACTGAATAAGAGACCTGAAAAGTAATTTGAGATTTGGTACCAAAAATGCTAAGGCATTCATTGTTAATACCTCTTCCCTCCAACTCAATAAAATTTAAATGCATGGTGTGATGTAATGGACTTGTTCTATTGAGAATTCAACAATGGCCACAGTTCCGGCCCTAAGGGGCTTAGGACTGGAAGGAAGCATAGCCAGCATGACTGTTAGTCCAACTATGATTAAATACACTGGTAAAGACACAAGGCGTGTGCTAGGGAAGCTCAGAGGGGGGCAAATGTCTTGATTCTAGAGGATTAGAGAATTCTCCTTGGAGAAAACTTTAAAGGTTGAGCCTTAGTATTGGAATGGGTTTCCTTCCTGCTCCACTACTCAGATGTGAGGGCAAAGCAAATGTTTACTTTAATCAATATAAGACAAAGGAGCCTAGCTGGTGTTGCTCAGTGGCTGAGCATCGGCCCATGCAGTAAGAGGTCACAGGTTCGATTCCTGATCAGAGCATATGCCAGGGTTGCTGGCTCGATCCTCAATAAGGGGCATACAGGAGACAGCAGATCAATATTGATGTTTCTCTCTCATCAGTGTTTCTATCTGTCTCTCCCTCTCCCTTCCACTCTCTCTAAAATCAATAAAAACATATTTACAGGACTTCAAGCCCTGCAGATGCCATGTGTCCATTCAGCACACAGTTATGGAGTGCCTGCTGGGTGCACGGATGACAAGTTAGAAATATAACAAATTCCTTAGCCCTAAGGAATTTATAGTCACTAGACTCTAGAAAAAAATAACAACTATGGTACTAAAAAAACAATTTCTTTAAACTTACTAAGCTTCAGATACTTAAAATGTAATTATTTAACAAGGTAAATACTATTGTCCTCATTTCAGATATGAGGCTCAGAGAGGTTAAATAACTTTACCTATTTCACACAGCTTGTCGGGGTCTGCAAGGCTAGTTCTATTGTCTGGCTTAGAACACAGATAGCCCCTTTCCTGGAAGTCAGCTAGCTTTGACTATTGTTTCTACAACTCCAGCAGGGAGACCCATGTAATGGAACTTATTTGGGTGAGTAAAAATTCACTCTTATCATCATAAATAAGGAACATTTTAAGCTAGACCAGCTCCGTTATTATTTTCTCACATAAATACGGTAAATACAGTTCCTTGTGCTTTTGTTAAGTTATCTGTTACTTTATCTGAAGAGAGGATAGGAGGCATGAGTAGGAAAGTAACTAGAAGATAGCTACTAAAATCCCTTCCTTCCTGTGCCGATACCAGGAAATTCTCTTTTCAGGGGCATCACAAAACAAGATAACTTTTCCTAAAAGATGTCTTCCTAACAGGATCTTCATGACCTGAAATTATTTTAGTAAAACACAAATGTGTATTTCACAATTAAATTGCACATATACCTAGGGGTACAGAAGAGCCCCTCAAAGCTCCTTAATTGAGGAAGGAGATCTCGGTTCTCTTCTACCCCATGCAGCCGACACCCCAGACCTCAACCGGAACAACTCCACCATTCATTGTTTTGCTTCTTTCTTTCTTTTTAAATATATTTTTATTGATATCAGAGAGGAAGGGAGAGGGAGAGAAGGATAGAAACATCAATGATGAGAGAGAATCATTGATCAGCTGCCTCCTGCATGCCCCCCACTGGGGATTAAGGCTGCAACCCAGGCATGTGCCCTGACTGGGAATCAAACCAGTGACCTCCTGGTTCAAAGGTCGACACCCAACCACTGAGCCACACCAGCCGGGCTGTTTTGCTTCTTTCTAAGTGATTGGGTTGTTTTTTGTTTTTTTGTGTTTTTTTTTTGGGGGGGGGGGTTGTTTTATTTATTTATTTATTTATTTATTTATTTATTTATTTATTTATTTATTTCTTAAAGTATTACAAAGGGTATTCTAAGTGATTGTTTAAACAAAGGTTTCCAAGGCACAGAAAAGGCCTGGACATAAACTGAACTGGTTCCCAACATCTTGGGTGGCCTTGACCAGCTCAATCAAAGACTCGTGTTGGCAGATAATCCAGTCTCCTCCTTACTTTCTAGAATTAGTGCATTTTTCTCCAGGTAGTTGCAAAGTCTCATAAAATAGGAAGCTCTTTTTAAAAACCATCTTCCTTTTTCCTGACCTATAGTTCTCTTTGCTGTAAAAACAGGGACATTCTCAGGACCAATGTGAAGCAAAAAAGAGCATGGAGTAGGGCTTTGGATTACCATTTGGGTTGAGATAGGTAAATGTACTGCTCAGAAAGGGATTACGGAGTCAGTGAAAATAGGCCCCTGAATTTCTAAATTCAAGGAAATTCAGAAAACATAGCAAAGAACAGAATGGATAACAGCTCTGCATGCAGGGTGCTTATGAGGGTGCTACACTCAAGCATTCCAAAGAGGAAAAGAAAACAATCAATGTGACTCAAATTCAGAAATGGCCAAATGTGATTTCCTTGTTGTTCCCTCATTGCAGCCCATAAAGGGGGCACTTTTGTGCCGAGAATCAGAGTTAATGGGGTGGAAAATGAAGGAGCATAAAAGACAGAGTAATTATGTATTACAGAGTGAAAACAGAGGCTGGGAGGAGGATGAAAGCCAATTGGGGGAAGGGGGGGTCATGTTACAGGTGTGCCAAGGATAGCAAAACGGCACAACAGATCCCAGAGAAATTATTAAGGAAGATTTTTGGGTGCTGTGGGGTGACAGAAGTGAACAGGAAAGCCCACAATAACTGCCATGTCTACACACATTTGGTGTTTCTTTGGTAAAGAAGCTTAGGATAGATGACAAGGAATAAATCAACACAGACTTACAGGGAGCTCAATGGAGCCCTCTTTAAGCTGACAATAAAAACCTTAAGGAGAAAAATGACCCAGGCCAGGGGTAGTTTTTTACCATGTCCAGAGCTGAGGGAGAATGGCCCTTGCTGGATACCCTGCTGCTGCTCCTTCATGGGTCTGCCCACAGAGCTGCTCCTAAGGGAACAGGTGCGGTGCCTTAAGAAGGATGCTTCACAGAGCACCTGCCTTCACCCCAGCTTGTTAGAAATGAAAGCTGGCTATCATGGAGAACTGCCAACCATGTGGCTGGCTGTCTTTAAATAACAGAATCACAGAAATAATTAAAATCATGGAATTCTAGGGCTAGAAGGAACCCACAAGATTATCTGAATCAATAGTGTTGTTTTATAGATGAAGAACAAAGGCCCAGCAAAGGTAACTGATTTGACTCAAGGAGAGTGGTTAATTAGTGGCAGAGTTGAGACTAGACTACCTCTCCTGGCTCCAGTGATGTAATAAAAATAATAGTAAGCAGCATAACCTTTGCATAACACTGTGTGCTTTGGTTCCTCCTGCATGGCATGCATTATTCATATGGTCATCAATAGCCCCGCCAACTACAGAGGATGGAGTATACAATGTACTGAGAGATAGGGTCTCAGCAGTATCTCACAGAGGAAATGGGTCTCAGAGAGCTTCAGTGATTTGCTAAAGTGATGAAAGACTTACTCCTGCCACTTGGGAGTCCTTGTCTCCTCATGCAGCTCTACATTACTGCAGTGTAGAGAGTGGAAGGTTCAAATTCCTTAATATAAACACCTCCCAGGGTCTGTGTGCTAATGGATTTAGTAGTCCCCATGGTTAAAATGTTGTTCTTTCTAGCAGACCACACTGAAGCCAAGGAACCCAATCAATGTCTCTTCCCTTTCTTCTCTACTCACAGTGTCCATTCCCTTATGACCTTTCCAACCCTTTGTCTTCCATTACTCAGAACTCAATGAATGAATGTTTAAACAATTTCTGAGATGCATACACAGAGTAATAAAGGAATTGTCTACCTTTTCTAACTTCTAACTTTAATGCCATTCTACCTCCAGAAAATCTCTTTCCCTTTCCCTCCTGCTCTTTCTCCCTCCTTCACTTTTTATCCCTCTCTTTTAATTCCATTTGCTTTCCCAAACAACAATCATACTCATGGCACCCAATTGTAGGTATTAGATATACTCCTGTATCCAGCCAGAGATAAACTCTTAGGCCATCACCTTCTACTCCACCCTTTTCTCCAGTAGCCACTCCATTTTCATTTTCTTGCATATTACATACATCACCTTGAATCTACTCCAAATTTTAATTAAATTATCAGAACACTTAATTGAAAGAAGATGACTCATGGCCCACTCAAACCTCTCCTGAGTCATCAGTTAAGAACTGCTTGTCTAACGGAAATTACAAAGAGCCATTATTATGATAATGATGGTAGGAAATAAAAAGACATTTGCAAGAAATACTGAAAAAAGTGAGAGGATTTAGGATATATTCAATATTAAAGAGCAGTCAGATGACCCTAGGATTTAAAGCTTGGGTTGGGCCACTGAGCCAAGAGGGATGACAGATGGAGCTGTTGGCCGCATCTGTGATTAGGGAGGGGAGGAATTGGAAGAGGAAAATAAACCTGCCCAGCCTAGCTGTCCATGAAGGGTTTGCAGAACATGTAGTGGAATATGATGTTGGCAGCTACAGACCTGGTCTAACAAGGAAACTAGTTCCAATGACATGTGAGGCATCAACAAAAGTACTAACAGGACAAGCTTGAGTGATACTAAAACAGAGCTTGAGAAATGCTGACATCTAGAGTGGTTTGAGAGGGAAAAGCCTATCTAATAAAAAGGGAATATGCAAATTGACTGTCACACTGTCACAAAGATGGTGGCGCCCAGATCCCTCAGCCCTGCCAGAGTCCCACAGTCCTTTCAGCCCAGCGGGGGTGGGGGGGAGGGCGGCAGGTGAACGGTGTGGCCAGACCCACCCCCAGCCCCCCAGATGTCCATGGTGGGCTGAGGCACAGGCAAGCCTCGGATGGCGGCTGCCCAGCCACCCAGGGCCGCCCAAGGCTCAGGTAACCAGGGCTGGCCAAGGCTTGCGCTGCCGGCAGTGGCAGCAGCAGAGGTGTGATGGGGGCATCACCTTCCCCTGATCTCCTGGTCACCTCCCGCCCCTGAGAGCTCCTGTACTATGAGAGGAGGCAGGCCGGGCTGAGGGACCCCACCCCTCCAGTGCATGAATATTCATGCACCGGGCCTCTAGTATGGTATATGGGTGTTTTGTGAATTCAAGGACCTCATCTGGGACCTAGATAAGTAGAGCTAAAGGCATCCAGACATCATCAGTACAGCAGACCAAATATACATGTGCCCATTGCATGCTGTATTAAATGTAAAATCCACTGGGACAAAAGCCTATCTCACAGACAAGCTAACCTTGCCACCTTTTACCAGACTTGGGCATGTTGCCTAGAGAAAAGAGGGTAAATAAATACCAAAGACAAACTTCATCTTTGCAGTTTTGTGGGTGCCATTATCAGGACTCAAAGACTACTTTTCCTTCAACTATCCATCCATCCACTAAACATTTGTTGAGTACCTATTACATGCCAACTTACCGCTAGATGCTGGAGATACAAAGACAGACAGATAAGATACCATCCAGAAACACAAAGCAGGTTGGGGAGTTAAACAATGCCACTACCACCACTCCCGAAAAGCAATGACAACACAATGTGTGAATTGCTTTAACTGAGAGATTAAAGAAGTCTTGTGAAAATGGGTAGGAAAACTTTAATGATGAGAGAGTAAGGGAAAGCTTTTCAAAGAGGATTTTGGGTTCTTAAAATCAAGTACTTCATTCCTCTTAAGTTGATTTGCACTCTTCTATCATTCTTTTCACATCTTCTCCTATGTCTGTGTTTGGGAGAAAGATCTGGTGGGTGTTATTAACCTTTGTTCTAAAGAGCCTTGCAGTCCAAAGTGTGATCTCAATAGTAGCATGATCCCTTTACCTGAGGTACTGGAAATGCAGAACCTCAGACCCCACTCAAGATCTTCCCCTGGGAATCTGAATTTTAACAAGATCCCCAGGTGATTCACATGTGCATGAACAACTGAAAAGCACTGTCATAGAAGATGAGAGCCTCATCTCAGGAAATAAACTTCCCACAGTCAGGACCCCTCGCCCAAGAAGGGCAGCATTCAGTGTCTACCTTGGACAGTTCCAAAACCTTTTGGTCTCAGGATCTCTATATACACTTTTCAGTTATTAAGGACAGCAAAGAGATTTACTTATATGAGTTATAACTACTGACTTTTACAATACTAAAAATTAAATTTGGAAAATTATTTGTTAGTTCATTTAAAAACAACAATAAATTCCTACATGTTGATATAAATAACAGTTTTCAGGCAAAATAACCACCTTTTCAAAATGTATTAGTAAGAAGAGCACCATGGTTTTACATATTTGCAAATATTTTAAACATCTGGCTTAACAGAAGACAGATGCATTCTCATATCTGCTTCTGTGTTATAGCTGTTGCCATATCACACATCAAGTAGGGTCCCATAATATGCCCACAGAATGAGAGTGAAAATTTTTATTTTAGTATTATTATTAAAAAATTGTTTTACCATACAGACCACTGGGCCACTTTGAGATCTATCTCAACCCTAGAGCTCTCCTCTCTCATGGACCTTTACCTCTAACTTTTAGGAAACACCATCACAATTCGAATTGTGCCAATTGTAATGATTTGTCACAACTGCAAAGAATATTCTTAACAGAATCATTTGAGACAAAGAATGATTTCTTAATTAGGTAACTTCTTTAGATGGAAAGATTCCACATCCTCCCTTCAAAGACCAGTTGAGTGATCCCCACAATTGTGTTATCTTAGCCAAGCCAGATCACCTGTTAATCTACCTGGAGATGGTATTGGCTGCACTAATTCTAATATGCACAGGTGCACTGAAAATGAAGGGAGGCTATACATTAAAAAAATATATTGTTAATTAACTAACTAAATGTAAGGTGTTACTACATATTTTCTACATCTCTTGCTACACATTTGCAATGTTGTGACTCTGGTTGAAACTTTCTTACTTATGAAAAAATTAACCTAACTCATACATGCTCTATTTACTCCTGTCTCCAGGTTCTATCTCCAGGTTTCTCTTTCTTCTATTTAGTCTCATTATCTTGTGCTCCAGGAACCTTGTTTATTTAATTTATTGTCTTAGCAGACAGGGAAAAATTGTCCCTTGTCCTGAAGCAAGTTTTAAGACAGAAATCATAGATCTAAAAGGACCTTTTGGCCATCTTGTCCAGCAGGTCTCAATCCTTCATGCGCGTTAGACTCACCATTGCTTGGAGAATTAAAGGGAGAAAAAAACAACACCAGAGTCAAACCCAGACCAAACAAATCCAACTCTCTGGTGTGGACCCAGGCGCTGGAACTTGTAAAGGTCCATCAGAAGATTCTAAAGCGCAGCCAGGGCTGAGAAACTCCTATCTAGTCCAACTCTTCACTTTCCAGATGTGGGATGGGGGGAAAGACAGCCAAGTTGGGAAGGAAGCTAGCATAGAATCACCAAAATAGAACCAGGATTTGAACAACACAGTCTGGCCAGACAACATGACCAAGATTCTCCCATTGTTCTCTTAATTCAGTCTTCAAAATGAAACAAACAAAATTGGAGTTTTAGTCTTCTTCCTTATTAAGAAGGCATTTTTCAAATAACGTTAAAGTATATTTTATATACAATAAAATATATGTACCCATTTTAAGTTTAAAGTTCAATAAGTTAGACACATATATACACACACACCCATGTTAGTACCTCCCCAACCTTAACATAGAATATTTTCATCACTCCAGAAAGTTCCTGTGCCTCTGCCCTGTCAGCAACCTCTATTGAGGCCTCAGGCAATAATTACCCTGGTTTCCCTCACTGCAGATTGGTTTTTCCTGTTTTAGAACCACATAGAAATGGAATCATACAGTATGCATTCTTTTATGTCTGCATTCTTTCACTCAGCATAATTTTTTAAAGATTCAATGATGTTGTATCAGCAGTTTGTTCCATTTTATCGATGAGCAGCATTCCATCACATGAATATTCCATAGTTTATCCAACTGGGTTGCTTCCGGTTTGGGGCTATTACAAATAAAGCTGCTATGGGCATTTGTGTACAAGTCTTTGAAAGTGCATAAATTTTTATTTCTCTTGAGTAAAGATATAGGAGTGGAAATATCAGGCCCAACAAGGCCCAGGAGGCAAGGTACATACAAGAAAACAGTTCTGCATCCAGGCAGGGCTCTTTATTAACATAGAGATCAAAATGCTGACTTCATGGGCATGTTCAAAGGATGGGAGAGAAAGCATGTAGAATGTTGGTAAATAGAAGACACTTAATAAATGATAATATAAATAACTAGAAACAGAACTGGGTTGGACTGTTCTCAGTGAGGTACTTTCCCACTACAGCACACTGTTCACCTCCCCCCAGTGCTCATCCAGCCAAAGGCTCCTCCAACCCCACCCAGCCCCTCTACCCCCTCCTATCCTTCAAGGTGAGGCCATAAAATGTGAACTGCCTTCTGAATTAATTTAGAAGTGTTTCTTGGCTTGTTTGTTCTATTAATTTTTAGTTATCTTTTAAGGAGAAATGCCTACCTTTGGGCCATTATTAGACTGAGATATGACCACAAGTGGTGACCAACCTATTGATAACTGTAAGTGAACCTGAAAATAGCTTTCAGAAAATATGACTTTATTTGCATTTAAACTCCCTCTGTTGTCTAGTTCTTTCCCCCATGCCTTATTCTCTTCCTGTGCAAATCTTCTACTCCTCCTAAAAGTGCCCTTCTATCTACAGGACAGAGGAGCAAGATAAATGGCCAATGTCCGACATGTTCTATTAAACACACACTCACACACACACACACACACACACCTTATCTATGTTCAACTGTAAAAGCTGTGAAGACTTAAATTTACCAAATGAATCATAAAAGATGCTATCCTAGAATAAGCACTTTTCTCTCATAAAATGTCTCCTCTCTCATGGGGCCTTGTGAGAAATGACCCTATCTTCACTGAGGTGACAAGCCCCAGATGTCACCAGCCCCCCCTCACTGAGGTGGCTGCTGTTCACAGTTATACTTCCCTCTCCCACAAGGTGGTCTCCTGTCCTGCCCTCCACGCTGATCCCTTGATCAAGGGCCTTTTTTGAGCTCTTCAGCTAAACAGGCCAGCAAACAGGCTTCTTCCTCAGCCAATTTGAATGCATGCTGCCTTGAGATTTCCAGAGACAATCAGCTTTGGCTTTGGAACTGCATGCGGGTCTTCCTTGGGAGGCCTAATAGCATGTTTCATCTGTGAGCCACTTTATAAAAATTAACTGATTAAGCCACTCTCTCTCTTCACAAACTCTAGGCTTTTGCACAGTGGACTACATTCTCCACTACCCTCAAATTACTCCAGGAGGAAAGAAACTGGGGTTAAATGATCTTTGGGGGGTATTTTATGCCAAGATAACATTAATGCCAAAGACCTTGAAACAGCAACCCCCACTTGGGTAATGACTTGACCAGGGAAGGATTTAAGTCCATGTTTATTTAAAAGACACTGAATTGAGGTTCTCATCTCCCACAACCAGGTCAGCAGACTGAAGAACTTGACTCCATGGTCTAGGGCAGGGTCACTGAGTACAGCCCATGGCACTAAGTGCAACCTGCCAGTTGTCTTTATAAATAATACTAGTGGCCCGGTGCATGAAATTCGTGCACAGGGGGTGGGGGAGGGGCTGTTCCTCTCCAATCTGAGACCCCTCAGGGGATGTCTGACTGCCGGTTTAGGACATCCTAAACCGGCAGTAGGACATCCCTCTCACAACCTGGGACCACTGGCTCCTAACTGCTCACCTGCCTGCCTGCCTGATTGTCCCTAACCACTCTGCATGCTGACCTGCTCACCCCCAACTGCCCCCCTGCTGGCCTGATCGCCCCCAACTGCCCCCCCTGCCGGCCTGATTGCCCCTAACAGCCTCTGCCTCGGCCATGCCACCATGGCTTTGTCCAGAAGGTCTCCTGGTCTAATTAGCATATTACCCTTTTATTAATATAGATTTTATTGGGATACAGTCGTGCTCATTTACGTGTTAGCTATTACTATTTTTGCCCTAAATTATCATTTGAGCAGTTGCAACTGAGACCAAATGGTCTGCTGAACCACAAACTATTTACTCCCTGGCCCTATAGAAAAAGTTAACCAACCCCCAGTGGAGGTAACTTAAACTTTGTTCTCATCCTACACATTCCCTAAATATCTTTAAGCAAGGCTCTTTCCCTCTGCAGACTCAGTAGCTACATCTATTGATTGAAAAGCCTGTAAAGTGAGGCATCGCCTTGGGTTTGTTCTCCCATTGTTCTGCAAGTATTAGCGTCTAATATTTTCGCTTTATTACAGCTGACTTCATGGAGGGCAGAAAAGTGTTCTGTGAGTCTCATGAATCATCCTAACCACCAGCCTCTATGCTAAGCCCTGAGTCCATTTATGGAGTATAACTTAACTGACTTGAATTATACATCTTTCTTCACAGAGAGATCTCACAGAATGATGTCTTGGAAGTGATAGAGGCGAATGTGTTCTCCAATCTGCCCAAATTACATGAAATGTAAGCAAGAACCTTTGGGGTTTGCTCATGACTATTCTTGACCATCACCTGGAAGTCTGCTTCTATTCCAGGCTCTGCTCTGTCCTCATATCCCTACAATTTCATTTTAAGATGAAAGTCAGCCCAAAGAGCACTCTGCCTGTGTCCAGGCACCAATCCAGAACCTAGTCATACCCCATTTCCCCTACTCCCAGAGTTGTTTGCATAGTAAACCCAAGAACTTGGCTCTGAGACTGCCAGCAAGTATCTCCACCTCATCCTCTCATTCAAAGTTATTCCACAGTCAAAACCCAGTAGTTGAAGATGCATAGTACTAGTCTGAATACTTGCCTATGTCATATAATCACACAAAAAAACTTTGGCCAAGATACAAAATCATTCTGAGCCTTAGTTTTCTTATCTATAAAATGGGAACAATATAATTGCATGCCTCATAATATCACTGTGACAAGTGTATGATATAATAAATGTAAATTAGATCTAACACATCAACTGGCATGAGTGTGTCAATGATTATTGTTTCCCCTACTCTTCCAATCAAATTTCCTTTCTCTTGTTGACATTCTAGGTTACAATATGTCAGTAGTCACACAGATCCACTTCCGTTTCATATAATGACCATAAATTACTTCATGGAATCATAGGCTAGCAGACACTTTAGAAATGGTCTAGTGCAGAATTTTCCAAAGTAGATTGCATATCATTAAACACTCAGGAATTTTTTGTGTTTAAAAAAGAATGGGAGATTATATGGTCAAATAAGACTAGGAAACATTGGGAAAATCAATCTAGATTCACTTCCTATAGGAAAACTTCTCAAACCTATAATATGAGGATAGACACTTGGAATCTCCAAGAAAGATATTATATTAAACGGCTCTCAACTAATGTCACTGCAAAGGTTTCTCCTATAGCGTATACATTAACATCTCACAAAATTTTCATGAAAGACAGTTAAGAGAGCCAATGAATCACGCTTCTAATTTTACAGATGAGTGATGAAAGGCACAGAGAAGTTATGAGGCTTGGCTAGAGTCACCTAGCAAAATCCACAGCAGGATAAGAGCTTGAACATAAATCTCTCAACTCTTGTATCTTTTTAAAAAGTATTAAGTATTTGCCAAGTATCAGTAGGGAATAAACATATACATACATATATGGTCTCTAATGACCACCATGTAATACACACACACATACACACACACTTTGTTTAGGAAAGACAGACACTCAGTCTGTCCATTTTGGCAGACTCTCCCTCCCTTTTCCTTCCTACCACCCACTCGGCCCCCCACCCTCCTTCTCCTTCATTGTCATCAATCCTCTGCAACTGCTGCCTTCCCTTCCTCTTCCCATTGCCCTCTTGCTCCATCCTTTCTCCTCTTTCTGCTTGGCCTCTCCTTCCCCTAGTGGGAAAAAAAGACATGATCAGAGTCTCAGAACCCACAGGAAATATCAGAGAAATGAACCACACAGCAGACAGCCCTCTAAACAGGGTCAAGCAGACATCCCCCTATGCAATGGGTAGTAGAGCTAATAGGACAGCTCTTTCCTGCATGGAGAGGTGCTCACCCCCATGTAGCACTGACTGTACTTAAAATGATCAATTACCTTGTACTTGGATCTGGTAGCTACATGTTACTACAACATAAAAGCTAATGAAACAGGGAGGAAGTAATTAACACAGAGCATCTCTGCAAATATACATTGATCCAGCAAGATGAGGAAATGGCAACTTCACTGTTGGAATACAAATGCAAACATGCTCACCTCCAAACTATTGATCAGGACATGGCACGGGCCAACCTGGAGAAGTCACCACCTCCCACCAGGCTCAAGGGAGCAGCCTCAGTCTATAGCAGGAAGAGAATCACTGGCTTATCTGCAGCTACTGTCTGCTCAGATTTCAGGGTTAAAACCAGAGATGCCCACTGTTTGCCCCCAATCTTTGTCTTCCTTTGCCTCTTCACTCTTTTGTTCTCCACCCCATTTTGTTGTTTTCCATCCCCTTATCTTTTGTCTGCTGACCATACAAAAGCTCCATTCCCCATATTGGTCTCATCCCTATCTTCTTAGCATCCTCACACCCTGGGAGATCCTTACTAGTAAAAGACTCAGCTGTGCTCAGGGTGAAAATGACCCACCCAGCCAGGGCTTTGTTTGCCTCTGATGGACATACCAGGAGGACTTTGGTGATGAGAGTTAAACAGGACAGAGTTAATATTTAGTTTGTGTGGGGTAGCATAATAAAAGGCACTGCATGTGTGCTCAATTTTTATTGAAATAATAAATGGATAAATGAATGGATGGATGGATGAATGGATGGATGGATGGATGGATGACTTTGATATATTCTGCATAATGTGAAAAATACAACAGTGTTCCTTACTGTTGAGATTATGTTCATGTTCTTTTACAGAAGAATTGAAAAGGCCAACAACCTGCTGTACATTGACCCTGATGCCTTCCAGAACCTGCCCAACCTCCGATATTTGTAAGAACTCCTGAATTCTGGTGCCCCCTCTATGATCAAAGTGTGTGCAATACTCTTTTTGCAAAATGTCCACTTGCTACTCTGGGAAGCAGTTGCTTTTTATCAAAGACGTGAGGCAGAAGTGGAGATGGAGAGACACTTGCTGGTGAACTTTAGTTGAGTTTAATGAGTGAATTTCACTAATATAATTGCATTTTGTTTTCATTTACTAAAACAGACATCACAAGGAATGCCATTTGCATTAATGGGCTGTCACACAGACCTCTTATAGAACTCAGTCTTAATTTAGTGTTAATGCGATGCAGCCAAAATTTCTGCTGGCATTTACCTTGCAACCTCGACCTCAAAGACATCATCTCCTCTGTTCTGCATTTTTTCTTTGACAGATTACAATGTTTGATTTTTTAAGTTTTGGTTATTAATAGACATGGTATTGATCAGCAGAGATTCCTGGTGTTTGAGCTCCTCAGGCTTGCCCCCATCAGCAAAAATACTGCTTCTTCTACTTAAATAGCTTTTAAATTAGCCAAGGGCTTGACAGAGCCCTGGATGCTATGACGTGGCCCCACAAAATAACAAACAAGAATGTGGTCCACGGAGCAAATTTTTCTAGGCCCGTTATTTTTCTCAAACAAGCTTGTTTCCTTGTTGAGAGAACAGAAATAATAAATCTGTTACTTATTAAATAATCATGATGCATAACCAAATACCCTATAAGAAAGAGTTTTAAAGCAACAACTATTTATCCTCTCTCACCTGTGAGTTGATCAGAGGAATGGTGCTGCTGACAGGACTCTCATTTTCCCGACTTCAGCTTAGCTCACTCATGCATCTGCAGATAGTTGGCAGGTCAGTGGGAGGCTGGCTGATCTGGATGGTCTCAGTTGAAATGACAGCTCTCCTCCGAGTGGTGCTCATTTCCAGCAGGCTAGCACAGGCTTGTCCTCATGGCAGCCTAGGATTCCAGGAGAGAGAGCTGAAGCTTTCAAGCCTCTTGAGACTTAACCCCTGAACTAGTACACCATCTCTTCTGGTGAATTTTATGAGCCAAAGCAATTTGAGACCAGCCCAGGTTCAAGAGGGGCAGAAACAGACTCTTCTTCTTGATGGGAAAAGCTGAAGTCACAACACCAGGTATGTGAACACAGGGAATGACAGAATTGAGGCCATGTTGGCAATCAATTTAAAGCACGTACAAAGTTTTGCACAGTATCTGTCACATAGTAAATGCTCAATACATATTAGCTACTATTGATGTTATGTCTCTGTCCCTAAATTTTGATCTATAAGAACTGGAGTTAGTAGGGATACTAAGGAACACTAGGCCATTATGTGCCATAGTGAATGGAGACTGACTGAAGGAATAAACAATTTCACAGAAGAGAGTTCATATGACCTGGATCTGAGAAAAAAACAAACAACAACAAAAAAAACAAGGTCATCCACTTATGAGTTGTCAGTTGGAGGACTTGCTTGGTTGGCACAAAACCTGTGCAGTTGCACAGGGCCCTGTGCTCAAAAGGGTCCCACACTCTGAGAACTTCAGACTAAGTTTAGTTCTCTGCTGCTTTGTCTTAAAAGAAACATTTGTGAACAAGGGGGCCTGCATTTTCATGTTGCACTGAACCCCCTCAATTATGTAGGCAGTCCTGCTCAGAGTTAGGGTTATGGTCACTTCTAGTTTCAGAGTTTGGAGTCTTGGCTCCCTAAATGGACTTTGCTATACTCTCTGCAGAGGCTAGCCTAGATTAGGCACAGAAGTGGAGGAAATGTGGATTAACAAATAAGGTATGGGTCTTAGACTCAGAAAATCTAGGGCTTAATCCTTACCATACCACTTACTCTTGGGCCAGTCACTGCACTTTGGGATGTATATGGCTCTCATGAACCTCAAGTGAGATTTATATATGAAAACGTTTTTTAAAAATATTTTATACTAAAAAGTTCTCAAAAGAGATTTTAAAATATACTATTATTTGTAGAATGATTATTTCTGATCAACTGAAGTCTACAAGTCCATCCTCAGGGAAATTCCTATAAGTGTTGAATAGTTAAGTATTGAAAAGCTAAGACCTTTAGCTTTTACCTAGAGTGTTTGGAATGAGTTCGAAATGAGAACTTTGGAACATGCCTAAGCAGTATAGAAAATAAAATACATATACTCAGAAGGACTAGATTCCAGGTATTTATTAGCTAGACTGCCTATTACCTTTTCTAAGACTTTGTTTCCTTATCTGTAAATTGGGTGGTTGTGAAAACCAAATAAGACTATGCCAGCAAAAACATTTTGCAAAAATGCTTTTCAGTAAACTGTAAAGAACTATACAAATATAAATTAGTGCCTGCTACCCAGTTTCTTTCATTTCATTTTCCCTCCTCCTTTACTTCCCAACTACTATCCCTCTCTCCTTCTCTCTTTTCTCCTAGAAAAGTCTGATTGAAATCTGGGAGGCACAGACCCTTCAATAACAGCAAGAGTACCCTAGGACATGCAAAGGGGCACCCCAGTTTACATACTATCACATATGGCTAGTGAAAAGCACTGCTACAGAGGATAAACCCAAGAAGAAAACCACCCCCTCACACACATATTCCATGGCCCATGATAATAACAGCATGAATAACAGTGAAAATGGTAGACTGGGAGCAGATGAATAAAGAGATGAAGAATCATTGCAGCCTTGGCCAGGTGGCTCAGTTTGTTGGAGTGTCTTCCCATCCACCAAAAGGCTGTGGGTTCAGTTCCTGGTCAGGGCACATACCTAGTTGCAGGTTCAATCCCTGATCAGGGTGTCTATACGAAGCAACTGATATCTCTCTCTCTCTCTCTCCTCTTTCTCTCTCTCTCTCTCTTTCTCTCTCTCTCTCTCCCTCCCTCCCTCCCTCCCTCTTTCTAAACCAATAAAAACATATTCTTAGGTGAGGAATTAATAAAAATTAAAAAAGAATCATTGCAAAATAACATTTTCAAAAAACAATCATTGATACAGAATTTGACCCCAATATTGTCCCCAACTTGTGACCAGCACCATTCATTCTTATTAGCAAGGACCCTTGGCCTTTTCTCTAGGGGCTTGGGTCTGGGGAGGAACTAGGAAGAATGTGGGCATAGAAGAAGAGGAAACTTTGGCAGAACTCAGAGGACAAAGGTGTGACTTTGACTCTGGAAGAGGCTGAAATCTGTGTCATCTGTCATCGCGTCCAGCCTCTCCTTGGTGTCCTTTTCTCACACTGAGGTGTTGAGTAGTCCCCATTCCCATCTGGCTCCCTATCACATTCAGACAAAGCTGGAGGTGACCGACTCCAGCTCCATCCTTTCCTGAGAGGAGAATATTATTCACGGAGCATTTAAAATGTGCTTTCTAACTGGGAAGAGAAAAGAGTTAGTAAGCACTTTGGAGTTCTGTCATTGTCAAAGGATCTTCCATGACTGCTCCAAAAAAAAATCCTTACATAATTCTACAGTGTCCAAAAGTCTGTCACATCCACTACCACGCAAATCTGCATCAGGAAGGTGAGACAAAGGGTTGTTCATCTTAAGCCTTTTTCACTTATTTCCCAAGGTGGGCCTTTCCCACCTGCACACTCCTCCCTAGGATGTGGCATCCAGTGACCCTAAGAATCCAACGACATTAGCAATATATCTATTCAAGATTCAGAAATATTTTCCCAACTGCAACGAGGAATCACCTAAATTCATGGTTGGTCCTCTACTCTGAAAGCTTATATCATGGAAACAAAGCCCAGGTAAGCTTCCTTCCACGCTTAATGTCTGAGCAGAAGTCATAAATAACTTTACCATCCAGCAACCAGGCAGAGGTAGACGGCAACGATTTCAGATATTCTTTTGGATGATGAAGTACATGCTAAAAGGAAAGAAAAACACACACACACACAACACACACACACACAATGGATGAAGAAATCAGAGGGACGAGTAGAACTGAGGAGTTGTTTATTTCCTTAAGCCAGGATAAATGCCTATCATTACAGCCACCAAAGCAGGAAATTGGAAGGCATAGGAGTGAGTTGTCATTTGACATGAGCATCCTAATTGCTGCACACACACACTGAGAAATGTTTTTCTTCCATTTGATGTTGATCATTTTATGGCACAGTGTTCAAGACAACCAGAAATCAGTATTCTTCATTACTGCTTTCATACTTCACTGAGGAACCCAAAGTGGTTAGGGAAAACACTCATGAATAAAGAAATGTACTTTGACTAAAGAAATATATATATCAAGGAATTCACCTTGATGAATTTTTTTTACATCAATATTGTACTTGTAGGCAATGTTTCTCTCTTTATCACTCCACCTTCCTGAAGCTGACCTTTTGTGTATGAAAGATTACCTATTGATCTATAAATAAGGTTCATACAATATTCTCTTGCCTTTGCATCCTGTCAATGTAATTCTCAGGCAGCTGGATGTTGATTTTTGCTACTCAATAAACCATAATCCCATCTTAGCAAACCCTTCACACACACTGGTAGGCCCCATCTAACTGATGATCACCTTCCACTCACATGTGGGCCTGTCAGACCTCCTTAGGGTAGCCGCTAAGGGCAACTGCGCCCTCTGCTTTCTCCAGTTGGGGATAATTCCTGGAGATTCTTTCACTGGGACTCACCTCAGCAATTCAGGCTATTTCTTTCCTGCCCCTAAATTCTATTCTGTCTTTCCTTCATTCCTCTTTCATATGGTTTGTGGGGATAATGAAAGTAACTTTTCTTGTTATAAAAGCATTTGTTAGACATTGTATGGCAAAGGCACGAAGGGCAGGGACTGGGGAGGTAGTATACAGTAGCAAGGAAGCACACAGGTTCCACTGCCACCTGTCTGGGCCAGGTGTCAGCTTCTGCCCTTGCAAATTGTGTGACTTTGGAAAATTGGCTTAACTTCTCTAAGTCTCAGTCTTACTTTCTTTAACTTGGGAATAGCACTGTCTGCATCCTTGTATTAAATGAAATACTTGCATTAAATGAAGTACTTGGAAGAATGACTGACATTTAGAAAATTCTCAGTAAATGTTAGCAATTCTTATTAAATTCCTGGCCCTGTGATTTATTAGCTAAGGGAGCCCCTGTAAGGAACTTCATCTCTTTGTACCTTAGTTCTCCCCTCTTCTTAAAGGAATAATAATTACCTACCTTTTGAGACTGTTATAGGAATTAATTCAGTAATGATAATCATGGTGGTGATGGTGGTATCTCATTCCCTTTCCAATATTTATAAGATTTTGAAGGCCTCTTTAACTGTTTCTTTTGGATAGGATCCATTGATCAGCATTCAAACATGGAAATACATCATTTGTATTTTTCTAATAACAAAGGCATCCTTCTTACTGAACTCCTGAGATATCCATAAACATCCTTCCAACAAACAACAGTACATTATCCTGCAGAGTTCTAATGGAGGGCTCCTAACTTCCCTGTACTGTTATTTCCAACCTTGTGGTCCACAATCTCTCTTACCATCTCCATCAAAATAAAGTTCAGTTCTTCACACTGCCAGCTGGTTAGCTAATGCTTCCCATGTTTATGTTGATTTACAATTTAATGCTTTTTTAAATCATACTTTATTGCATTTAAACCTCACAGCAATCCAAACAGTAAGCAGCACAGTAAGAGAATATATGCATTTTATAGACGTAAGCTAGCCTTGCCTGTGGTCCCTGGTCAGTGGGCTCTTCTGAAAGGAATGTGCAGTGCCCTACAGACGGTATTACTCTGAAACATTAGCTATTTATTCAGCAACACTTTCTATGGTGGCTTGGAAAGGATATATACTGGAGTTAAATTTTATATGTTATGGCAGCCACACACATGGTGGAAAGGGTTGGTGCCTCCCCATTTCTGCATCATTTTGGATGTGAATTGGCCAACGAATGCAAACTCATTTGTTCAGTCAACATTCATTTGTTGAAGTCATAGTACCTCCGAGGCTGCTTTGTGGATGTTGGGTGTACAAAAGATGACAAGGCAAATGGAGCCCCTACCCTTATGGAGCTTACTGTTTGAGGAGATAAATAATGCTAGATAATGTCATGTGGTGAAAGTGGTATAATGAAAAATAAAGCAAAGAAAGCGGAGAGTGATGCCTTAGAAAGGGTGGTTGAGAAAGGATGGAGGGCCTTGTGAGAGATACAGCAGACACCTGTAGACAGCTCTGGCTCACCTCAAGGAACACAGTCTTCTGGGGGGAAAAGACTACCAATCATTAACCCCTGAAAATAATAACACATCTGTAGAGTTGTGTGGTACTGGCAATAGACAAGAGTACTAACCCAATGCCTTGGCTGGACTCATCAGAAAAAGCTTCTTGGTAATAAAGTGAACTTAGCTGCAATTTGAAGGACAGGCAAAATTTAAAAAGACAGTAAGGAAGGAGAAACTTCCTGTGGAAAAAATAGTTGAGTAAAAACAAAAATGTGAAAGAACCATTATGGAATAGGCAGAGGATGGGGAGAAACTGGGTCCCAACTAAAAAGATATGCATATATGCATAACCCAGGTACAGAGACAATAGGGTGGTGAAGACCCGGGGTGGGGGCAGGCTGGAGGGGATAAAAATGGGACATATGTAGTGTTTTCAACAATAAAGATTTTTTTAAAGGTGTGCACTGGAGAGAAAGAAGTATAACTATATTTGGATAGGTTGGGCTTGGTAAGATTGGAAAAACATTAAGGCAGAGGCATTTAGGTCTAATTCAGTAGGAAAGAGAATGCCATAGAGATTCTTGAGTAGAAGAGTGGCAAGGTGACAGTGACTTGGGCTGTGGATTGACTACTGGCAGGGTATAGACACACTCAAGGAAGTCCTGCTCAGAGGGAGTGGCCATAATCCAGGGGTACATTAATGGTGGCATCTGGAGAAATAGAAAGGTAATGGGAAACACATTTCCACACAACTATCACTGGTATATGATTCACCTCTATGTCAGACATGGACCAAGTGACTGCAGTGATTTTTGCCCACTCACATCTCGTAAACCCCAGTGTTTTCCACACAGAATCATCTGCAGACAGCACTCATCAAGAATTCAGTCTGGGCCAGAAGTCATCTTACACAGGGACTGTGATGATTGGGAAGAAATTATTAGCCACCTCCCTGGTTGTCAGCATTATAAGTATCTAAACATGTTGTCATGACTACAAGGATATTAGGGCACAATGGAAATTATACAATTGCTTCTTTTATCAATAATCTATCTAGCACAGCCAACTTTGCCTGCCATTGTCAACTCCAGGAAAATATGGCCAGATTTCCCTTCTGGAACACTAAAGTTCAGGACGAGATTTTAGCCTGAGCATGTCAGTTCAAGGAGGGCAGGACCTCCTCTCGTCGGAGGGCCTGATCTGAAAGAAGGTAACATTTTTATGCCAGTAACCTCTTGTCCTTGTTCCTCTAACTTGCCCAGTATGCCTTCTCCTGCAAGAAGACCAGGTCCTTTCCATCTGCAAGATAATTATTTGATCCATTAATTCACATCAATATGTTCAGGTCTTGATATTCTTTCCAGGGGATTTTGTATTTTTAAAAATGAAGCCTGGAAAAAGCAATGCTAAGCCCGAGAACTGATCATGATAGACTCCCAGGCAAGGGGCTCTGAGAGAGAGAGAGATACGCCCCTACAGGAGCCACTCATATAGCATATAGGTAACCATCTACTCCACCCACCTGCAGAGTCTCTGAATTATATTTTCTCAGGCTACACCTTCTTATGAGGTAGGTGTATCCTCAGCTCAATTATTTTGAAATAAGATCTGTCTCTGTCATCAACAGAAATCAGATATAAGGACAAGTCTAGAGAAGGCTCAGAGAGAAAGGAGTCTCAGATTAGCTGTGTAAAATCAGCCCAATTTCTTCCTCGTTGCTAGTATCACCCCCAGACAATGATGGACTAAACCCTTTAAGTCTCAGTTTCTTCATCTGCAAAATGGAAATAACAGAATATGTTTCATGAGGTTAGTCAGATGAGTAAAATGGACTCTACATCCTCGATGACCTCTTTAAGCCTTGTGTCTAATTGTCATCTTCATCAACCTGGGACTCCCAGTGTTGCTGTCTGTCCTGAGTTCAGCATATTCAGACCCAGTATGGAAGGAGAAAGCCCCTCCTCAAGACAGGAGGATCCAGCATCTTGTAGATCACCATTTCCCAGATCAGGCTCCTCTCCAGGATTCCAGCTGAGATCCTATGGGCACATTAAACCAGCTACCAATTACTCTCCAAAGCTCAACTCCTGCAGCTAAAGGAATGGTAGGATGAACCCCTACCACTTCGGTCCCTCACGGATGAGCACAGCCAGCCCCAGCAGGGCCGTAGAGGCCCCGCATGTGGAGGTGAGGCTTAGGGGGCAGGCAGCCCCCCGGCGGGCATTGGAGAGGCAAATCACAAATCCTGGGGGCCTGCCTCAGGCACAGGCAGGAGGGAAGACAGCTCAGTGAGCAGGATCCGAAGGGGAGTCAGGAGAATCACAGCCCCCATGGAAAATAAACTGTTGCTGCTTCTTCCACCACTGCAGCCTTCATGCTGGGAGTTTTCTATGGCTGTATTGTCCTTCCAGGCCCTTTTAGATTTGCAGTTATCCCTGGGAGAGGCCACACACTAAGATTTAGAGCGAATACAGGAACTATCAGCCACATCTCTGTAGGAATGAAGGCAGACTCTGAGGCAGAGATGGGCCAGAGGAGGCTGGGAAGTACAGTGGGCAGCAGGGGTAGGCTGGACAATGAGAGGGGAGAGGGTGTCAACTCCAATTACCAGATTCTGTGCCACTCCAGGGTCAGGACCAGGTTTTCTTCATCTCTATATCCCCAGTGCCAGGCACAAAAAAGGCCCTCAACTATTCATGTTTTTCTTCCAGAGGATCCTGGCTGTGATCTAGACCTCTCATGCACCTGTTCTCAAATCCTCTGCCACACTTATTGAGGGACCCATTATTTTCCTCTCTGCCCTCATTCATCTCCTCTGCTTTGCCCTTCACAATGGGTGTGAACACAGGCATATTCTAGCCGAATGCTCCCAAAGTCAGTCTGTCCATCTGGGAAGATGTGCTCTGTCTTCTCCATGGCCTGGCTGCAGGAGGAATGCGGTCCAGCTGGCTCAGGACTGAGGGCAATGAAGTGACAGAAGTCACCACGTGATTCCACTGACCTCTAATCTAAAGCAAAAGTATGTCACAGTACAGGGTCTGCCACAGGTCAGCTCCCACACAGGGGGCCCTCAATGGGAACGTGTTCGGGTTGAACTTTTCTATTCAGGTGGTGGAGGGTAGCAGCTGCTGTTTTTAGAGAAATATCTTGGGGCATTACAGCATGTGAACACTGCAGCAGCAAATGCTCTAAGGAAGAGAATTTTCATCTCCAGCAGCTATTGTACAATCTGCTGCCGTTTAATCATGAGCTCACCCACACCAAACACCCCACAAATAATGTCTAGTTCTAGAGGCGATGAGTTCGGGATTCAAAGATAGTAGTGCTAGGAAGAGGGAGCAGGATGTTTGGGAGACGTGCATGGGAAGAAATTAGGCAGCAGCCTCTCTCACAAAGCTCACCAGTGCAGTCTCTCTAGACAAGAGTCAAACCACAGCAGCCACCAGAACACAGATTCACTGGGCAGGGCACCAGGAGAAGCTCTTCCCCTTACAGGAGAGCCACACACCCAGGTCTCAGCCCTGCCACTGCTTGTGAGAACTTGTAAGCAGGCTTCTTTGGGCCTTGAGTGAAGTGGAGAGAAAAAGAATGACCCTCTGTCCTTCAAGCCGATGTAAGAAAGGGAGGAGATGAGTCAGAGTGGGAGAACTTTAAAAGTTCAAAACAGCAAATGAGTGCAAGCCCTACTAATCGCTCGAGGCATTGCTGGGTGGTGTAGGGATGGGGAACAGAATCATAACTTAGGAAGTACTTTCACTTTGTATTAACTTATGTAGACTTTTAAAAGCCCTGTGAGATATTTATGGATGGCTCCATTTTACAGATGGGAAACTTGAGGTTTGGAGATGACTGAATTGCCCAAACTCACAGAATGGACTTAAGAAATGATCTTGGGGCAGGAGGGCAGGGAAAATGGTACTTGTTGAGCATCTACTTACTAAATGGCAGACCCTACACTAGGTATCTCATTCACACAATTCATCTCATCTTCCAGTCTTCCAAAACAGTGAGGCCTGTATTTTCCCTGATTCACAAATGAGGATTTTTTTGAAACTCGGAGATTATGTATTTGATAGAACCGAGAACTGAAGGCAGGAATGTCTGACTCCCACCCAGTACGTCCTGCTCTCAGCACCACATACCTGGAGAGGCGTAGGGTGTGGATGACGCCTATGCAAGTGGACCCAGTGTTCTGAGCACAATGTTGACACTTCA
This sequence comes from Myotis daubentonii, assembly GCF_963259705.1. NCBI lineage: Eukaryota > Metazoa > Chordata > Mammalia > Chiroptera > Vespertilionidae > Myotis > Myotis daubentonii. Next base: position 53,711,484 of record NC_081851.1, read on the forward strand.
TTCACGTTTGCCATTTAGGACCTGTGAGCACCTACACAGGCTAAATTGAAATATACCTAAGAAGTAGCTTTCTAAATAATTAATGTTAGAAATGAGTTTGGGGAAGGGTGTGCAAACTGTTTAAAATATTAACTCTTCTGCAACTCCCCTATGTAATTTAAAAGTAACTGCTTACCATGAATTAATAGTTTGATTAAAGTTATTCTTACATCAGCATCCAGGAAGGTCTCAAAAGAGTAGCACTTGGCAACGCTCTGTTAGCATAGGTCTAACCTGGAGAGATCTTTAGGTTTTGAAAGTCCTTGTTGGCCAATGTGGTATAATGGAAAGAAATCAGCAAGAGGCATGGGAACCAGAATGCCTAGATTTTTTCTCCCACCTTCTAAGAGAAAAGTTAACTGAAACTCTCTAAGCCTCAGTTTCCTCATATACAAAATGGAGCTAATAATACCTGTCTCATGAGTTGTGGGCAAAATTAAATGACTTTATTGTAGGAAAGACATTTACAATGGTGCCTAATATGGAAGTAAGGGCACTGGTAAGCATTCACTGTTATTCTTTCTTGTTCAAGTCTAGACATTTGGGCGATTCATTTACTCTCTGTGAGCATTGCCTCCCTTCTCTATAAGGTGCAAATCATAATTCTGCTCATCTTAGAAAATCACTGTGAAGTCAGATGAGGTACTCTAAAATAACTCTGTGGGTCATATATGCCACACAAATCTGAAGCAAGGTTATTTTCCAGTCTTTTCTTGTTAGAGGCTGGGTCAGAACTGTGACTAGGCCCTAGGACTCCGGTTACTTTCTAAATAGCAGTCCACTCCAGTGGTCGGCAAACTGCGGCTCAGAAAACCGTGGCTCATGAGCCACATGCGGCTCTTTGGCCCCTTGAGTGTGGCTCTTCCACAAAATACCGACTTCTGCGCATGGGCCATGAAGTTTCAATCGCACTGTACGTGCGTGCCCGCACGTGGTATTTTGTTGAAGAGCCACACTCAAGGGGCCAAAGAGCCACATGTGGCTCGTGAGCCGTGGTTTGCCGACCACAGCTAAGCTATTGCCGCCTTAGACAGCCTCTTGCTTGGGCCCAAGTCAGATACTGGTCACTGGGCCCCCCAAACAGGAGAGGACAGCCATGTATCTTGCCACCTGGTCTTCTTAAAGTCCTTCTCTCAACCAAGTGAAGCAGCTCCCACCTTTCCCCATGGCAGGAAGGGCAAATTCACAGTTGTCTCCAGAAACTCTTCTCACAAGGTCTCTATACTGTTTTCATGTCCAATAGGAATGAGCGGTGAAAAACTGCAACTGGATGCCAGAAACGTGGAATGTAGCACCTCTCATAGTTTGGTGTGTCAAGGAAAACTCAGACTTTGACATCCTGATACACTGAGATCCGCCCTAGCCCCAAAGAGATCCTGTAGCATGCTCCAAGCTGAAAGAACAAATAACCAATAGTGAGAGCTGCAAAATAGCCCAACACAAACTTCTTTTTCTACATTAAAAAACACACCTTTTATCAAAGGTTCATCTTCAGTTTCGTTTCCTATTGATTTGGTTGGCCATTAAAGAACATGGTTTCTTTTTACCCAGACATGGTATGTGTAGAGGTTAATGGTTGGGCTAGGAGTAGGGATCTCATCCTGTGACTAATGTATTCTGTACAACTACAGAGAAGTTTTTCAGAGCCTCTGACCTTACCGCTCCAGGTTGTAATCTAAAAGGGGCCATCCAAAAATACCTGAGCTCACTCAGCTGGGCCCCCTCCACTCTGATATGAGGATGGTAATGAAACCTGTCTCCTAAGGTAAAGGAGAGGAATAAATAAAATAATCAATGTTAAGTGCGTGGCATGGTGCCTGGTGCAGAGGAAGTGTTCAATAAATGTTGGCCATTATTATTATTAATCCTACTTTCCAGAGCATCGCAGCACAAATCTATTACCATTTCCTCCTGGCAGCCCTTCAGAATCTCAGGCTTGTCTTCCCAAGCAAAACATCCTATGCATTGGACAATACAGTCTTGATTCCTCACCCCATCAGCAAAAAAAAAAAAAAAGAAAAGAAAAGAAAACTTGTCCCAAAATAACTGTATTTATTTATAAGCAGATGCACATGCAATTGCAGTATAAATGTGTGCACTACAAAATATACACAAAAATAATATTGTTAAGTATAAATAAAAATGAATTAAATAATATGCTTTTACATTTACATCTTGCCTCATATGCCATTTTATATGGCACAAAAAGCCTATTTTACTTTCACTACATTTGTTATAATAACAAGACTTTAAAGAAATCAATGTCATAGGATGTGCTTCATTAATATTTAACTAGAGGCCCAATGCACGAAATTTGCATTCGGCAGGGAGGACGGGTGGCACCTCAGCTCAAATTGCAAGAGGGCGCAGACCAGGTCAAGGGACCCCATTGGTGCACAATCAGGGCTTGGAAGGAACACAGGAGGTTGGCCAGCTGGGGAGGGACTGCGGGAGGGCTCCAGGGCATGTCCGGCCCATCTCGCTCAGTCCTGATTGGCCAGACCCCAGCAGCAAGCTAACCTACCAGTTGGAGCATCTTCCTCCTGGTGGTCAGTACATGTCATAGCGAGCAGTTGAGCAGCCTTAGCATATCATTAGCATATTATGCTTTGATTGGTTGAACGGACAACTGGACGACCTGACACTTAGCATATTTGGCTTTTATTATATAGGATCTTTTGTTTAACACTGAGAAAAGCAA